>NC_060139.1:397085757-398285757 GCF_021461385.2 Schistocerca piceifrons | reverse complement strand
TTGAATTTACATGTTAGTTTTAGTGTTTTAAAGGAAAGTAGCTGTATGTTTAATATGGACATCATGATATGCTAAACATCAACCTGTTACCACCACCACAATTTTGTACACATTCATTGGCTTTGCCAGCTTACAACCAAACTGTCACCTTCCAATCCAAAGAAGAGCTCTGACTATGCTGCCACTCAGCCTGCCACCACAACTAAGATTTTGAGGAGGGACACAGTCACATATGACCTTTACAGACTCATTTTGTTTTGGAAAATACCAAAACTTTCTCATTAGTATTCTATTAATACAATTTTTGACAACTAATTAGTTACAAATGACACAGACCAACATCTAGTATCATGGCACCTTAATTAGCAAATAAAAATAATCACTTCACTTGCAAAAATTTGCGATGGGTATTGCAACATAGAAATGCATCCACTTTGTACAATATAGTTTCTCACATATCTCCAGAATATTTACACAAAAGTCCGTAGGAAATCTGACTACCTCTGCAGTAAACAACACAGATAATAGGTATATGAAAATTTTACTAAGCTTCAATAAATATGTCTTGTACAATTTTTGCAAGGTAAATTAATTAATTAATAATATATGTATAAAACATAAATACAAAGCATTCAATAAGGAATACAATGTTTTCTTCTTTTTTTTAAAAAAAAAAAATAAAAATAAAAGAGGGCATTCAAATACTTCATCACAGCCATTCATCTCTTTTTTAGAGATATGAACATAAAAGTATACATGCATGTGACTAAAACTCCAGGTGCTTCTATAATTCTGTTTGATGTACCTTACATTTACCAAGTGTTTGTTTCTTGTAGCTAACTGATTAATCTTCATCACTGCTCCACGTATCTACAGTGACATTCCTATGAGGTATTATTCTTCGCCTGTCAGAACAATCAGTCTTACTGTTCTGTGATTTCAGGTACTCGTCATATGCTGAATCCTGACAATGATCTGCAGTCCAGATCAGAACATTTCTATCATTACCTCCACTATACAGTTCATGGAAATGCGGATGATAAACACAACAGTTCACACAATTGTAATGGCCAGATAATGTGCTCACTTTCACACCTGTTTCTATCTCATACACAAAAATATTGCCGTCTGATGGGACATAGACCAGTCGAGGATTTGAAATTTTGGCAACATCAAACTGGACACACTTCTTAGTTTCACTTGAAATTGATCCAAAATTAACTCTTTCATTTTTGCCATTATATGTATTCCACAGACGCATTTTGTTGTCAGTACCCAGAGACAAAAGAAAAAGTCCATCTGATGTGAAACACAAACCATTGACGTAACCATCATGTGCTGTATGAGTATCTGAGTTTTCTTTGCTTGATCGCCCTTTACCATTATGTTGATCCAATACCATCAAACAGCTTTTCGCTGCTCGTACATCCCATAAAATGATCTTGTTATCACAGCTCGCTGTAGCTAAAACATGTTCTTCTCTTGGAGACCAGCGGCAGCTCAGTATTGCACTTGTATGTCCCCTTAATTCATGGGTGTATGAACCAGAAACTAAATCAACAAGTATCGCCTGATTGATGGACGTTGCCACTGCAATGAGCTTCGTGCCGGAGCCCACGGACGACATATGGTGCTGAAAGACCTTGCCTTCAAAACGAAATAAATCCGCCGGAGTCATACAACTGGTATCCCATACTTTGAGCTGCTTGTCCATACCACTGGTCAGAAATATTCCAGCGTCGAATGGATACCACTGAACACATTCTATACTATGTTTATGGGCATTTTTGTTCTTTCTGCTAATTTTGTACACCAACTTTGAAGTGAAGTGTGGTAAGCCACTATAATTAAACAAATCGTAAAAATGAATTGTTCCATCGGCCGATCCTGATATAAGGTACTTGCCCTGTACAGCATCGACATCTAGGGAATTGACACCTGCTGTATGGGCATTTTCTACGTCCCGGTGCCTGCTGAGTTGGAGATTGTACGACCTCTTGGTGGTTTCAACAGACACAAAAGATTTAGGGTCTACAATACCCGTCCTCACATCTTCCAGAAATCGAATCATTACTACGAATCCTTTCACATTTCACACAAAACGGATACGAATACAACTTCAACTCAACTAATGAAAAAAAAAAAAACTTCTTTCAACCACTGTGTAAGTCCGTCACTCACTTCTCCACATCAAAACAAAACTTCACGGTTCACGTATCAAACACTATATAAACAGATTAAACTCTTCATGCTCTGACACAAACAGCTGACTGAAAACCCACAGAGATATCTGCATAATCTATGATCTTTGTAGACATACAAAGCTTTCGCATATCTTTGCTAAAAGTTTTATGTTGCCTCTAGAGTTGTCAACAAATCATATGGTTCTGCACAAAGACGAATTCACTTTGACCGTCACGTCATATCACGTCACAGCACCGTCATGAACAGGGTGTGTTCACACTGTCAGTCACGTCACGTCAAGTCGCTTACTGTCAGTCACGTCACGTCAAGTCGCTTACACTTAGCCAGTTACCGAATGTTGGAAGTGAAGTTATGAGTTACCATCGGTGATACGAAAAGACAGAGTATAGTATTGGAACTGAGAAGTAAACAACGATAAATATTATTAATGACCAAAGAAAGGGTTAAATAGAGCCTATATTCCTCATACAATGTGTTTTTTTCTTACGTAATTCATAAAGTTATAAATAACTGTATTTTTCACCCAATTTTTTCTTCTTTAGAGCCAGCAGCATTTATCACCATTGTCAAGTCCTCGTAGAATGATGTGACGTCCATATTACGTCATTAGAGAACTGTCTTATAACAGTCACTATCATGGTAAATGATACATATTTTGAAAAATAATATGTTAATTATGATTTTTTATTTATTTTATTTGGGTTTCAACAGTAAACACTATTTAGCTACGGATAAGTGCAACAGCTATGATACAAGCCTATCGTCTATGCAGCATTCTAATAAACCCAGACAGTTTAGAAAATACATTTCGCTTGTAATTAGTTCCATAGGAAAAATGGTCATTATACTGTTTTTGTATATCGTTGGCCAAATTTTCATATAAATCCTTAAAATGAGTCTTACGAGACATCAAAGCACTGCATGATCATTGGTTATTAATAGACTAATAATACTGAAAGGGAATGGAATCCCAGAATGTCCCAGCTCAGACGGGATTTTTTTTCCTATGTTGATCATTCTTTTGACAAGCAAAGATGAGATGATTATCGTCTGCACATCTGAGTCGTTGCAGTCACAAGTGTCTGAAGTCCAAAGATGAAGGCAGAACAAATGAGCAGGAATGCTTCCTTAATTGAAACTTGTGGTTATCACACAGGATTAGTTGAGAGATAACACACTAAGTATTCAATACACATTTATTAATCACTTGTATGTAACAAATATAGCAGTTAAACACGTAATGTGACAAAAGTTAACACTGGAACAAAGCAGTCCAAAGAAGCAAAGTCACAAAGATAGGGTGCTCTGTGTCAGAGACGCCACAGGCGCCCCCCCCCCCCCCCCCCCAAGTAGTGCGGAGCAGGGCAGAGGGAAGATTCATTACACGAATTCGTAGTCTTGGTGCCAATGAGGCGGTTGTAGGCGACGGCTGGTGTGGGAAGTGTCAGAGACGCCACAGGTGGCCCCCCCCCCCCCCAAGTAGTGCGGAGCAGGGCAGAGGGAAGATTCATTACACGAATTCGTAGTCTTGTTGCCAACGAGGCGGTTGTAGGCGACGGCTGGTGTGGGAAGTGGGGTCATCACTGCCAGTGGTGCAGCAGTGCTATGGATCCAACAGCTGCAGGGGCAGAGACGAATCAGCCGAAGGCAGGGTGGCTGTGTCGGGAGGTAGATCGTTGAGTGACCAAGCCGGTTTCAGCCAATTAGCAGACACTGACTGTGGCCGTCTGTGGAGGTGGATGACAAACGTGTTCATACCACAATGTAGCATGCGGTGAGGGCCCAAATAAGGCAGCTGCAGGGCTGCTCGCACAGTGTCGCCCCACAGCATAACAAAATCGCACATAGCTAGGTCCTTGTGGATGAACATGGGCAGGATGGAGTGTGGGCAGGGCAAGGTGGTGCGGTGGTGTGCGTTGTGTGTGCATACCTAATCTTGACGAACTTGGCAGTTAGAAGAAGAGGCTCGCCATATAGAACCTCAGCGAGTGAAGCGTTATGATCTTCTTTATGGGCCTAGCGAATACCTAGCAGGACCTACAGAAGGGCTTCTGACCATAGGCCTCCATGGCACATTAGGTGGCCTTGAGTGTACGGTGCCACTGCTCGAATAGGCCATTCGCCTGTGGGTGATTGGCTGTGGTAAGAAATTTGGCAACGCCACAGAGTTCGTAGAGGCGTGTGAAGAGGGGGGTACTCAAACTGCTGTCCCTGGTCGGTTGTGAGAGGTAGAGAACAGCCAAAGTGAGCAACCCACACCGAGACAAAGGAGTGGGCGACGGTCTCGGCTGTGATGTCAGTAAGGGGGACTGCCTTGACCCAGTGGGTCAAATGGTCGATGATCGATAAGATGTATCTGTAACCCTTGGTTCTATATGAGAACGTGGTAACGTATGTTTTTCGAGGGCCGTTACTTACTGTACCCAAGTAGTTTATTCTTTTGAACATTCTGTGTACATGAGTCACGGAAATTGAGGGCTTAATGGCTTCCTTCATCTCCAGCTCTGACAGATAAACATCTACATATCTTATAAGTCCCTGGTGGTGACTTTTATGATTCAGTGTATAAGCAACTTTTTCTTTCTTTTTTTTTGACCTAGAGGGTTGTCGTCTACCAGTTTATTGGCAGTGTCCCTTATCGAAATCAATGCAGACTCTACTCTTCCCAACAGCCTTGGGATTCCGAATTATATTTTCAATTACAGCGTATGAGATGAGTAATAATTTTTCCAAAGCCATGGAATAGTATTTCCTAACATTACCATTGATTGCCTTGACAAACACATAGAAAGGACGAGCAGTGTTGAGCTTGATCTCTATTGGACGATATGGACGTGCCAGAAACACCCATTCAAAATGTCAAACTTGCCCAATGGAGGTTGAGCATGCCTGCCAACGTTGCTGCACCGGCACGGGACGCACACACAGCTCCAAGTGCGACAGTCGTGCTTCACTCCAGGCCAGATGATGTGCTCTGTAATGAGCTAAGCTGTGAAAGGCAGTAAAGACTCTATGATGAAGGGTGGCAGAGACCAGGGACGGAGTGTGCCCATAGAGGTCCCACAAAGGACAAGGATCGTCGAATCAGGTAGTATATGGGGCTGGACAGAAACCAATGAGTCGTTGTCTGATATTATTCGCTATGTATCATTGTTGTCAGCTTGTAGTCAGGCGAGCTCCTCCAGATTCAGTGGTGCAGTTAGCACGCAGATGCCAAAATGTTCTCTGCATCACGGATATAGCATGCGTCGGAAGATTGCTGACAGATGTAGCACCTCGGCAGAAGGTTCTTAGCTGGCTTACGAACAGCGCCCTCGAGTTGCTTGTGATCTGTATAGATCGTGAAGGGTCGCCCCTTGAGGTCACTATGGAAATGTTTAATCGCCTCGTACACAGTGAGGAGCTCATGGTCGAAAGCTGACCACTTGCACTGGCTCTTAGTCAGTTTCTTGGAAAAGAAGTGGAGGGTTGCGTGGAGTAAGCGGTATGTTGTTGTAAAACAGCACCCACAGCTGAGTCACTGGCACTTGGTCCACTCCGACTTCCGTTTTCCAGTGGTGTTTTTGCCGGAGAGGGTGTCAGTGAGAGCCATTTGGATGGAGGCAGCTTGAGGAATATGGTGGCGGTAAAAGTTTGCCATACCCAGAAAACGATGGAGCTGAGTGTAATCCTTGGGGAGAGGAAAGCTAAGTGTGATTTCTACACGAGAACTCGTGGGTCTGAGGCCGTCGGCAGAGACAAAATGGCCGAGGAAGGTAACGGACGTGGAACACAGTTGAGATTTATCGTGGTTGATCACCACACAATTGGCAGTGAGGGCCGAACGGACTGCATCGAGGTGAACTTGTTGCTCCTCAGCAGACGAGGCAAAGATAAGTATATCATTGAAGTAAGCACAGACAAATGGAGGAAGGAGCAAAGTGGTTTCAATGAACCACTGCCACGTCTGCACAGCATTTGTCAATCCATAAGGCATGTAACAGTATTCAAATAGGCCAAAGAGTGTGATGATGGATGTCTTCGGAATATCCAGTGGATGCATGGGAATCTGATGATATGCCTTCAAACAAACTAAAACGTAGAAAAAGGTAGAACCATGGGGTAATTGGGTGAAATCCTGGAAATATGGAATGGGATAGTTATCGATAATGGTGCAAGCATTAAGGGACCTGCAGTCCCCGCACATGTGTAAGGTGCCATCCTTTTTGGGAACAAGGTGAATAGGTAAAGACCAGTTGCTATTGGAAGGGTGGAGCACGCCTGAAGCCAACAGACCCTGAATGATCTCCTTGGTGTACAGAAGCGTTGACTGGCGGACTGGCGGTGGTGCGAATCCTATGACAAGTGCCATTACTGATGGCCAATACTCGAGTAGGAGGGTCAACAAGAAGGATCAGGAAGGTATCCACAGGCAACGTCGGTTCACTGACCTTGGTGAACTGGGGCGGCATAGGCGGGGCATTAGCTGTAGTCGGCGCTAGAAGTCTTGATGCAGGAGCGAAGCGGCGCAAAGAATCTGGAGGTGTGCATGCAGGTGCGTCTTGTAGATTCGTCTGTAGCGGTGTGAAAAAACGAGCATGCAATGAAATGCTCGACACAGGAGCATATTGGTGAGAAGAAGCTGTAGAGGCGTGTGATGGTCCACCTCACTGTGGGGCTGCAGATAGGCAATGTATGGTATGCCATGGATGTGACAATTCGGCAGAGGCAGAGGCGATTCATGTGCATGAGGCCTCGTTCTGTGTGTGGAGTTCGTCGAGCGCACCTGCAACAGATCAGAGAGCTGTGTTGTTCTGCGCTCGGCCAGGAACACACATGTGGAAAGAATAGCCAAGGAGGGGGACAGTGAAGTCATGCTGAACTCATGTGAACATCGAACTGTAGAGCCAGGTGCTTGGCAGATCGTGGCGGCCTGCAGGTCTGATGAAAGTTCATAATTGTGTAGAAAATCCAACCCGATCACAGATTCATCCACGTCGGCAGCGTGGATGGTCCAAGGGAAGGTGTGAACCAGTGGTAGGTGAAGTGACATCTTGATGGAGCCATGGACCACAATGGGAGAACGATCGGCGGCGATCAAGGCAAAGGTAGACGCGGATAGCGTGTCGTCAGTGTGCTTGGCCGCGATTACACTAACGTTGGCGCCAGTGTCGACGAGAAAACGGACGCTCACCGATATGTCTGTGGCATAGAGGCGTCTCATCACTAAAGCAGATGGTGCAGCGTCGGACGATAGGCGCCATGAAGGTACGTGGCGGGACGTGGCACCTAAACGTGCCCATCGGTCTCGTTTGGGTAGGCGCAAGGCGCGCGGCAGTTGTGTGTGGCGTCCCCATAAGTAGCGTGGAACCAGCACAGCAGGTCGGCCGGTTGGTGTGGCAGTGCGGTACGGGAGGGGGTCGCAGATAACTGCTGTCAGGAGCCCATTGGCAGTATGTCCTGTAGGCCACTAGGTGGCAGCTCCTGACAGGCAGCCAAGGAGAGTCTGCTGGCCTCTGTCGACAGGGCGCGGAACCGGAGGCGAGAGAGTGCCGACTGTGGATGATGGAGAAGACGTTCGTGACAGGCGGTGGCGGTGACAAATGATAGTGTAAGCCTTATCCGCCACGTGTAACTGAACCTCGAGTGAATCAGTAACGTGAGACAGTAGATGAAGTTGCAAATCCGAAGGCATTTTGACCATCCACAACGTCTAAAGTGCGGCATCAGGTAAAGCTTTGTCGTCGATTAATGCACGTAGGCGCCGCCAAAGCTGCAAAGGGGTATGGTCATCGAGATGCTCCTCGTGAATAATGTGACGCATAACCTCCACTGGAGGAAGGGAAATTCGCTTGATATGCAGTGCTTTGGCCGTTGAATACTTGTGGGAGATGGGCGGTGAGAGAAGCAAGTCGCTGATGACCTCTTTATGTGTGGTGGCTCACCAGGCAGACAAAACGGGTGTCATCATCCAAAATGCCATGGATGTCCAGTAGGTGCTCTACTAATGCGAACCAAGCTCTTGGATTGTGTTTTTGTAATGCAAGTAGCTTAGGGAACCTGCCAGGTAATACATGTTGAGGCAGTACCAGCAGATGGGGATCGGTGCGGGCAGAGCAGGATGCCTGCAATGCCAGATGTGCGGTAGTGGTGAACGGTGCATCGCCTGAGGTTTGTGTGGGGTGGTGGCTGCATGCAGCACATGGTGAGGAGTGAGCGGGTGTATAAGTCATCACAGTGTGTCCAATCTGCAAGCTCGATGAAGTACGTGGCATGGGTATAACGGCCAGTGCCATTGCAGCAGCGAGTGGGGAGTGGTCACGGTGGAGCCAAGGGGAGGCTGACCCAGTAACCAGCGAGGGTGAAATGGCCGGCGCCATTACGAAGCCGAGCGGAATGCGGTCGTGGTGCAACCATGGTAATGGTACGATGGCCTCGGAAAACGACACGGTCAAGGCGATCGGCGTCGCCAAGATGGCGTGTGGGGCTGCTGCCGCACCATGTATATTAGAATGTGCTACCCTATGCATATAAATGTTGAAGTCACAGTTCTGGAACTCTGTCAGTAGGTCAAGCCATTCTGAAGGTAACGATGTACATGAAGGATAAATCACAATGTCTTTTACTGGAAGGTCAGCCACATTGTGATTAGGTGACAGGCACTGTCCATGTTGTGGCTGCTGTTGTGCTGCCACACTAGGCGTGGGCCATGTTGAACCGGGTAAGGTTAGTTGGCTGCTGGCACGTCCGGGCGTAAATAATTGTTCACTTTTAACCAAATTCGAAGTAGGTACACTTGTCCACTCGTGGTCACAAGCGGCATAGTTAATGGGGCCCATTACACTTGCACTGAAAGATACTGGTAGATCCATTGTGGCGGAAACAATGTGGGCTGGCAGACAAAGTTCGTAAATGACGAAAACAAGCAAAAAGTAATTCGTGATGAGACGATGATGGTGTCGGGGTCACTGCTGTGGTTATCACTTAGGATTAGTTGAGAGATAACACACACTAAGCATTCAATACACATTTATTAATCACTTGTATGGAACAAACGTAGCAGTTGAACATGTAACGTGCCAAAAGTTAACACTGGAACAAAGCAGTCCAAAGAAGCAAAGTCGCAAAGATAGGGCGCTCTGGACCAGAGACGCTACAGACTCATTCTTTTAATTGTAGAGATCGCTCTTATGTGTACAGGCATATTGTGAAACCAAGATAATCTTAGTAAGTGGGACTGCATCCATTTATAATACTTGCCTTTAGGTGCAGATGGTTGCCATTCCCCTTCCTACTGGGTTCTGATTTCCATTTTTATGTGATACCAAAGGTCCAAATAAGGTAACTGAATATTCAAGAAGGTTCCAAACATTGCAGCTTCCTTGGCCAGATAGTCCTGAGTTTCATCATATAAAATACCCTTATGAGCTTTAATCCTCAGGATAAAAATATACTTCTTATGTCGAGAGCATACTGTTATTTCCTGGCATATGTCAATGACCAGTTTACTACTGTACTTGTCGCAATTTCTGCTCTCTATGGCAGTCAGAATGCTCTTTGAGTCTGAGATAATTAGGATCCTTTTGTAATTCTGTGTTACCAAGAATCTGATGGCCTTCATGATTGCTAGTGCTTCCGCAATATAAGAAGAAGTTGTTAGGGAAATGTGTGTTGTTCTTAGTGACCCATTTGTGAACATAAGGTAGCACACTCAACCTTACCTTCTGCCACAATTTGTGATCCATCAGTGTAGGTTTGGAGAGTGTCGCTCCATGTTTCATGGAGGTACGCGCTTGTTATTGCATTATGGTTGCTGTCACAGCAGTCACC
The DNA here is from genome assembly GCF_021461385.2 of Schistocerca piceifrons. Taxonomy (NCBI): domain Eukaryota; kingdom Metazoa; phylum Arthropoda; class Insecta; order Orthoptera; family Acrididae; genus Schistocerca; species Schistocerca piceifrons. The sequence goes on along the minus strand of NC_060139.1, from coordinate 398,275,743 downwards.
AAATTATAAGTAAAGCCCTGGAGTGAGAGGTGAACACACTCGAAAAGGCCATTCATACATAGGAAGTCTTTTTGATCTTATAATAGTTGTGGTGAGGTTTTACAATGAGAACAAACTTCTAAAAAACCTGGTGGATGGTATTAGACTCTGTTGATCAAAATAGTTCTTTCTTTTTACTTTCATTCCAATTGATCCCTAGTGAGGTCCTACAGGATGTAGAACATGCCAGAAAACAATATACATGATAAATATTTACAACTAAAACAAATAAGCTAATGTAGCTTCCACAGGTCCCAAGTGGAATGATCGTCTTTTTTTTAAATGAATACTATATGAAAGGATGATTTTACAAAACTCATTTACTATGGTCGCATTAACCCATTGAATTTAAAATTAAAAAAAAGGTTTTTTTATTTATAAGGTAATAAACATATAATTGAACTACTATAATACTTATTTACAATGAACAAATTAGTTGGTTCTACTGAGAAATTCATCAATGGTGTATAAGAAGTTGGCCACCAATAAATCTTTTAGGCTTCTCTTAAACTGAATTTCATTGGTTGTTAAACTTTTTATGGCTGCTGGCAAGTTATTGAAAATGTGTGTTCCTGAATGATGCACACCTTTTTGTGCAAGAGTAAGTGACTTTAAATCCTTGTGAAGATTATTTTTATTTCTAGTACTGATTCCATGAACTGAGCTGTTGGTTTAAAAAAAATATATTTTTAATGACAAATTTCATTAAGGAATAAATATATTGGGAAGCAGGCTTCTGCCGGATGATCTTGAGTTTATACCATGTATAACTCTTATTGCACGTTTTTGTGCCCGGAAAACTTCATCTTGGCTTGATGAATTAGCCCAAAAAATAATCCCATATGACATTATGGAGTGAAAGTAAGCATAGTATGCCAGCTTTTTCATTTTTATATTCCCTATGTCTGACAGAATTCAGATGAAAATAGTGTGTAGCCCATCACATTTACTGATTACCAGGTGAGATGTGAGTGCTAAACTTTCCATTATAGACTTGTTAGCGAGCCATTGGTGCCTAAGATGTGAAGTCATTGCCAGTGCATCTACTAAGAGCGCATTGGTAGGAGCTGATCTCATGGTTCCTAAACAATCCAGACGCAGCTATATTGAAATGTCTGTAACTTACGGAGACACTTGATACTGACATTCCAATATACTGTGCAACCATACTGAACCCTACTCCTAATTAATGTTAATATAAGGTCAATACGACATTAGGGTTCACACCCCACCATACTCTACTTAAAGATCTGATGTTCATGACTAGAAGGCAAATATCAATAATGGACTGAATGTGAGGAATCCAACTGAGTATGGAATCAAACCACATTCCCAAAAACTTGGCTGAAGTTTTGACAAGGAATGTATAGCTCCTTGAGTGAATTTCGCTATAGTACACTTGATGTCTTGAAAATATAATAACTGAGGACTCTGAAAAATAGATTTCTAGGTCATTAGCCTGTAACCAATCATCCATATCTAAAACTGCCTCTGTCAGATTGCTAACTGTGGAATCCTTCGTCAGATGAGTATAGACATACATCTTCTGCATACTGGACAGTATAAAAGTTAGGAGGAATAATATTTTCTAGGTTCCCAGAGTAAAGGGCTAAGGGTAGCTTCCTGCGTTAAGCCACTGGAATGAATCATAGATCCCCAAAAGTAGTTCTGGTATTTTACACAGACTGATCTCTCCTCAAGGAAAGCATTAATGCTATACATACTCATAGGAAGACCAGTTCAGTTCAGACCGGAACTTTATCATAAGCTGATGTCACATCTAAGAATAATGATATTAAAAACTTCTTTTCATGAAAAACAGATAGAATGTCACTGCTCAACATTGTTAAGTTGTCCAACGTTCCTCTGCCCTTGATGAAGCTAAACTGGGATCAAGGTAATAATCCATTAGTTACCAGCCAAGCCCAAGACAGTTTTTGACAAGTCTTTCAAGAGTTTTCCCCACAAAAGAAGACAAAGCAACTGGCCTGTAAGAGGTGTTATTTTTGGGATCTTCCCCTAGTTTCAGTATAGTCATAGTCATCTGCATAGTACATTCTTCCATAAGCTCTCCTCTTCCCCATGTTTCATTGAATATCCAAAGAAGAAGACCATTCTATCTGTTTTCTATCATCCCATAGTGGAAGTAGTCAATTCCTGGAGCAGTATTTGTAGGATTTTTCAAAGCCACCTCCAACTCATGTCTGGAGAATGAGGCTAATAGAAGACGATTAAGATCCATTTCCTGTGGAATAGCCACGTGGCTTCAGAACAAGGTGGAGGAATTACTTGTGACACAAAGCCTTCTAACCATAAAGGTTCCACCACCAAAGATCCAACTGCAAGAAGGTGTTTTAGAAAGCCAATTGTCTTCCGCATTTATGATATGTTAGGGTGCTTATTCAGTCCATTACAATAGTTGATCTAAGTCAACTTTTCCTTTGAGAATCTCCTGGTGTTTGCATAAAGTATTTTGAAGTCCGGGAATCTATGCACTGTCTGTTCCCTGCAACATTCAGTTAGTGCTAATCTTATTTTAGCCACAGCTTTGGAACATTCAGCAACCCACTAAAAATTTGTGGTTTATCAGAGAAAGTTCTTTTTTCCTCTCGGGAATTGCATTGCAACCCAATGGATCAATGGCTGCCATAAGAGCTGTGTAGGCTTTCTGTGGTGTCCATACTAGATACAGTTGCAGATTACTTCCTGCTTAGTTTGTTGATATGTTTTCCAGCAGGCATCCTTTATTTTGCAAAGGCTGTTTAAGTAACACCTCCTTCTCTAACTTATATATCGAAGTACACTACTGTTTTAATGAGGTAATGGTCTAATCCAATCGCACTGCAGATGGTCGTCTATAAAGGGAAGGAAACACTTTTGGAGATCTGTTATTCAAAATGACCAAGTCTAGATCCTCTACTGTACTGAAGAGGCGACAACCTTCTGGATCGTTGACAGCATTGCCTCAAGCACTGGGATGAGAGTTAAAATCCCTACAGATAAGGAAGGGTGGATGAAACTGAATAAACAGTTGTTGCCGCATATTGCTGTTGGTTACAGTCTGGGGAGCTGTATATATGAACTCAATACAGAAGTTTTCAGTGTTTCTCTTTCTGCAGCTGCTACTTGAAATGTTAAATTATTTAAGTTTCAATGTATCACATTGTAACTAAAGGTGTCCTTAACTAAGAACGCTGCTCCTCCTTTACCATCTTTTCTGTCTCACCTTACTAAATTATGTCGTTTGAAAAGAACTGGCGTTTGCGGTTTGAACCACATTTCGTGTAGAGTCACAATAGAGATATTTTGTTTATCTTGTTCTTTTTCCAGTATTTCACTGTTCGAAATTGCTGACCCAGCATTCCATTATAATATATTAAAGGCCATCCTGAAGTGAGAAGATGCTTCTTTCTGGTTCTGAACCATGTTTCGTTTCTTGGATAAAACAGAGGAAATCATATTGTAAATTTCTGCTTGCTCTAGATTGTGTGTTTTTGAAGATGTTAACTGAGTTATTAAATTTAATATTTCAGATACTAGTTTATCAATGAATGCAGAGTTTTTGTCCTTCCCTCTGGGAAGTTGTCCACATGTGTTTGGTAACTTGGGAGCACCATTGTGATGATGTGGAGCATAAGGTTTCTCTATAATGGGGGGGATGCAGGTAAACTTGCATTTACAAAGGTGGGGATAGGAGTCGGCATAGGTTTTGTAGGCTTAGGACTGTTAGAGTGGATGATGGTTGTGAACCTGTGCTGTGTAGTTCGTGGTAGAGGAAATTCCTTCTAACAATCCAGTTTACTTTTACCCTGGTTTCCTGCCACTGAGGCATGTCTGTGGTTAAAATATTTTTCAGCTTCTTTGAAAGAAATGTTGAGAACAGGTGATGCATTTGTATTGTCTTGCTGTTTTAGATACATTGGACAAGTTTTGTCTCAGTGACTTGTGATTGCCTTTGCAATTTATACAGCATGTAGTTTGTCTTGAGCACATTGACTCTTCATGGCTACCTCCACATTTATCAAATGTATCTCTGACTCGTATTGATTACTTAAATGGCCATATCTTTAGACAATGGAAGCATGTCTATATGAGAATGTGGTAACATATATTTTTCGAGGGCCGTTAGTTACTGTACCCAAGTAGTTTATTCTTTTGAACATTCTGTGTACATGAGTCATGGGAATTGAGGACTTAATGGCTTCCTTCAGCTCCAGCTCTGACAGATAAACATCTACATTTCTTACAAGTCCCTGGTGGTGACTTTTATGATTCAGTGTATAAGCTACTTTTTCTTTCTTTTTTTTGACCTAGAGGGTTGTCGTCTACCAATTTATTGGCAGTGTCCCTTAGCGAAATCAATGCGGACTCTGCTCTTCCCAACAGCCTTGAGATTCCGAATTATATTTTCAATTACAGCGTATGAGATGAGTAATAATTTTTCCAAAGCCATGGAATAGTATTTCCTAACATTACCACTGACTGCCTTGACAAACACATAGAAAGGACGAGCAGTGTTGAGCTTGATCTCTGTTGGTTTTATTTGGATCACAGACAGTAGACACATTTTGAGGAATCAGATTTCCTCTCTGAGTGATTTGTGCTTCTCTCAATACTTGTACTACGACTGAATTAATCTTCGACAGCGGAGCTGCCGTCTCTGAAATGGAACTTCTCTGTTTATGTAAGGAATAAGTATCTGTTACACCTGGGTTGAGTGATGTTCCGGTTCGATACCTCGCTTGTTTGTTGATGAAGATGGTTGGGATCGCCATTTTTTCTTCCTCATGTCTTTATTTTGGTTCAGCATACACTTCGATGCCAGTCTTGATGTTTGGTCTACCTCCACACTCAAACTATCGAGAGCTTCTGCCCTCTGAAAATCGTGAGCGTGTATATGGGTGGGAGGAGGGAGGGGTCTCGCGTCCGTCGGCCGTCGTAATTTAATACATTATTATTATTATTATTATTATTATTATTTGATTGTTGCCGACTTACGTGGTGGGCCTTAATAAAAATGATATTTCATTTAATTTTGATTTACGATTAAATGCTTTCCTGAAGTTCTCCTTTTTAACAATATTAATCTCAAATTATTTGTTACGTTAATGAATGTTAGGCTCGCTGAATCTTAAAGCATGAGCATATAAGCTGAACAATGTAATAAACTTTTCATATTAATTTCCTCGGCTAGTCAGTTCACTTTAAAGCAAGAAATCTTTAGTTATTAATTACAATTGCGGCCCACACACGCGCGAGAGTATTTTTCTTACCTCCGTCAACCATTGTATTGTAGTCGGAGTTCTGGCTCTGGCTCTCGGCTATGGTACTGAAAATAAGAATCTTAAAGCTTCGTATTTCTCCAACTTCATGCGGCTGTGGAGAAAAATTAATATTATGTTAATAGCGGGCGAGTATTTCGCTTCCGCTAATTTTTCATAAGTTAATATCGCCACGTAATGGCGTCGTTGGCTGCATCGGCCGCTGCGATTGTTGAACTGTAAATTACTTGAATGCAGGTTAAATCAAGGAAGGCGGACATGAAATCGGGATCACCTCTTACAAATTAAAAGTGCACAATAATATTAAATGAATATATTATATGCTTAACTCATACAAATATGCTTACATTTGCCAGCACTCGTAAGATGTCCGTCTATATACAATCAAAACAAGAGAGCAAGAGAAGATGACTAAAAAATTAACAAAAGAGCGTATCTTGTCGTCTCTTTAGATGATTTTGTTACATTTCCTTGCACTCGAAACCTACCCAGAGAAATTATTATTTTACGGCTACATGATAAAAATATATTATTCAATTTTTAAATGTCTCTTCTTTATAAGTACTGTTTTTTTAAGTCTTTTCGTAATATAGCACTGGGGACACTATATTGCCCCCGAAATGTTTATGTCATAACAAATGTTCGTGTTTTTTTGACATAAATATTTCCTCTTTCATGTCCACAGTGTCCACACGCAGATTTTTCTTTCACCGTCTACATATGTGACATCGCATGTTTAAACCGTTGTAATTACTGAGGTGTGTTGCACACAAAGTGTAATACAGATGAAGTTATCTACATAACAATATAATATACAATTGATTAAGTATACAGTCATGTACAAAAGGACATAGAATACAATTAGTTTCATTTTGGCTGCTTCTTTTTAGGTTTGCAACTTTTGAAGTGTTCAAAGGTATACAATCACGAGTTAGTCCGGAATATTTGAAGTCCCAGGGGTGTCAACTGTTCGCTCCCCATTTGGCGTGGCCGTAGGGAAGCCCTGGGTAAAACCTCGGCGGAGCTACAGACTAACTGCTTTGGTCACTTTCACTTAATTGTTTCTGGGATGTCATTGGAGTACAGGATGTGCATACATTACAAATATTTTTTTGTTGCAGTATGCAAAGATATGAGGTCATTATAACAATTGATTGCGGTGTCGTTGGTGATCTACGCCACGACGTTTAGCTCGCGACGGTGCCTGTTGGTGTGTTCGGTGCTCGGCGTTCGCAGTGGCTCCGGAGAGGTCAACGCCCGCTCGACGCCAGCGTGTCTCTCGCCGTCGCGGAAAGTCAGAATCAGCTGATAGGCTGCACGGTTGGCGATGCGTTTCTGTCTCGGCCGGGCGTGGCGGAGTGGGGTGATATCCGCCCCCCGCGCTTGTTGGCAGGAGTCAGCTCTGCTACGCATGTCCGACGTAGTACATGAAACATACATACAACCAACGTAATATTTGTTTCCCGCTGCAGATGGTTACGCTAGTGGGAAAGAAGCATTTATTAGTGCGGCAGTTGTTGTTAGGTTTTCGCGTTTCCGAGTGTCAAGCCAGCCAGCACTGTCCCGCAGAATACATGACATGGATCTTCTCCCGTGAATGCAGTTTTGATGCAATACTGTTTCCATTACACGTGTTTTTGTCTTGACAAAATTATTTATGTTTTCGCCACACTCGCAGGCACTGATGAGTGTCCCAATACGAGCTTAGCACAAACATTCGCCGTTTCTGCGGTCGCTGTTTTGCAACAGTCCACGCATCGCATTCCAATCTCGCATTGTTGTACTCACTGAAATTACAGTCTGTCCCAAAAATATTGACTGTGGGTTCACTTCACGTTAACAGTTCACATTTATAAGCAAATTCACAGTTTTTTGTGCGTAATATTGGCGTTTGGCATCTTCACCGCTTTTGAACGTTCAATACTAGCACTTCACTGTCCGTATCACAGTTTCACCTTCACAGTTTCTCACACTGCTTAAAGTAACTGTTTCGATTAGTTCACAAACACTAATGTATTTCACTCAGTCTGAACTGGATTTTGGCGCGTGCTGGATTTTACCAGTCTCTCGCACTAATTATCTCTTTTCATTTTCCACTTAGAGTCGCACTTGCCTTCAGATTTTTTGACTATACAATTGTATTTCTGTCTCATCTGAGGTAAGTCCCTATGTCATGTCTGCCCACTCATTGCGTACTTGCCCTCCAGAGTCAGGCTCGACTTTACAAAACTTTGCCTCTCGCATTATTGTACACATTTTATAATCTAGGCCTTGCGTGCAAGTTCCTAGATTAATGTTAGTTTGTGACTTTTGTTTACACGATAAATTCGTGCAAATCTCTGCCTTAGCAGATGGCAATATATTTTAAGTGCTTAGCGGTTGTCGCGTTTACTTATTTGCTTTGTACCTTGTCCACAACACATGAGGTACCTTGTTTGATGTACACCCTGCAATCATGATATTTAGTAAATTATGATTGAGCATATTTCAAGATCGGTATAGACATAAATAGATGGAACAACATATACTCTATAATATTGAATTTCATAAGTTTCATTACTACTACAGTTCAAAAATATTCATGACACACTAATGAAAAATTCTTTCATCATTAAATGCTGTTGATTTTTTAAAAATATTTTTAAAAGCATTTTTAAACATGAAATTTGTAAAATATTCTTAAGCATAAGTTCATTTTTTTTCAAAATGCAAATGCTTAAAAATACTGTTATTCCTTAACATCTACAAAATTGAATCGCACTAATCTTGTGCGCCTCATTGTCTTTAAATGCTACACTAAAATCTGAACATTTACACACAGAAAAAAATACACTCTAAACTTAACCTACTACACACAAATATAAACGTTGCTCTGCTGAGCGAACTTCTTTAAGTCTTTGTATGGATAGAGTCCTTTAATCTCTTCCGATTCTACGTCACCCAACAAATAGCTACATCCATGTGGCATGTTTTGTAGGGCCCGGCATACACCGGTTGCCATTTTTTATTCTTTTTTGCTAACGTAGATGACTTGGGATGAGTCCTTATTAACACCAAGTCACCTAGTTGATACACTGTTACCTTCTTTATTTTCTTGTCATGCTTCTCCTTTCGGTGCTCCGCGCACCTCGTTAAGCTATTTAAAGTCTCAGCTATAATTTGTTCGTGAGGTACAACTTGTCGTGGTACAGTTGGTAATGGTGACAGCCAGCTGTCGGTTTCATTCTTTCCAAATATGACTTCTAGTGGAGCATAACCGGTGGCTGAATGTGGAAATCTATTGTGGAGTTCCTCAAAAGTCGAAACGTATTCTGCCCACTTGGTGTGGCGATTCGGAATGTAAGTTATCATGAAGCTGTTCAACTCTTTAAAGGTACGCTCTACAAGACTGCTCTCCGGGTGAAATCGAGCTACAAAAATGTGTTTAATACCTTGCTCTTGTAGAAACGTTTTCCATTTGAGACCGGTAAAATAGGTGGCATTATCGGATAATATGATCTGTGGTTTGCCAACATTAACAAAATAATCTGTTCGTAATTTCTGAATGAGGGGTGTGGCCGTTGAAGCTTTTACAGGATACAATTTTAGAAATTTGGAAAAGGCATCATATACAGCAAATACATATTTCACACCACCTTTGCCAGTGGGTAGTGGCCCTAGAATGTCAACAGAAACTAGTCGTAATGGTTTGTCAGGAATAACAGGGTGCAATTCACTTAAAGTGGGCAGATTTGTAGGTTTTGTCCTTTGACAAACTACACATATCCTTACAACATTCTGAATTATTCTTTTCATATTCTTAAAATGACATTGTCTTGCGAGAAGTGCTCTACATTTTTCAATACCCACATGTCCCCACGAAAGGTGCACGTGCCAGATTAAATCACTGATACATACTTCCGGTACACAGATACACCACAAGTCCTTGTTAACATCCTTCTGGAAATATAATACCCCATTTTGCACAGAATAATGGCTACCTATCTGATTTCCACCCGAAGATAGGAGTTCTTGTTTGACTTTTCCCAAGGCGGGATCTTCGTCCTGTAAACTAGGCAGTTGCTTGCACGCCTGCAGGAACTTTTTTCGACAAGTAGGGTCTTTCATAACTAAAATTTTGTACTCTACTGCCTGTTCTAGTATTGTTGTTAGCTCAGGAAGACCTTGCGGCAACCGTGACAAAGCATCAGGTACTACGTTGTCACAACCTTTTATATGCATTATTTGAAATTGATATTCCTGCAGAGCAAGCACCCACCTAGTCAACCTGTCGTGCATTAACTTGCATGTCAGCAAAAAAACTTAAGGCCTGATGATCACAGAAAATTTTTACATTTTTTCCGTACACATCATATCTGAACTTCTTCATGGCCCATACTACTGCTTGTGTTTCGAGTTCGGTGACTGTATATGATCGTTCACAACTTGACAACACTCGGCTTGCGAAACCGATTATTCTTACGTTCTTGTTTCTACCTTCCTCATCGATTTGGAATAAACAAGCGCCTAGTCCGACAGTGGAAGCGTCTGTAGCAAGGCAAAATTCCTTTGACATGTCGGGATGTGACAGTGGATTAGCATTTAGAAGGGCTTGTCGTATTTGTTCAAATGACTGCTGGCACAGTTCATTCCATATCCAGGATGCATTCTTTCTCAACAAGTTTAACAGGGTATTATCATTTAAAAGCTGGTCAGGTATGAATCGTCTGAAAAATGACACTAGACCCAGAAATGCCTTTAACTGTTTCTTGGTTCTAGGAGGAGGGAAGTTCTCAATTGCTGCCATTTTCTTCGGATCGGGCACAATACCTGTAGGTGATATTACATGGCCAAGAAATTTTATTCTCTCCCTGCCAAATTTGGATTTTGCGAGGTTTGCTGTTACGCCTACCTCAGAAAATCTTTTTAGTACGCATCTCAGCGTGCCCATGTGGCTTTCCCAATCGGGAGTAGATATTAATAAGTCATCGACATACAACGTTACTCGGTCCAACAAAGCTGGTCCTAATACTGTATCGAGCGCTGCAATGAAGACACCTGCACTAACATTTAATCCAAATGGTAAAACTTTAGATTGGTAACTTCTGCTGGCAAACACAAAGGCAGAGTACTTGCTTGATGATTCAGTTAGTGGGATTTGCCAATACGACGAACGCATATCGACAGAGGTGAGATATTTAACTCCATAAAACTTCTGTATCTGTTCATCCAGGTTTTTGGTCGCGTTCTGACAGGTACAACTATTTTGTTAATATCGCGCGCATCAAGCACGAGACGTATACTGCCGTCCGCTTTCGCTACGGCCACGAGCGGACTGCTGTACGGGGTTAGAGATGGTTTAATTATCCCTCAATCAAGAATTTTTCTTATTTCCTTCGTAACTGCCTCCTTCTTTGAGCACGGGATGGTGTAGTTTGCGTGACAGAAAGTATCGTGAGGTACCACTTCGATGTTATAGGTGTGGCCCTCGATAACACCGGGTTTTTCCGAAAACACATTCTCATAATCTGTAAGGAGCTGAGTCAATTCGTTTTGTTGTGCTTCAGTCAAATGTTCTGACTCCCTGACTTTCATGGCTATCAGTTTCCTTTTTTCCTCTCTGTCTTCAGTAATAAACTCTTTATAACATGCTTGTCTTGTACTTAAGTCAGAATATAAATTCATTACCTGTATTCCTTCGAATCTCGACTGAAAGCTCCGGCAATATTTACCGTGCACTTCCCGTGTCCTCAACAACGGCAAAATTACCCGTCTACCCTCATTCATAAGGCTTACTTCCCCACATAAGAGGTCGATTTTTGCGTCCCTCTGGCGTAAAAATTCCATCCCCAGGATGCAAGCAACACCTAATCCTTTAACTACTAGGAACGAGCTTTTCATTGCTTCATTTCCTACCGTAAACTCGACTTGCACCTGGTGCTTTATGATATGAGATTGTGCACCTATTGCACCTGTTACACGACAATTCTTCACTGGCAATACTGGTATTCTATTATTTTGACTCAAGTACTTGTAAAAATTTGCACTCATGACATTGGTTGACGCACCGTTATCGACTATTATCTGTATTGGTGCTCCGTACATATCTGCTTGCAATATAGCCTGCACCACACTTTTGTCGGTTCGGTTACATTTCTGCAGTATGTCTACAAGTTCCTTTTCTATTTTTGTTCCCACATTGTATCTCAGCATACAAAGTTTATGGCTGTCATCCGTGAATGTGCCCTCACTACACCATCCTGCAGCCAACAACGGAGAGCGTATTGTGGCTGTCTTCAGTTTAACGAATGAGCATTAGTGGGTTGACAGTTGTCTGTCACTTCCACTAACCTCACATTGTGGTTCTGGTTGTTGTTGCTACTGTTGGGTTGGCCGCCCTGCCTCCCCGATGGTGTATTTTGATATTGTGTATGGCTCTGGTTTTGCGGTGGTCGGTTGTAACTCCCTGACATGTTCTGTGATGGACCTGGGTTGGCGTTCCATTGTGGCGCTGTGTTTTGTTGCCACTGTGGTGTCGGTTCATTACTACCACGCCACTGGTTTCGGTTGTTCCGCCATTGCGGATTGCCATTACCATTATATCCATTACTCATGCGTCCATCATGATGTCTCTTTCGATTTTGACGATTATAGCCGTTGCCGTTATAACCATTGCCATTGTTTGTGCCTCGATTCTGTTGCCGGTGCTCTTGCCTATTCCCGTTACCATTTGGTACTAAGTTACTACCGTTACTGTGGCTGCCATTGTAATCGGCTTTTTGTTGATTACAGCCTGCATGGTTCCACTTGTTTTTGGTTTTCATATCTTCGATCAATAAGTCAACAGAATCCACTATTTCCATGAATTGTTCTATATCGTATTCCGGCACATTGATGAAATGTATTTTAATTTCACTGGGCAACTTCATTTTTATTAATCTGATTATGTCACGATCGGACATTGGCTCGTCCCAGTACCTGGTTTTGTTTATATACTTTTCGAAATATTTGCGTAACGTTCCCATCTTAGGATTGTACATTTCTGGACTGTACAACTCCTTTCGTAGTCTTTCTTGGACGCTATCGGACCAGAATTTTTGCAAGAATGCACCTTCAAACTGTTGCATCGTTAGACATTTTTCGGACACGTCGGTGGCCCACAGTGCCGCGTCACCTTGAATAAAGGAGACCACGAACTGTATTCTTTGTCTTTCCATCCATGCCCTGGGAAACACATTCCTGAAGCTCTTAATAAATACCACAGGGTGGACATTTCGCTTTTCGCTATTGAAGGGTTGGAGTGTCCTGTGTTTTATTACATTGTCCTCTTTTTTGCACATCTGATTGCTACATTCTGTGACGCTCATTACTTCGTGATGTGCGCTGCACGGTATCGCATGTTGTTCGTGCTCGTAATTCACATTAGGTTGCGGTTGCGCACTCGCACCCTGCATACAGTCTGCGTTTTTATAGTAATCAGTATGCGGAGTTGGATTCATTATCTGTCCGCCACTGTTTACATTGCTTTCCAACGCAGACAGTCTCCGCGCGACCTCCTGTTGCCAATTTGGCAACTCCGCTGTCACACGGGACTTGATCTCTGTTAATTCGACATGTAGTGCGGCAGCGCTAGCGTCAATATTTACACTCGCGGCCGCAGTCGCTTGTTCTACAGCTATTTTTACGTCGCTTTCGATCTTTGCAGATATCTCGCGATCCTTTACTTCTAGCCATTCATTTAATTCTTTTTCGACTTTTTGAGCTTGCACTTCCAAATATGTATCAATACTTTTCCGTGCATCTATCTCCACATTATCCACGCGGTTGGTTAAAGTCTGGACATTTTCTTCAAGCCTAGCCTGCGATATTTGTAATTTTTGCATCTCACCAGCTAAGCTTTGCAGAAGATCGGGTTTTCTTTGCAAGCGTCCCGCATCTCGGCAAGTTCGCTTTGGATACTGTCTAGCTTCGCTTCACTGCGCTGCTCTTGCTCAATGAGCTTTTGCGTTAATTTTTTCTCTTGGTCATGTAGCATTTGCGTTATTTTTTTCTCCTGCTCATATAGCATCTGAGCCAGTTTTTCGTCTCTTTGTTTTACTCTCTGTTCTGACGTTCTTTCTTTTTCCCTTTCTTTCTGTTCTCTTTGTTGCTCTTGCTCATAGAGCATCTGAGCCAGTTTTTCGTCTCATTGTTTTTCCCTCTGTTCTGACGTTCTTTCTTTTTCCCTATCTCTTTCTGCTAACCTGCGCAGAAATTCTGCAAATGGGTCTGCAATCGGTGAGCATACTGGTGCCCTGCTTAATCTAGCACTCGATTGGCCCCCCTGCCCAGGCAGTGGAGTTGTTGTTATTCTATTCCCATTCTGCTGTGGAGCCTCATTCACCGTCCACAGATCCTCGCCCCCCGCTCCGGAAATTATGTTATCCGAGGCGGTGGCTTGGGATTCGTTTACGTATTGCAAATGACCCTCACTTTTGTTCATCTGGTACAGATGCTTTAGCTTGTCCTATCTTACACATAAAATTCACTTTAAGACACTGACGAATCTTTAACACCGATACACACAAGAATAATTATCCCCTCCAAAAATAAACATATAAATACAGAAAACGAATAATTATCCCCTCCAAAAATAAACACATAAATACACAAAACACCGAAGGTATCTCATGTGCACATGGGTTCGATATTCCGCACAGAGCTACACAGGATGCTTGCACAATAGGCGTTACCTTACTTATTTTTCTTTCTCGCAATCCTTTTTCTTTTCTACACTTTTTCTTCTCCAGATCTCCTCAGGGTGTGGTTTTGTTGTTGTACATGTAAAAGAATTCATATAGGCATTAATATTTTACAAAAATTAGACACATACATAATTACATTCATTACAATAGAGTCAGATTTAATAAATTTCGTATTTTCTTTGATCAGACCCCAAAGTTGCTGCGCCAATCTCGCGTCCGTCGGCCGTCGTAATTTAATATATTATTATTATTATTATTTTTTGATTGTTGCCGACTTATGTGGTGGGCCTTAATAAAAATGATATTTTATTTAATTTTGATTTACGATTAAAGGCTTTCCTGAAGCTCTCCTTTTTAACAATATTAATCTCAAATTATTTGTTACGTTAATGAATGTTAGACTCGCTGCATCTTAAAACATGAGCATATAAGCTGAACAATGTAATAAAATTTCCTCGGCTAGTCAGCTCACTTTAAAGCAAGAAATCTTTAGTTATTAATTACAATTGCGGCCCACACACGCGCGAGAGTATTTTTCTTACCTCCGTTAACCATTGTATTGTAGTCGGAGTCCTGGCTCTGGCTCTCGGCTATGGTACTGAAAATAAGAATCTTAAAGCTACGTATTTCTCCACCTTCGTGCGGCTGTGGAGAAAAATTAATATTATGTTAATAGCGAGCGAGTATTTCGCTTCTGCTAATTTTTCATAAGTTAATATCGCCACGTAATGGCGTCGTTGGCTGCATCGGCCGCTGCGATTGTTGAACTGTAAATTACTTGAATGCAGGTTAATTCAAGGAAGGCGGACATGAAATCGGGATCACCTCTTACAAATTAAAAGCGCACAATAATATTAAATGAATATATTATATGCTTAACTCATACAAATATGCTTACATTTGCCAGCACTCGCAAGATGTCCGTCTATATACAATCAAGACCAGAGAGGAAGAGAAGACGACTAAAAAATTAACAAAAGAGCGTATCTTGTCATCTCTTTAGATGATTTTGTTACATTTCCTTGCACTCGAAACCAACCCAGAGAAATTATTATTTTACGGCTACATGATAAAAATATATTATTTAATTTTTAAATGTCTCTTCTTTATAAGTACTGTTTTTTAAGTCTTTTCGTAATATAGCACTGGGGACGCTATAGGGGGAACCTCCTCCCTCTGCAAAAGGTCCACTGCCAAAGTCTCTTGCCCCAACAGCTATCAAAAATTATGCAAAGCTTGTGATCTTGATGAAAAAATAGCTCACACACAATGTAATACAGATTAACTTTGGAAAATTAGCAGCAATGATCTGATTTATTCGGTTGCTCTAATTATCTTTTGACAGTAGTCTGACTGTTCAGTTCTTATGACACTTTATGTTTACTAAGATTATGCCTTTTTTCGATTGTCTTCGGTTGTTGCACATGTTACTTCCAATATATCCATTTTTGTATTCTGAAAGTTCAATAAAGTTTTTAGGGTAGTACTTGTGTCTAAACTCTGTATACTCATTTAACATTCCTTCGTATTTTCTCATGTGTGTATGGATTTCCAATTCTTCAAGAATGTTCACTGCAGAACCTGTGCAGAATCTGTAGTGCATTTTCGATTGTATCAGCAGTGTGGTGTTGATTTTGCAAATGTAGAAAGAAGCTTGACTGATTAGTTTCGCTACTTGTAATGTATTCTTTATATCTGACGTTAAAATATCTTTTCCTGTTTGGCCAATGTGAAAGCTGTTACAGCTGCAACACTTGATAGTACAGGGTGAAAATTATTGAACTATATGAAATAAAATCATCATAACTTTTGAACGCTTTGTATTAGGACATTCAAACTCTACAGTTGGCTGCAGGGCATGATGGGAATTACTATGCGCATTATGGTTTGGTTTAGCGACAAAGCCCACTTTCATTTGGATGGGTTCGTCAGTAAGCAAAACTGGCGCATTTGGGGGACTGAGAATCCGTATTTCATGATCGAGAAGTCTCTTCACCCTCGCCGGATGACTGTGTGGTGTGAAATGTCTATCATCATGATCATCATCATCATCATCATCATTTAAGACTGATTACGCCTTTCAGCGTTCATTCTGGAGCATGACCCCCTTATAAAATTCCTCCATGATCCCCTATTCAGTGCTAACATTGGTGCCTCTTCTGATGTTAAACCTATTACTTCAAAATCATTCTTAACCGAATCCAGGTACCTTCTCCTTGGTCTGCCCCGACTCCTCCTACCCTCTACTGCTGAACCCATGAGTCTCTTGGGTAACCTTGCTTCTCCCATGCGTGTAACATGACCCCACCATCTAAGCTTGTTCGCCCTGACTGCTACATATATAGAGTTCATTCCCAGTTTTTCTTTGATTTCCTCATTGTGGACACAATCCTGCCATTGTTCCCATCTACTAGTACCTGCAATCATCCTACCTACTTTCATATCCGTAACCTCAACCTTGTTGATAAGGTAACCTGAATCCACCCAGCTTTCGCTCCCATACAACAAAGTTGGTCGAAAGATTGAACGGTGCACAGATAACTTAGTCTTGGTACTAACTTCCTTCTTGCAGAAGAGAGTAGATCGTAGCTGAGCGCTCACTGCATTAGCTTTGCTACACCTCGCTTCCAGTTCTATGTTGCCAGCCTGTGAGAATATGCATCCTGAGTACTTGAAACCGTCCACCTGTTCTAACTTTGTTCCTCCTATTTGGCACTCAATCTGTTTATATTTCTTTCCCGCTGACATTACATTCGTTTTGGAGATGCTAATCTTCATACCATAGTCCTTACATTTCTGATCTAGCTCTGAAATATTACTTTGCAAACTTTCAATCGAATCTGCCATCAGAACTAAGTCATCCGCATACGCAAGACTGCTTATTTTGTGTTCACATATCTTAATCTCACCCAGCCAGTCTATTGTTTTCAACATATGATCCATAAATAATATGAACAACAGTGGAGACAGGTTGCAGCCTTGTCTTAGCCCTGAAACTACTCTGAACCATGAACTCAATTTACCGTCAACTCTAACTGCTGCCTGACTATCCATGTAAAAACCTTTAATTGCTTGCAGAAGCTTGCCTCCTATTCCATAAACTCGTAGAACAGACAATAACTTCCTCCTAGGAACCCTTTACCATATATTTTTCTGCCTGAAACTAATTTTATATCCACACTGTTTCTTATATTTTCCATCGTTTTACCAAACACAGAATTGTTCATCAATTTAAAGAAATCTTTTTCGAAGTCATTTGAAGCCTTAGTCCTCATCTGTGTGTTCAGATCTATATATTTCTTCAGCCAATCAGATTGATAAAATTTTAAAACTCTATGAATTTTTGTGAGTTTTATTCGAAGAGACAGATATTGTTTAAGATTTCTATAATGAACTACGTAATTATGCTTTTCATTCAAAGTAGTTATCAAGTTGCTTTCACTCGTCCCTTTTACAATTTTTTCACCAGAAGCTAATGGAAAATCTTTATGTAAAACATGTAATTCTTTTGGATATTCTATGTCTAATTCGAATGTATACCCATCTCGACAAGTGTTAGACATTTCACTTACTTTTTTACAATGAAAATTAGCTGGTTCATCCCATTTAAATCCACTATATGGTAAATATTGACCATAAGCATACAGATTGTTTGCATCTAAATATGGTAAATAATTTGATATCTTGGATCATCAAAATCTTTCAAATATTTATTATTTGCTTTTACATATCTCTTGCAACATTGAGATATTCACTATCTATTCCTGTTTCAACCAACAGAATCATATCATTATCATGTAGTAAATCAAGTGGTTGTTGAGTCATTTTCAACATTGCATCCCAAGATAAACCTGGTGCTGTAAAATACCAAGATGTATCTAAAACATATGCTTTTATACAAGTTTTTCTAAAATTTTCAACACTTCAGCCAATAACAAAGCATCAGTTTTCAGGTACAAATCATGATATTCACTAAAAGTTTTCTTATTAAATTTTTCCCAAATAATTTTTGCATATTCATAATCCTCTTATTCACTTATGTCACAATCATCCAGTTTATTGTAAAATTCTTCTTTTTCTGTTAATTGTGTCTCTTCAAATTTCTTCCAAGGATCCATGTATTCAGATGGATATACACCTTTTCTGATCACTAGATTACATGATTCTGCTGAGAAAAATTTCCTAATATTTGTTATTTGATTTTTTTTTCATATTTGATGAAAGTTTGTGATGTGACGAAGCTGAAAATTTAAAAGTGTCAACAAATCTCATTTTCAAATTTTTTGTACTCTTACCAAAACTGATGTATTTATTTTCATTGTGTGGGATTAGGTCTTTCTTTATCATCATAACCAAGTTGTTTCAGAAAGAGATGAGAATCATATCTACATAAATTATGTAAATAAATAGGTACAATGTCAGGATGCTTTAGTTTCAAATTACATTGCACAATCAAGCAGTGCATTTTCCCTGATCATGATGACGAATTTTTCAATTATTTCTTGTATAATGACATTGACATTGTGTACAAACTTTAGATTTCTTCAGTTTAAGAATAAATTTTTCCAATCTCTTCAACCTCTTGCTTTATGCATTCTATGAATTTTTTGTGAGAATTTGGTCCTATATAAACAACAGGATCTTTATAATGTCTATTTATGTGCTTGATGTAGTAGCAAAATCCGATTGGTTCATGTTTTTGATATTTATTTGTATATGATTTTTCTGGTTTTGGTTGACAGTTGTCCCTCTTCAAAAGTAAACTTACAAAATCAGCATAAATAACAAATGGAACTTTTTGTGTGTAATGATAACATTTAAAAGTTATGTATGATCCTTTATTTGGCATTTCAACTTTTAATGGCTTCTTAGTCAAACAATTTGATGTGTGATTATCTAATTTTTCTTTACTATTGAAATGGAGTAAACATAAACCACAAATAAATTTTGCTTTGGTATGTAAGGTGATTTGACTCGAAATTAGCTGAGATAAATTTATTATGGTGCAATAGTGTGAATTACCTTCTTTCTTAAAATAAAGAAGATTTATATGTTTCTCTCTCGTACATTTTGTGATTTTTAATGGATACACGTGATATGTTTCATTTTTCTCTTTCTTACTATTCGTATTTTTTAATGGATACACTTGATATTTTTCATCAAATGAATACATGTTGATAGATACATTAATTCCACTTTCTATTTTTGGAATATTATCAACCACTATGGGACAATCAATATTTTCAAATTTATGATCAAGATCAAGACAACCATTTTTGTATTTCGTTACTCTTTCAGCATTTTTATCTACAGGATACAAAGCTGATTTTATAGCCCACAGAAAACATTTTTGATCATCATTTTGTACATTGATGCAAGCTTTTTTGTTTTTTTTTATTTCTGCAGGTAACTCAATGTAAGATGATCCTCTTAGATGGAACATATTTCTGATTTGCTAGTCATAAACCAATAATTCTATTTAATGTCCATCCTGTACCAATAATTCTATTTAATGTCCATCCTGATCTTCATGCTTGAAAATGAGATATTTTCGCTAAAATATCTTGCTTCCCACGCCCGAATTTCTTACTAAAATCTTTCTCTGTCATAATGGTATAGTTTTGTGTTTGTTGCCCAAATTCTTGAACTTTATCATTCGTCTGCAATTTTTACTAGTAAATTGAAATTTACCTTCAAACTACGATATACTCTTAGGTTGTCTTTCGCAATTTTCAGAATTTTCGTCTTCATTGCAGACAAGAAATGATAAGGTTCAAGTGAGTCTATACTATTTTCAAAATCTATAGTTTGTAATCTGCTTGCAAATACTTTATCAGCTATGAAATCTCTAATTGCTTTTCTGTCTCTTGATTTCACAAATAAAGCAGTGTAAAAGGGAAATAATACTTCTTTATTGGTTCTAGTCTTCTGTTTCTCAAACACAACTGTAGAAAACGAAAGTAATTTTTTCAATGATTTATCTTCTTTAGTTTTAGCAAACACATGTGTAGAAAATGTAAGTATTGTTTTTAATGGTTTATCTTCTTTAGTTTGAAAATATCATTTTCAGTATTATGATAGGATGATTGTTTCCCAAGATTGTCACTCACTTTAGGTGTCGAATGTTTAAAAATAAATGTAATTAAGTTAGCTTTTCTTAAATTACTATATCCTCATAAATTATTTCTCTTGCAATAATGACTAAGTTGAGCAACAGTGAATTGCTCCACTTCTTCATGAAGTTGAGCAGCTGTGTATCTTTCCATTTTGCACTTCAATTTATATGAAAAAAATTTATTAGATTTGTAAAAGTATTTTTTTCACAGATTGATGGAAAAGTTAATTATTTAATAGATAGATAAGGATTCTTACTTAATAGATAAAAAAATAAAGAATATTAATTAATAGATAATAAGTCATGAAATTCAAGATGCTTCCACTGCTTTAGCTTTCTTATTCTTAATGTAATCTAAAGTACACTTCTTACATGTATTGTTATAGTTATCTTTATGTGAAGGATTTATATAAAAACAACTTAAATCTTCAATCTCTTGACAACTTTTACATTTCTTTGTAGATGTGGGTGTTTCTTCAGTGACAGCTTCTTTGTTATTCATTTATAATAATATTTTTGAATGTTCTTCACTGCGAATTCGACGTAAATGTTCTTTCTAATAATATTTTGCAACACGTTTTTCACATATGCAAGGAATTCGGCCTTCATTGTAATTTTTTACATTATATTTATTTATACATAGTCTACACATAGTTCTATAACCATCTTTTGCGTATTTCTGTAAAGTAAAATTATCAATTAACTTCTCTGTATTACAATATTTACAAATTTGGATTTCACAGAAGACTCTTGTTGAACCTGCTCGATTTATACAGAAAAAATTTATTAGATATATGAAAAAGGAAATTTTTGTAATTTAATCTATATAATCTTCACGATCATCAAATGCATAAACATCATGAAAATATGCTGCTTCTTCTTGAGCAGCCATCAAAGGAAAAATATCAATTATAACAGCTCTTTCTAATGGTCTGTTTTTAATAATCTTCCCACAAAATGGACACGATTGTTTTTCCCTTAACCACTCATGAATACAACCTTTATTAAAATATGATTGCAGCATGTTTTGACAAATTGATTATTATTTTTATCACTTAAACAAATAAGACAATACATGTCTTCTGATTGTTAAGTTAGTTCATAAGTTTTAGCTTTTGCTTTAGCTTGCACTTCGTTTAGGTTCTCCATTTTTAAGAAATAACTTTTATTAGATTTGTAAAGAAAATAAAAAAGAACAATTTTCATCAATTAATCATTTAGTTATGAGTACAAAATTACCAGCTGGTGAACAATTAAAAAAAGTGGGTTACAAAAATATGGTGAATACAAACTACAAATTTCATCTACTAATTTTTTTTTTGTAAAACTAATAAAATTTTTTTCTTAATAAATGGAGTCGATTGTAGATCTAGCAACAACTTAAATACAAGAATAAGAAAGGTTTTTTGATTATTGATGAGAAATATCCATGGTTTAATGCAAAAATGTTACTGAAATATTAGAATATAAAGACACTGACAAAGCTGTTAGAAATAATGTTAATAATGAAGATAAAGTAAAATATAAAGATATTTTAAACCAAGCCTCCAAAGTGGGATTGAAAGGTAATGAAAAATCTTCAATATTTATTGCTGAAGGTGGATGATATTCCTTAATTTTAAAATCAGAAAAAGAAGAAGCTAAACAATTTAAAAGATGGGTTATTAATGAAGTTTTACCTACAATTCGAAAACATGGTAATATAAAATTAAAACTTTTTACAAAGATCAAACAAATCAGAAAATAATTCTGTACAAAAACTACAAGCATTGAATAAGTTAAACCCAAAAATAACTCAATCAAAAGATGTTAGAATAAAAATAAAAATGATAGAATTAAAATAAAAGATAATCACATGCACAATTTGAGAGGAACAGTTCATACTGTTTCAGAAATAATAGATAATAGGAATGAGAAAATTAATAGTTAATTACCATCTGTTGTTCCTCAAACAGTTGATGAAAATTTAAGACCAACATTCATTCTTTTAAAATTATTCGATGATGAATGTGAATATGATTATTATGGGATTAATACTCAGAGGAAAAATTTACGAAAACATCTACATAAAATTGAAGATTGACATCCTAATTGTGAAGAGCTGTTAAGAGTAAATTACAATCCTAATTCAATCCACTTATACCAAAGAATGAAAGAAAACTTAGCCATTGTTTGATCTTTTATTTTAATCTTTTGGGTACCTACCTACAAGAAGAGTTGATTAGTGATATTAATTGTATGCATGAAAAATTCGAAACGTAAGTCTTAAGAAATTACTTTATGTTTATTTACCCTATTGTTGTGTGAATTATCGAAACCTAACCATTTAATATGTACTTTATCTCCATTCTTTCTCAAAACTTTTTCAACAAGATATACATCTGGATATTTTGTCATCTGCAGTTCTTGTTCATAAAAATTTCATTTTACTTCTTCACCATTTAAGTCTCTCAATTTAAATGTGATTGGATTAGAATGAATAGCATCTACAATTTCAAAAATTTCTTTTGACCAATTGGCTGTATATCCTTTTTCATAAAGACCTTTAAGTTTACTAATTCTAACTTTGTCACCTTTTTAAAATTTAACTTTTTCATTATATACTATGGTGCTTCATTTTTATAGTTGAATGTTTTTGTTATTGTATTCACTGATTAGATTTTTAACTAAATTGGACCATTTATAATTTCCTTGAAGAGCAAATTTCTTCCACATCTTCTCTTTCAATGCTCTGTTAAATGTTTAGACAACAATGCTTTTAATTCTGAAAAAGTTGAATAATGATTGATGTTGAATATCTTCATCTATTCTTGAAATTCTTTACCATTATCTGCCTGTAAACTTTTTGGCTTTCTAACTATGAAATTTTTTTCAAATGCATCAACTACATTTTTACCTGTTTTATCTTTAACAGGAACAGCCCATCCAAATTTTTAAAAGACATAAATAATTGTCAATAAATATTTGTATTCTTTGTTAATTTTTGAAATTCGTTTCAAATTACTCTAGTCCATTTCGACTAGATTAGCTTGCCATAAATCATCTATACCAAGAGAAATCACATTTCTTCTATAAAAAATTTTTCTCATCGGTTTATGTGTTTCATTAATTATTTCTTCACTAATATTATTTAAACCTTCTCCACTTACAAATTTTTTAAGCTAATTTGTTCTTTTTAGATTTACATGTTGTACAAAGACCTTCAATTCTTCACTTACATTTTTTGTTGCTAGTCTGCATGGATTGTGTGTTTCAGCAAATTTTTTACACTTCAAACAATAAATGTGATCAACATTAAGGACTAAATGCGAAGTGTGAATTTCCATTTATATAGATAAAAAATTTTAAATGATTTCACCAAATATAATTAACTTTACATCTACAGGAACAGTTATGACAGTATCTTTCAATGTTAGCATCAGAAAACTTGAGTTATTTATTGTTATTGACTGATTAGAAGAAGTTATTTCATAAAGATTATATAAACACTTACAAAAGTATTGAAATCATTAAATGTTAGTTCTTTATTTATATTTTGGCCAATAACCTGTACTCGAAATTATGAATTTTTTGTTCGCCTCCAGTCATAAATATAAATTCAATTATTTGTTTATCATATAGTTTATTTTTAAGATTACTTAAATCATCCATAAATTGTGCTAAATCTGTTTTTGAGAAATAATCCGAAAAAGCTTTTTCTACTTCCTTTTTTTGTAAAAAAATTCATTATAGTGTTGTAGTTATCTTGATGGATCTGATTCATTTTTTCATTAAATTGTGTAGTGGTGACATAGTTATTGAACTGTGTTAGAATACTTGCATATTCAGGTTTTATATCAACACTTGATAACTTATTATCAAAGTAATGTTTGTTCATTGCATCCTTTGCATCAACCGGATCATTTACATTCGCAAGTCTACTTCCTTTAAAGGCAATGTAACCTCTAGTTACTTTAAAAATAGCATTAAATTCTTTCTGAAATTGTTCAGTGGCATTGGCTATCTTTGGGGCTATTGATGATTGAAATTGTTTTATCATACTTTCTATTTTTGGATCAATTTCACTTTTGATTTTTCTAGATTGAATGCAGGTGCGTTAAGCACTTCAGTTTGTTTAGTTTGACCTGTTTTATTTCCCAAAATGTCCTTTTATTAAACCTACAATATAATTGAAATTATAATTCATGCATAAAAATTTTAAAACAAATAGACACAAATGACCACATCTTGTATTCTCTCAGTATTATAGGTGTGTTTCATTTTCAATTGCAAAGCACGTTTTTCTATATCAAAATTATATAAAGGGCTAATAAATTTTTCAATCAACTCTTCGAAATTGTTTTTGCTTTCTTCAGTCCATCTCCAGCGCCAGCTGAAGCTGTCTCTGGACTGTGTCCAGCTTTTTTATCCATTGCTCGATTATGTCTTTTCTGTTCTTCCAATTCGTTATCATTTTTCTTCTTGTTTAATACTGAATTTACAATTGCTGCAGATCCAGCAGCTAGTGAACTAATAGTTGCTAGATATGGTAATGCAGCTAATAATAATGGAAGAAATCCACCTCATGTTATGTTAATCCTTTTCCTTCTTTCTTTTTTGTTAGATATTCAATAATTTTTTCACAACAGGAATAGCTAATGTAACATATAAATTTCCACCAACTTTCTTTGCTTTTTACTCTTTTGAACATCAGTGAAAAATGCTTCAATTGCATGTAATTGTTCGTTATTCAATGTCAATTTAATTGATTTTGGTTCAATCTTGCCACAAGGTAGCAAAGTATAATCGATCGTAAAGTTATTCATTTATATAGATTAAAAGGTAATAATGATTAAAAAGTGAATAAAGGTTAAAAATTTATAATGATTTTCATAATCCCCAGCCATTTTCATGAAGATCTAAACCCATTCCTAATTTTCGTTTTCTATACATTATTCATCTAACTGCTATTGCTGCAACTTTTTCTCCTAATGAAGCATCACTTGCATACATTCTTTCTTTTGCAGTTAATTGAAGTTCTTTAACAACTTGGTGTCTAGATTCTAAATCTTTATGATCTCTGTATGCAATATCATGTTGTTTATAAGCTTCATCTAATGGATTTATTCCTTCATCTCCTCTGCTTAATCTTTCTTCTAATTTCCTTCCTGGGCCACAAAATCGATAACCATTAAGATGCATTTCGAATGGTAATTTGTTAATCAAAGTGTTTACTAATCCTTTTCCATATTTATCACTTTTCGGAAATGTGTGAGGAAGACTACTCGAAAATCTAATCAGATATGAAATTCCTTGTGGATTATTGATTATGAAATCACTAAATTTATTTGTTAACATGTGTGTCATCTTAACTTTTTCGTTGTGATAATTTTTATTTCCAGCTATTTCTTCACTATGGATCACTGCTAATCTATCGATTAATTGTCGATCATCATTCATCCAAACATATTCAATTGGTTTTTTGTATATTTTTTAATTAAATCTTCACCTCTTTTTTCAGGTGCACTTAGTTCTGAAGAATCTGAAGTTTTTCTTCATAAGTTTGGAAAATAGTCATCAATAATTGTTTTTATCAAATATTAATATTTGTTGCCCCTACTTGATCTTATTTTATTTGGATTATTGTTGGAATATAATACTCCTGAATTGTATAATATATCTGTGTAATTTGATAAATCTGCATCATCGAACTTTTCATTCATATCATCCATAGCAATTTGTTTCTCAGTTATCCAGTTTTCAATTATCATTATCCATCAGTTGCTTCATGAGTCTTTCACCAATTTTTAATTTGTCTTCATTGAATTCAACAGGTAAATTACGAACATATTTAAACATGCCAACAGGTTTCAATTCAAAAACTTTATCTTCACTGTGGTTAATATATTTTAACATTCTGTCACTAACATTTATCTATTTAGATTCATTTGGCAATTGCTGCATTGTGCTGAGATTCTTTCTCTTCTTGGTATTTATACAATAGATCCTGAATTTCTGATTCACTTAGTGTGTAGTCATATTTGCTAGGAACATCATCAGACCAATCTTTTAATCGTGTAATTAGTGATAAATCTCCAAAATCTTCTATATGATGACAAAATGGAATCATCTGTTTTTCAGCTTCTCTGTTTTCTTCAATTGCTTTTTAAACATTATCACCCAAACCTTCAGTTCCTTGTTTTACTTTTTTAATAGCAGCAGTAACAGGTTGATCTCCTTTTTTATATTTTTCATACTGTGTTCTTGAATTGCTCTTTCAATTCTTGAGCTTTCTTTCTATTTTGCGTAGCTTTTTTAACAACTTCTTCATCGTACTTTGCAAACATTGATTAACGAAGAATAAATGTTATGTTTAATATTTATGTTTAATGTTTATGTTGTTATGAAATGATGTATTTTATTTCTGACCATACCTTTATTTCGTTTTCTAGTCATGTCTATCAAAGAATCTGAACTCAATGTTCCAATATTTGCTACACATTTCTTTATAATTATCAAACTTTAAATCTTCTCCAACAAACTCATGGTAGATATGATTTAAATTTGTATCATCTTGTCTAAGGATAATTAAAAAGTTTAGGTTGTCTCTGACCAACTGTTTAGGTATTTTTGAGTAAGTAAAAACAATCTATTATTTTATGTCTACCTCTAGTGAAATAATCTCTAATGATATCTTTTTTTGAGAATGAAGTCATCAAATAAAACAACTGAATTTTCTTCAGATTCATTTAATGGAATGACGTCTTCGCTATTTTCAATAAAACTGACAATATTTTCATTAATTTTATCTTCAATTTCTTCACATGTTTTTATAAATTTTTGATATTTTGGATGATCTAAACTTTTTGAATAAACATACAAATGATTAATTTTATTTCAATTCAGCCATCCTGGATCTAAAATATAAGTATAATTCATTAATGTTGTTTTTCCACATCCACTTGGTCCAATTATTGCATATCAAATAGAATTTGGATGTAAAATTGTATATGGATATAGCAGATAGTATTGGAAGTTTCCTTGGTTTTATTAATCAAGTTGTTGAAGCTAAAGAAAAAGCTGTGGCTAAAGATGTTCCTAAAACTATTCCATTCAAATTAATCAATATAAATTTCGATCTTGCTGATAGAATGTTTGTAAAACATAATGATCATTTTCACAGAGAAACTAATATTATTGCAGAATTTGGTGAACCAAAAAATCATGAACCACATTATCCTGGAAATATTCCTATTTTTGGTCCTATTGAAGACTTAGAAATTAGTGTAACTGATGAAAATGATAATTGTATTGACTTTAATGGTGTTTGTGTAACAGTTGTTTTAGAAATGTCTTAATAAATTTTTTCCTTAATAAATCATGAGTAAAATTGAGTGTTATCAATTTTGCTCATTCCCTGTGAATGAGAAAACTAAAAATAATTTAAGTGCTCCTAACAAGGATACAGAAACTGAAATAAACATTGGATATGGTTGGCTTCATCCAGATCAAGCACAATTATACGTGAATATTTGTATTATTGGAAATGATGGTACAGATTATCCAACTTATAATGGAAAATCAAATAAAAAATTGATCGATAATTATGTAGCAAAACTGTTTGACTTCATAACGATAAAGAAAGGATCTAACTTCATCTGTCAGTGACAAAATTAAGTTCAGATGGACATATTCTTAACAATGGAAAAATAAATAGTAAGAGAAACGAAGTACTTTATCCATTGTCAATGCTTGGTGGATTTTTAAAGATTACAAAGAAATAATGTGGGAAGGAGATTTAACTGTAATATTTACATGTAGTTCAACTTCTGGAGATGCAATTCTTCGATGGTCTTATAAAATGATGTTTTTATTTAAATAAAAGATACACTTCCAAAAGAAAGAAAAATTGTTGTAGAATCTATGGAGATTCGTATTCCTGTTGTTAAATATGAAACAAATTACGAACTTGAACAATGAGAAAATAATCTGAGATATCCAAAATTCCGATCTCTTTTTATGAAATCGAAACTGAAGAAGTTACTGGCTTATCTGGCAAGAAGAGCTTTGAACTCGATATCACGAATTACTATAACTCAACAGAATTTGATAAATTATATTTTTTGTTTGTTGCATTTCATACAAATCATAAAAATAATCAATTAGTTGACTCATCATTATTCGATCGTGCTAAACTACAGAATCTATATTTGAAATATTGTAGAAACGAAATTGTTCTACAGGAAATGTGGAATATTAATCCACCAAATAATTTTCTCAATGATACGACGCATTTCTAGATTTTAAACGAATTACATTACTAAAATCAGGTATTGATATTAGCGCATTTACTTTCTAAATGAATTATCCAATTTATGTAATCAATATGACTCATAAAAGAATGTTGTAACTACACAGATAACTATATGAAACTTTGTGCAACTTTAAACAATAAAATTCCAAATGATACACTTGCTTATGTAGTTATGTATGGTAAGAAGAATCTTACATACGATGCACAACATACAGTAGGTAGTGAAAATTTTTAATTATGTAAATGAATATAAAACTAGAAAAAGTTATAGAAGTGTTAACTTCTTGTTTACATTTCCTTTCGAAGTATTTCGAAAAGTGAAAAACTGAAATTTTTAATATAATTTACCTTTGTTAACTAATTCATTTTATTTAATTTTTTACAATCACTTAGGGAAATGAGTCATTAAATTATTTTCTTACGAATGGGTTTAAAATGAAATAATGAACTCAGAAATCGGTTGTTTATCATGGATAATGAGGTAATTAGTTAAAATCGATGGAGTTAATAAAAAAATTAGGTATTGAGCTAATGCTAAAAATCAGTTAAGTTAATTAAATAGACTGAATTTTAAAAAACCCAGTTGAGTTAATTAGAAAATGCAGTATTGATTGAGTGAGTGAGCTAGAACATACAAAATATATGTACTCCAAAACCATAGCTGAGCTGAAAGCAGCCTTTCAGGAGGTCATCGTCAGCATCTATGTTCTGAGACGTTTTTTTCATATTTTCAAAAATTGTCACACTGTTTATATGCCTGGGTTACGATATTTGGTTGTTCTATGGCGGCAGATTGTAATTTTATTGAAAAGTTGTTATTGGTTCGAAAGGCTAGTTGAATATTTGTGGCTTTGAAAAGTGCATTAATTTTGTAGGAGTTTCTACCATCGTAGACTGTTGGTAAGTTCCTTAGTTTTTGTGTCGGTGATGTTTCTCGAGTAAGACATGTTTCACTATGTACTGCATTGGCCTTGGTGTTTTACACTTGTAGTATAATTTTGTGATATTTTGTCAGCAACTTAACTTCTCATCTATATACAATGCAGGCATCAGCTCCCTTCTGCTACTGTAAAATCTAAATAACTTTTCGTTTTCTGTTATCTGACGTCACATGTGGAAATAGTAACTGAATCGTTTGAAGCCCCTCACAACTGCTAATGCTTCCTGTTTGGTAACAGAATATTTTCTTTCTCATGCATTCCAACTTCTGTTACCAAATGCTATAGTTTTTCCACTCTGCTACCCTTATTTTTCTCCACTTGATATAAATGTATGCCCAGCTTGTAATCCGAACTGTCTGTACCCAAATAGAAGTCATTGGTAAAATTGGCATTGTGAAGTATCTCCATATTACACAAGATTTCTTTAATATTTTCAAATTCCTTTTGACATTATTTGTTTCAGTGTCACATCATCATTACCTTTGTTATCTTCCTTAAGTTTGGGGCATTGAGTACAGGATTTTAAGCGAATTTTCTGCAGATTCACTGACATTGAAAACTGCTCTCAATTGCTTCTTACTTCATTATGTGAATAGTAGGCACAATAAGTGGGGAATTCTAATACAGTATCTTGTGTGTACAATTCAGAAAATCTATGAAATCCTGGGTCTATCACCTCATGACGTTGTTTTTGGTGGGAAAATGCCCTCCACTTTTGAGTTATGTCACCCTACTCCTGTGTTTGGGACTTGACCAAAAGGGTGAAAAGGGATATTATTGTCAGGTGATAAAAATGAACACAAAGGCTCTAGAAAAACAAGAAAATACTCACAAAAAAGAGAAATTACCTAAGCAGCATTTTGGGCAATGAATTATGTTACCTAACCCTCATGTTCCAAAGGCTAAAACAAAGAAGTTCATTCCACAGCAGCAAGGATCCCACCAAGTAGTCAAAACGACATCTCCAGTTAATATGAAAATACAACTCCCCACCCAAATCATGGTTGTCTATATGAGTAGAATCCTCCCGTTTAAAAATGAACTGGAAGCATTGCCTCAACTGCTAGCAACTCCTTCCAAAGGGGCAAGGGAATTGGGTCAAGAAAGCGGAAGAAAGTACAAATAAACCAGTGAACCAGACTATACCTGAGACTGTTCTTAACACATACATACAACTTAAGATCACGAAGTGATTTCAAAAACTGAATGTTTATAGTTACTTATTATTTATTGGTACTATCGTTATATTTATTGTATGTTGTATGAGAAAGGATTTGAGGGAAAATTTTCACGTAGGTAACAGGTTAGAGAACTATAAATAGAACATTAGCATGTCTGATACAAATCAGTTGTTTTCTTTTATATGTCGTTGGTATAGAAATAGATAAGCACACAGAAAGTAGCAGTTGGTAGTAAGTGAGAATGAGTCAGTGATGCACTTTGGCATATGACTTTCTAAGGTTGAAGATTCCATATAACAGTTACCTTATAGGTCAATTCAGTCATTTAAGAAGATGAGGAATTTGAAGAAGTATTACTCTCCACTGTGGAATCACTGCAGTGCTGATCCAGGCAGGTCACTGTTTGCCCCAGAAATCGAATACACACTGTACCTGAATCATGCAAATATACTCTGTTTTGTACTGGGAAGCCTGTGACTATCTGCTCCTGGAGATCATTACAAGTGAAAACAATTTTTTTAGAAGATACAGTCACTCTGGCTGCAACGAAACATATAATAGTCATTGGCACCTGCTACGTCCAAGGACATTTTGACACAGCCAAATATATAGAGTTACATGTTCTGGGATTGCTGATGTATGGTACACAGCACGAAATTTCAGGTCCCACTTTCCAGTTACCTGCCACCATTACTAGAACCACAACTGTAAATACCAGCTACTCATTAATTTTCTTACCAGACCTCCTTTCGAAATCCTACTCAAGGAAAACCTAACTTTCCTAAACGCCACGCTCGAGGCAGGATTCGAACCTGCGACCATAGTGGTCGCGCGGTTCCAGACTGAAGCGCCTAGAACCGCTCGGCCACTCCGCCCAGCTTTCAAGTTGTATCGAGTGGTTGGACGTGTATGGGTATGGAGACAACCTCATGGATCCATGGAACCTGTACGTCAGCAAGGAACTGTTCAAGCTGGTGGACGCTCTGTAATGGTGTGGCGCGTGTGCAGCTCGAGTGATATGGGACCCTGATACGTCTAGATACGACTCTGACAGGTGACACATACGTAAGCGTCCTGTCTGAACACCTGCATCCATTCATGTCCATTGCGTGTTCCGACGTACTTGGGCAATTTTAGCAGGACAATGCGACACCCCACAAGTCCAGAATTGCTACAGACTGGCTCCAGAATAACTCTTCTGACTTTAAACACTTCCGCTGGCCACAAAACTCTACAGGCATGACTATCATTGAGCAAATCTGGGATCCTTACAACGTGCTGTTCAGAAGAGTTCTCTATCCCCTCGTACTCTTACGGATTTATGGAAAGCCTGTAGGATTCATGGTGTCAGTTCCCTCCAGTCCTACTTCAGATATTAGTCGAGTCCATGCCTCGTCTAGTTGCGGCACTTTTGTGTTTTTGGGGGTGGGGTGTGGGACTGTTCGATATTGCATTTTCTCTAAATGTCTGTTTAACTGAGTTCTTCTACATCTGAGAAAAACAAGAACCAACGGAGTCTCGCGCAGGAGGAGGACTTACGAAAACTACATACATTTTTTGACGTATAAGTCGACATTTTCAACTAATCAAGGGCTTATAGATGCTCTTATTAAGGCTGAAGCCTTAGTACGAGCTAAGCAGAGCACTGTTACCTAATATGGTGCTCAAGGATGGGACAACGCTTTTTCCTCGTTTGTCGAATAGGGATGCGACTTAGCGCTTACCATTACGAACATTATGCGTGCAAATCGAGCTTATTCTAGCTGCGGGCCACAAAACGGAAATTTAGTTTTACTGAGGTATTTTAGTTTAATATGTGCAAAAAAACTGTGCATCGTGTATTGACTAAAATATTTTTTATCTTTTTTCCCTGACTCATTGATTTGTCACCGTATCTGTCCGTGCTATCTTTAGCAGTCCCCTAAAACATGTCCTCAACGTCTCTGCTTGCTGTTTCTCAGCCTATCTGAGGTTCCAGTTCTCATTCCCAAGTTGAATTATGCTACAGACGAATGTCACACTTTTCGCTTTTAGAAAAATGCTGACTTCCTTTGGTTCGTCAGGCATATATTGTCCCGTCCGTTACTCCCATCTTTCGCAGTTTTCTTCTTCCTTTGACGAATTTACCAACATTTTCTGAGGTAAGCGAGATTTTGTTGAAAGTACAAAATTTTATGAAAAAGAAGAGAGACACAGTAATAGTGCAAAGTAGAATGGACAAACAATGTAAGACACGGCCATAAGAGAAAGTAGCAAACACAAATAGGTAATTTTCTGACAAGGCCACGAGTTCGTCGAAAGAAAATGTAGCATACATTAGTACAATTACGAAAATTCATAAGATTAACTTGAAGCATAGATCAGAGACATAGCACAGTCGTACGAATAATGAACAGCGCAAGAGGTATTGAAGGCAATGGAGGCGAATATGAAAAAGACTTCTTCAGACTGCTCTTTACCTTTTTGAAAGTTTCTTTCAGTCGTGATGGCTGGGTGGCTATGGTTAACCGCAGCACTGGAGTCTGTGATTCAGTGAGATCGTCGCCTTGTAGACACCACCTCTGGTCGGAATGCGGTCATCGGAACTATCATGATGGTCTTTATGTAGCAGGTATGACACCTTAGTTGTATTTATAGGTCTTATTTTATTTGCAGTCGATTTAGGTGTTGCGTTATACCGTCCTCGGGATTGTCTTTGATACCTGATAATCACCTGGTTACCGGGAAATGATCTTTATAAGGTCATAGAAGGCACAAAAGACTGATATGTGCTATGCTGAAACTTTTTTTCTTGCTTATATTGTGAGGAGTGGTAGCACATCAACTCAGTGATGTGCTGTTATTGAGCAAGCAATAAAGGAAAGCAGGGAGAAATTTAGAAAGGGAATAAAGCAAGGTTCAGGGAGAAGAAATAAAAACTTCCATGTTCGCTGACGACATTGTAATTCTGTCAGGGACTTGGAAGAGCATCTGAACGGAATGGATAGTGCCTTGAAAAGACGTTATAAGATGAATATCAACAAGAGTAAAACAAGGGTAACGCAATGTAGCTGAATTTAATCAGGCGATTCTGACAGAATTAGAACAGGAAATTAGACGCTAAAAATAGCGGATGTGGTTTGCTATGGGCAGCGAAATAATTGATGATGACCGAGGTAGCGAGGATATAAAATGTAGTCTAGCAATGAAAAGAGAAGCTTTTCTGAAGAAGAGAATTTTGTTAAAAGCGAATATAAATTTAAGTTTCCGAAGGTAATTGGCTGGAGTGCAGCCTTGTACGGAAGTGAAGAGTGGATGACAGGCAGTTTTCACAAGAAGAGAATAGAAGCTGAATGAAATTTTCACTCTGTAGCGGAGTGTGTGCTGATATGAAACTTCCTGGCAGATTAAAACTGTGTGGCGGACTGAGACTCGAACTGGGCACCTTTGCCTACCAACTTTTTTCAAATGTTTTTTTCCTCTGTCGTTTTTTTTAAGGTATAGTGGCCTGGTGGGGGCTCGGGGGGAAAAGCGCGCAGGGGTCAAAACCCGAGGCCTGGCCGTAGTGTCCCCTCACCAACACCGGCCCCGTGGAGCCCAGGAAAGTGGGAGACACAGGAATCAACAGAAGTGGAAGGCGTCGTTGTTGTTTATTTATGTGCATTTTGTTTTTGTAATATTTGCTATTATTATGAAATTATGTGGAACGTACATCAGCGATAGAGGAAAAAATATAAATGCTGGGTAAAGAAAAAGAAAAGAAAAAGGAAAACAGAAATAAAATCCGTGCAATCTAGGACGCGCTCTCCCTTCCACAGAAGTCGGAGGCAGAATCAAATAGATCGTAGGTGGCTTAGACACCGCGGGGGGAGGGGGAGGGGGAGGGGAAGGTGTGAGGGGGAGGAGTAGGTGCCCTCAGCTCCAGGCACCCCCCAACTTGGTGGAGGTCTAACAAAAACCCCTCAAAAGTAATTAGCAAATAATGTTCGGTAACGTGGCGTGTTTCCGAGAGCTGCTTGGGCTGTTCGTAAATAGGTCCAGAAGTCGAGGCCGGATTTAGGTCCCACATGAAAGAGATAAGCGACTGGCCATCCTTGACCCACGTAATTGCATGGCATTTGGCGGCGGGAAAATGTTTGTCCTTCGGGTATAGAAACATTCGCGGTTTGATTGTGTCTGGTGGCAGTCGGAGGTAGCAGGCACGAAGCGCCAGGCATCTTGCGAAAAGGCACTTGTTAGACGGTGGTCATCAGTGTCGAGTTGCTGGGAAAGGAGACAGAGGGGAATCTGACAAACCAATGTTGTGCAGTCGCTGTTCCATGGCAAATTTCCTGTTGACTGTGTGCCCAGAAATCCGTAGGGAGGAAGGGCTGGTGGACGGTAATCCACACTATGGGACACTGGATGGATAGATGCTTGGTCTCCATCACATTCCGGGGAACACGGCGCTATAGTAGGCTGTAAAAATCCTTAGTCATGGGTGGGCGCATATCCGGGAGACTGGTATGAGTGTAACTGTAGTCGACGAAAAAGGTCGAAATGTGAGTCAAATGAAGCACGATGTGGCCGACAGACACCGGTGGTGAGGTGGAAGCAGGTAGGAGGATATCAAGCAAACCACGTGTTAGAGATGTAGAGATGTGCCCCATACTGTCCATTGTCTTCTCGTGGTACTCATATATAAGGCCGCAGTTCGCATACGGACATTGACGAGCCTGAAGCCACCATCCCATGGGGGCAAGGTAAGTGTCTCATAACGGACTTTAAACATGGAACCGACCGTGAGATAATAGCCTGAAGGTTGTGCCCAATCGCCGTTGGCAGAGAGAGAACTTATGCGATGTGTCCAATTTTGATGCCACATA
Organism: Schistocerca piceifrons; assembly: GCF_021461385.2. NCBI lineage: Eukaryota > Metazoa > Arthropoda > Insecta > Orthoptera > Acrididae > Schistocerca > Schistocerca piceifrons. Next base: position 398,240,325 of record NC_060139.1, on the reverse strand, counting down.
ACAATTAAGAAACTGAGTGCATTGAAGTGTGTCCTGGTGGAGCAGGAAGTTCTGGCGGAAGTCGTTGCGGATGACGTGTGACAGGCGATGGAAATTTGTTGCCGCTGTGTGTGAGGCCATGGGGCTAAAGGCAATGTCTATGTACCAGAACGTCCACACAAGTGGCTGGGGTGCCACTTCATCTTCCCAGAGAACTCGTCCAATGTACAATGCAGAAGATTTGGCGACATTCATGGAACTGCCAGCGGCAGCCTCACAATGTGTGACCAATTTGAGGACTGCTCGAATCTCAGAGCTGGAGCAAATGAGGAGGAGGAGCTCATCAGCATATGCCCGACAGTGAAAAGTGTGTTGGCGAAGGCTGAGGCCGGAGAGCTTGGGTGTCAAGCCCATAGTGATGGGCTCTAGGGCAATGGTATACAGGAGGGTAGAGAGGGGATGCCCATTCGAGCTGCCACTGAAAACAGGAAACGACGGCGCACTTTATCGAAGGCTCTATCTAAATCTATAGCAACAACAGCTGCGCGGAGTCTGCAGGCCGCCGCCATTGCAATTAACTCGCGGCATTCCCCCGTGGCAGTCTGTATGTTAACCTGTCCCCCAGGTGTCATTTGCTCTGGGGAGAGGATATGAGGGAGTATTGTTCAGAGACACATTGCCAGTAAGAGAGCGAAAATCTTGTCTCGGCAGTGAGTAGAGTGAGCGGTTTGTAACTCATGTCTGTCGAACCACGGGCTGGTTTGTGGACTGGAATGATGATGCCCTCAACAAAGGCAGATGGGATTACTTGGTCAGATTTCATCAGTTCTTGATACATAGTCGTCCACAACGGTGCCATGAGGTCATGGAAGGCACGATAAAACTCAATTGGTAAGCTGTCAATGCTGGGCGTCTGTTGACTGCACCCTTGTCGATTGCGTTGTCGACTTCATCTTGTGTGAACGCCACTGTCAAAGTATCCACCTCTGTGGGGGAGGCGGGGGGTGACGTAATACAAAATGGAGTCGTGTGCTTCAATATCAGCATCTTCTTCCCAGCAAGTACGACGATAGTGTTCGACGAATGCGTGAACAATGTCATTCTGATTGGTCACCTGTGGGCCATGAGGCGTGGTCAGAGTGTTGATGATCTGCCGACGATACCGTCGTTCGTTGGACACTTTATTATGCATGGCTGGAATTTCCAAACCACCATGATCGTGACGCTGCGTCCATATCACCACCCCTTGCAATTTCCGGTGTGACAGCGCCTTAGTTCTTTGCCTTTCCAACTGCTTGTTTGGGGTTGGTGTCTGAGTGTCCAGATCTCGGAGAATCGCATTGTAGAAGTCAATGGAGTTGCGACGCCAAACGGCCAAGTCCTTCCCGTATCTCATCAGTGACCTCCAGATCGTCCTCGTGGTTTAGCGCAGTCCATCCACCATGTCAATGTCTAGCAGTAGCGGTAAAGGTGTCGTTCACAGACTGTCCATGTCGCAGTGACCTGCTGGCGACAAGTCAGGTCATGCAGTTGAGAAGTATTTAGTTTCCATGGCACATGGCTGCGCCATACAAATTGCGGTGAAAGAAGGACCGTGCAGATATAAGCACAATGGTCAGAAAAGGCCAGTGGCCAGTGTTCAGCGACCCGTATTGCAGGTCTAAGAGTTTATGAGACATATATCCTGTCTAGATGGCTTGCGGAATGGTTGGTAGGCAAGGTATGGCCAGAACAGTCGCCAAGTTGGACTTCCCAGGTATCGTGGAGCAGGAGGTTCCGCACCACTATATGTACTTCCTGTCATGAAGTACAGTGTGGAACTTTTTCTTTAGGATGTAGAACGCAGTTAAAATCGCCACCTGGTAGGCAGTGGTCGTATCGCTCTAAAAACAGGGGGGCGATTTCCTCTGAATAAAATTGGGCCTGTTCATGTCGTTGGTCGGTGCCTGAAGGAGCTTAGACATAAATGAAGCGTGTCCCCATGGCAGTGAGAGCTATGCCCCAAGCTGATGCAAGGAAGGTGATGTCGGTGACAGAAATCCAGTGGCAGATGTAGATGGCCACTCCATGGCCCATAGAATCACTTGCAGAACCGTGGGCGGTATAGCCATTGATATCCAGGAGACTGGCCAAGTGAACTTCCTACAGATGTGCGAAATCAATATCAGAAGCCCAGAACGTCTCCTGCGTAAGGCAGATTTTCACCCTGAAATGGATGTTTGTTGGTGTTGATGGTTGGTATCCGGTAGGCCTGGTGGCGGACTGGTGGAAGCTGGTCCACTCTGGCGTCAGCGCGAGGGCATGGGCGTCGCAGTGGAACATTATCCCACTCGCCCGAAGGGGATTCTGGGGAGATTATGATTAATGGATCAGCCCCAACAGCGCAGGGTCCGGTAACGGGTCCTGCTCCTTGACTTCCTCCTCGTGCCACACCGTGGAGGTATCGTCCATTTTCTTTTCAGAAGATTATGTAGTGGTTCGTGGTGTAGTGTTGGCTGCGCTATTTCCATTAAATAGCTTAGCATCCGCATGGGGCGTTGGAGAGACGAGCGCAGGCACACCGGTGGATGTCTCCGCACTCATAACGTCTTCGTCGGCAGTAGTGGATTCGGAGGCGTCGTACGTGTCGACGGCGGCGTCGTCCTCGACCTGCAATGTCTCCTCTTGGCCAGAAACCGTGCGGCGCCTTCTCTTGCGATATTTCGGAGAACATTGTTTCCTTATGCGACCTTCCGTGTCCGACGACGGAAGGGAGTTTCGTAGCTCTAGCAGGAAGGCCTCCGAAGGGACGGTGAGCGAGTCGATCTCCACCATGTTACTGAGGACTGTGTCAGCGGCTGGCCGCATCGGCACTGTCAGAGCGGGCCGATAGCCAGCTGAAGCCGCTGGCCATCCGAGGCACTCTCCGTCGGGGTAGGGTTGGGCTCGTTTGTGGCGTGCGGGAGGCGCGGCAAAGCAGCAGGAGAAGCAAGAGCAGCGGCGCATGTCACTGGTAGCACCATAGGTTACGGCGAGGGTGGTCCTTCGACAGCTGGAAGTTGCGTAATACGCTGTTGTGAGCATTCAGATCCAAGGTGGCCTTCTTTGCAACACCCGGAACAGGTCCGAGGCTGGCCTTCATATAAAATCATTGCAAGGCATTCGCCGATCTCTCTGTAGGACGGGACGTGACTTCGGAGAACAATGGTGACCTGTCGAACGCCGTTTAGGACAGGATATGTCCGAAAATGTGTCCACTTCTCCGCAGTATGCCTGTGGTGTGTGCCGTATGGTCAGAGTGCCGCGACGACTTCCTCTGCAGGATGTTAGAATGGAAATTCGAAAATGTATGTCGTACGAATACCTAAGCCCGCGTGGTCGACGGTTACCGCCCCCCACATTGCCATCAGCATAACAGGAGCGGAGTCCCTGTTTGATCGCACGTAGAATGCGTTCACATGTCGCGTCGTTAATGATTTTAACATAGACCATGCTGCTCACGATCGACAAATGTATTCCGATAATATCGTTCGCCAGGATCTTTACTTCCTCTTGCAGAAAACGCTCCACCACGAGTACTTTGTGTCGGGCATAATCGTTGCAGAAAGTAGACAGGAGTGTACGTTTACAGTAACGGTTCGTCATGTATCGTAGACAGTAAGCTGGCGCTTAAGCAATGGCGATCAGGATGTATAAAGGCGAGTTCGCGCTCCGCACACGGAAAACACAGACGCTTCCGCTCTGTTGCCCTGCCAAAGGCAGACTGACTAACTGAGCTACCTAAGTACGACTCACGATCCGTCCTCACAGCTTTAATTCCGCCAGTATCTCGTCTCTTACCTTCCAAACTTCACAGAAGTTCTCCTGCGAACCTTGCACAACTAGCACTCCTGGAAGAAAGGATTTGCGGAGACTTGGCTTTGCCGCAGCCTGGGAGATGTTTTCAGAATGAAATTTTTACTCTGTAGTGGAGTATGCGCCGATATGAAACTTCCTGGCAGATTAAAACTGTGTGCCGGACCGAGATTCGAACTTGGGACCTTTGCGTTTTACGGGCAAGTGCTCTTGCCAGCGAAAGGCAAAGGTTCCAAGTTGGAATCTCGCTCCGGCGCACAGTTTTAATCTGTCAGGAAGTTTTGGAACAGAAGCTTTTGAAATGTGTTGGTACGGAAGAATGCTGAAACTTAAATAGGTAGAGCGAAAAACTAATGAAGAGGTACTGAATCACACGTGGGGAGAAAACAAATAAGTTTACGGTACAACTTGACTAAAGGAAGGGATCAGTTGATAAGACACATCCGGGTGCATCAAGGAATAGTCAGCTTGCTACTGGAGGGAAATACGGAGGGGAAAAATTGTAGAGGGTGACCTAGGCATGACTCCAGCACGAAGGTTCAAATGGATTTAGGCTACAGCTGTTATGCTGAGGTGAAAAAGCTTGCACGGGATAGACTAGAGTGGAGAGCTGTATCGAAACTATTCTTCGGAGTTAAGAGCACGACAACAACAAAAGATGTAGAACTATGATTACCCTCTATCCGCGTGATCACCTGATATCACAGAGAGGTCTGAAGACGGTGTAATGTAACACTGAAATTGATAGCAAATAAAATAAAGCCTGTAAGGCGTCACAGCATCCGGATTTTATGGACCTTACATGAGCTCAGTGCATAACGACAGTACTATACAGTATGACATCCTCATAAAACTATATTACCAACAAAAAGCAATTGCAGTAATCTCATGTTCTGAAATCTAACAAAACAATATCTACCAATATAAGGACAGGGGCATGCATAAATAAGTTAAAGTGAAACGCATTTTGGAGACGAACCGAGCAGGTGATTGATGGCATTGGTAAATCCCACTTAACAATAGAACGCCGAGCTTCAGCGCAGAAAGGGATAAGGCCAGAACAATACATTATTCCTTTCAACGTAAATACGGCCGGGACCGAGGGTAAGTGGCTGCACGTCTTTAACAAGGCTAGCAACGATCCGGCAAGAAAAATAAAAATTCACCTGTAACGAGATGGCAGTTGGCTGAAGCCATACGATATCGTAGAAGTATATTCAATAAATGAAGATTTTTGATCATTCTTGCCTGTGATAACATTTTCATTTGTAGAGATAACGATTTAATAATTGCCAATTCAATGTGTCCAAGAGTTAAATATTTTGTTAGTGAGTGTTGAAAGTAATTGAGCATGATTGTTGTGTATCACTTGACTCCTGAAAGCACAGTTGATAAATTATATGTAGAATGAAAAAAGGAACAGCTGTTTTGTCTTTCTAGAATAGATCCCAAACTTTCTCTTTTATTAATTCATAAATTCTAGTTGCATGACAGCAGCATTTCTAATTGATTTGTTACGACCCACACCAAATATTAACTGCCTTACAGGGCCAGATTCATATTTGTATAGAATGTCTGTTTAACACCCTGACTTGAGAAGACAGTTGAGAAGTGTTATCCATTTGCGCTCATATCTTACAAACCTATACATTTACCTGAAGGTATCATCCCTACTATATAGAGATTTAGTAACAATTGCCCTCTAGCGGTTTTTAGGAAGATGGATGTATGGACGTAGTTCGGTCGCCAGAAGCACCATTGACAAGGTATCGGCAATGAGGGTTGTGTTCATTCCTCTTCAATATCTACGCAAATATTATAAAATTTCTTTCAGTGATGGGCAGTGAGAGGATTTATTCATAACTTACAAGATAAATTTTAATTCCTTTTTGCTTACACTACCGAGTAATAAGGGGTGAACGGAAAATTCTGGTAAATTTTTTAATAATAAACTGGAAATTCTGGTGGAAGGTACACCTCTTGGTATACGTGATTTTTGTAACGAGATTGTTACAACTTTCGTATAGATGCAGCATACAGCTGTTTGTTAACAACTATTTAAGTGTTTGGTGTCACATGTGTTGTACAATAAGAAATGTTTCAAAAATTGTACTGTGTACAAAACTGAGATGAAGCAGCTATGTAGGACTTTGTAACAGCACTTAAGATGGTTCCTCACTGGATAACTGAATTTAAAGAAGTCAGATGAGTGCTTCATCTTTGACACCTTCCATATACCCGACTGAGGTTTCTTCTGAAGGAATGGCACTGCATTACCATTTTGGACCAGAATTTTGCTCTTCTGTTGGCATGGAATGGCTAATCCAGTTTGGAATTATGGAGTACTTCGCTGTTTTAATCAGTGATGGTCTACAGCGACCCCCATCACTGGCACAATGTTCTCCATGGCAGCTGACTTTGATGACGGTAGTTTTGCAGCAATCATGACCTCGGAGATGTAGTGCTCCATGTGTCACATACTGACCGTATGGCCATGTCGAATAGGCTAACATCACAAGAGTTCCTCTTCCTGTATTCGGCGGTTTCGCGAGTGTTCAGTACGCGATGTGATGACATCCAAGCAACGTGACTCACCGGCCTATTCGGTTCGCTGTGGTGACAAGTGTTCTCTCTTCAACACTGCAGATCTCTGCAAATCGTTCGCCAAGTGTATATTGTCTGTTGCTATCCACGCTAGGTATTGTTCTTATAGAGTAGACATAATTTATCTCATTGCGGAATATTGCTCAGAGTATATTATCCGATCAAAAGTATCCAGACTCCTATTAGTAGACATTAATATAGGGTGGGTCCACCCTTCGCCTTTAGGGCGGTGTGGACTCTGCTGCTGGGGACACTTTCAGTGAGGTGGCTGAATGTCTATGGAGGAATGGCAAGCCGTTCTTTCTCAAGAGCCGAAACCAGAGAAGATAATGGTGTTGGACACTGGGGGACGTTCTAATTCATCCCAAAGGTGTTCCACTGGGATCAGGGAGGGACTCTGGGAAGCCAACTACATCTGAAGAATGTTACTGTCCACAAAACATTGCCTCACAGACGCTGCTTATGAAAAGGTCCATTGTCATGCTGATATAAACAATCTCCGCCCTCAAATTGTTCCGCAACTGTACACGGTGTACAATGCTGTGAAATGTGTTCATATACTTCCACATTAAGCGCAGTGAGGGAACCGCACTCTCACTATCAACCGCTCCCCCCCCCCCCCCCCCCTCAATACCGTAACACAAGCCCCATTGCACAACACATGATGGCAGTTAATGTTCACCAGGCTTCCCAGAACCAAAATCATTTCATCGGATTGCCACAGGGTATAGCGTGAGTCATCACTCCAAATCAGTCGTTCCCAGTCATCTTCTGTCCAGAAGTATGTATGAGCAAGTTTACCGTTTACAGCATCTAAAGTGTCGCTTAGCATTGACAACCGAAATGTATGGCTTATGAGTTACTGGTCGACCACTGTAGCCCACTCTTTCTTAAGTCCCTACGCACAGTCGCCGCGCTATCTGGACTGCTGGTAGCACTTTGGAAGACACGAGTGATTCCTTCCGCTGATTTGATGCCGTTTGTTACAGTCACCCTCTCCAATGCTCGACCGTCGCCGTCCGTCAGTACATGGTCTCGGTTTAGCTGTGGTTCTTCCTCTACGCTTCTACTTACAGTCACATCACCAACAGTCGACTTGGGCATTTTCAGAAGGGTTGAAATGTCCTTGATGGATTTGTTACTCAGGTAACATTCAATGACTAATCCACGTTTGAAGTTACTGAGCCATCCTTACCGAGCCATTCCGATGATACTGCTTCTGTTGACAATTCAATACTCTCCACCTTCTTTTATACTAGCGGATCTTGTTGAATGTTGAAATGTGTGTGAATTCCTAAGGGACCAAACTGCTGAGGTCATCGGCCCCTAGACTTACGCACTACTTAAATTAACTTATGCTAAGAACAACACACACACCCATGCCCGAGGGAGGACTCGAACCTCCGGTGGGAGGAGCCGTGCAGTCCGTGACATGGCGCCTCAAATCGTGCGGTTCTAGCGGATCTGTCCCTCGTGTTACATAGGAGTATTCAGATTCTTTTCATCAGGTAATGTATATTGTGTGTTGCTATCCACGCCAGCTACAGTCCATAGAAAGTTGTTGGTGTTGATCAAGTAGATCTAGTTTCCCTCACTGTGCACTCTGTCTTGCTGTTCTGTGCATTCAAAGTCGAAGAACCGATGTTACCTCATAAAAATTAACTCCAATACAGACCAGAATAAATCTTTTACTCTGCAGCGGAGTTAGCACTATTTTGAATCTCACTTGCAGGTTAAAACTGTGTGTCGCTCTGGGTCTTGAACTCAAAATTTTATCTTTCACCATCGCATTGTCCACGAAAGGCAATGTCCTGGTTTGAGTCGTGGTTTAGCACACAACTGTAAACCGCCAGGGGATTTCAAAACAGCGCACACTCCGCTGCAGAGTGTAGAATTCTTTCTGGAAACAGCTTCTTAAACTGTAGGTAAACTATTTCTCTGTGGTATCCTTTTCAGGAGTGCTAGTCCAGCAAACTATGCAAGAGAACTCCTGTGAAATTTGGAAGATGAGACAGAGGTACTGCTGCAAGTGAGTTTATGAGATTGTAGTGGAGTGGAGGGGGGGGGGGTGCAGTTGTAGCGTCTGAGTAGCTCAGAAAGACTGGAAACGTTCCTCATTTGAGTCCCAGTCCGGCACACAGTATTAATCAACGTGGATGTTTCTACGTCCAACATTGTCTTCTAAGAACAAAATACAACAAAGTAGTAACTGAAATGCGCAGTGGCTAGTACAGGGCCAACCTTTATATACAAAGAAAATAAAAACTGAAGAAATTTACTTCACCCTGAAGTCAAACTACTGGGATTACATGTAGATCAAAAACTTAATTGGGATAAGCAGGCAAATTATCTACGAGGTGGGACCTAAAAAAGAAAAATCAGAATAACATTGCCCTGGACGGAGCTTCTGTAGTACGCATTTCTGCCACTAGGTGTGTATAGTGCAGCTCATTGCCAGTTCAGTGCCGCCTATGTTGTCAACTTGGCTTGTTCTGTTCGGCTGCATTGTTTTTTTGTTTTTGCTGGCGCTGTTTTGTTTTTGTTTCGTTTTTTAAGATAGCAAGTTTAAGTGAACAACGTGCATCTAGTTGGTAAAAATGCTGCTGAAACTGTTTAATGTCGAAAACAGCTTACCAAGATGAAGCTATGGGAAAAACCCAAGTGTACGAGTGGTTTTCTCGATTTAAGAATGGCGACATGTCGATTGACGACAAACCTCATTCTGGGCGTCCATCAACTGCCCGAATCATTCAGAGTTTTTTCCCCCAGGTCAGACCGTCATTCAAACTTTTATTTGGAAGTTTTGAGAAGATTGTGCAACAGTGTTCGTCAAAAAAGACCCGATTTGTGGCGGACAGGAGACTGGTTCTTCCACCACGACAACGCTCCTGCACACCTCTCTGTTAGTTTTTGGCTAAAAATGGCATGGTTCCGCTGCCCCACGCACTTTACTAGCCTGACCTGGCCCCGTGCGAGTGTTTCTTATTTCCACACATGTAAATGGGCATGAAAGGACACCGATTTGACAACATTGAAGAAGTCAAGCAAAAAACAGGCAGGAGCTGTCAGCCGTTTCTAAAGATAACTACAAAAATTGTGTCCTCGGAGTTTTTCGCGACGGCATACATGAATAAAACGTTCTCCGTTTTCAAGCGGCGTCGATTCGAATAAAATCCTAGAGCTTTCGATGACCATCTCCGCCATCGTCGTCAGGAGTTCACTGTGACTGTGTCAACATGTATATCAGACAAACAGTTCGCAGGGTTGCGGAACGTTGTGCTGAGCACAAGCGCCATATAAAACAAAGGGAGCAAACAATTTGAAAAGACATAGCCTTTAAACAATAATTCAGGCTTCTTTTGGGACCCCATTATACATGGTAGACTTGCTCATGCACTCTTCCTAATGCACAAGCTGCGACGCATAATTAGTAAATTTCCGCGTACTTCGCTTTCATTCAGTCACAACTGTAGTATGGAATACTACTTTTGGGTAACTCAGTGGGTTCAAGTACCATCTTCAAGTGGCAGAAGAAAGCAGGTATATGTACACCATGTGATCAAAAGTATCCGGACACCTGGCTGAAAATGACATACAAGTTCGTGGCGCCCTCCATCGGTAATGCTGGAATTCAGTATGGCGTTGGCCCACCCTCAGCCTTGATGACATCTTCCACTCTCACAGGCATACGTTCAATCGGGTGCCGGAAAATTTCTTGGGGAATGGCAGCCCATTCTTCACGGAGTGCTGAGAGGTATCAATATTGGTCGGTGAGGCCTGGCACGAAGTCGGTGATCCAAAACATTCCAAAGGTGTTCTAAAGGATTCAGGTCAGGACTCTGTGCACGCCAGTCCAGTACAGGGGTGTTACTGTTGTGTAAACCACTCCACCACAGGCCGCGCATTATGAACAGATGCTCGATCGTGTTGAAGGATGCAATCGCCATCTCCGAATTGCCCTTCAACAATAGGAAGCAAGAAGGCGCTTAAAACATCAGCGTAGGTCTGTGCTGTGATAGTGCCACGCAAAACAATAAGGGGTGCAAGCCACCTCCATGAAAAACACGGGCATTCGCCATACGCACATCCAGCCATCGGATAGCCACAATGTGTACCGTGATTCGTCACTCCACGCAACGTTTTTCCACTGTTCAATCGTCCAACGTTTACGCTCCTTACACCAAGCGAGGCGTAGTTTGGAATTTACTGGCGCGATGTGTGGCTTATGAGCAACTGCTCGACCATGAAATCCAAGTTTTCTCACCTCCCGCCTAACTGTCACAGTACTTGCATTGGATCCTGATGCAGTTTCTGATTCCTGTGTGATGGTCTTGATAGATGTCTGCCTATCATACATTACGACCCACTTCAATTGTCGGTGGTCTCTGACAGTCAATAGACGAGGTCGGCCTGTAAGCTTTTTTGATGTACGTGTCCCTTCACGTTCCCACTTCCCTATCACATCAGAAACAGTGGACCTAGGGATTTTTAGGAGTGTGGAAATCTCGCGTACAGACGTATGACAAAGTGACACCCAATCTCCTGACGACGTTCGAAGTCCGTGAGTTCCGCGGAGCACCCCATTCTGCTCTTTCACGAAGTCTAATGACTATTGAGGTCGCTGATATGAAGTATCTGGCAGTAGGTGGCAGCACAATGCACCTAATATGAAAAACGTATGTTTTTGGGGGTGTCCGGATACTTTTGATCGCATAGTGTATATTAGGCTAGCATTAAGACAGTGCTGCAAACTCGAGATAATGGTATTGCCTAGTATGTATATCTACAGTTGTCTAATATGTGCTAAAGGAAACATAAAGAATTTTATCCTAAAATCTCAAATGCAATTCCATAATACTCGAAATAATAGTAATCTAAGTCTTGTGAAATTATATAACACACTTCCAAAGGCAGTGTGCGATCTACCCACGAATAGCTTTAAGCATACCACAGACGTGTGCTTCAAATGCAAGCCATACTACTCAACTGATGGTTTCTAAACAGTGATACCCAGAACATAAGCAATAAGCAGCTGATAACTACATTATGGACTACGCCTAGGTGTGTGTGGCATGTATAATCGATTACACTTTTTTCTGGCTGGTGCTTAAGTTGAAACATAATTATTTATGATGCTATTGTACATGTGATTACTATAATGTGTTGTTATTGTTGTTGATTTATTAACACTCTATTGTACCAGTGTGTGTATGATTATTTTATTGTCACTACTATATTAGCACATATTTCTACTTGACGTGCAGAAGAATAATAATTCGTAATAGACTATAGTGATAGAGTTCCACCAGATGCATAACATTATCTTTTGTGGATGCATGCAGGTCTCTGCTACACAGTAGCTGCTTTGTTTGAGCTCAAGCATTCCTTTCTTTTCCTTATGTTAGCACAAAGATAAAATTTCTATCATTTCTCGTCACCAGTAATGATACAGGGCAGAAATAGTCGGTGTTGTTCACAAACCAATAGTGACGAGCAAGTACGAGCAAGTAGAGGTCACTTACGGCCACCCACTGATTTTCTTGTGATTTTGGCTTACAGGATGCGGTACCCATAAACCTGACTTTTGAACCTTCCCCATTGCATGCAAATGTCGCACGATGATGTAATGATCACAGTTCAACACATTTGCCAATTCTCGAGTACACAGACATGGATCATTATGGATTAATGCGTTTAAACGATCTTCATCAAACCCTGAAAGTCTTCCTGAACGTAGAGAATCACTAATGTCAAAACGGTCCTCCTTAAAACGTGCTCTTTCCAGTGGCATTGTCTCCATACACAGCGTAAATGTTTCTGGCTGCCTCTGCTGCTGTCAACAGTCTGTTGACCTAAGAGAGAATAATAACGTCGGAAATGTTTCGATTTCTCCACTTGGCACTCCATTTTCTAGCGTCCACAGCGCCACTCACTATCTCCAAGTGACAAAATTACAATACGTAAATTCAAATAGCAACAGAGAACTACAAATAAAAAATGAGAAGCGATAAATAAACCTTTAGCAACCGGAGTGAGACGCCTGCTAAACCCGCTTGGCAGAACGGGTGATTAGGATTGTGGAAAGGGCCAAATAAGGTGGCGGTCAGTTTCACTTCAAAATTGTAATTTATTGTAATTTAATAACACATTTAAACCAAAGCGGCACCTAGCCGAACCTTTACAACTACAAGTTTTAAAATCCGATTCTTTCACGGATGAAAGCCTCCAAACAAGAAATCTTAAAAAGAACAAGATAAATTTCAAGTGACTGAAGACATGAAGCTAAAACTGCAAATACCTAGGCGGAAAGCCTCAAGGCAAAAGGGGATAGAACAAACATATACAAGGTGCAATAGAAACGGCTGAAGGCCACAATTAAATTTCAAAATTTTAAAATATATTACCATAATCTTTTAAGGCAGAAGGCCACAATGTTTTTCGCTTAAGGGGAAATTTTGAGAATAAAGCTTTAATCGGTTGAAGGCCCACAAGTGACTTTCCAAAAATTCAAAAATACTTTAACCTTTAAGTTTTCAATGGGGGAACGCACACTAAATGAAAAAGCAACGCAGTCACAATAACTAAATTTAAGAAGAAGGTTTTAAGCGGCTGAAGGCCCACTATTGATTTCCATAAATTGATTTACATAAAACACAATTTAAAAAAATTCTTTTGTGGCATTGGCTGTAAGAGATTACCAACAGACTATTAAACACCCATGAAAAGGAAAGTATAGACGACGGCACTCAGACGCCTCCAGGGGGTTGATAGGGTGGGCCTGTCCTCGAAACATAGGTAATATGGTTAACGTCACCAAAACCGAACACTGCTTGAATTTACGTCAATGGCAGGGCAGGTAACCAGAATACTAACGGCCACAAGGCAGAAAATTCCGCTGATGCACTTGAATTGTAGTGAACCAATACAGTTAATTCCACTGCACGGTGGCCCGATTGCACTACTATAAACACTCTGTGTTGCTCACAGGAAAAGCTCCCCAACAACGAACCACCGAAACGAACGACACAACATGAACGGACGTGGCTTGGGTACTTAACACACCACTCAACTTTGATGTCCTGGGTCGATGAGCTACGAAGCTCATAGTGATCGGACAGTTCTTTACACGCTGCAACACTGTGCAGGGACCGCCAGCGGACCGAGCCGACTGCACCGCACGGAGATATCCTCCCTGGTCTGCACCAAGCGACCGACTGTCTGCAGACCCCCTAGCCGGAACTACACTACTGGCCATTAAAATTGCTACACCAAGAAGAAATGCTGATGATAAAAGGGCATTCATTGGACAAATATATTATACTAGAACTGACACGTGATTACTTTTTCACGCAATTTGGGTGCATAGATCCTGAGAAATCAGTACACAGAACAACCAACTCTGGCTGTAATAACGGCCTTGATAGGCCAGGGCATTGGGCCAAACAGAGCTTGGATGGCGTTACAGGTACAGCTGCCCATGCAGCTTCAACACGATACCACAGTTCATCAAGAGTAGTGACTGGCGTATTGTGATGAGTCAATTGCTCGGCCACCATTGACCAGACGTTTTCATTTGGTGAGAGATGTGGAGAATGTGCTGGCCAGGGCAGCAGTCGAACATTTCCTGTTCCAGAAAGGACCGTACAGGACCTGCAACATGCGGTCGTGCATTATCCTGCTGAAATGTAGGATTTCGCAGGGATCGAATGAAGGGTAAAGCCACGGGTCGTAACACATCTTAAATGTAACGTCCACTGTTCAAAGTGCCGTCAATGCGAACAAGAGGTGACCGAGACATGTAACCAATGTGTGTTCACCGCGATGTCGCCAAACACGGATGCGACCGTCATGATGCTGTAAACAGAACCTGGGTTCATCCGAAAAAATGACGTTTTGCCATTCGTGCACCTAGGTTCGTCATTGACTACACCATCGCAGGCACTCCTGTCTGTGATGCAGCGTCAAGGGTAGCCGCAGCCGTGGTCTCCGAGCTGATAGTCCATGCTGCTGCAAACGTCGTCGAACTGTTCGTGCAGATGGTTGTTGTCTTGCGAAAGTCCCCATCTGTTGACTCAGGGATCGAGACGTGGCTGCACGATCCGTTACAGCCATGCGGATGAGATGCCTGTCATCTCGACTGCTAGTGATACGAGGTCGTTGGGATCCAGCACGGCGTTCCGTATTACCCTCTTCAACCCACCGATTCCATATTCTGGTAAAACTCATTGGATCTCGACCAACGCGAGCACCAATGTCGCGATACGATAAACCGTAATCGCGATAGGCTACAATCTGACCCTTATCAAAGTCGGAAACGTTATGGTACGCATTTCTCCTCCTTACACGAGGCATCACAACAACGTTTCACCAGGCAACGCCAGTCAACTGCTGTTTGTGTATGAGAAATCGGTTGGAAACTTTCCTCGTGTCAGGCGCTACAGTCTGGAACCGCGCGACCGCTACGGTCGCAGGTTCGAATGCTGCCTAGGGCATGGATGTGTTTGATGTCCTTAGGTTAGTTGGGTTTAAGTAGTTCTAAGTTCTAGGGGACTGATGGCCTCAGAAGTTAAGCCCCATAGTGCTCAGTGCCATTTGAACCATTTTTTTTCTCATGTCAGCACGTTGTAGGTGCCGCCACCGGCGCCAACCTTGTGTGAACGCTCGGAAAAGCTAATTATTTGCATATCACAGCATCTTTTTCCTGTCGGTTAAATTTCGCGTATGTATCACGTCATCTTCGTGGTGAAGCAATTTTAATGGCCAGTAGTGTATATGTACAAGACCAAAGATGGTACAAGGTGCAATATCGATACACATCGCTGCTGCCACACGTAGAAGGAGCAAGAACCACGGCATAACCACAACAATGGCGGGAAACCTAACACAGATATACAGCCAAGTTCAAGGAAACATATAGTTCGGCGTGAGCACGGCTCAGTGAGTACCAACATGCAAATCAAAAGCGCTTCGAAAGTATGCACCAACTTAATATTCAACAAATTTCGCACGTATTTGTACACATATGTCTCTGTGTCTCTTACGAATTTCGTCCTACTGTTTCGACTTCACACAGCTCAATCAATCTCTCTGATGTCTTATGTCCTGAACTTTGTGCCATAGAGTGAAATAATTTTGTAGGTACACTCTTTGACATAAAACTCGACCGGCGGCCGGCCGCTTCAGAGGCTAAGTCCGCGCCGATCGCGACATGGGACAATAAAACTGGCCAACTCGCTAATTCCGGTTATCTGCACAATCTGGCAACACTGTAGACTGCGGCACTTCCTGGAGGAAAACTTGTCCCATGATAGAGAAGCACTAGGCTGATTACGCCTGTGGTCTAGCGGTAGCGTGCGATGTTTCTGTTCGTAATGTCAGTGGATTGAGAGCAGCTGGCATGAAATATTTTTGTAGCCTCTTCTGTCTGAATGCTGAAGACATGAATGTAATGGTAGCGCAGATTCAATCTATTTCGCTTTCTGACACACCGATATCAAAATTTTATCCAGTAACGATTTTGCGGCAGATTTCCTGCAGACTGTCCTCCTCTGGACGCCGTATGCGGCAAAGCTCCGGGATCCATTTGCTGGCTACCGGCAGCGGCCGAGGCGACAGCAGCGGCGCTGCACTCCCCCGTTCTTTATCGAAAGCGCCTGCTCCCGCTCATCGCTTTTGATGATTTAAAACGCTTTATTATTAATTGTTGCTCCACAGAAAATTTCTACGATTTCCATTCACGCTCAAAAGCAACGGAGACAGACGCCCTGATTAGTAGGCGGGTATTATATTACATTAATCCGCAAGAGCTGAGTATGGCCCGAAATTAATTTTATAGACTGGGACGAAATTAAACCACCTCGCTACATTCGATGAATTTATAAATGCTTCCTACCTCGTTTCTTTTCCTTTCAAACTCAATTATTTGTGCAACTTTTGGTCAATGTTCGGATGTTTTCGTCAAGCCGGGGTGAGCGTCTGTGGTGTAAAGTGTATTACAGTTCTTGTTCCATTCCTTATGGTAACTCTATGCGATAAACTGTGTGAATACCTTGCAATGCATGCTCTGTAGCAGTGCAGGAACACTGCACATTTGGAGTTCCATGAATGGGTTCATGAAGTATTTAATGTTGATCGGAAGTGATAGTTAAGGTCATCAGATTTAGACCAGAAAAATTTGTCGTTTTGGAGGTTTCAGAGAACGGAAAGGAATTGCTAACGCTGGTGTTAGAAAACGTCTACAGTTAAATGCTATTGCAAAGATTTAGAAGAGGGGAACTACATTAATCAACATGTGCACTTCATAAACAACCTTCTGACATGTTAGACCTATATGACGAACAAAACTCAAATTTATATCGTTGACAGTCGCTTTGAATCTTTTCAGGATCTATTTTACCGTGAAGCACCTTGGCATTTGCAAAGCAGACATCCATGATATTAACTTAATTTACTAAGTCGAATCGGACGAAGATTGATGTTTAAAGGCATTCTTCAGATTTCGTATAAAGAATTTTTACTAGCCGTTTGCAACTCCATTAATTAAAATGGAAAATACAAGGTAGCAGTCAGCGGCTTCCACCGAGATTGGAACTGCTATGTCATACAGTACGACAACCGCAACGCACAAGGGAACCTCTTTTTTTTAATTTTGCTTTTTTTCTTTTACTTTTTTGACGATTACCCCTTTTTTTCTCTCTTATTTTAAAGCCCCTTAGGAAAATGGCAATAAAAGAAGAAACTAAGTGCCACCGCCACTTTTCATCCTATAACAAAAAAAAAAAAAAAATCTGGTCCACTTCAGGCGTTGGCTCCTGACTAAACTTACCCCAAGAGCTGTATATACCAGGGGAAATATGGGAATTCAAGGTTAGGGCTGTCATTACAAACAAAACAAAATCTTCCTTTTCTGAATTTTATTTTTATTTTGATTTTTGTTTTGTTTATCTTTGTTGTGTAATTGATCAGACGCCTTCTGCGCCCCGCTGGTAATATGTTGAGTCACGTCGTCTCGAAATTGGTGTGTTCCGTTCAGTAGTTCAGAAATGTTCATTGGTTCAAACTGGAAACCTTCTTCACTCTTGGTTTAACACATTCCAGCTGCGAGGCGGGTCGTGGAAAGCACTCCCAAGGAAGTTCGAGAAAAATTGTCTGTATTTTGGGTGGCGGACAACGACATAATGACGGTCGTTGAGGTATGTCCAAAAATCGAGTACAGAGTCTACAGTTTGTCCAACTAGGTAGTGAATGGCATGTCCGCGAATCCAATTCACAGCATTGGTCTTTGTCCGAGGAAAATAGTCACGTCCCGGAACTAATAACGAAAGGGGAGTATTCCGATTCAGAATGTCCCGCGTTAGAAAAGCCACAATATGACGAATAACCTCTGAGCTAACGACACACTGGCGACCACAGACGGACTATAGTCACTGCGATGTTGCCTGAGCCTCAAAACGCAACCTTAAAACACACTTATGTGAAGAACGCCGTTCTTGGAGTCCAGAAATTAATTATACTTTCTAAGTGTCTCATCTTACAGTGGATTCTATCGTACGAGTCTTCGATGTGGAAAACGAATGACAAGTGAATTTAGCGAGGTAACGCCGGCCTACACCCGGAAGTAAATGCACTATCAGAGTGTTGACAAATACTTGCTACGACGCTGCCATTTCTCGGTTCTCTTACGAGGCAGCTCTAAAGCGAAATGCTTGCCGTGATTCTCCGATACGGTCCTTCAGAGTGGAGACGCGCGGGCACGTTTGGTTTTTATGCGGCGTTCTCCCCTGATGGTTTCTGACGTCGCCTTGTGGGCTATGTCTACATTTGAGACGTTCAATTATCATTAATCCAGAATGATACAAGTTTCAGCTTCCGGCGTGGAAGAAGGCTGTTGACGCCGACATTATATCATTTCAACGTAGGGAAAGCAAAACGGGTCATCCACTGTTTCTCATTCAACATAAAGCATGTGAGATAATTTTCCGTAACGTTCATAATCATCTAAAAATACAAACGAAGTAAAAATACATCTGAAGCTTATTCGAATTGAATATAATGTAAGATACCAAACGCTTTGCACCTCGATGTCGAATTTGTCCACGTGCAATCTTTTGCAGCATACAAAAAGAATGTCATGATTACCACGAGAATGAAGAAATATGTTGGTACGGATGGAAGCAAGAAGAGACGCAGTCAACAAATATTCGATTCCTCATGACATTCATTTCATTTGAGACGTAAGAAGAGTTAAAGCGGGATATTACTTTCGTTAACACGGAAGATATGCCGCACATATTGATAACGAGGAAGTCTGAGTCTTCATACGTTTCCTCCTTGAAATCTGTATGCTCTCTTATATACTAAGTAGCCTGATCATTGTTTCAGTAATGTTACCCTCTTGTTTGACCCCGTAACGATGAACAGATTCCAAGTGCATGTCTCTGCATGAAAGTAGCTGTTCGAACCCTTCCTGGGGTGCTTTTTGTGTTTTATTGCTTGGAATTCCTGAAGCAGACCACTGTGCCTTCTCCCCTTGTTGGTTAGGTCTCAAAACTAAACCGCTTTTTATCCAATGGCATAATTTATTCAGACAGCATCAGCACAAGACTGTCAAACAAAGCCTTCCATTTACAGTTGCAACACTCTAACCAGCACTGACCAAAGTGTAATCCACGGTCATGGTCCTAAATTAGCAGCTGTCTGCTACTGTGGCAAAGTCCGTACTACACTTTCGATTCCGCAGCACCATTTTATCTGGTAACACTGCGTAGTTGCAGAGTTGTGCCAGCATGTCTGTCCTCACACTGTCAACATTGTGTATCTCACTTCTCCTGCAGCGTTGATCACGAGGAGTAGAAATAAATGAGTGTATTCTTCATGACGTAACATTCAGTATTCCCTTCTTTCATAGCCACTCTTCATGTGCATCGATACCAAATAGGAATGTGAAAACTCTTGCGAGTGAGAGAATGACAATAACAATCGTAACAAGAACAATCAAATAATGAATAATGTTTATTCCAACGCAGAACGAGAATGGCTTTAAATATAAAAATCTATATCTATATCCATATCTATTGATCTTTGAGTTGGCACAATGCAAATTTATTCTTAGCATTTAGTTACTGAATTTAGTTCGGGATGTTTGCAGAGAAAAGGAAAAGTCGGCACTTCTCGCTAGTGTAATATAATGTGAACCAGCAACTACCCTTCCCTTAGAACACGACTCAAGCAGGTCCCCAAGTAGGTACCAAGGCATTGCTGCATTCTGTTCCCTGACATTGCTCTGATGACGGTTAATGCAGATAGTTCCGATTATGAAATACAAAACGTATTGCAGGTTAGTTCCTAGGATAGTAACATTAAATTTGCGTTGTAGACGGCACATGAACGTGACGACTATTCATATTACCCATCAATATAAAAAGACAATATTATGGGAATTTAGCAGGATTACTCAACATGAATTCTGAAATTGGTTGACTGACCGCACAGGTGCTAAACGTCGTCAAGAGTATACGATGTCCTAATCGCATTAGGAATATGAAGATCGTCTTCGACAGCTCGCAACTTTCACATTGCTATCTCCACCCTACTCCAGACAGCCCTCGGTGGAGTTGCACTAAGTTGCCGATGCAATGTAAGGCCTTCAAACCGACAACAGACCACATATTGAAAAATACAATCGAGTTCTCTTGCAGCGTAAGCTTATTGTAACTAATCTAAAAATTATTGGACAGGAACATTGTCCTATTCAAGAAAAGCTGTCTAGCAGGTCCTCTAATCGCTCCTTGGTACAGTCGTTTGACTTTTGAAAATGGTTCCAACAAGTCACCACTAGAAAACACTGCTCTGTACCGCAATAACCCAAGATGTAAAGTAAGACCACGGTACTGCAAATATTTGGGAACACCACATCGCAGAGAAGACTGTGCTTAAGGCTTGTAAGCTCACATTTATTACAATAAATGACATACCTGAAATGTTACCACTCTCATTATTACGTCAGATTGGTAATGCTCGTAGTAAGTTCGTCGTATTCATGATTTCCTCTTCAAAGTAACATACCCTACTTATTATTTAACACAAAATGACATTAAAAATTTAAGTTATTCACGAGCAGCTAGTTGAGAATATGTATGAACTTCAAATGACACGACGAACCGTCTTGTTCCGCATATGGATTCAAATCCAGCTCATGCAGACTAAGCAAAGATTTCGTTACTGACGGAAACTAACAGTTATTCCTGATTAAGCATACAGAGAGTGATATACCTCGATTTTAGACAGTATCAGTTAGCAAATATCAACTTTAAATTGCATAACGCAAACATGTTTAACAGACGCGAATTCCTACCCATCATCTATTGTCCCTGTTAACGAACTACGAGAGATGTTAAATATTGCTTCTTAACAAGTAATTTACTTGAAATGCCGTGAGGTAAAGCTTTGTGTTGGACACGGATTCGAACCCAGAACCTAATCGGATTGCTATCGAAGCACAGTCAAATGCGACATATCAGATTTTCGCGGCAGTAGCTAGATGTTTTAACTGAAATGACGAGACGAAACATTAATTTTTTCCTTCCCAGGACTCCTACCCGACCCCTATCGCATGTTATATTCTAGAGAAAACGAACGTTAAATATGGGTTTGTTGCGCCAGCAGTGATATGGGAGCATGTTTGAAGTAGAAATAATATGACGAAGAGTTCAGCGCTCACTGGGAATAGAGCCCCACACATATCGTTGTTGACTACACACAAAGAGACGTCAGTTACCGAATTTTTCTCCACCAGCTGCTCAGAATAACATCTTGAACTTACAGCCATCTCGCAAATAGTTCTGTGTCTCACTGGGAGTTAAAAACGTCAGATATCGTTAGTGTTGACAACGAATGAAAATACATTAAAAATCAAAATTCTTATCCAGCAGTAGATAGGTGTTCTCATGCTAGAGCTTGATAATACATAATTAAATCTTTAGTGCCGGGCCAGGATTCGATCCCATTCACGCGTAATATGTGGAGATGTTAAGGAAACTGCAGTTTTGAACAAACAACAAATTGTAGCCGAGCTGTATTGTCACGAAAGGATCAAATTCCGCGTTAAGGGCGGTCTGAGTTGCATTCCCAGTTCAGAACCAATCTTATCGACACACAGAAGCTCAGATAAAAGATGGAATAAGTGTCCTGTGACCATACATAGCGTTTGTTTCGTCACTTGAAATAAATAACTAGTATAAGAAAGGTTACTGGTGATAGAGTTTCTACATGTCACCACTCCAGACTTTATTGTGGTTCAACCTACCGTCTACTTGGTGGAGAAGGAAAATCATCTTCAATGTCAATTTTCAGACCACACTGCCATTACACCTTCTTCACTTGGTGTAGCCAGGAGAGAATGGACTCTGTCTCTCCCTATCTAAAATCATTGACAGAAGTGGGAATCCAACCCAGACCATAGGTATAACAACCTACCATCCGTCCAACAGACCACGAAATCCTCTTCTCTCATTTTTCTATCGTAACGCCGTTGCGCCACACTGGATGAGAATTCTGACACACAGGCGTCCTGTAGTAATTTTCACCATGTTCAGTAAATTCATTTACTTGGTTGACCGAATCACCATGAACTAGCTGCCTCGGCTACCCAGTGCATACATTCCACTCTATATTTTGTAATCACCGAAATAAAATCACGTAACTGCCACCTACACAGAACTGCCAACAGTGTAGGATGCAGAAGTTTAAATAGGAAGTGTTCCTTTCCACTTGAGCTATTCTATTGCGCTATCTGTTTGTAGAAAACGTCGTTCAGTAAAAAAAAAAAAAAAAAAAGCTGTAACTGTTTGTCTCTCAGAAGTCAAGACCTGGCCATATGCATAATCTCACAGTGCTTTGGAATCAAAAAGTTCTGGAGGAATAGTTGTCGAGCTCTGGAGCTGTTGTAGCTACGTGTCAGCTAGTAGCGTAGATAAGATGTCGCGAGTTCGAATACATTCAGTGCTACATTTTTTACAACGCAATTCAGCTGTCTGCTGAAGTTGTCAATCTAATGGAACTTTGAACATACTTCCCTTCACTTCTCAACCCAAAGTAGTCGCATGTGGAAAAAGGGCTAACTACTGTGACATTTTGTTCTGTTCAGGTTTAATAGACAGCAGGCAGCAGATGCATCTCGAAGATGTGTAGGGAGAGCGCATCGTGCCATAATATGTCAGAAAAGTATTTGCTACATTAGCTGTCGTGTGGTAGTGAGATTTTATTCTTCTTCAAACTTTGTTTGACAGCTTTAACTCAGAACAAGTTTTCTACATGCATGTAATCAATAAACTGCACGTGCATTGTCATATTGTCATAGATAACATTAGAGAATTCGCATATATCGTTGATGATTAATTTCTCTCTCATGTTTACTATTGTTTTAACAACACTAAAGGAAACCTTACGAAAATTGTGCACTGTATTATAAGAAATGAAATAAAACTAACCATGATAACCTTACGACGAAAGTATGTTTTAATAAAACCGAGTATCTGTACACAAATTTTGATTGGGTCTGTGTTTCATTGGTATGCTGTGTCGTACTCAAGAGGTATGCAAATGTGGCATTTCATAAATATAGTTACGTATTCCTAGAAACCCAAAATTCTCTTGTCAGCAGCGGAAAGAGGCGTTACCTGTTGTGCAGCATTGTAAGTTTTCCAACATTGCACTATGAGCCGAAAGTATTTTCTTGCGATTTCCTTATTGATGTTTGATCCGACTCCTTGTAGCTCTTTCACAGAAGGGATAAAAACGTTGCAGTCAGTGAGACTGGAACTACAAACCATAACAGACGCTTTTCCACAGGTCAGCACGTTACCACAGAACTAGCGAGGAGGTATGGGGCTGAGCGTCCTCTTACGACAGCAATAGTGCCTAGAACTCGTAAACCGCTATTTAAAGGTCGAGATTAGTTGCGATTTCCACCTGCAACGACTTTCCTGGGCTGAAAACCGTAAATTTACAATCTTTTGTTACCCTTCAAGCGATAATAACTCAGATTATTCAATGGAAATGACAGGTAAAATCAAGTGAACTTTGAGGCTTAATTCCGTGCACACCAGGAAGTAACTCGTCGATCACAGAGTTGCCAAACATACGTTGCCTTGTTGCCAAATCTCAGTTACAGTACCAGCAGGAAGAAGACGAACCGATGTGATCCTACAGCGGGCTGGGAAGTGACCATAGCTGGTGTCCCCAAGTCGCGGCTGCTACGGCCTGGAATACGTAATGCGTCTGACTCGCTTACTGTAACTAGGTTTAGGGACTGGAGTGTAGTTACTAATAATACTCAGAACTGACTGCAAACTAAGCATCATAAATCAGTAACTCTCATTGTTGTTTTTATATTTCTTTAGTAAGTGTACTCAAAACTAAGAAACTCATTCACAGGCGTTTTCGTGCCTCGCCGATAGTCGAGCACAACAAACAAATCAAAATAAAAAAGAATGTTTATATATATATATATATATATATATATATATATATATATATATATATATATATATATATATATATGTGTGTGTGTGTGTGTGTGTGTGTGTGTGTGTGTGTGAGTGTGTGTGAGTGTTTGTGTGTGAGTGTGTGTGAGTGTTTGTGTGTGAGTGTGAGTGAGTGTATGTGAGTGTGTGTGAGTGTGTGTGAGTGTGTGTGAGTGAGTGTGTGTATGAGAGAGAGAGAAAGAGAGAGAGAGATAATAAAGAATGAGAGTGTAAAAAATTGTTGTAAAGAAAATGAATCATGCTATTTAAAGAAATCTTTCATTGTAATGACACATTCCACATCATTACGAAATGTCGTATTCATGATCTATGGAAAAAGAAGTAATCTAATGTAATGTAATCTAATCTAATCACATCAAATTGATGACTAGCCATAAAGAGTCATGAATTACTGAAGTTTTTGCCAATACCAGTAGCCAAATCTAAACTTGAAAATAAAAGACGACAAGTTTTGTAATAAACCGTGACTCCTATCAAGACCCTTTCGTCCCTGTTATCTAACCACGAAAGATGTCTGATATACCTCCATTCTGAAGTAACAAAGTGTGCATGCATTTAAAGATGAAGTGCATGATGTGAAGTTCTGTGACGGAGATACAAACCCAACACGTAATCGGATTGTTAACTAAGAAAAATCAAATGTTACGTATCGGTTTTTCTTACGAGCAGCTAGGTGTCTGAATCTAAAATAAGGATACAAACTTTTGTGCCTAAGAGACAATCGAACTGCACACCTACCGTGCATCCACGAACGTAGCCTAAGTATCTGTTTCTTACTCACGAACAGTAAGATGTGTGCGTGTTTGACCAGAAATAACGACACCTATTGCGATTGTTGGCAACACATGAACAGACATTAAAAATGCGCGTTAATTTTCACTAGCAGGTGGGTGTGCACTTGACAGAGCTGGAAATGAAATTATGAATATTTTTGTACTGGATCAGGATGCGGTCCCACATATTTACCTTTGGAGGAGACCTGGAGAAGACTGCAGTCTTGGGGAAAGGAACGAAATGATTGAACTATACTGTTCCGAGAGATTCAGATCCTCGAAAGAGGAGATACGAATGCGAATCACAGTCCAGCACCAAATTTTTCAACGTCTCTAGTTCAACCAAGTACAAGTAAACTAAGAGCCCTGTCCCTTTAAATGGCTATCGGTTCATCAAATAAAATAAAATTTGCTAATGTAAGTAAGCTTACTGGCGACTGTATTTCTGTTTACAATGACTTCCGCTGTGTCATTTCCCAACGTAAACTGGCTCTGCCCAGTTGGTAATGAAGGAACGTGATGCTTAATGCTGATTCTGGATTATAACGTCTTTCTCTTGAGGTTACCAGAGGTAAAATAAATCTGTTTGTGCCTCTTAAAAGCAAATGCCTGAACCCACGCATTGCACCTGTGATAGTTCGTTACACCAGACCATTGTGGCCACATTTCACAGCCCCTGGAGTTTGCTGTAACGGATGATGTGCTTAGCTTACAAAATTAATCACGGTGGAAAAAATGCGAGTCTATTAAATGGTTAAGTAGAAGCAAGCTTCTGACGCAGAGATTATGCTATTCTCACGTCAGCAGGATGTAAAGACTCTTCTAGGCATCATAGGCTGGATGTGAAGCCATTTTGATTTTTCACAAATTCAGCAAATTTCTTAGTTCGAGAAAATCCACAGTGAAGTGTGAAGTTGCCGGATAATTCGATTATTACTGTTATTATTACTATCATTTTATTCATACCGCTGCTGGAACACGATCGTACTCTTGAGGGCAAACGCGAGACCAGCTAATACGACGTCTGGCGACCGAAAGCACATATCGACAAAATTTTTATCGCCCCTTTCCTCTCGGTGCTGAAGCCATGAGTGTAATTCAAGCGAATCCACTATATAATATTATCTAGTCTCGCGTTTTACCTCAAGACTACGGTCGTAGTGAAGAGTAACGTACTAAGACTGGAGTCAAGACTTCCTCTGGGAAGTGCCGCAGTCTACATGTTGCCAGATCGAGCATGTTGCCAGACATAGAATTCTGAGAGGAGCACGACTTTATTGTCCACCTTACGTGAACGACTCGGCGGTCAATTTTTTGGTCTAAGACTGTATCTACAACACATATTGCACGCTGAAGACCCAGAAGAATTAAAAAAACAAAAGTAGTTTATGAGAGCAACGTTAACCATAGCGTTCGAAGTATTCATAGTATTGTATACGTGTGTGTAAACGCCTTCCAATGACCACTCAAGGAAGACAAGGATACACAGTCTAGGTTCAATATTATAAATACGCCTCAGTTTGTGGATGAACTCAGACTTAGGTTGATAATAATTTTGAATATTTAGCAGCACTGTACCAATTGGTGTTAAACTCGTTTTCAACCAATGATTCCCATAGCTACAGGAACACTACTTGTGATACCTCTTAGACAAAATACTTAAGCAGTGTTATCAGACGAAAAGATCAACCTGACACAAACTGTGGGAAGTTTGTTTCACAACCTTCGTACCTGGATAATGAGCTTTTTCCTATTTGAGATATCTGTGAACGTTGCTGCTTAAGACGACTTAAGCAAAAACTAAATTCCCTCAGCTTCGATAATGTTTAAAGAAATCGTCTTATCGGCACTAACTCGTGATTTGTGAATTGTTTACCGGCCGCACTCTGCCGTATTTCGCCGGTTGGAAGGCAAAAGCTTACTGACAAATTTCAGACAGAAATTACTGTTACAGTGTACTTATGGAGCCAAATGAGTGGATTGCGTATTTTCCGGTGAGAAAGAGCACTGGCAAACAGTCTTCGCTTCATGAGGTTATTTAAACTGGTGTCACTCTGAGCTATAATTTATGGTCAGGTCAGTGTTTCGGATGCGAGTTTTGCAACTGTGAAATACTTTCCTACATTATAGAAGCGAATATTAAATTTGAACTAATATTGCGAAAATTTTGTACTTGGGCAGCTTAGAATGAATATACTTTTGTTTATTTCAAAGGGAAACAATAGATTTTCTAAAACATTGTCTGTCACTCACAACTTGAAACAGGACATGTCGACCAAATCATGTGGAAGAACTGACAGCGACGTATATCGGAAGGCAGTAAGATATCTTGCCTTTTGGTTTGTCAGTACTCGATAGCCATTTCTAGGTGCAAGTAAATGACGAAAGGCAGCGCGTTTTTGTCATCAAGCAAAGTCTTCGTCAATTACTTTAGTTTTAATGTAATCTAAGAGTAATTGCCGATGTTTGATATTAACATGAAAAGGATTCCGTAGACAGGGAAAGAACCTGTTCTTGGGAAACTACTTCTATATTAAAGGCATTAAATGATCTTCAAGCACTTGTGTTCCAGCAGCGGTATGAATAAAATGATAGTAATAATAACAGTAATAATCGAATTATCTGGCAACTTCAAACTTCACTGTGAATTTTCTCGAACTAAGGAATTTGCTGAATTTGTGAAAAATCAAAATGGCTTCACATCCAGCCTATGATGCCTAGAAGAGTATTTACATCCTGCTGACATGAGAATAGCATAATCTCTGCGTCAGAAGCATGCTTCTACTTAACCATTTAATAGACTCGCATTTTTTCCACCGTGATTAATTTTGTAACCTAAGGGCATCATCCGTTACAGCACACTCCAGGGGCTGGGAAATGTGGCCACAATGGTCTGGTGGAACGAACTATCACAGGTACAATGCGTGGGTTCAGGCATTTGCTTTTAAGAGGCACAAACAGATTTATTTTACCTCTGGTAACCTCAAGAGAAAGACGTTATAATCCAGAATCAGCATTAAGCATCACGTTCCTTCATTACCAACTGGGCAGAGCCAGTTTACGTTGGGAAATGACGTAGCGGAAGTCATTGTAAACAGAAATACAGTCGCCAGTAAGCTTACTTACATTAGCAAATTTTACTTTATTTGATGAACCGACAGCCATTTAAAAGGACAGGGCTCTTAGTTTACTTGTACTTGGTTGAACTAGAGACGTTGAAAAATTTGGTGCTGGACTGTGATTCGCATTCGTATCTCCTCTTTCGAGGATCTGAATCTCTCGGAACAGTATAGTTCAATCATTTCGTTCCTTTTCGCAAGACTGCAGTCTTCTCTAGGTCTCCTCCAAAGGTAAATATGTGGGTCCTAATCCAGATCCAGTACAAAAATATTCATAATTTCATTTCCAGCTCTGTCAAGTGCACACCCACCTGCTAGTGAAAATTAACGCGCATTTTTAATGTCTGTTCATGTGTTGCCAACAATCGCAATAGGTGTCGTTATTTCTGGTCAAACACGCACACATCTTACTGTTCGTGAGTAAGAAACTGATACTTAGGCTACGTTCGTGGATGCACGGTAGGTGTGCAGTTCGATTGTCTCTTAGGCACAAAAGTTTGTATCCTTATTTTAGATTCAGACACCTAGCTGCTCGTAAGAAAAACCGATACGTAACATTTGGTTTTTCTTAGTTAACAATCCGATTACGTGTTGGGTTTGTATCTCCGTCACAGAACTTCACATCATGCACTTCATCTTTAAATGCATGCACACTTTGTTACTTCAGAATGGAGGTATATCAGACATCTTTCGTGGTTAGATAACAGGGACGAAAGGGTCTTGATAGGAGTCACGGTTTATTACAAAACTTGTCGTCTTTTATTTTCAAGTTTAGATTTGGCTACTGGTATTGGCAAAAACTTCAGTAATTCATGACTCTTTATGGCTAGTCATCAATTTGATGTGATTAGATTGGATTACATTACATTAGATTACTTCTTTTTCCATAGATCATGAATACGACATTTCGTAATGATGTGGAACGTGTCATTACAATGAAAGATTTCTTTAAATAGCATGATTCATTTTCTTTACAACAATTTTTTACACTCTCATTCTTTATTATCTCTCCCTCTCTCTCTCTCTCTCTCTCATACACACACTCACTCACACACACTCACACACACTCACATACACTCACTCACACTCACACTCACACACACTCACACACAAACACTCACACACACTCACACACAAACACTCACACACACTCACACACACACACACACACACACACACACACACACACACACACACATATATATATATATATATATATATATATATATATAAACATTCTTTTTTATTTTGATTTGTTTGTTGTGCTCGACTATCGGCGAGGCACGAAAACGCCTGTGAATGAGTTTCTTAGTTTTGAGTACACTTACTAAAGAAATATAAAAACAACAATGAGAGTTACTGATTTATGATGCTTAGTTTGCAGTCAGTTCTGAGTATTATTAGTAACTACGCTCCAGTCCCTAAACCTAGTTACAGTAAGCGAGTCAGACGCATTACGTATTCCAGGCCGTAGCAGCCGCGACTTGGAGACACCAGCTATGGTCACTTCCCAGCCCGCTGTAGGATCACATCGGTTCGTCTTCTTCCTGCTGGTACTGTAACTGAGATTTGGCAACAAGGCAACGTATGTTTGGCAACTCTGTGATCGACGAGTTACTTCCTGGTGTGCACGGAATTAAGCCTCAAAGTTCACTTGATTTTACCTGTCATTTCCATTGAATAATCTGAGTTATTATCGCTTGAAGGGTAACAAAAGATTGTAAATTTACGGTTTTCAGCCCAGGAAAGTCGTTGCAGGTGGAAATCGCAACTAATCTCGACCTTTAAATAGCGGTTTACGAGTTCTAGGCACTATTGCCGTCGTAAGAGGACGCTCAGACCCATACCTCTTCGCCAGTTCTGTGGTAACGTGCTGACCTGTGGAAAAGCATCTGTTATGGTTTGCAGTTCCAGTCTCACTGACTGCAACGTTTTTATCCCTTCTGTGAAAGAGCTACAAGGAGTCGGATCAAACATCAATAAGGAAATCGCAAGAAAATACTTTCGGCTCATAGTGCAATGTTGGAAAACTTACAATGCTGCACAACAGGTAACGCCTCTTTCCGCTGCTGACAAGAGAATTTTGGGTTTCTAGGAATACGTAACTATATTTATGAAATGCCACATTTGCATACCTCTTGAGTACGACACAGCATACCAATGAAACACAGACCCAATCAAAATTTGTGTACAGATACTCGGTTTTATTAAAACATACTTTCGTCGTAAGGTTATCATGGTTAGTTTTATTTCATTTCTTATAATACAGTGCACAATTTTCGTAAGGTTTCCTTTAGTGTTGTTAAAACAATAGTAAACATGAGAGAGAAATTAATCATCAACGATATATGCGAATTCTCTAATGTTATCTATGACAGTATGACAATGCACGTGCAGTTTATTGATTACATGCATGTAGAAAACGTGTTCTGAGTTAAAGCTGTCAAACAAAGTTTGAAGAAGAATAAAATCTCACTACCACACGACAGCTAATGTAGCAAATACTTTTCTGACATATTATGGCACGATGCGCTCTCCCTACACATCTTCGAGATGCATCTGCTGCCTGCTGTCTATTAAACCTGAACAGAACAAAATGTCACAGTAGTTAGCCCTTTTTCCACATGCGACTACTTTGGGTTGAGAAGTGAAGGGAAGTATGTTCAAAGTTCCATTAGATTGACAACTTCAGCAGACAGCTGAATTGCGTTGTAAAAAATGTAGCACTGAATGTATTCGAACTCGCGACATCTTATCTACGCTACTAGCTGACACGTAGCTACAACAGCTCCAGAGCTCGACAACTATTCCTCCAGAACTTTTTGATTCCAAAGCACTGTGAGATTATGCATATGGCCAGGTCTTGACTTCTGAGAGACAAACAGTTACAGCTTTTTTTTTTTTTTTTTTTTTTACTGAACGACGTTTTCTACAAACAGATAGCGCAATAGAATAGCTCAAGTGGAAAGGAACACTTCCTATTTAAACTTCTGCATCCTACACTGTTGGCAGTTCTGTGTAGGTGGCAGTTACGTGATTTTATTTCGGTGATTACAAAATATAGAGTGGAATGTATGCACTGGGTAGCCGAGGCAGCTAGTTCATGGTGATTCGGTCAACCAAGTAAATGAATTTACTGAACATGGTGAAAATTACTACAGGACGCCTGTGTGTCAGAATTCTCATCCAGTGTGGCGCAACGGCGTTACGATAGAAAAATGAGAGAAGAGGATTTCGTGGTCTGTTGGACGGATGGTAGGTTGTTATACCTATGGTCTGGGTTGGATTCCCACTTCTGTCAATGATTTTAGATAGGGAGAGACAGAGTCCATTCTCTCCTGGCTACACCAAGTGAAGAAGGTGTAATGGCAGTGTGGTCTGAAAATTGACATTGAAGATGATTTTCCTTCTCCACCAAGTAGACGGTAGGTTGAACCACAATAAAGTCTGGAGTGGTGACATGTAGAAACTCTATCACCAGTAACCTTTCTTATACTAGTTATTTATTTCAAGTGACGAAACAAACGCTATGTATGGTCACAGGACACTTATTCCATCTTTTATCTGAGCTTCTGTGTGTCGATAAGATTGGTTCTGAACTGGGAATGCAACTCAGACCGCCCTTAACGCGGAATTTGATCCTTTCGTGACAATACAGCTCGGCTACAATTTGTTGTTTGTTCAAAACTGCAGATTCCTCAACATCTCCACATATTACGCGTGAATGGGATCGAATCCTGGCCCGGCACTAAAGATTTAATTATGTATTATCAAGCTCTAGCATGAGAACACCTATCTGCTGGTGGATAAGAATTTTGAGTTTTAATGTATTTTCATTCGTTGTCAACACTAACGATATCTGACGTTTTTAACTCCCAGAGAGACACAGAACTATTTGCGAGATGGCTGTAAGTTCAAGATGCTATTCTGAGCAGCTGGTGGAGAAAAATTCGGTAGCTGACGTCTCTTTGTGTGTAGTCAACAACGATTTATGTGGGCTCTATTCCCAGTGAGCGCTGAACTCTTCGTCATATTATTTCTAGTTCAAACATGCTCCCATATCACTGCTGGCGCAACAAACCCATATTTAACGTTCGTTTTCTCTAGAATATAACAGCGAAAGGTGTCGGGTAGGAGTCCTGGGAAGGAAAAAATTAATGTTTCGTCTCGTCATTTCAGTAAAAACATCTAGCTACTGCCGCGAAAATCCGATA
Source organism: Schistocerca piceifrons (assembly GCF_021461385.2). Classification (NCBI taxonomy): domain Eukaryota; kingdom Metazoa; phylum Arthropoda; class Insecta; order Orthoptera; family Acrididae; genus Schistocerca; species Schistocerca piceifrons. The sequence continues at coordinate 398,208,259 of NC_060139.1, read as the reverse complement.
TGTCGCATTTGACTGTGCTTCGATAGCAATCCGATTAAGTTCTGGGTTCGAATCCGTGTCCAACACAAAGCTTTACCTCACGGCATTTCAAGTAAATTACTTGTTAAGAAGCAATATTTAACATCTCTCGTAGTTCGTTAACAGGGACAATAGATGATGGGTAGGAATTCGCGTCTGTTAAACATGTTTGCGTTATGCAATTTAAAGTTGATATTTGCTAACTGATACTGTCTAAAATCGAGGTATATCACTCTCTGTATGCTTAATCAGGAATGACTGTTAGTTTCCGTCAGTAACGAAATTTTTGCTTAGCCTGCATGAGCTGGGTTTGAATCCATATGCGGAACAAGACGGTTCGTCATGTCATTTGAAGTTCATACATATTCTCAACTAGCTGCTCGTGAATAACTTAAATTTTTAATGTCATTTTGTGTTAAATAATAAGTAGGGTATGTTACTTTGAAGAGGAAATCATGAATACGACGAACTTACTACGTGCATTACCAATCTGACGTAATAATGAGAGTGGTAACATTTCAGGTATGTCATTTATTGTAATAAATGTGAGCTTACAAACCTTAAGGACAGTCTTATCTGTTATAGGGTGTTCTCTGATATTTGTAGTATCGTGGTATTACTTTACATCTTGAGTTATTGCTATACAGAGTAGTGTTTTCTAGTGGTGACTTGTTGGAACCATTTTCAATAGTCAAACGACTGTACCAAGGAGCGATTAGAGGACCTGCTGGACAGCTTTTTTTTGAATAGTACAATGTTCCTGTCCAATAATTTTTAGATTAGTTACAATAAGCTTACGCTGCAAGAGAACTCGATTGTATTTTTCAATATGTGGTCTGTTGTCGGTTTGAAGGCCTTACATTGCATCGGCAACTTAGTGCAACTCCACCGAGGGCTGTCTGGAGTAGGGTGGAGATAGCAATGTGAAAGTTGCGAGCTGTCGAAGACGATCTTCATATTCCTAATGCGATTAGGACATCGTATACTCTTGATGACGTTTAGCACCTGTGCGGTCAGTCAACCAATTTCAGAATTCATGTTGAGTAATCCTGCTAAATTCCCATAATATTGTCTTTTTATATTGATGAGTAATATGGATAGTCGTCACGTTCATGTGCCGTCTACAACGCAAATTTAATGTTACTATCCTAGGAACTAACCTGCAATACGTTTTGTATTTCATAATCGGAACTATCTGCATTAACCGTCATCAGAGCAATGTCAGGGAACAGAATGCAGCAGTGCCTTGGTACCTACTTGGGGACCTGCTTGAGTCGTGTTCTAAGGGAAGGGTAGTTGCTGGTTCACATTATATTACACTAGCGAGAAGTACCGACTTTTCCTTTTCTCTGCAAACATCCCGAACTAAATTCAGTAACTAAATGCTAAGAATAAATTTGCATTGTGCCAACTCAAAGATCAATTGATATGGATATAGATATAGCTTTTTATATTTAAAGCCATTCTCGTTCTGCGTTGGAATAAACATTATTCATTATTTGATTGTTCTTGTTACGATTGTTGTGGTCATTCTCTCACTCGTAAGAGTTTTCACATTCCTATTTGGTATCGATGCACATGAAGAGTGGCTATGAAAGAAGGGAATACTGAATGTTACGTCATGAAGAATACACTCATTTACTTCTGCTCCTCGTGATCAACGCTGCAGGAGAAGTGAGATACACAATGTTGACAGTGTGAGGACAGACATGCTGGCACAACTCTGCAACTACGCAGTGTTACCAGATAAAATGGTGCTGCGGAATCGAAAGTGTAGTACGGACTTTGCCACAGTAGCAGACAGCTGCTAATTTAGGACCATGACCGTGGATTACACTTTGGTCAGTGCTGGTTAGAGTGTTGCAACTGTAAATGGAAGGCTTTGTTTGACAGTCTTGTGCTGATGCTGTCTGAATAAATTATGCCATTGGATAAAAAGCGGTTTAGTTTTGAGACCTAACCAACAAGGGGAGAAGGCACAGTGGTCTGCTTCAGGAATTCCAAGCAATAAAACACAAAAAGCACCCCAGGAAGGGTTCGAACAGCTACTTTCATGCAGAGACATGCACTTGGAATCTGTTCATCGTTACGGGGTCAAACAAGAGGGTAACATTACTGAAACAATGATCAGGCTACTTAGTATATAAGAGAGCATACAGATTTCAAGGAGGAAACGTATGAAGACTCAGACTTCCTCGTTATCAATATGTGCGGCATATCTTCCGTGTTAACGAAAGTAATATCCCGCTTTAACTCTTCTTACGTCTCAAATGAAATGAATGTCACAAGGAATCGAATATTTGTTGACTGCGTCTCTTCTTGCTTCCATCCGTACCAACATATTTCTTCATTCTCGTGGTAATCATGACATTCTTTTTGTATGCTGCAAAAGATTGCACGTGGACAAATTCGACATCGAGGTGCAAAGCGTTTGGTATCTTACATTATATTCAATTCGAATAATCTTCAGATGTATTTTTACTTCGTTTGTATTTTTAGATGATTATGAACGTTACGGAAAATTATCTCACATGCTTTATGTTGAATGAGAAACAGTGGATGACCCGTTTTGCTTTCCCTACGTTGAAATGATATAATGTCGGCGTCAACAGCCTTCTTCCACGCCGGAAGCTGAAACTTGTATCATTCTGGATTAATGATAATTGAACGTCTCAAATGTAGACATAGCCCACAAGGCGACGTCAGAAACCATCAGGGGAGAACGCCGCATAAAAACCAAACGTGCCCGCGCGTCTCCACTCTGAAGGACCGTATCGGAGAATCACGGCAAGCATTTCGCTTTAGAGCTGCCTCGTAAGAGAACCGAGAAATGGCAGCGTCGTAGCAAGTATTTGTCAACACTCTGATAGTGCATTTACTTCCGGGTGTAGGCCGGCGTTACCTCGCTAAATTCACTTGTCATTCGTTTTCCACATCGAAGACTCGTACGATAGAATCCACTGTAAGATGAGACACTTAGAAAGTATAATTAATTTCTGGACTCCAAGAACGGCGTTCTTCACATAAGTGTGTTTTAAGGTTGCGTTTTGAGGCTCAGGCAACATCGCAGTGACTATAGTCCGTCTGTGGTCGCCAGTGTGTCGCTAGCTCAGAGGTTATTCGTCATATTGTGGCTTTTCTAACGCGGGACATTCTGAATCGGAATACTCCCCTTTCGTTATTAGTTCCGGGACGTGACTATTTTCCTCGGACAAAGACCAATGCTGTGAATTGGATTCGCGGACATGCCATTCACTACCTAGTTGGACAAACTGTAGACTCTGTACTCGATTTTTGGACATACCTCAACGACCGTCATTATGTCGTTGTCCGCCACCCAAAATACAGACAATTTTTCTCGAACTTCCTTGGGAGTGCTTTCCACGACCCGCCTCGCAGCTGGAATGTGTTAAACCAAGAGTGAAGAAGGTTTCCAGTTTGAACCAATGAACATTTCTGAACTACTGAACGGAACACACCAATTTCGAGACGACGTGACTCAACATATTACCAGCGGGGCGCAGAAGGCGTCTGATCAATTACACAACAAAGATAAACAAAACAAAAATCAAAATAAAAATAAAATTCAGAAAAGGAAGATTTTGTTTTGTTTGTAATGACAGCCCTAACCTTGAATTCCCATATTTCCCCTGGTATATACAGCTCTTGGGGTAAGTTTAGTCAGGAGCCAACGCCTGAAGTGGACCAGATTTTTTTTTTTTTTTGTTATAGGATGAAAAGTGGCGGTGGCACTTAGTTTCTTCTTTTATTGCCATTTTCCTAAGGGGCTTTAAAATAAGAGAGAAAAAAAGGGGTAATCGTCAAAAAAGTAAAAGAAAAAAAGCAAAATTAAAAAAAAAGAGGTTCCCTTGTGCGTTGCGGTTGTCGTACTGCATGACATAGCAGTTCCAATCTCGGTGGAAGCCGCTGACTGCTACCTTGTATTTTCCATTTTAATTAATGGAGTTGCAAACGGCTAGTAAAAATTCTTTATACGAAATCTGAAGAATGCCTTTAAACATCAATCTTCGTCCGATTCGACTTAGTAAATTAAGTTAATATCATGGATGTCTGCTTTGCAAATGCCAAGGTGCTTCACGGTAAAATAGATCCTGAAAAGATTCAAAGCGACTGTCAACGATATAAATTTGAGTTTTGTTCGTCATATAGGTCTAACATGTCAGAAGGTTGTTTATGAAGTGCACATGTTGATTAATGTAGTTCCCCTCTTCTAAATCTTTGCAATAGCATTTAACTGTAGACGTTTTCTAACACCAGCGTTAGCAATTCCTTTCCGTTCTCTGAAACCTCCAAAACGACAAATTTTTCTGGTCTAAATCTGATGACCTTAACTATCACTTCCGATCAACATTAAATACTTCATGAACCCATTCATGGAACTCCAAATGTGCAGTGTTCCTGCACTGCTACAGAGCATGCATTGCAAGGTATTCACACAGTTTATCGCATAGAGTTACCATAAGGAATGAAACAAGAACTGTAATACACTTTACACCACAGACGCTCACCCCGGCTTGACGAAAACATCCGAACATTGACCAAAAGTTGCACAAATAATTGAGTTTGAAAGGAAAAGAAACGAGGTAGGAAGCATTTATAAATTCATCGAATGTAGCGAGGTGGTTTAATTTCGTCCCAGTCTATAAAATTAATTTCGGGCCATACTCAGCTCTTGCGGATTAATGTAATATAATACCCGCCTACTAATCAGGGCGTCTGTCTCCGTTGCTTTTGAGCGTGAATGGAAATCGTAGAAATTTTCTGTGGAGCAACAATTAATAATAAAGCGTTTTAAATCATCAAAAGCGATGAGCGGGAGCAGGCGCTTTCGATAAAGAACGGGGGAGTGCAGCGCCGCTGCTGTCGCCTCGGCCGCTGCCGGTAGCCAGCAAATGGATCCCGGAGCTTTGCCGCATACGGCGTCCAGAGGAGGACAGTCTGCAGGAAATCTGCCGCAAAATCGTTACTGGATAAAATTTTGATATCGGTGTGTCAGAAAGCGAAATAGATTGAATCTGCGCTACCATTACATTCACGTCTTCAGCATTCAGACAGAAGAGGCTATAAAAATATTTCATGCCAGCTGCTCTCGATCCACTGACATTACGAACAGAAACAACGCACGCTACCGCTAGACCACAGGCGTAATCAGCCTAGTGTTTCTCTATCATGGGACAAGTTTTCCTCCAGGAAGTGCCGCAGTCTACAGTGTTGCCAGATTGTGCAGATAACCGGACTTAGAGAATTAGCGAGTTGGCCAGTTTTATTGTCTCATGTCGCGATCGGCGCGGACTTAGCCTCTGAAGCGGCCGGCCGCCGGTCGAGTTATATGTCAAAGAGTGTACATTCAGCGGCATATGTGGATACTATCAGCGAAATTTGTTGCTATTGGACTTTGTAGCAGAGGAGTAATAAATTGAAATGCCACGCATAATGTTGCAGTTTGTCAAGGATCTCAGCGTTTATGACTTCATATCTCATGAAAAAATGTTCAAATGTCTCTGAGCACTATGGGACTTAACATCTGAGGTCATCAGTCCCCTAGAACTAACTAACCTATCACACACATCCATGCCCGAGGCAGGATTCGAACATGCGACCGTAGCAGTCGCGCGGTTCCGGACTGAAGCGCCTAGAACCGGTCGGCCACCGCTATCTCATGAACTATGTGTAATACAATGATATACTATTGCAGTTATATTCAGCGATATATTTGAATAGTGTTTGCAAAATCTTTCGCAACACAGTTAGTAGTGGAGAAGTAATAAATTTAAACGTCGTGCTTGACGCGGCAGTTTCACTGCATGAACAGCGAAAATATGGTAAGCGACAAACATATTTCCTTTGATCATATTGTGGGAGTTGTCAGCGAGATAAAATTTCATAAAGGTTTGAAATTACGTGTAAAGTTTGTTGCAAACCACTAAGTGCTCTCATACTCAAATACCGGGTGAATAAAGTCCGCGAATTTGGCTGTTGTGAGCTGCACCACTTTCCTGCTCCCACCCCCGCTCCTTTTATTGGTAAGAGTTTCTTACCACCCCCACATCGATTGTCTCCAGATAGTAGACTAAGTGATACGTGTACCAAGTTCGGTTAAAATCGGTCCAGTGGTTTAGGAGGCGATGTGAGACATACGTACATACATAGACATATACGCACACCCATTTTTATAATATATACTCGTATCTATTCTCTACTTTTGTGACGAATTGTACCTGTAATTCATGTTTATACGCCTACAACATTATTTCTTATCTTTATGTTCTAGCTTATGAAGATGAAAATTCATTCCCAGAGATTTGGGAAACACCAGTACTGTTGCTGAATTCTCTTGGGAAACGTTAACTACTTAGTCGTTTTTACGAGGGCGCCTTGTTTACGGAGGAACTGAAAGGAGCCGGGATTTGGCGACAGGCCGGGTGAGGAGGAACGAGTGGTTCCACAGCCTCCTCACAGATGGCTGCGGCAGTCGAACTTGCTCTAGCGGCGGCTTCCTCACAACGCTAACAGGACGCGGAAGTTGCGGAACATTGTGTCGACCGCACGACGCCAACAGCGAGTGATGTGTTATGGCTGAAAAGACACCAAACGGTGACACAGGACGCCATGGAACACCACAGAGGAGTGTTAAGACCCTTAATATCTTTTGTTATTGTCACCTTTACAGCCGTCAATTTTTGAACGATAGAGCCTCTAATCATTGTTTGGTTTTAGCTCTAACGACAGCTGACTAAATTAAGGGAATTCAGGCCTACAACTGCATATGCGTCTATACTCTGCAGATCACTGCGAAGTGTTTGGCAGACTGTACTTCGCGTCGTATCGTTACAGCTTCTGATCGCTCCATTCGCGTACGGAGTGCGAAAGGAAGACTGAGAACGATTGCTTAAACGCCTCTGTGCGCTCTGCGATTTGCCAGTTCTTGTCTTCACGATCCTTACGGGAGTCATGTTGTTGTAGCATATTCCTAGATTTCCTATTTAAGCTGGTTCTTGAAACTCAGTATGAAGGCTTTCTCGAAACTGTTTGTGTCTCTTTTCGAACGTACGCCAATTCAGTTTTTTCAGCAACTTGTCGCGCTCAACCACGAATCAGAAAGAGTGATCATTCGTGCTACCCTCATTTATACACACTGAGTGTCCCTTGTTACTCCTGTTTGGTACGGCTTCCAGTATCTCTAGGAGGGGTCGCACGAGTGTTTTGTAAGCAATGGCTTTGCAGAATGACTGCATTTTAGCAGTATCCTTCCGATGAACCGAGGTCTACCAACTACTTCGTTCCACTTCATATCCCTAAAAATTGTTACTTCAGGCGCTTGTATGAATTGACTAATTCCACTTGTGGCTCACTGATATTGTAGTCAAGCGATATTACGTTTGCTTTCGCTTTGTGGAGTGTATAATTTTACATTTCTGAATATGTAAAGCAAGTTCGCCAACCAAACTCACAACAACATCATTTCGTTGCAGATGGGAAGCTGTACAATAACGTAAAGAAGGGTGTACGGAAACTAGCATTCTAGAAAACAAGGTAATAATCACACCAGGCAGAAAATGTTTTTAGACCTCATTTCCTAACAATAATTAATACTTAAAATATGTTCATATTTTACAGAACTGAATCAAAGTACCCACCTATGATGGCGCAAAGGTATTGCAACACGTCTGGGCATTACACTGAAACCGAGCGAGGTGGCGCAGTGGTTGGACACTGGACTCGCATTCGGGAGGACGACGGTTCAATCCCGCATCCGGCCATCCTGATTTAGGTTTTCCGTGATTTCCCTAAATCGCTCCAGGCAAATACCGGGATGGTTCCTTTCAAAGGGCACGGCCGACTTCCTTCCCTAATCCGATGAGACCGATGACCTCGCTGTCTGGTCTCCTTCCCCCAAAAAACAACAACAGCCAACATTACACTAAGGTGGGAAAAGTCATAGGACAGTGATATGCATTTATAGAAATGGCAGTAGTACCAGGTACACGAGTTATAAAAGGGCAGTGCATTGGTAAAGATATCATTTGTATTCAGGTGATTCATGTGAAAAGTTTTCCCACATGATTGTGGCCACACGATCATGAGTTACAGATTTTGAACGTGGAGCTAGATGCATGGGACACTCCTTTTCAGAAATCGTTAGGAAATTCGATATTCCGAGGTCCACAGTCTCAAGAGTGTGTCGAGAATACTAAATTTGAGGGATTACTTCTCACCAAGGACAATGCAGTGGCTGACGACTCTCATTTAACGACCGAGAGCAGTGCCTTTCGCGTATAGTTGTCACAGCTAACAGACAAGCAACACTGCGTGAAATAACCGCAGAAAAAAATGTGGGACGTACGACGAGCGCATCCGTTAGATCAGTGCGGCAATATCTGGCGTTAAAGAGCTATGGCAGAAAATGACCGACGCGAATGCCTTTGGTAACAGCTCCACATCGCCTTCTGCACGTCTCCTGATTTGGTGACTATATCAGTTGGGTCGTAGACGACTAGAAAACCGTGACCTGGTCCGATGAGTCCCGATTTCAGTTGGTAAGAGCTGATGATAGGGTTCGAGTGTGACGCAGACCTTCCAAAGCCATGGACCCAGTTGTCAACAAGACACTGTGCAAGCTGGTGGTGGCTCCATAATGGTGTGGGCTATGTTTACGTGGAATGGAGTCAGTCCTCTGGTCCAACTGAACAGGTCATTGACTGGATGTAGTTATGTTCGGCTACTTGAAGACCAAATGCAACTATCCATGGACTTCATGTTCCCCAAAAACGATGGAATTTTTATGGATATCAATATGGCACGTCACCGGGCTACAACTGTTCGCGACTGGTCTGAAGAACATTCTGGACAATTCGACCGAATGATTTGGCGACCCAGAATGCCCAACATGAGTCCCATCGAAAATTTATGGGACATAATCGAGAGGTCAGTTGTGCACACAAAATCCTGCACCGGCATCACTTCCTCAGTTAGGGACAGCTACAGAGGCAGCACGGCTCAGTATTACTGCAGTGGACGTCCAAAGACGTGTTGCCTCCATGACACCTTAGGCTGCTTCTACGCCGGGCAAAAGGAGGTCCTTCACGATACTAGAAGGTGTGTCATGACTTTTGTCACCTCAGTACAAAAAGAACAGATGTTTGCGTAACACCCGGACTTAAATTCCCTTAACAGAGAGATGTTCTCTGTTGGCAAACAACTTTTATCGCTTTTCGACCTCGGATATGTGGTTTTTGGCAAAGAATCATTATGATTTTGCAAGAAAGTTGTGTATGAAGGTTAATACATTTTTTTTACTCGTATTGGAAAATGTGAAAGTTCTTCGCCTACGTTTTTGGGGACGAGCGTCACTGAAGTTCCCGGCCGGCTAGGGAGATGTAGGCTTTCCGTGACTTCCGTAAATCAGCCCAGGCGACTGCCGGAGTGATTCCTCTAACCAAGGCGTGCCCCATTTCCTTCTTCATCCTTGTACTCCGTCGCTCAGGAGCTCCATGCTGACTACATTTTAAACCACAAACTTCCTTCTGCTTGTCGGAATGCTAAGAAATGAAACAGTCAAGTTCTACAACAACACTGAGAATGGAATAGGACAATAATTCTGTCTTTAAACGCATTATCATATTCGTTATGCAATAAGTTATACTTGAATCAGTACTTCTGAATAGCGGCATAAGTAAATTTACAGGCCATCGAAGGAAGACGCGCTTTACATCAATTCTGAAAAATCGAAACTGTTTCGAAACTGGGCAGATTTGTTAGTATGGAGTGGTCGGCGATCATTCATTAAAAGAAAAAGAACTTTTATAGCGTGTCGTCCGCTGTTTACACTGGTATGCAAAGCTTCAGCTTTTCGTATGAGGGCGTTGCTGCAATGTATATAGGCCTACTGCGCCGGCCGAGGTGGCCGAGCGGTTCTAGGCGCTTCAGTCTGGAGCCGTGCGACTGCTACGGTCGCAGGTTCGAATCCTGCCTCGGACATGGATGTGTGTGATGTTCTTAGTTTAGTTAGGTTTAAGTAGTTCTAAGTTATAGGGTTGGTTGGTTGGTTTGGGGGATTAAAGGGACCAGACTGCTACTAAGTTATAGGGGACTGATGACCTCAGATATTAAGTCACATAGTGCTCAGAGCCATTTGAATCATTTTATAGGCCTACTATGTAGGGCGACTTCGATGCGGGCATTTAAGCGCCGCTTTGTCCCAGTGGTTATAGGCGCTTCAGTCTGGAACCGCGCTGCTGCTACGGTCGCAGGTTCGAATCCTGCCTCAGGCATGGATGTGTGTGATGTCCTTAGGTTGGTTGGTTGGTTTGGGGAAGGAGACCAGACAGCGAGGTCATCGGTCTCATCGGTTGAGGGAAGGACGGGGAAGGAAGTCGGCCTTGCCCTTTGGAAGGAACCATCCCGGCATTTGCCTAGAGCGATTGAGGGAAATCACGGAAAACCTAAATCAGGATGGCCGGACGCGGGATTGAACCGTCGTCCTCCCGAATGCGAGTCCAGTGTCTAACCACTGCGCCACCTCGCTCGGTGAAGTCCTTAGGTTAGTTAGGTTTACGTAGTTCTAAGTCTAGGGGACTGATGACCTCTGATGTTAAGTCCCTTAGTGGTCAGAGCCATTTGAACCATTTTTTGGGCATTTAAGCACTGACATGTAGGCAAGGGATTAGTTTGGCATTCGTGTATGTCCGAGGTATGTGCGATGGAAGCGGAAACGTTAACTATGGCGGCGTTATTAGCAAATGCGTCCGAAGAGGACCTACGCGCTGATATTGTTTTCTTGGCTCTCGAAGAACAAACACAGGTAGAAAAAAAAGGGTTCAAATGGCTCTGAGCACTATGGGACTTAACATCAGGTCATCAGTCCCCTAGACTTAGAACTACTTAAACCTAACTAACCTAAGGACATCACACAAATCCATGGCTGAGGCAGGATTCGAACCTGCGACCGTAGCAGCCGCGTGGTTCCGGACTGAAGAGCCTAGAACCGCTCGGCCACAGCGCCCGGCTAAACACAGATAGACATCCAGCACATAATGAAGAATGCGTATGAGGCAGCATATCTGTAGAAACCCACCTAGTGGATTGGTGCGGCAAAGGGTGTTGCCGATTAATGGTAACGAACGTCTCCATCTCGCAAATGTCGTAACGCAGAAGTTTCGTCAACTCTAGTGGGAACACCGGCTCAATGGTCCTGATTTCTCCCTATGCGATTATCACACCCTCAGTTCTGTAAAAATGGTCTTGAAAAGTCGTCGATTCCTGTCGCACGAGAATTGGCAGCAGGCAGTTATGGACTTCTTCACGCAGCAGGAGACTGTTATACCAAACGGTTACCCTCAACCTGGTGCGTCGGTGGGGTGACTGCGCCAATAATCACGGCGATTTTGCCTCATTGCCATACCGATTCTGGACTGTACGGCCTTCGGAAGGAAACGTTTTGATCATTCCTTATAAATTTGGCACGATGTGTCACTGCCATGTAATAGAGCTCGGCGAAGCTTGTACCACACATACACTCATGCTCATAAATTAAGGATAATGCTGATACATGGCGAAACAAAGCTGTGGTGGGCGGTTTGCGGCTTTAAATCACCTCGGGGTACGACCATGCGGCGCATTTGACCTGCGGTCGTCGCAAGGTGGCGATGGCAGCAGTCCACGTACGCAGATGTGTGTTCGTGCATGTCAGAGTACGGTGCAGCGTGTAACTGTGCAGACGTTTTAAGACGTGCTGATGGTGACTGTGTGTTGAAAATGGCTCAAAGAAAACATATTGATGACGTTATGAGAGGTAGAATACTAGGGCGACTGTAGGCTGGTCAAACACAGGAGGTCGTAGCATGGGCCCTCCGTGTGTCACAAAGTGTGATCTCAAGATTATGGCAACGATTCCAGCAGATAGGAAACGTGTCCAGGCGCTACAGTACGGAACGTTCACAGTGTACAACAACACAAGAAGACTGATATCCCACCATCAGTGCCCGCAGATGGCCACGGAGTACTGCAGGTAGCCTTGTTCGGGACCTTACCACAGCCACTGGAACAGTTGTCTACAGACACACGGTCTACAGACGACAGAACAGACATGATTTATTCGCCCGGAGACCTGCAAGGTGCATTCCACTGACCCCTGGTCACGGGAGAGCTGGTAAAGCCTCGTGTCAAGAACACAGTACATGGTCATTGGAACAGTGGTTCCGGGTTACATTCACGGACGAGTCCACGTATAGTCTGAACAGTAATTCTCACCGGGTTTTCATCTAGCGTGAACCAGGAACCAGATACTAACCCCTTAATGTCCTTGAAAGGGACCTGTGTGGAGGTCGTGGTTTGATGGTGTGGGGTGGGATTATGATTGGTGCACGTACACCCCTGCATGTCTTTGATAGAGGAACTGTAACAGGTCAGGTGTATCGGGACGTCATTTTGCAGCCTTTTCGGGAGTGCAGTGGGTCCCACCTTCCTCCTGATAGATGATAACACACAGCCCCGCCGAGCTGCCATCGTGGAGGAGTACCTTGAAACAGAAGATATCAGGCGAATGGAGTGGCCTGCCTGTTCTCCAGACCTAAACCCCATCGAGCATGTCTGGGATGCTCTCGGTGAGCGTATCGCTGCACGTCTTCAAACCGCTACGACACTGCAGGAGCTCTGACAGGCACTGATGCAAGAGTTGAGACGAGACCGGACACTTGTGCTCTATCAAGCCGGGAAACAGCTTCAAATCGGCCTAAAAAATCTACTTAAGCTACAGCGCTTGCACATCGCTCTCTCTACGCAAGCGCTTGAATGGGGCCTTTTTTGTAGGAATTTAATGTACTTTAATTTTTTACTGCGACACATTTTTGCTGAAGGGTGTGGTTTTAGAGTTATTCAAGAAAATGGACAAAAGTGATATTAAATGTGCTCTACCTCGCAAACCATTCGAAATAAGGATATGTCCATATGAAGTATTGTTTTGTTCAGAATCACTAATACTATCACTCGTGTAACTTTCCTCCTGCGTCACCCTGCATTTATAAAATAAATGGACAGGTAGGTCAATTGTTTGTGTGATAGAGTCACCTGCTGATTCACATTTCGAATGCATACCTATTTTTATGATGTGTTTCTCATAGTTTCATGCGAGCAGTTTACATTATAGTGCCATAATAAGTCCATCGGTCCTATCGTACAAACTACAATCCAAGTAGTGTTTGATGACAAAGTTGTTTAAGAAGAAGAGGGAACTTCACCAGTAAGAAGCTTGCCTTTCCATTCGTTCTGTTAGTTTCCAACCTCCACTTTCAGTGCGGTTATTATTATTATTAATGCCTACACATTTGTTATTTACAGTGAGTAAGAGTGACTCTCAAGTACAAAGTTTCAGAGAAGCCCTTTCCTCACATATTTCTTCGGATCAAAGACTAACTTTAATTGGAAACGAGCGCTACTGATGTACTAAGATTTTATTCCCTCCAGCGCAGTTGTTGTGTTTGCCAGTACTGTTACCAGCGTTCTATTGAATAACGTTTGTTCCATTTCAGACTCCTCCATCAGTTATAAGCTACGTATGGACTAGAAATTAATTAGCAGGCAAATTTTGTTTGTAAGTCTTTCAGAAAAGTAGAAAGACTGTTTTAGCTTAGCAGAATTCAATACTCAAGCAACGATTACGTAAGACAGGAACCCTTTTCGTGTTGAAGGCTTTCATCAGCGGCTGTCAGCGTTAAAACAGGCTCTCAAAAACTGCTAATACATGCATACCAACCTTCATAATGTTGGATAAAATGTGTTAGTCCTACTCTATAACCGTCCACTTCTCTCTCCTTGGACGGATCCATTACAACTCTCACCTGCCAAACAGTGGTGAGTCCTCTTCGTTTGCTGTTGGCAGTCCAACAGCTAAGAAAAAGTAAAAAGTATTTTCCATGACGAGGTCATAATAGGATCCATTTCTGGTTGCCCACGTTTGATGCACAGACATTCCAGCTGGTTAGCGAGTTGGGAGGATGATTGTTACAGACAGCAAGAACGTGGCCTTGATGCCACAGTAATAACATCCTGTCTCACTGTGTGGTTGGTGATCGAAACCGCTGTTACACCCAGGTAAGAGTCGGCTGGATGGAACTGTCTGTACCAACGTGGCAGTGACGTGTCCAGTGTGTTGTGTACTACTTCGTACACAAAAAGGTAAGGAGAGGTGGGCTACAAAGTGGTGCAGCAGCTATCGTCATAGGAAGGGTGGGTAGGGGCAGAAGTGATTAGCGAACAAGCAAATACAGGAAACAGAAGCCTCATTTTACTGGTAGCTTTCTCCAATCGTACAAAGACTCTTTACAAAAGAGAATGCAGCAATGAAGTCCGCCTAACACAATAGTAACAAGGACACTGTAGGAAGAGACACTCAAGGAAAGCACGAGCCATAGTGACAGGGCAGCGACTGGGCCACGCCTCGTTGTATATTGGCTGTGTGGCTGCTGCCGAATATCCTGTACTGCAGCAACAGAGGGAGCTCGTGGTACAGAGCTGCTTGAGGCGAGGTGCAGTGGGCATGCTCCATTGGGTCTGCCAGATTCCGCATGACCGCTATTGTCGTCTGACAGGAACTTGCGTCGCCGTTACCAACTGTGGGACGCCAGTGAGGTGGTGTCGATGGAACCACACAAAGATGTTGATAAATGACTGCTGGAACTTGGCCAGTTTCACTATGGGTTAGGTGTGTCTCGTTTGCGAATCCATATTGAAGAATCCATTGATAAGCTGAACTGGATTAGGTGGAGTAATTACTCAATGGAAATTCGAAGTGCAGTATTTCAGTGTTGAACTGTGTTGTAGTTGTATGCCTCAACATATCACAATGTACTGCTGCACTGTGTTTCTGTTCATAACATAAAATATATTAGGTTGCACACTGCCAATAAGCAGCTTTACCGTTGTTAGATTCATACGCAATGCGCATTTCCTAGCTCCAAGTAAGTCTCTCCTAGATTCTGTTGTGCTCAAACCATGCACTCACAGTAGTGTCATCTGCATAAACGAAGAATATGCCCGTCATCAAAGGCGTCCACTTCATGTCAGTATACCGACAGATTTATCGAAATAATTGTCTGTGATTCTGCTAACTGCTTATTTAGCAATGTCGGTCACAAAGAAAAGTACAATATAAGTGCGTTTAATTGATATGCTGTTCACAGAAAATTATACCATTTCCTTCGCACTGACTCGCATTCGAGGACCATGCGATCTTTACAAAACATTGTCGAAATAGTGCCAATCTTTTCTTTCACTTACCTATATAGCAGCACTGGCTCTATGCCCAATGCAGAATTTGACTCCCTCACCACTGATAAACTCATGTGGTTATAATTGTGTAGTTTTGGCCTGTCGAAGTGGCGCTTCATCATCCACAAAAATTGAAGTCCACGAATAACTGCACCAATTAGCCGAAATAACCATTTTCTGTCAATGATTGGTTCAATTGGATCAGAGAACCCCGTCTATTCCGTGCAAACGAAGCCCACACCATCATGGAGTCACCACTAGCTTTCACAGTGTCTTGTTGACGAATTTGGACCATAGCTTCATGGGGTATGCACCACATTCGAACTCTGCCATAAGCTCTTACAAACTGAAATCGAAACTCGTCTGACCAGGCCATGGTTTTATAGACGTCTAGCGCCCAACCGATATGGTCACTAGTCCACGACAGGTGCGGAAAGCAATGTCGAGCTGTCAGCAAAGCCACTCGCGTCGGTCGCCTGCTGCCATAGCCCATTAACGCCAACTTAAGCACTGTCCTAACGGACACGTTCGTCGTACATCCCACATTTCTTCTTCTTTTTTTTCGGTTATTGCTTGTCTGTTAGCACTGACAACTCCATGAAAACGTCGCTGCTCTCGTTTGTTAAGTGAAGTCCGTCGCTCACTGAGTTGTCCGTGGTGTGAGGTAATGCCAGAAATTTGGTATTTTCGGCACACACTTCACACTGTGGATCTCGGAATATTGAATTACCTAGCGATTTCCGAATTAGAATGTCCTGTGCGTCCAGCTCCAACTACCATTCCGCGTTTAAAATCTGTTAATTCCTGTCGTACGGCCAGAATCACGTTGGAAACCGTTTTCACATGAATGACTTGAGTACAAATGAGAGATCCGCGAATGCACTGCTCTTTTATATATTGTGTACGCGATACTACCGCGTTATGAACATGTGCATATCGCTATTCCATGACTTTGTTCACATCGGTGTTCCTAACTTATATAAACGATTTGGGACACAATCTGAGTAGCCGTCTTAGGTTGTTTCCAGAGAACGCTGTCGATTATCGACTAGTAAATTCATCAGAAGATCAAAACAAATTGCAAAACGATTTAGAAAAGATATCTGTATGGTGTGAAAGTTGGCAGTTGACACTAAATAACGAAAAGTGTGAGGTCATCCACATGAGTGCTAAAAGGAATCCGTTAAACTTCGGTTACACAATAAATCAGTCACATCTAAAGGCCGTAAATTCAACTAAATACCTAGGAATTACAATAACGAACAACTCAAATTGGAAAGAAACCATAGAAAACGTTGTGAGGAAGGCAAATCAAAGACTACGTTTTACTGGCAGGACACTTAGAAAATATAACAGACCTACTAAAGAGACTGCCTACACTACGCTTGTCCGTCCTCTTTTAGAATACAGCTGCGCGGTGTGGGATCCTTTCCAGATAGGATTTACGGAGTACATCGAAAAAGTTCAAAGAAGAGCAGCACGCTTTGTATTATCGATAAGTAGGGGAGAGAGTGTCACTGAAATGATACAGGATTTGGAATGGACATGACTAAAACAAAGGCGATTTTCGTTGTGGAGGAATCTTCACACGAAATTCCAGTCACCAACTTTCTCCTCAGGATGCGAAAATATTTTGCTGTCGCCGACCTACATAGGGAGGGGGAAACGATCACCATGATAAAATAAGGTAAATCAGAGCTCGCACGCCGGCCGCGGTGGTCTCGCGGTTCTAGCCGCGCAGTCTGGAACCGCGCGACTGGTACGGTCGCAGGTTCGAATCCTGCCTCGGGCATGGATGTGTGTGATGTCCTTAGGTTAGTTAGGTTTAAGTAGTTCTAAGTTCTAGGGGACTGATGACCACAGATGTTAAGTCCCATAGTGCTCAGAGCCATTTGAACCATTTTTGAGAGCTCGCACGGAAAGGTATAGGTGTTCGTTCTTTCCGCGCGCTATACGAGATTGGAATAATAGAGAATGTGAAGGCGGTTCGGTGAACCCTCTGCCAGGCCCTTTAATGTAATTTGCACAGTATCCATGTAGATGCAGATGTAGATATGAATTTTCGTGAAAGAACCGAGTAGTCTTGAAAGACGCTACAGGTTGACCACAAAGAGTGTGAAAAGCTAACACTGAAGTTAGCCAGTAAGGACGTCAGATGCTGAAATAAATATACTTTCTCTCGCTAAAATGTGGCAATACAGAGACATCTGTGGGTCCGTGAGTGACCACTTGCTCAAATGCTAATCATCAGTTAAAATATGCCTTTTTCGGAAGTGATCAATGTAGGCTAGATGAGCAAAACCTACGTTTGTTCGGCTTGAGGAAACCAAATGAATTTTTCCTCTGTGTAAGACAGGTAGTTAACTTTTCAGCTAAAAGTACACAGTGGACTGCTTTCCGTCATTACTTATCTAGTTGTGACATGCTCGTATCTCAAATGACTTAATGCGACGGCTGGCGGACGTGAACTCGCCTTTAATTAACAATAAGCAAAGACCTCGTGCGAGAATAATCTGTCTTTCTAGTAGGTGTTTTGAGACTGAAATGTAGGGCTTTATTCTCATGACTGCAACTGCTCTACATCGATATCGCCCCAAAAATTGGAAATTTGTTGAAAGGTATTCTTGGAGTAGATGGCCGGACGAAAAAGCGCTTAGCTTGCATAGGGTACGGCCGATAAACAACGCTGAGTTGCAAGCAGCAGCGCTATCCAAATATACTCGTAAACTTTTGGCGAGCCACACTCGGCCTGCTTGGCTGAACACACAGCACCCTACTGAGGGAAATACGGCTTCCTGGTATCCGGGAATACATGTTGGTAAGGAGTTAATGTTCCGAGAGGTGACTCATGCATGTGGGAAGGCGCCTGGCCTTTTGTTTTGTAGGAGCAGTACAATAAGACAAACGCTAACAACAACAGAGGAACTACGATAGTGGAGCAGAAACTATTACAAGAAGGGTCACATCACAAGGGCACCTAATTTAACTTCCATTGTCTGAGGAGTGGCAATGTTCGTGGTATGTCTAGGGCACACGACTGTGTGATTCATGAAATTTTGTAGAGAAGCTATAGTTTTATATAACTAATGACTTAGAAAGCAACTGGTAAATGTCATATTTAACAAAAACGAGAACAGGAACTTGACAAACAATTCAATGGAGAAAGAGAGAGTTCTGTGTCTGCAGGGAAACTATTACCATATTTCTACGTACTTCGACTTTACGTCCAACATTATCACCCATGGATAAACAACACCCCACTTCGAAGCCAATTAGAGTTTTGACAGCTAACACCATTAGTGGTAATTTCTGTGATACGGTTAAGGCACTTCTTTGTGTGAGTCATAGAATTTTTGTAGAAAAATTGAAATTTCATGGAATTAGTGACGTGTTCACATAATATTTAACAAAACCAATGCAAAAGTTATGATAAACAATTCAAATAATGGAAACAGGAGAGAGTTCTCATCGAGAGAGTATATTATTAATAGAGTTCCAATTCGTTCGATCTTATATCCAATTCTGTTTACCATACAAGCGAATTACGTCCAATTTAATGTACAGTGAGAACTATCGTTTACAGGAGGTGCAACTTTTATTACCTACCGTAATAGACGTATCTGCAGCAATACAGGAAATGGGAAACAGTATTTTCAAACGAAGTATTAAATGTCTACAATAAATTTTCCGTTCCATCATTGAAAACGTACGTTATATTCCCTTTTTCTCCAAGTATAGAGGTAGTAATCAGACAGGAGTGACTAAGTAAGGGAAATTTTTTACGTTTTTGGTGTACATGTAGCAAAATTTAACTGAATATTGCATGTGTTGGAGCCTATCAAACAGTTATGTTCAGTGGCTCCTTTTCTTTTCTCATCAAAATCTTAAAGACGAAGGCAGGATTTTTTTCTTTCGCTAATGTCATCGTACAAAAACACGACGCAAAAATAACGCATAGTGCTCATTCACGATAATATTGTAAATACACTTGACGCCAGATGAAGAAAGATCTCCGTCACTCTATACTTGAATTCAACTTTAAAAGTAGAGATGTTCTTCGAAAAATATGTTTGAGACTTCCTGCATTATGACGAAAAATGGACATCAATTATGAAAATTAGTTTTAAAATAAAGCTAAAACTATTTCTGCTCAACGTAATCGATTTGTACAGACAAATTTTCATTTAGAAAACTGTAGAGCATTAACATAATTGTTGTCGATAAAATGAGTATTTTGCAGTATGAAAGACACATAAAAAATGGGAAGCACTCACTCATGTACGTACAAAAATGGATTGTGTTATCTATCTGTACTACTATATGAAGACAAGACGTTGTTTAATATTGTTATTAAGGATTTCGAAAAGTTCTTGACCGATGTAATTCAAATTTTTAGAGGATGCTCTCAAAAGCGCTCGGTATAACTTATATATCGTTGTTAACAAATATCTCTAACATTTCTTTACATATTTAGTTCAGATTTTTACACGATAGTCTAATAAACGATCTGATGGACATTGGCTATATATTTTAATACATATATCTATACTACGACTCTGAAGCGCCAAAGAAACTGGTGTAGGCATGCGTATTCAAATACAGAGATATGTAAACAGGCAGAATACGACGCTGCGTTCGGCAACGCCTAAATAAGACGACAAGGGCCTGGTGCAGATGTTAGATCGGTTACTGCTGCTACAATGGCAGTTTATCAAGATTTAAGTGATTTTGAACGTGATGTTACAGTTGGTGCACGAGCCACGGGACACAGCATCTCCGGGGTAGCGATGAAGTGGGGATTTTTCCGTACGACCATTTCAGGAGTGTACCGTGAATGTTAGGAGTCCTATAAAACATCAGATTTCCGACACTGCTGCGCCGGAGAATGATCCTGCAAGAACGGGACGAACGACGACTGACGAGAATCGTCCAACGAGACAGAAGTGCAACCTTTTCCGTAGATTGATGCAGATTACAATGCTGGGCCATCAACAAGTGTCAGCGTGCGAACCATTCAACGAAACATCATCGATATGGGCTTTCAGAGCCGAAGGTCCACTCGTGTACCCTTGGTGACTGCACAACACAGAGCTTTACGCCTCGACTCGGCCCGTCAACCCCGACGTTGGACTGTTGATAATAACTGGAAACATGTTGCGTGGTCGGACGAGTGTTGTTTCAAATTGTATTGAGCGGATGGACGTGTACGGGTATGGAGACAACCTCTCGAATCCATGGACCCTGCATGTCAGCAGAGGATTGTTTAAGCTGGTGGAGGCTCTGTAACGGTGTGGGGCGTGTGTAGTTGGATTGATATAGGACCCCTGATACGTCTAGATACGACTCTGACAGGTGACACGTGCGTAAGCATCCTGTCTGATCACCTGCATTCATTCATGTCCATTGTAGATTCCGATGAACTTGGGCAGTTCCAGCGCGTCAATGCAACACCCCACACGTCCAGAATTGCTACATAGTGGCTCCAGGAACACTCGTCTGTGTTTAAACACTTCCGCTGATCACCAGACCCCTGAGACATGAAAGTTATTGAGCATATATTTGGATGCCTTGTAACGTGCTGTTCAGTAGAGATCTCCACCCCCTCGTACTCCTACGGATTTATGGACAGCCCTGCAGGATTCATGATGTCATTTCCCTCCAGCACTACTTCAGACATTTGTCGACTCCATGCCACATCGTGTTGCGGTACTTCTGCTTGCTCTCGGGGGCCATACACGATATTAGGCAGGTGTACCGGCTTCTTTGGCTCTTCAGTGTAGTATTTACAGGAGATGCAATTGTTATTACCTGCCATAATAGACGTATCTGCAGCAAATACAGGGCATAGGAAATAGTATTTTCAAAAGAAGTAATAAATGTTTACAACAAAATTCCTGTTCCTTCACCTGGAAACGTACGTTATATTCCGTTTTCCTCTAAGTAGAGAGGTAGTAATCAGACAGGAGTAAATAAGTAAGCATAATTTTTTTACATTTTTGGTATTCATATAGCAAAATTTAACTGAATATCGCATGTGTTGGAGTTTATCAAACAGTTATTTTCAGTGATTTTTTTTTTCCTCATCAAAATCTTGAAGACAAAGATAGGGTTTTTTTCTTTCGCTAATGTCGTCGTACAAAAATACGACATAAAAATAATGCACAATGCTCATTCACGATAATATTATAAATACATTTGACGCCAGATGAAGAAAGATCTCCGTTACTCTGCACTGGAAATCAACTTTAAAGGTAGTGATGCTCTCCGAAAAATATGATACTTCCTGCGTTATGACGAAAAATGGACATAAAGTATCAAAATAAGTTTTAAAATAAAGGTAAAAGTGTTTCTTTTCAACGTATCCGATTTGCACAGACAAATCTTCATTTAGAAAATTATAGAGCATCAATGTACTTGTCGATAAAATGAATATTCTGCAATAAGGTAGACATTTATACGAAGTTAATCCCAAAAGTAAGGTCTCCTATTTTTTTATAAGTACAGAACTCTGTTTGTGTGGCAGTTGGTCACACTGTTATGAAAAGTGCTTCACGCGCTGTGTGTAAACATGTGCATGCGACGCTGAGGCGCTCAGTCTCGGCTTGGCAGCCGTTGAGAATAGAGCTCCCGTTGGATGTTACCGCTAAGTGCGAATTGCGCGTAGTTATTCGGTTTTTGAACGCAAAGGGCACTGCGCCGATTGAAATCCATCGCCAATTGACTTTATGTGTATGGTGAATTTTAACGGAAACATTGAACTACCGGAAGGTATGCGCAAGATGGGTGCCACGCATGCTGACTGAGGACCACATGCGGCAACGAGTTGACACTTCCCGCGCATTTCTTCAGCGCCTTGGAGCCGAACAGGACAACTTTCTGGACTCAATTGTCACGGGTGACGAAACCTGGGCATACCACTTTACACCTGTGACCAAGCAACAATCACGCCAATGGCGGCATCCTTCTTCGCCAAAGCCGCGGAAATTCAAACACAGTCTGCAGGTAAAGTCATGACAACGGTTTTTTGGGGTCGGAAAGGGGTATTGTTGGTCGACTTTTATGCCCACTGGGACCAAAATTAACGCTGACAGGTACTGTGCGACTCTGAAAAAACTCAAATGGGGAATTCAGAATCGGAGAAGAGGACTGTTGAGCAAGAGCGTACACATTCTCCATCGCTCGCCCACACATCGCTCGGGAAACCATTGCTCTCCTGCGACAGTTTCAGTGGAACGTAATCACCCACCCACCCTATAGTCCTGACTTGGCGCCCAGTGACTATCACCTGTTCCCTAGGTTAAAAGAACATTTGGCCGGAAAGCGATCCAGCTCCGACGACGAGGTGAAAGAAGCGACTCATAACTTTCTGAACAAATGGCTCTGAGCACTGTGGGACTTAACATCTGAGGTCATCAGTCCCCTAGAACTTAGAACTACTTAAACCTAACTAACCTAAAGACATCACACACATCCATGCCCGAGGCAGGATTCGAACCTGCTACCGGAGCGGTCGCGCGGTTCCAGACTGTAGCACCTAGAACCGCTCGGCCACACTTTCTGAACAACATGGCGGCGAGCTGGTATGACATGAGCTTACAAAAACTGCCACAGCGTCTACAAAAATGCATCGACAGAAATGATGATTATCTCGAAAAATAGCTAAATGTTCAAGCTGTAAACTGATGTAAACCATTGTAGAAATAAACAGGTCTATGTACTGATAAAAAAATAGGAGACCTTATACTTTTGGGATTACCCTCGGAAATGGGAAATACGCATTCATGTACGTATAAAAATGAATCATGTTACCTATGTGTACTACTATATAAAGCCAAGAGGTCGTTTAACGTTGTTACCAAATATTTCTAAAAGTTTTTGACCGATGTACAGGGTGTCCGAAAATTCTTTCCCTGATTACATAAATTGATAACTCAGACTAGAAGTAAGATACAAATATGAAACTGGTGTCTAATTGTTTACAAACTATCAAAGTTTTTTTCACACATCAGTAAACTTCCACATGAGCATCCTTGGTAGCACGTAGCACATCTAGGCGATATTCAATTTCCGTCCACACATTATCCAACATCACTAGAGGGATCGATTCAACGACTGTGGTTATCCGTTGCCGCAGGGTTTCAACATCTGGTACACGTGTTCGGTAGACCTCGTCCTTGACATAACCCCGTAAAAAGAAGTCTAATGGAGTTATGTCAGGAGAGCGTGGAGTCCAAACCGTTGGCCCATCATGACCAATCCATCGCCCAGGAAAGGTCATATCGAGATAGGCACGGACGTCCAAACCTGAATGAGACGGTGCACCGTCTTTCTGAAACAAGACATCGGGGTGATACTGAAGCAGCTGAGGAACAGCATACAGTTGCAACATGTCCAGATACACTGCAGATGTGATGGTAGCCTCAGCGAAGAAGAATGGCCAGATAATGCAATAACGCGCACCAAACCTTCACATTTTGGACTGCCTCTGGTGCACTCCATGACTTCGCCAGGGGGTTGTGAACACCAAATGCGCACATTATGGCGATTCACTACTCTCCACTGACAAAAAAGGTAGCTTCGTCGGAAAAGGCAATTCGTCTGAGATAACCATCATCGTCCTCAATAGGTGATAACATTTCGACCGCAAAGTCATATCGACGTGTACTGTCATTGGGCAACAAGGCCTGAACGATTTGCACTTTGTATGCACGAAACAATAAACGTTTGTGTAAAATGTCATGGAGAGAGCTTTTTGGCATCTGTAATTCACGTGAGGCCCTGCGCACCGATTTCTTCGGACTTCGCAGAAAAGACTGCCTTACAGCTTCCACCCTGTCTGCTGAGGTTCTTGGTCGAACAGACCTCGGAAGGTCAGCAACCGATCCTGTGTTCTCGAACTTCTCATACCAGGCTTTAATGCTCTTGACATCAGGTGGATTCCTTCCAAATGTTGTCTGGAAGTGTCTCTGCACTGTGGTTGGTGATCGTGTCTCATGGTACCACAGGACACACTGTGCCTTCTCTTGATTGGTTAACATGACTTCTTGGGCACTGCACCTCATCCACTACTTACGTACTAAGAACCTAAAACAGAAAAAAACTTTGATAGTTGTAAACAATTCGACACAAGTTTCATATTTGTATCTTACTTCTAGCCTGAATTATCAATTTATGTAATCAGGGAAAGACTTTTCGGACACCCTGTACTTCAAATTTTTACGGGATGCTCTCGTAACCACTCGGATGGACACAATATATATACAAAGAGGAAACGTTATTCAACAAAAATTTTTAATATGTATATAAAAAATACAACTACGGCCAGACGACTTGACTAGCTTACCGCATTTTGTTTACGCGCCACGAATAAAATTATTCAGAGAACAACGTTAAGTAAGTAAACATCATCACTGTCATATTACTTACGCGATGTAAGCAGAGCACGGCAGGAAAGTTGCCTGGAAACATGAATGTCATGTGTTCCATATAGAATTGGAGCCTGGAGTGATATCTCATGGCAATGATGGGAGCACATTGTAATGTAAGTAACATGTTTAAAACTAGTGTAGATATTGTATGCGAATCATGGGTGTGTGCGTTTGTGAGTAATTCAGCATGAATCGGAAGCTGGCTGAGGTGACATAGCGTGTTAGCACACATTTCCTAAATTATTATTGATCCTACGTCAGTATGAAACACGTTTCAGAAACATTTAAAAGTAGAATATTCATAGCCCCACTTCTATATTTATTAGAACAGTAAGTATAATTTATTTTTTGCTTAATGAGTGACACTCATAAAAGCATGTCACATATACTGATCAGCGAGAAATGATGGCTACCTACCTAACTGAAATAGCTGGTATATCCACGTTTGGCCCGGATAACAGGGCGACGCGTCGTGGCATGGAAGTAATGAATTGGTAGGTCAGTGGAGGGAGTTGGCACCAGATCTGCGTACAAAAGTCACCTGATTCCCGCAAATTCCGGGGAGGGGGGCGACAAGCTCTCAGGCCACGTTCAGCCAATTCCAATTCCCAGATGTGTTCTGTCGGGTATAGACCTGGAGTGTTGGAGGGCCAGTACATCCACTGAAACTCGCCACTTTGTTCCTCGAACCACTCTCACACTCCTGGCCTTGAGACATGATGACGCACTATCTTGTTGAAAAATGCCACTGCCATCGGGAAACATGAGCGCCATGAAGGGATGTACATGATCTGCAACTAGTGCACGATACCCCTTGGCCGTTATGGTGACTTATATGAGCTCCACTGAACCCATGGATGCCCACGTGAATGTTCCCCAGAGCATAATGGAGCCGCAGCCAGCTTGTCTCCTTTCCACAGTACAGGTGTCAAGGGGCTGTTCCCCTGGAAGACGACGGATTCGCACCCTGCTTTCTGCATTATGCAGAAGATATCGAGATTCATCAGACCTTAAACGCTCTGCCACTATGCCAATGTCGAGCGACGATAGTCAACTGCCCATTTCAGTCGTAGTTGCCGATGTCGTGGTGTTAACATTGGCACATGCATGGGTCGTCGGTTGCGGAGGTCCATCGTTACCGGTGTTCAGTGTACTCTGCCCAGTATTAAAGTATGTTATTAGTTCCTCCACAGTTCGCTGCCTGTTCTGTTTTACCAGTCTGCCTAGGCTACGATGTCCGACATTTGCAATGAGGAGTGGCCATCCAATCCCAGGACGTTTGGACGTAGTTTCACCTTGGTATCGCCACGTGTTGAAGACACTCGTCGCAGCACTCCCCGGACAGCCGACAAGTCGTGCAGTCTCCGAAATACTCATACTGAGCTTCCGGGCCGTCACAGCCTTCCCCAGTCTACATACGGACGGCACGCCCACTGATGCTATATAAACCGCGTGTGTGTTTGACTAGCAGTCATCCTTTGGAAGGTGAGGCTGCTGTCTCCTGGACGGGTTTATATCGATAACAAATGGTTCAAATGGCTCTAAGCACTATGGGACTTAACATCTGAGGTCATCAGTCCCCTAGACTTAGAACTACTTAAACCTAACTAACCTAAGGACATCACACACATCCATGTCCGAGGCAGGATTCGAACCTGCGACCGCACCAGCAACGCGCTTCCGGACTGAAGAGCCTAGAACCCCTCTCCCACTATCGACAACAGATCGGTGGTCACGATGTTCCGGCTGATCAGTGTATGTGCAATATAATAAGCTAGCCAAAGTTTCTTTTCCGACGGCAGAGGTCAGATATTTTTTCAAGCTTTTACAAAGAGGATCAGTTAGAATATTTTCTTATCGAGTTTTCTATTAATTAAAATATTTCTGCAATTCTGAATACACTGAACCAAAAAAATGTCGACTCCTTAGATATGCGATTTGTCAGGTATAGCGTCGTCTTACTTCTGACATACACAAGACGTTTTATATACTTCTGTTTCGTTATCTTTCGACAATGTGGCACGGTGTAGATCACTTTTCGGTAATCATGGAATGTGAAAACTTCCTTTTCGCCTACGTTCATGGCGTGCGAAGAAACGTGTGAAAAGTGTTGTTACGTTGGGTACGAATAATATTTATTTAAAATCCTTTGATGATTTTTAGGTATGTGAGTATGCTGGAAATCAGGATATGTTCAGATCTCTGAGACAGTGGGACGTTAATTCTGCGCGTCTGTCTTTTCATACTTCCTATACGAAAAAAGTAGACCATACCTTTACCTAGTCACTTGCGAAAGTTCGGTACCGAATACATTCGCGATTATTGTGCTCTAATATGGTGCCAAGTCCACAACATACTCGGTGGAAAAATTAACAGCACGAATTTGACTAGAGCCTGGCGCCTTACTCTTTTTCATCAGCACTTCTAGGCTGTTCTTAGATGTATATCCAAAATATCGAAGTGTGTGTCAATGACGACATTACTGAGCTTATGTGAACGTGTTTCCTCCGCAAGTGACAGCCTGTGGCACACCATGAATATATTAGTGAGGAGATGCTATCACCAGCACAATGTTTAGACAATGGGTGCATTTCAACTCACTGTGACTCTTAAATCATTTCAAGAACATTCCAGGATGATTCCTACCAAAATGTCATTGTCGTTTCCTTCACTCGTCCTTGCATAGTCCAAGCCAGTGCGTCTCTCACCGTGGTCGAGGTTTTGACCTCCTTTCATTCCCTAGTTCGATTACAATCTTGATGCAATCTTTGAGACAAGAGACCCTAGCCAGAGTCTATTCCTGCGCACGTCAGCGGAGCTGTGAAATGAGTCGTCCTCGCTGCATCACAGCGGGGCTACTGTACAACGCTCGGTGTTACGGCGGAGATACAAACAGCACATTCATCCCATGCGTCGACTAACGGAAGAAAACAGCAGAGCCCGCGTCTGTGTCAAGGCTTTTTCCTGCACCTGGTAGCGTGTTGGTCCACTTTCGGCACGCAACACAGATGCATGGACACTGCAAGTCTTATTCGCCTGGCGGCCCTTGAGCTGCCGGTTGTAGAATTACAAATATTAGTGGAAACACTAACGTTTTTTCCTCCCGAGAGACGTCGGGTAAGTATTAGGTCGGTGCATAGGTTGGTAGCTTTTTTGTTTTGCATGTTGGTATTCCTGTTGTTATGGGTTTCTTTACCGACTGTCATTTTTTATTTGTAGTTCACTGTTGCTATGTGAGTTATATACAGTTATCGTTTTGTCATTTGGAGATAGTGAGTGAAGTTGTGGACGCTAGAAAATGGAGTGCCAAATGGAGAAACCGGAACATTTCTGACATGTTCTTCTGTTTGATTTCAGTACAGGTGTGATAGCAGCGGAGACAGTCGGCAGCGGAGACAGCCGGAAGTACACTATGTGATCAAAAGTATCCGGACAACTGGCGGATAATGACTCCATCGGTAATGCTGGAATTCAATATGGTGTTGGCCCACTCTTAACCTTGATGACAGCTTCCACTCTCGCAGGCATACGTTCAATCAGGTGCTGGAAGGTTTCTTGGGGAATGGCAGCCCATTCTTCACGGAGTGTTCCACTGAGGAGAGGAATCGACGTCGGTCTGAGAGGCCTGGCACGAAATCGGCGTTCCAAAACATCCCAAAGGTGTTCTATAGGATTCAGGTCAGGACTCTGTGCAGGCCAGTCCATTACAGGGATGTTGTCGTATAACCACTCCGCCACAGGCCGTGCATTATGAACAGGTGCTCGATCGCGTTGAAAGATGCAATCGCCATCCCCGAATTGCTCTTCAACAGTGGGAAGCAAGAAGGTGCTTAAAACATCAATGTGAGTCTGTACTGTGATAGTGCCACGCAAACCTACAAGGGGTGCAAGCCCCCTCCATGAAAAAACACGAGCACACCATAACACCACCGCCTCCGAATTTTACTGTTGGCGCTACACATGCTGGCAGATGACGTTCAACAAGCATTCGCCTTACCCACACTCTGCCATCGGATCGTCACATTGTGTACCGTGATTCGTCACTCCACACAAAGTTTTTCCATTGCTCAGTCGTCCAATGTTTACCCTCCTTACACCAAGCGAGGCGTCGTTTGGCATTTACCGGCGTGATGTGTTGCTTAAGAGCAGCCGCTCGACCATGAAATCCAAGTTTTCTCACCTCCCGCCTAACTATCCAGTACTTGCAGTGGATCCTGATGCACTTTGGAATTACTGTGTGATAGTCTGGATGGATGTCTGCCTATTACACATTACGACCCTCTCCAACTGTCGGCGATCTCTGTCAGTCAACATACGAGATTGGCCTGTAAGCCTTTGTGCTGTACGTGTCCCTTCACTTTTTCACTTCACTATCACATCTGAAACAGTGTACCTAGGGGTTTGTAGGAGCGTGGAAATCTCGCGTGCACACGTATGACACAAGTGACACTCAGTCGCCCAACTGAAGTCCGTGAGTTCCGCAGACCACCCCATTCTGCTCTCTAACGATGTCTAATGACTACGGAGATCGCTGATATGGAGTACCTGGCAGTAGGTGGCAGCACAACGTACCTAATATGAAAAAGTATGTTTTTGGAGGTCTCCGGATACTTTTGATCACATAGTGTATTTGCGTCGTGTACGGGGATAATGCCATTGGACAGTGCACGGAAAGAAATTGGATTTCTCGTTTTAAGGAACATCGTTTTTACACTAGCGACTCTCGACGTTCAGGAAGACCTTCAGCGTTTGATGAAGATCGTTTAAACACATTAATCCACAATGATCCATGTCGAGAACTGCCAAATGTGATGAGCTGTGATCATTCCACCGTCGTGCGACCTTTGCATGAAATGGAAAAGATTCAAAAATCGGGTGTAGGGGTACCGCATGCTCCAAGTTACAGCCAAAAAATCAGTGGGTTGCCATATGGACATCTCTGCTTGTTCGTCGTCAGTTGGCTCGTGGACATCACTGACAGTTCCTACCCTGTACCGTTACAGTCTTTACGCTGACACAAGAAGATCAAAGGAATGCATGAGAAGAAACAAAGCAGCAACACATCGTACAGAGACCTGTGTGCATCCACAAAGGGTAATATTATGCATCTGGTGGGAAAGTAACGGTGTGGTGTACCACGAATTGCTCCCCCGAGGTGTTACCATCACTGCTGCCAGTTACTGTCAACCACTGAAACGTCTTGCAGACGCAATCCAAGAACAACGTCCAGGAAGACTGCGTGAAGGGTGTAAGTAACCCACGATGTGATTCTGAATGAAATTTAGCCCAAATTTGCCTCCCACTCTACAAAAGTCTATGCGTTACCAAAGCTATGTACCCACAAACTGTTATCCAACTCAGATTCGTATGCTAACCTTTGATGAAACAGAATTTGAATTCAACTGCAAATGGTCTGATAACAACTTGTGTTTATATTAAATGCGCAACTGAAGTAAGACAGTTATCTGGTCCTAATCAAAATTTCTACTTACCTCGTGTCTTGAAACCATTGATTTCTGGAAAACACAACAGCAAACAGCAAGCAGGCAGCGACTAAGGTAGATTTCTATCTTTAAATAAAATTTAAATAAAAAAATATTCAAACTGTTGCATACCACATGGTGCAGTGTGGTGAACTGCAATGATAAACCTTCTTTAAACAGTGGGATGGGGAGAGTAATTATTCATATGAAACAATATTCCAGACACCGATTTTAGAACGAAGTATGTATTCAAAAAGATGGAGATCTTCACACATAACATTGGTGTGAATAATACTATGCTTAACAAAGTGAAAAATGATTTAAAAAGGGTACAATGTTAACAGAGAATTTCAATAAAAACCAAACAGTTTAATCAGTTGACAAATTAATGCAAACTCAGGGAAATGGGGGTGGGGGGTGGAACTTCCCTCAGCTCTGAGCAACTGAAAAAAGCTATCTACCTGACAATAATCATTCTGGTAAACTAGCTGCGCAGTGGTGCAGTCTTACTTCAAACACCTTCTCTTCAAAAAAATAACATTATTCAAAATTTATAGTCTTTTCGCCTTTCAGTATATACATCATATTCATCCTTGCTGTCGTTTAAAATAAATCTTTATTCCTCTAACAGATACAATCTCAGGTCAACATAGCACTACTGAATACGTCCATCACCTACCATACTTCACCTGAGAAAGTATCAAACTGTCCAGAGGCAAGGACTGTGCCACTACAAGACCAAAGATTATTTGAGAGTAACATAACTTGCTCGGTCTCTGACGTGCACATCGGTCACTTACAAAAATCAAAATGACATGTCCACTTTACTAGTCCTGCTACGCCACGATGACGCCTGCCTGCATTCTGCTAGTCTGACAAAAAGACTGCACGAGTGCAGGAGTTGGAATGGGAAGTCATACTGCACCCCCCTTGTCACCTGGTCTTGGGCACTCAGATTTTCATCTTTCCTGCTCTTCTCCGGATGAAAATAAGCTCCGAACATGACAAGACGAGTTCTTCGCCACAAAACCGCGTGATTTCTACATTCGCGGCATCGAAAAGTTACACCAGCGTTGGCAGTGAAGGAGAATATGTTACTGATGACTAAAATTTGTGTTATACGCATCTGTTGTGCTTATTAAACTTATGGAAAACCTCTACGAACTTATGCATCCACCTAATATTTATAAATTCTCATTTCTTAATAACAAAAGCAGCGTCAGCATTGGTTGTTGAAGTAGAAATCATTATTACTATTGCAACTCGATTTCAATTGCTGTGTAACCATCATCAAAAATATGTCTGTGAAATCTTATGGGACTTAACTGCTAAGGTCATCAGTCCTCAGCTTACACACTACTTAACCTAAATTATCCTAAGGACAAACACACACACCCATGCCCGAGGGAGGACTCGAACCTCCGCCGGGACCAGCCGCACAGTCCATGACTGCAGCGCCCAAGACTGCTCGGCTAATCCCGCGCGGCTGGCCATCATCGTACTAGTATTAAAACCCTGTGGACATATAAATACAAGCAGTAAAACTACAATATCTGCACATAACAATGAACAGTACTCGTCAGACCGAAGGCAGAGTCCATGCATGTCAAGGTGGCCGATGCGCAATGCCCAATTTTCGTCCCAAGCGGTGGGCAAGTTCATTCGATTGTTCGGAAGGGGAGGCCGACAATGTCTACCACTTTTCGGCCGTTCGGCGACGACAAATTGAGGCGCACGCCCTGAAATCTTCCTCAAATGGTTTTTCAGAAACTATTCGGTAAAAAGTTTCCTTTTTGCTTTATTTGTAGCTGTTGTGACTGAAAATTCGCAATTTTTCACTAACACAACTTTTATTTATGTAAGTTTACAAGATTGATGACTGAACAACAAAAGAAAGGCAACAATAACGATGCCAGTAAAAGTCTCCTAACTGAACAACAAAAGTTCACTTCTAATTTTCCACAAAGGTTCGTGGTAACACACATACACTTGTAAATGTCCAGTTCAAAGACGAAGACGTAATCTTCAGCGGTCGAAGTCCACGAGGTCGGCATCCGGAGTGACCTGAACTTTGGGGCTGGATCTAGCCCCTAAATAGCTGTCTCCAGCCAATCAGGTTTTGGCGTAGTGATACTTCCTGCAGGCCTAGAGAGCCTGTATAGAGGGAGAAAGTGGCCAATGGTAATAGCGACGCTCATTTGCAGAGAGTCGAGGACGCCATGTTTTTACCAAACTGACGCTGACTTGGTACGAGTATAAATAGATACTGTGTGTTATTCTGTCCTATTGGTTCTCTTCAACGCTTCGAACGCCAATTCCATTGTAGAGTTATGTACAAGTTGTAATACAGTAGGTTTTGAAGAACTTTTGCATGTTCTCTGTCGGTTCTATTTACGTAAATTAACTTACAGTCACTCTGTTGGTCGGATCTATGACGATACATATAGAACTTCACAGAAATTTTAGAGGAAAATTTTTTATTTAAAGTGATTTGCTGTTACTAATAATATGAATTACAAAAACAAGGACAGTCAAGAGGAATGCCTGGTTGCTCCGCTGCTGAGTGCAAAAACCAAAGTGAAGATGGATATATGGTGCTCGTTTTCCCAAGAAATGAAGAAAGACGTAAACAGTGGGCAGTAAAAGTCAACTGAGAAATTCGGCAGACATACACACTGCTTCACGATACTTCCATTTGCTCACAAATTTATTAGGCCTATATAAACCTAGACGAATGGCATTTGTTTTAATCATGTACCGAGTATTAAGCTAGAAGATCTTCTTTGGTCTCATGTGTCAAACACATGCCTTATTTTACTCGTGAAGTGGCTAGCTTTCTGTTTGCGTCGCTACCTAATTGCACGTCCTGAGCGCAATCTCGTAAAAACATGGCGGCCACGGGCCGATTGGCCACTCTCTCCCTATATAGGCTTTCTACTGCATACCGTGGCTCTAGCTCCCCCTGCAGGAAGTAGTGCTCGGAATGTCTGTTTCCATTATCTTGTATGTAAATAGCCAGTGTTTACAATGGTGCTTTTGGTGCGCCTTGGACATAGACAACCCCGTCCTCTGTTGTGTAATATGGCTTGCCGGCTCTCAGGGGCTACCTTTGCTCCTGCATAGCCGTAGCCTTATACGCTAGGTCCCTGATGACTTGCCCGTCATCATGATCAATTTTACTGCCGCCGACTTACATTTCGCAGAAAGACCACAAAGATAAGATAAGAGAGACATATAGGCAGTCATTTTTCCATCGTTCTGTTTGGGAGTGGAACAGGGAGAGAAGATGCTAGTTGTGGTGCGAGGTACCCTCCGTCACGCACCGTATGGTGGATTGCGGAGTATGTATGAAGATGTAGATGTAGATGTAGATGTAGGTTATTATGACATTTACGTGGCAGTCAGACATTGCACAAAATTCGAAAAAGTTTTCAATGAAAAATAGGGGTCGCTATGATTTCGTGTTTTGTTCACATAACATAATATGTTGCCGTGTATGACATTTAGCAAACATACTGAATTTTTCTTTAGACTGGGCGGAGGTCTCTGTCACCAATCTCGAGAAAATTGATCTGATGTAGGACACTCATTTGCGTTCGCGCTGCGCCAGCGATAAAGCCAGAGTGAAATATCCTAACATTTCTCATATTTCATAAACGGTTTGAGATATCGAAATGAGATTTTGGCAAATGAAAGCACGCAAAGAGGGGCGTATTTTGCCATATGTTTGCTGTACAAAATTACATTATCTAACGTGGTATTCCACTAACTACTGATTTTTTCTGTGAGAGAATGTAATTTTAAGGGCCATCGATAGCTGGTGAGAAAAGAACTGCTGTGAGTTTTGGAACAATATAAGTGAATACATTACACGTTTATTTTGTACCGGGGATGTGCTTTTTCATAAGATACTGACGTTATTTTTCGTCAGTTGCTTTCTTAACAAATGTAATAAACCACTGTTTCAGAATTATCTCACAACTGCAACTGCACAACATGTGAGTGAGGTGAGACTGTGTAAACTCCGCTGTACTTTGGTAAAAGAAGCAAATTTTAATGTATAGTCTTTACTCGAAATTCGCCACTCATGACACTTCTCTGAAAGTTAAAAATGGCTAACAAGCCATGAGAAAATAAATCGCTGCATTTTCGGTGGAATTCTTTTTACATACTAATCAAACAGAGGTGACAGATCTTTTTGAATGGTCACCATGCAAGTCTGGGCGTGGAGGGTCCCCATTTAATATTTACAGAAAATGCGAATGTAGGCTTCAGTTCAGAGCGGCACTTTGCAGCCAGCGCCCGGCATTTCCCCTACAGCGCCTTCCCGTAACCCTAACCACTACAGATCTTCCCACACGTGTCCTGTCGTCTACGTATCTACCGGCCACAGTATTCTGTGTGGGCTTTACAAACTGAATTTGTACCTTCGGTCTGACAACTACTATTCACTGATATGTGCAGACACTGCGGTTTTACTGTTTGTGTTTATAGGTACACAGGGCTTTAATACTAGCACTGATAATGGCCACACAGTGATTGAAATCGATTTGCAACAGTAATAAAGATTTCTACTTCAACAACCAGTGATGGCTCTCCTTTTGTTATAAATACTCGTGTGGTGGTCATGGTGCACACAACTCCTGAAGGGGTCCTCATTAAAAAAAAATCTCTTTTCAATGTATTTATGTTGACTTTATTTCAGAATATTTACAATTTCTTTCAAGTGGAGTTTACGCGATATTGAAGTCCTCTGTTGGCATGTGGCTTTGCATTTCCAGTTGCTGTGATGTTCCAGGCGACGTCCAGCAGTCACGAGGAAATGGGGGACCCAGATTTTGGACAACCTCGTTATGCTTTGTTGCAATAATTAAAAACAGCTGAAATCAAAAGTTTTGGAACTGGGCCTGTAATTAATGTAATGAAAACGCTCCGTTTCCATTAAGACTTGGTCGACGGCAGATGAGGTCCGTTCATATTGATAATATTGGTATTGTATACACCAGAGAGGAAGATGTAAATGTAACAAACATTCAACAAACAGCGTCGTCAGAAGTTTTATTAGAAAAAGCAAGAGAATTAAGTGTTGTTATTTGAAGAACACTGTTTGCCACACCAGGAAAATACTGCGGTAAGTCACTTTTGAATGTATTGGATGTAAAATTTCTATACTTTTGATTGAGTGTTAGGTGCACCTAAATCTGTTTAAAAATTGCGTAAATTAGGTATCGGAACTGGCGCCTATAAGTATCCAGTATCCTCCTTGATCTCTACGCCTTTATTTGTGTGAGTTATCAGCGGATTGCGAAAAAAGAAAATAGCAGAATGGGGTAAAGAACATAGATCTGTTGGGGTAGGAGTTCGCACGATGTACTTTTACCCCAACAAGAGCTATTTGCGAATTTTACCCAATGAGCTGTACTTTGACTTCTAGCGTATTGAAGCATTTTTTCTTGGTGTTTATTTACCTTAGATGTCTCATTATTTACCTTAGAGAACTCGAATTAACTTTTCTTTACTGAAGTTTTTCTTTCTTTGGGTAGTGGTTTTTTCATATATACAAACCTCTCAAACACACTTAGAATACAATCACGTCTTTCTTAGTGACATTCCCCCCCCCCCCCCCCCCCCCAGAGTCAGACCTGGAACATCAACTCAACAGCCATTAACAGAGCCGCTTTGTCATCAAGCTCTTGGCCTTATTGAGAATGGTTTCTCAATAGGGCAACGATCCAAAGCTACTACGTTTTCAGAGGATGCCGTAAGGAAAACTTATTAAAACCGGCAAAGCTAGTAAATACCTCAGTCGATTCGCAAAAACCATTTTCATGGGATGAAAATCAGGCAACAGCGCAGCACTGCAGTTCTCTCGATAAAGATTTTACCCGCCTATTATCAGACCATTACTACATTTACTTTTTGAATTCACCGAAAAATAAAGTTCCTAATTTATTTTTCAATGTAATTATTTGTAATGCTTTTTTCCTTCATTTGGGTTAAACTAACGTAATGCGTACGCTTTGCCCACAGAATACACAACATTATTTTTAATGGAAACTTTTACTACTCCTCTACTAGTAACTGGATGACAATGAAACATCAATGCTACCAAGATGTAAAACTAGCGGTTGCATGTGCAACTGATATAATATTGCTGCAAGTTTTTTTTAATATTTAGTAAATCAAAAAATGCGTACTTTTACCAGTACCTACACTATACCAGGACTTGAAATTATTGCAATTAACGGAAGTGAAAATATTAAAATATGTTGAATGTAAGCCACCGAGAACATCACTGAAAGATAATCATCCCTGACCTAAAAATAGTCAAGTTTTTTCCTACGAGTGAAAATAGTTGAACTTTAAATATTGTCCTGTTCTCCACTTGGGAGCCGAACCCGTATATTTACTAAAAAAAATTGCAAATCTGTATGAGAGCTAATGTTTGCTAATATTTCACTACAAAAAGGGAATGAAATTACTGAGAGACTGTTCCACACGTGCGGTGTTTCATCGAGTTTCGGTGCATTAATAAACGGTACAAAAAGCACCAACACCAGTGTAAAAGAAAGACATCTCACTGTCACTGATAGACCAACAACGGTTCGAAAAAGCTGAATTTAACAAATGTCCCAGTAGAGCAGCTGCGGTTTACTATTTACTGCCTCGCTATTTTGGCCTCGTATCGTGGAAAAACATGCTGTGTCGAAATGTTACGTCATTCGAGGAATAAAATGGCGGTCGAGAGAAATGTATAGGCAGCGATAATTTTACATCGTTTTCAGCTGTTGGTGTGCATTCTGTGGCACTATCCACGAACTTTAAATGGCCTGTTCTGATCCGAACGTAATTCTTTCCTACAATCAAAATAAATTACTTTGAAATATTTGTTCAGTTGTCGCCTAAACTCCAAAGGTGGAGAGGATCATTGGCTGTACATTCCACTGATGAAGTTGCAGTGTCTTCTCGTACGTCAGCAAATTCCAACTGCTACCGCGATTCCGATTGGTGGTAACTGAAACATGAAGCAATGCTGAGAAGCTCGCTTCTCCGCCGATGTACGTAGTTGATTTGTAGAACATGCTGCACTTGCATCAATAATAAAGGGTTGTAATTCAGATAAGCTTTTCTCGACAGAAGAGTGAGTAAAAATAACCTCAGAGTGCATACACCACACTTAGAAAGTACAGTATAAATGATACGT
Organism: Schistocerca piceifrons; assembly: GCF_021461385.2. Taxonomy (NCBI): domain Eukaryota; kingdom Metazoa; phylum Arthropoda; class Insecta; order Orthoptera; family Acrididae; genus Schistocerca; species Schistocerca piceifrons. The sequence goes on along the minus strand of NC_060139.1, from coordinate 398,170,841 downwards.
AATACGAGCACAGGGCTGGCAGACCATGATCATAGAGCTCTGCATCCCGTACCTAACACTTGGCCAACAGCTTCTCGAGGTTCTTCAGAATGTGATGCTGTTGTCCAACAACCATAGACTTCGAAGTTGCGGCATACCTCTAAGGATGCCCAGCATTGCTCTAGTCAATACGTCTGGGTCGAGATGCAGTGTAATATCGGAGACAACTACACAAGTAAATAATCCCTGAACCATAACTGTATTTACTAGAACACTCAAGCGACACTTAGGACTCTGGTGTAACCGAACACAAATAACTTCCTGGAACTGGTAACTGCCAACAACTTTCCGCAACTTGACAATGCAATGCAAGTCTGACAGTTCGTCTTAGGTGTCCGTATCTACAAAGTTGTAGTCCGAGATGGCTTGTCGGAGGTCCGTTGCACTTGCGGTGGTACTGCTCACTGACGATTGCCGCAGGAGGTAGCTCGCTGGTTCTTGGTGCGAACTACAACTACAGAGTACCGTCAACTCACTGTACCCGCTGTGTGCTGAGCGTAGACTGACTAGAGGCTCGGCTGTGCAACTTATACAGGGTGAGTCAAAATTATGTGAATAATCTTAATTTTGTTTCGTTTTCTATTCCGCGTTAGTCCCAATGGCTAAGTAAAAGTTATGTAAAGAATCATAATTCTGTCTCGTTTTCTGTTCCAGGTTGTTAGTACTCATGGCTCAAAGAGTCACATTGGAGCAGAGAAGATTGGTTTCAAGCTTGATGGAAGTTGTGCATTCGGCGAATGAAGTGCGTCGAAGATGTGCAAAATGATTCCCAGGTAGACGGCCACCAACTCCTTTATCAATTTATCACCTTTACCAGCAGATTGTGCTAATTGGATCAGTAGCAGACAATTATCACGGAAATGCGGTGCGGCCTAGAATTGGCAGAAATGAAGTAAACATTGATATAGTGCAGGAGGCCATATTGCGGAGCGCGCCAAAATCGACGAGAGGTTGGAGTCTGCAAGCAGGGATTCCACAGACGACAGTTAAGCGAATTCTATCCAAGGACTTTGGCATGCGACCATATCACCTACAAATCGTTCGAGGTTTGACTGCCAGGCAGAAACAGGTGCAAGAAGAACACCGTGAGATTATGGCAGAAATGCCACAGTTGTAGCGGACATTGTTAAGAAATGATTTTCACTGACGAAGATGCCTTTCACACAAGTGGTCACGTTAATCTTCATAACAAGTGTGGTTTACCGTGGCCGCTACCAGTGTACTTGGCCCATTTTTCTTTACAACCCCAACGGTGAATGCGTAAGACTACTTGCAAATACTGAAAGAGTTTGCCATTGATAACGTCCCCTACAACTTAGACAAGAAGGTATTTCGAACATGATGGTGCACCGGCCCAGTTTGCTCCTTCTGTTCGTGCCTATCTTGATCAAACGTTCCCAAACCGTTGGATTGGTGGCGACAGACCGTTGTTATGGCATGCCCCATCTCCGAATCTTCTGGTTATGTGGTATGATGAAGGAGCGCATGTATAATACAAAAGTCAGAGACCTCGAAGAATTTAAGGACAGAATGAAAGGTCTGACATCTGTTCTGGCACTAAGTTGTACTATTGAACGTTGGTTTGAATGCATTAATGGTTCTGGTGGTCAGGCTGAGTCTCTATTTAACAAAAACTCTGAGTAAATGCTTTCTCTCAAATAATGTTCACATACTTCTGAACACCCTGCATTAGCATAAGGAGGAGTACGCTCGATCCGCGTGACTGGCTGGTGCCGCCCGTGATGACAGATTGCTTGCTCGTTGGCTCTCCGCGTAACTTGATGTCCTCCTGCGGTTGACTGGCATCCATGGAAAGCGTGCAATGTAAATCCGTCAGCTGTGGTGCCCATTTAACGAGGTCGTCGCTGTCAACCTTGTTGAACGACCACACCTACTGGTTATGCAACCGGTGATACTGTGACGTACCACGGGATATCGCCCAGTAAGCGCCGGAGGATGTATCACCGACTCATGATTTCACCGTACAACTACTTTCCTTGGATGCTCACGATGGTAGCGTACCAATCGTTGATCAGCATCGCTGTTTCCAAGAGTTTCTTTCGAGGCGCTGGATTGTAACAATCTGCCGGGTCTAAAAGTCGAAGCGAGGCTGATCATTTAGTATGATAAAAGAATTCAAAAGAAATAAGTCACTCCCACAAAACTTGCAGTCTTCTCGGAAAAGCAACGAAGGAAGCAAAGAACCTCTGACATAAATAAATTTCGCATCCAGATCACTCAGCGAGGGAAGAAGTTTCGTAATTTTGTAGCAGTGAACAGATATAAAACATTTTTGTATTTAGTTTTTTCTGTACCTACATGTTTTCACTGGATTTTCCGATTTGGGTCCCTTATCGTCGTTAGAATGAATCCTCATTCATCTCTGCTCCGCTTATCTTTTTCTCTTACCGTGTTACGTGCCTGCAACACCATCAGGTAGCATCCACTCTCTGGGTAGGCAGTGTCACAATGTTTTGTTCAAATGGTTCAAATGGCTCTGAGCACTATGGGACTCAACTGCTGAGGTCGTTAGTCCCCTAGAACTTAGAACTAGTTAAACCTAACTAACCTAAGGACATCACAAACATCCATGCCCGAGGCAGGATTCGAACCTGCGACCGTAGCGGTCTTGCGGTTCCAGACTGCAGCGCCTTTAACCGCACGGCCACTTCGGCCGGCTCAATGTTTTGTGTCATCAGTATAAGTCAAATTTAGATGCAACTGAAACAACCAAATATTTCATAAATTAAAAAATTTGGAAACAGAAGTAGAAAAAAATGATAAAGAAGAATCAAAAAATGTTAATGGTATCTGTGTATCAAGAATCATAAGGATCAGTAACTCATGGTTTTATGATTAGCAGTTATCATTTTGATTACTAAGCTAATGCTGTTTTCTGCCATCTTACGAAGAGAATGTTGATACGATAACTGAAATATGTAACACCTTCTATCACAGCCTGGTAGGTACGAGAAAATGTAGTTCTCTGATTTGGAATTTCAAACCGTAAAACTAAAAGGAGTAAAACTGTTTGTTGTATTGTGATATTTAGATTGAAGAGACCGTAAAATACTACGAGAATTGCTGTATTCACATTTCAGATACTTCATCGTCCTTAGGAGCGTCGAGGTCAACCGAGGCAGATCATTTAATATGATAAAAGAATTCAAAAGAAATAAGTCACTCTCACAAAACATGCAGTCTTCTCGAAAAAGCAAGAGAGGAAGCAAAGAATCTCTGAGATAATTGAATTTCGCATCCAGATCCCTCACTGAGGGAAGCTGTTCCATAATTTTGTAGCAGTGAACAGATATAACATGCCTTTTTTTGTATTTCCTTTTTTCTGTACCTACACGTTTTCGTTGCGCCAAATTTTTGTTTTCGAGAAATGCGATCTGAATACTTTTAGTCGGCCCAAATGACTCAGTTTCTGCGAAACTTATTAATAAAGCGCTACTGGCATAAATATAGGTCAGTTCATAGCAGTTGTTCAAACTTCCCGAAGATTGCTTCCACGTTAACACGTCGACTGGGATACAACATTTCCGGGGCGCATATAATAAAGTCCTTGGCGCTGGGTCTTGTTTATGATATCCACATTGTAGCGGAACGACAGCGTACGTTTTTTACGTGGAAGAATATCGAACTGCAGGATCTGACGTGGTTTCTTTTCTAACAAGCAAATTACGCACACAAACGGAGTGAGTGTTGCTACTAACGTCACAACTATTAGTTCATTACAATGAAAACGAATTTTCTGATCTGTTATCGTTACGCACTTTTGGGAAGAAATATTTGTTTAAGGCCTTTTCGATTTAATTGATGCCATATTTAAAAACCTAGAATGATTAAATATTTGACCTGACTTCTGATTTTTAATAGTTTCATTCTCAAAATTTTTACTGAGTACGCCATTTGTTAGTATTGTAGTGTTTCCGAAATAAACTGTGCAGACGTCCAGCCACATACGATAGTACTTCGACCTAATGCAATGTTGGCAAATGACATTACATGTAGGGAAATGAAGAGTTATGTGTTTTAATAAATGTAAAGACATCGTCTCGTTTGAGTATCAGATTATTTTTGAGAAATATGAAGTCAGTCACGTCTTACAAAATACATCCGAGACAGCTGCTGCCCTTGAATATGAAACTGAAAGATCATATCAGTTCATTCGAAGGCAGATGATACTGTAGAGGTGTGCTAGTGAGATGGTGGGTGTGAGATGCACAGAGAGAGAGGGGGAGAGAGAAAGAGAGAAAGAGAGAAAGAGAGAGAGACACACACACACACACACACACACACACACACACACACACACAGAGAGAGAGAGAATATTTTGCAGCGTTGCCAGAGTGCTTCCTCTGTCCCGAATCACAGGCTCCAGCTGTTGCATGTCCTGGTAAACCGTAACGCTTAGATAAGCGCCGCATCGGGCAGCTGTTTCTTCTTCTGACTGTCCCTAGAAAAAAGTAATTGCTCGAAAAACTATCGACATTTCTCTTTGATGCACTTGTATTTGCTAACTACCTTTAGCACACCCACACTAAATCGAAAATCTACGATAAATATTCGGCAAGCATCACAAAGCGCTCACGACAGACCGACGCAGTAGAATGAGGCTACTGGCTGGTGTGTCACGCGATACACTGCTCTTTGCCACTGCACATGAGCCACAACGTGTCGGAATACTTAGGTAGCCTTGTATCAGCTATCGCTGCAGAGTAGCTGAATTACGTCTGATTCACGTCAGGTTTGTAATGTTATGTGAGCCTCACTGCCCCCTTTTTTTTAAACTAATTTGTGTCTGATTTTATTCTGAGAAGCACAGTAATGTACGTAAATACCATAAATGTAAATGTGATTCAAAAAGTACTTGAAGTGAAGCGCAGCTGGACAGCAAGAAACTCTTTAGCACGCAATCCCCGCAACGATAGTAGTTGTGAACCTTTGAGTATGGACTCTAAAAAAAAAGAGGACTGTTAATCTGTATCTTGTGGAAGGAGGACGTGTTGCTAGGCCGTCGCTCAAAACGTATTGTTACAGTTAGTGAAAATTGATATTTTAGTGATAAAACCGAGTAAAGTATGTGTAAGAGTTGCCAAACATTTATGTATACAGATTTTCTGGAAGTGAAGAATAGAAATATCTTGTTTTTGTCGTCACCGTCTATCAATCGACAGAATTGTAAGTGTACGAAGTTCACTAAAATACAGGATAAGAAATGCATTCTCTATAGTTTTCATTCAATAAGTAACAGCCTCTCATAATTTATTAATTACAGTAACTGGATTATTTTCTTGTACAATAGTATGGTACTGAGCTCCACTGACCAATTTTGATGTAGCAGGACGTATATTTTGAGGGAAATTTGTGTGCCAAGCGATCTCCTTTTCTCACGAAAAACAGATTGCTGTTTGATCTTATTTACTTACAACAGTGGTCCCTTAGGTATGAAAAGCTACGAAAACTTGGGCTCAAAGCTATCTGAAATTCGGCCAAGTAACTAACAGAGTCGTATTTTAAATCTTAAAGAACTTAAACTTCCTCCAAATTGTAATACGTCACCAACTGGTGCAGAAGCTGATCATTCAAGGAGGCAGTAACCAAAATTCAGGTACCAGTTAAGACTTAAAGTAGAAATCTCAATCAAAAATCAATCTCTCTCTCTGTCTCCAAACACACATATAAATATTCATATTATTAAGATAAAAGTCATTTTATAGTTTGGACTGATGGAGGAAATCTTGCATACACTTAGAGGGTCATTGCACATGTTCACTTGTGGGCGTACTGAAAAATCTGTAATGGCTGTCAAACTTCATGAACGTTAAATACAAGAGAGCGCACGTTACAGACTTGCGAAAGATACCCTATCGATATATGTTACACAGGAGCGGTAGAATGTAGTACAGGCTGTAGCTTGGTACGTCTGCCGAGTTTGTATCTGATGGGCTGGTGGTTGTATACATACGTATGTACTGAAAAGGTCAGGCTGGTTGGCTCTCTCATTTCCTCGCCATCTTTTTTACCTTTTTCAATATTTATAATATTTATTTTACTTATTTCTTTGAAATATTGCATTAACAAGCTTCAAAATGTATCGATTCAGATACTTTCATAAACTGTATGCAAAGACACTGCAGCAGTAGAAAGTCTTTGGACAAACGGTTGGTCCTCGGCCAGTGGAGTGTCTTGGCGGTTTAAAATATGTAGTTGCTTTTTCGAAGGAAGTCAACCGTTGCTTTTTTTTTTTTACAGTACCTTCAAGTATTAAAGCGTGTATGGTTCAGGAACCATATCTGAGGAACCATGATGTTCCGATGAAATTACGTTTGTTAGACGGAGAGTCTCCTTAATGTACAAGGTGCTAGGTAAGATCAATGCAATTTATATTCGGTAGTAAATACAATTTACAGTGTGAGTTTAGTCAGGCTGTTTATTTTTCATTAGTCTGTATCCTTCTGTATGTTATGTGGAATGGTGTAGGCGCCGGAGGGTTGCAAATTAATAAGTATGTGGAGGGTGGTCACTGTATCCCTTTTAATTTTATTTCATTCTGCAATATCTTCAATTGTTCAAAGAGTGCAAGGTAGCTTTTGACTGGATTACGTATGCAGTGGTAGAATCTTGGTTTTGTAATGAGTAATGTGACAGAATTATTTGGAAATTTTTGGAAATTTGTGGTAGGGTCTTATGGGAACAAACTGCTGATGCCATCGGTCCCTAAGGTTACGCACTACTTAATCTAACTTAAACTAACTTACACTAAGGACAACATACACACCCGTGCCCGAGGAAGGACTCGAACCTCCGACGGGGGCAGCCGCCCGGACCGTGACAAGACGCCCAGACCGTGCGACTACCCCGCGCGGCGATACAATTATTACCATGAGGTTATAAGTTGTGTACAAGTTCGTAATGTTGAATGGATCAATTATTAACAACATTTGTGTTTATCTCATTTTCCAGATATGTACTCCCCTTTATTCATCATTTATTCAAATGTGCTGTGAGTAGGGTGCCGCCATTTTGTTGTTGTGGTTGCATGCAAAGTAGCTGCTGTAGTGAGTGTCATGCCGATGATTAAATTTACGGCCAGTGAGCCATGGTTGCAGCTTGAGGGACAACCTCTTTGCATGCCAGCTCCTCGTTTTCAGAAATTCAATAACGTTTGATGAGATTTGCGGCAGTATCGTTGGGTGCTGGTATGATGTGTATTGTAACACCAAGTCACTAAACTGATATCGTTCTTACATATGAGAGATGCTAGATCTCAATTAAATGATATATCAGATAATTAATTAAGTTCTGCTCCCTATATTGATTCCTACACAACAAAACTAAATACCCCACATCATAGCTGATCGTTATAAGTGATAAGCTAAGATGTTAGGACAACCTGTTTGGTTTTAAGAAGTTATTCACTTACGTATTTAAAGTTATTTTATGATAAGGAGACCATTGTCTCTTCTGCTGCATTAGATTTGATGAAAGTATGTGGTGTGTTATTACTTTATAGGCACCTATCGAGTCAGATAGTCTTAGAAAATTATTTCTTAGGCACCACATATTTTAGTCTGCAAAAGTTTCACTTCTGACGTACCCTTCTAGGGTATTTAGAATTTTGGATCCTTCAGATCATTTCTTGAGCACAAATTTTTTCCCAGCATATTCTAATCAGTGTTGTTTACCACAATTTTAGACCACTTTATAGCAATTCTCTTTCTTGTAGGTTCAGATTATCTTCAATACTCAGATTACTTAAAGTAATTACAATATTTTTGGTTTTATTCATGATTTGTACTTGTGGAATCTATTATTAAACAACTTGCTAACAAGATGTGGTACAGTTCAGTGATACTACAACTGAATTTGATATTTGGACTTAAGAGAGAATGTAGTTTATTTATGTTTAATTTATGATGTGGAGTAACATTCATTGTGACGCAGTGCAAGAAATTAGCAGGATTTGGTGTGAGTTGGGTATGAGTAAAATTTTCTTTTTAAGCCAAGTATGCAGTGGAAAATTATCTTTTATTTCTGTAGCATGAAAGTGTATAGTGTTTGATGCGTAGGAGGTCATTATTTAAGTTTTGTGGAAGTGAACTAATGAAATTTCTGTAAATTTTTCTCACTGATACTAATTTTAGTTTGTGTTTTGGGGAAAATTTAATTTGTTTTACTAAAGTAGGATTTCTTCTCAAGTGTTGATAGTATTTATTTTATAAGCTCTGTGTCACCTTTAATCTACATTTCCATACCTCTGTAATGTAGCTCGATGACTGAAGAAAAGTTAGAAATTATGGTTACTTCATTAGGTTCCAACAGGAATATATTAGTAAAGGAGGTTATATCTGGCAATTGATGTACTTAATACAAAGACTGATAGTAATTTAGAGCGTAATTCTTCATTAAATATCAAAATTTTATGATTGGAACAAAGCACTTATGAAAACTTCCACCATCCCAGTCCTCCCTCCCCTGTATGGAGACTTTCAAAGAATTAGTCTTGCAGAGCTAATTGAGGTGGTATTTCTGCGTAATTAAAGAGTGATAAAAATGCTAAGAAACTTATAATGAATGCTATTAAATTTTTTATTTGGTGATTTTCAAAAATTTTTCTGAACTTGGTTACCTTGTATGGAAATCAAGGTTTGAGTTAATGTTAAAAATACTGAGGGATTGTTGGAAGTATTCAAGTTTTTGTGAATAGCTGGACATTACTTTTGATGAAGATTTTGCAAGGACTTTCTAGTTGTCTCAATTCTATAATGATATTTTAGACATTTCTCAATATTTTGCTGTGACATATATTTTTCTGTTGCATTTCTGGTTTTACTGACTCCGGATGGTAGCGAAAGGAATTTTTGAGTTTTAGTCGTCATTATCTTGACAATTAGCTTATTAGAGAGTTTGGTAAATGATTATTCATTCTTAAAGAGAATCTGGACTTATGAAAAATTTTGGTTGACTTGGCGTCTTGAGAGATCGTTTTGAGATTGTTAGTTGGTTTTTGGTGGACGACTAGTCAGTGCATAATGCAGGAACTTACAGTTAACCAAAGGGAGACAAGGAGAACACGTTTAAGGAGAAGTAAGGGAAGAGGAGCAAAATGTAGGGTTATGGAACAGTCTGATTCAGATGTCTTGTTAGCTACTGCTACTCAAGGAAGTGTTAATGTACTTAACTGCGACGGTACGTCAGGGTTACTGCTGACTAGTTACTCTGCCTAACAGCATCCCCTACAAGCACATCAGTTGTACAATATCTATACCTGTGGTTACTCGTACTGGGGCTATGCACGAGTCTGTTTAAAAGGAACAGCTCGCTTTGGTCGTTGGGTCGAGGCGCGAACGTCTGCTTTCATGCCCCGCAGCTAATTCACTGCAAATGATAGCATGTAACTGTCCGCCCCGATAGCTGAGTGGTCAGCGTGACGGATTGCCGTCCTAAGGGCCCGGGTTCGATTCCCGGCTGGGTCGGGGACTTTCTCCGCTCAGGGACTGGGTGTTGTGCTGTCTTCATCATCATCATCATCATCATTTCATCCCCATCCGGCGCTCAGGTCACCCAATGTGGCGTCGAATGTAATAAGACCTGCACCAAGGCGGCCGGACCTGCCCCGTAAGGGGCCTCCCGGCCAATGACGCCAAACGCTCATTTCCATAACATGTAACTGTGATCCTGCAGTCGAATAGTATATGCATCGCCTAGAATTGCGAATTAATAAAATACACTGAAATATAAAATAAAAGATAAATAAATAATTTAATAACAATGGTTCTATTCTAATGTCTGTAGCCAACAGAGAATTATATTGAATAAAGTTTATTCAACAAAGGATATCTAAAATAAACGGGAAGTGGTGCTACAATATTCATTTACAATACAGACAAAAAATACCTTTATCAAATGCGGTAAAGTAACATTGAGAACGTTACGAGAATGGTAGCAGACTCCCCAGAATAAATAGTCTAACAATGCGCGAAAACTAAGTCCATTTCGTGATCACAATGCACGAAAGATTCACCAGTTCAAAATGTTCACCACGATGATTCACAAATTAACATACGCGTTACAAAGAATAGTAACTCATCTTCTATCTATGCGCAGTTTCGTATTGCAAGCGGAAAAAGCGGAAAGAGTTCTACTCTGGAGCACATTCAGGGCTCTCGAATTATATTGTCACTTCAGAAGTATGAGAGCGGCCGTTCACCGCCCAGAATCAAACACCCACACGACCGAATCACGCACGTTATCACAAGTAGGTCTGCCTCCTTCCAGCACTCGACATACGGAGCCCAGAATCTCCCTTGAGCGCGTCACTCGGAAAGTCTCAGTCCTCACTTGACTCCAGCAGTGTTCCGGCTCTGTCCAACTCTCATTGGCTGAAGGGAGTCCCCACCAAAAATACCCCGTTCTCAACCTCTAAAGACACTACAAATTATCGCTAAATATTGTTTAATCAATTATTTATGTCTCCTTGACAGTAATGTCTTTCGGCACTCTTTGCAATAGTGATGACAGCTAACACATGAGATTGATCATTATTAAATTAGCACGGTTCTTAACAGCACTTGCAGCCAACATTTAAAAAATGTTACTGGCAAAATAGTAAACTATTCATGAGATAAAAGACAAGTATGACAAAATATGAGGTATTCATGCAGCATTCATTTGCTGTGGAGATGTGAAGAATACGATATTCTTACGATTATTTCCATAATGAAAAAGATATAAAAGACATCGTAAATCAATAAATAAAATAGATACGTAGCTTTCAGGGATTATGGCTATAGTGCTATGCCAACAGCTGAGATACAGCTTGTTGAGATCGCATGAGGGAACTACACTACTGGCCATTAAAATTGCTACACCACGAAGATGACGTGCTACAGACGCAAACTTTAACCGACAGTAAGAAGATGCTGTGATATGCAAATGATTAGCTTTTCAGAGCATTCAAACAAGGTTGGCGCCGGTGGCGACGCCTACAACGTGCTGACATGAGGAAAGTTTCCAATCGATTTCTCATACACAAACAGCAGTTGACCGGCGTTTCCTGGTGACACGTTGTTGTGATGCCTCGTGTAAGGAGGAGAAATGCGTACCATCACGTTTCCGACTTTGATAAAGCTCGGATTGTAGCCTATCGCGATTGCGCTTTATCGTATCGCGACATTGCTGCTCGCGTTGGTCGAAATCCAATGACTGCTAGCAGAATATGGAATCGGTGGGTTCAGGAGGGTAATACGGAACACCGTGCGGGATCCGAACGGCCTCGTATCACTAGCAATCGAGATGACAGGCATCTTATCCGCATGGCTGTATCGGATCGTGCAGCCACGTGTCGATCCCTGAGTCAACAGATGAGGACGTTTGCAAGACAACAACCGTCTGCACGAACAGTTCGACGTCATTTGCAGCAGCATGGACTATCAGCTCGGAGACCATGGCTGCGGTTACCCTTGAAGCTGCGTCACAGACAGGAGCGCCTGCGATAGTGTACTCAACGACGAACCTGGGTGCATGAATGGCAAAACGTCCTTTTTCGGATGAATCCAGGTTCTGTTTACAGCATCATGATGGTAGCATCCGCGTTTGGCGACATCGCGGTGAACGCACATTGGAGCGTGTATTCGTCACCGCCATACTGACGTATCACCTGGCGTGATAGTATGGGGTGCCAATGGTTACACGTCTCGGTCACCTCTTGTTCGCATTGACGGCACTTTGAACAGTGGACGTTACATTTCAGATGCACGACCGCATGTTGCAGGTCCTGTAGGGGCCTTTCTGGATACAGAAAATGTTCGACTGCTGCCCTGGCCAGCACATTTTCCAGATCTCTGACCAACTGAAAACGTCTGGTCAATGGTGGCCGAGCAACTGGCTCGTCACAATACGCCAGTCACTACTCTTGATGAACTGTGATATCGTGTTGCAGCTGCATGGGCAGCTGTACCTGTACACGCCATCCAAGCTCTGGTTGACTCAATGCCCAGGCGTGTCAAGGCCGTTATTACTGCCAGAGGTGGTTGTTCTGGGTACTGATTTCTCAGGACCTATGCACCAAAATTGCGTGAAAATATAATCACATGTCAGTTCTAGTATAATATATTTGTCCAATGAATACTCGTTTATCATCTGCAGTTCTTCTTGGTATAGCAATTTTAATGGCCAGTAGTGTAAAATTTTTTAATTCAGATGTTCATTGTGTACATGTTTATTCACTGTGAAATATTAACTTCTGTAGTTTTAAAGATACTGAAATATCGTCGTGTCGTTGGATGTGGCTCATTTTCCTGAGATCGAAAATGTATTCAGATTTGCTTTAATATGTAATTGTGATTTATTGTCAACGTTCAGACAGCTGTAACTCGGCTATCTTTAAGATTGTCTGGCACTCCGGCATTTCCTGGAGCATATGCTGCACAAACGCAATGTTAGCATTGCTAGTATCGAGGTTACAATTATAGGCGGCCGATTAGCTCGCCTAAATACTCGTAACGTTACACGCCTCCACTTAATTTGGCACGTTAGCTCGCTAACTTGGCATATTAAACAGCACCAAATTTTACATACTTAACATACATACTAAACACACATACTAAATATATACAATACATTAACTGAATGCCCCACTTGCATGTCATAATAATAATGTATCTATGTGGTTGTGTATGAATCAGGATTTACCTCCTAGGATATGTTATAACATCTTATCACCATAGACTTTCTAATTAAAATCCCAAATAAAAACATTAAAGAAACTTTCGAGTCAACTGGACTTGTATACACGTTTTAGCGCTGTTGTGCTCATTTGACAGCACTTTTTAGCTTTGACGACATCGTAGCATTTCACCATCACCAACAAAACACACGATCGGCGTGCTTGTGTCGAAGTTTAGATGGTTGGCAGTCCAATGATCTCGGACGAATTTCTTGTCGCCGTTGGCCACGTAATGCGCCAAAACATGCGTCAAGCCGCAGTCACGGTCAGTGCTGAAGGACGATAGCTGTCGAAATACGACTGTGGTATAGTTACCAATAATCATATGATTTTCCGAATCCCCATAGATCAGGCAATGAACGCCCTCCCCAGTGGAATCGATACATTCACGAACACGATAGCAAGCAAAAACTGATTTATAATGTAGGCAAAACACTTGATTGATTTCGACTTTCAAACGCTCTGTCCTTGTTCCTAATGGAAAACATGTCTTGTACTATGAAATTTTTTTCGATGCTTTAAATTAACTAACATTTTATCCATTCAATTTTATCGCCTCCAACTTTAGAACTAATACTACCCTGTGCAGAAATCACCCATCAAACTCTTCTTTTCTCAGCAACTAAACTGCTTTAAAAATGCATCAGTATTCTATTTGTATAATAAAACGCTTATCCCTAAAATTATTCTCTTAACATATTACATGCAAACATGTCCAAAGGAACTTTGCATCGTAATTCAGAATAACACAGCCATTGGAATATCGTATATACCCGCCGACACCGGCAAGCGACTTTTAAGTAAAATGTCTCACTTCTACGGGAATATACGTAATGGAAGTTGTAGAGTCATGGTTGACGATATTTGGCAGTTTGTCTCTGACTGGGAGTCATGCAAGCGATAGCCAAATGGTAAGGCGCTGCACGCAATAAGCGGGAAATCCGCGCTCGAGTTCCGGTCCGGCGCAAATTTTCGTTGTCGTCATTCCATTATACAGCTGATGGTTGTCCATGTTCGCGATTGCGAATACGTTTAATGTATTAAGTAAAAGTAGGTCTTAGCTCCCGATCGGACTTTACTTCGCCTCCCGTTATCACGGTAAAGAACAAGCGAAACATTGCACATGTAAGTGGTAAGGCGCTAGAGATAATTTTGACCGGGATATTAGCAGGCCAATGGCCTTGCCGCAGTGGTAACACCGGTTCCCGTCAGATCACCGAAGTTAAGCGCTGTCGGGCTGGGCTAGCACTTGGATGGTTGACCATTCGGTGTGCCGAACGCTGTTGGGCTGCTGGCAAGTGGGGCGCATTCAGCCCTTATGAGGCATTCTGAGGAGCTACTTGATTGAGAAGTGGTAGCTCCGGTTTCGGAAACTGACATACGGGCTGGAGAGCGGTGTGCTGACCACATGTCTCTCCATATCCGCATCCAGTGACGCCTGTGGGCTGAGGTTGACACGGCGGCCGGTCGGTCCATTTGGGCCCTCGTGGCCTGTTCGGGAGGAGTTTAATTTAGTTTAGTTTTAGGATATTTGCAGAACCGGAGGAAGGCAATGGCAAACCACCTCTGCTAGGACCTTGCCTAGTCGGCTACGCACCTCGGAGTATGGGACCTCATCATCATCATTAGCAGAATGTTTGATTTTCTTAGTCCTCTACCAAAATAACAAACATGGAATTTCTTACAAAATATAACTCAATATTTAATCATAAAAGAACATTCACTCAATTCTATAGTCAGTCTGAAACCGCGCGACCGCTACGGTCGCAGGTTCGAATCCTGCCTCTCTCTCCCTCTCTCTCTCTCTCACACACACACACTCACTCTCAGTTCTCTTTCTTTCTTTTGCAGATTTCGGTTTACAGATTGCGACTGCATCACCCATCTTCACTCAATTCTGTATTTGCATCGTTACAGTATAGGTGACATCGGGTCATGTAACTCGGTCGCCAACACTAAATCTAGAGTAAAGGCCTCTGGGTAAATGTTCAAAGGTACGCACTGCAGCGGGGTTGACAGCGGAAGTTACGCCGCCCAAGTCATCGCCCTGTTGGTGTAACTGCCACGAGGAAGAACAACAGAGGCTAAGTGTTCCCGCGTGCCAAGCTGACGCCTCTGGCAGGCACAACGGCCCGATTAGTGGCGCCACATTTACCATCGCTGAGTGAAAGGGATGCCGATTCGTCGCGTCTGCTATGTGGGGGCGGAGGCTGGAAGAATTGGCGTGGAGGGGGAGGGGCGAGGGGTGGGGGGAGACGCCAGATGGGCGCAGCCTGCCACCAGCCTAGCCAGTGTCGCCCTGCGGGTTATTTCTGCACGCGACGCTTTTAGCAGATCTCGCTACACACAAGCGCTTTCGCGTTACGGCCCTGGCCACCGAGTCCGGCGCCGTGTGGCAACGGGAAATCCAGAGTCTGTCACCCAGAAGGAGGCATTTATCGATGACATACTGCTGTGCGCCTTTCATCTATATGCACTACATCCATACTCCGCAAGCCACCATGTGGCCTTTTCTACATCTACATGTACATGGATACTCTGCAAATCACATTTGAGTGCACAGCAGAGGGTTCATCGAACCACCTTCACAATTCTCTATTATTCCAATCTCGTATAGCGCCCGAAAGAATGAACACCTATATCTTGTTCAAAACCGGTGGTAGGCAGAAAACATCTTCCGAGATTGTCCTAAATGCTTTCTCTGAAAATTATTTCGAGCAGTTAGTCCACGAACCCACGCGAATTGTAAATGGTTGCGAAAACACACTTGACCTCTTAGCCACAAACAATCCAGAGCTGATAGAGAGCATTATGACTGATACAGGGATTAGTGATCACAAGGTCGTTGTAGCTAGGCTCAATACCGTTTCTTCCAAACCCACCAGAAACAAACGCAAAATAATTTTATTTAAAAAAGCGGATAAAGTGTCACTAGAAGCCTTCCTAAGAGACAATCTCCATTCCTTCCCATCTAACTATGCAAATGTAGAGGAGATGTGGCTCAAATTCAAAGATATAGTAGCAACAGCAATTGAAAGATTCATACCTCATAAATTGGTAAGAGATGGAACTGATCCCCCATGGTACACATAACAGGTCCGAACGCTGTTGCAGAGGAAACGGAAAAAGCATGCGAAGTTCAGAAGAACGCGAAACCCCGAAGATTGGCTAAAATTTACAGACGTGCGAAATAGGTTCCACAATGAAACAGTGTCTCGAAATTTGGTAGAAAATCCGAAGAAATCCTGGTCGTCTGTAAAGTACACAAGCGGCAAGACGCAGTCAATACCTTCGCTGCGCAGTGCCGATGGTACTGTTACCGACGACTGTGCCGCTAAAGCGGAGTTATTGAACGCAGTTTTCCGAAATTCCTTCACCAGGGAAGACGAATGGAATATTCCAGAATTTGAAACACGAACAGCTGCTAGCATGAGTTTCTTAGAAGTAGGTACATTAGGGGTTGCGAAACAACTCAAATCGCTTGGTACGGGCATGTCTTCAGGTCCAGATTGTATACCGATTAGGTTCCTTTCAGATTACGCTGATACAATAGCTCTCTACTTAGCAATCATATACAACCGCTCGCTCACCGATAGATCTGTAGCTACAGATTGGAAAATTGCGCAGGTCGCACCAGTGTTTAAGAAGGGTATTAGGAGTAATCCATGGAACTACAGACCTATATCATTGACGTCGGCTTGCAGTAGGGTTTTGGAGCATATACTGTATTCAAACATTATGAATCACCTCGAGGGGAACGATCTATTGGTACGTAATCAGCATGGTTTCAGAAAACATCGTTCTTGTGCAACGCTGCTAGCTCTTTATTCGCACGAAGTAATGGCCGCTATCGACAGGGGATCTCAAAATGATTCCGTATTTCTAGATTTCGGGAAAGCTTTTGACACCGTTCCTCACAAGTGACTTCTAATCAAGCTGCGGGCCTGTGGGGTATCGTCTCAGTTGTGCGACTGGGTTCGTGATTTCCTGTCAGGAAGGTCGCAGTTCGTAGTAATAGACGGCAAATCATCGAGTAAAACTGAAGTGATATCAGGTGTTCCCCAGGGAAGCGTCCTGGGACCTCTGCTGTTCCTGATCTATATATGGACTGGGTGACAATCTGAGCAGTTCTCTTAGGTTGTTCGCAGATGATGCTGTAATTTACCGTCTAGTAAGATCATCCGAAGACCAGTATCAGTTGCAAAGCGATTTAGAAAAGATTGCTGTATGGTGTGGCAGGTGACAGTTGACGCTAAATAACGAAAAGTGTGAGGTGACCCACATGAGTTCCAAAAGAAATCCGTTGGAATTCGATTACTCGATAAACAGTAAAATTCTCGAGGCTGTCAATTCAACTAAGTACCTGGGTGTTAAAATTACGAACAACTTCAGTTGGAAAGACCACATAGATAATATTGTGGGGAAGGCGAGCCAAAGGTTGCGTTTCATTGGCAGGACACTTAGAAGATGCAACAAGTCCACTAAAGAGACAGCTTACTCTACACTCGTTCGTCCTCTGTTAGAATATTGTTGCGCGGTGTGGGATCCTTACCAGGTGGGACTGACGGAGGACATCGAAGTGGTGCAAAAAAGGGCAGCTCGTTTTGTATTATCACGTAATAGGGGAGAGAGTGTGGCAGATATGATACGCGAGTTGGGATGGAAGTCATTAAAGCAAAGACGTTTTTCGTCGCGGCGAGATCTATTTACGAAATTTCAGTGGCCAACTTTCTCTTCCGAATGCGAAAATATTTTCTTGAGCCCAACCTACATACGTAGGAATGATCATCAAAATAAAATAAGAGAAATCAGAGCTCGAACAGAAAGGTTTAGGTGTTCGTTTTCCCCGCGCGCTGTTCGGGAGTGGAATGGTAGAGAGATAGTATGATTGTGGTTCCATGAACCCTCTGCCAAGCACTTAAATGTGAATTGCAGAGTAGTCATGTAGATGTAGATATTTCCGTACGAGCTCTGATTTCCCTTATCTTATCATGTTGATCGTTTCTCCCTATGTAGGTCGGTGCCAACAAAATATTATCGCATTCGGGGGAGAAAGTTGGTGACTGGAATTTCGTGAGAAGATTCCGTCTCAACGAAAAACGCCTTTGTTTTAGTGATGTCCATCCCAAATCCTGTATCATTTCTGTGACACTCTCTCCCATATTTCGCGATAATACAAAACGTGCTGCCTTTCTTTGAACTGCCGGCCGGTGTGGCCGAGTGGCTCTAGGCGCTTCAGTCCTGAACCGCGCGACCGCTACGGTCGCAGGTTCGAATCCTGCCTCTAAGTTCTAGGGGACTGATGACCTCACATGTTAAGTCCCATAGTGCTCAGAGCCAAGCCATTTCTTTGAACTTTTTCGATGTACTCCGACAGTCCTATCTGGTAAGGATCCCACACCGCGCAGCAGTATTCTAAAAGAGGACTGACAAGCGTAGTGTAGGCAGTCTCCTTAGTAGGTCTGTTACATTGTCTAAGTGTCCTGCCAATAAAACGCAGTCTTTGGTTAGGCTTCCCCACAACATTTTCTATGTGTTCCTTCTAATTTAAGTTGTTCGTAATTGTAAGACCTAAGTATTTAGTTGAATTTACGGCTTTTAGATTAGACTGATTTATCGTGTAACCGAAGCTTAACGAGTTCCTTTTAGCACTCATGTGGATGACCTCACACTTTTCGTTATTTAGGGTCGACTGCCACTTTTCGCACCATTCAGATATTTCTTCTAAATCGTTTTGCAGATTATTCTGATCCTCTGATGACTTTATTAGCCGATAAACGACAGCATCATCTGCAAGCAACCGAAGACGGCTGCTCAGATTGTCTCTAAAACCGTTTATATAGATAAGGAACAGTAAAGGGTCTATAACACTACCTTGGGGAACGCCAGAAATCACTTTTGTGTTACTCGATGACTTTTCGTCAATTACTACGAACTGTGACCTCTCTGACAGGAAATCACAGGTCCAGTCACATAACTGAGACGATATTTCATAAGCATGCAATTTCAATACGAGCCGCTTGTGTGGTACAGTATCAAAAGCCTTCAGGAAATCCAGAAATATTGAATCGATCTGAAATCCTTTGTCAATAGCACTCAACACTTCATGTGGATAAAGAGATAGTAGTTGTTTCACAGGAACGATGTTTTCTAAACCCATGTTGACTGTGTGTCAATAGACACACAATATTTCGCGGGATATTCGTAGGTGGAAGATATATATTGGCTGATCTTTCTTGTGACGTACTCTGGCTGGATTTTTATAGTAAAGCACAACGTCCTTCTAGAAACGTCTGCCACTAGAGTTGGAGTGAGCATCTCTGTGGCGCTGTTAGATAAACTTGTGACGAAATGCGCTGTTCTTCTTTGGATCTTGTCTATTTCTTCCAGCGATCTTGTCTGGTATGGATCCCAAACCGACGCGCAGTATTCAATCATCGCTCGAACTACGGTTCTGTGTGCTACATCCTTCGTTGTTAGACTACACTTCTTGACGGTACTAATGAATCTCAGTTTGGCATCTGCCTTTACTACGATAGTATTCCGATCCACGAACGATGGCGGTTCACGCAGTTCGAGGCACGGACGGGGATTGCATTGTTGCCGATTCCAACCGACGATTGCGGTAAGCACATAGAAGTGCTCTGCGCTTGAAGGAAGTTTGCACGTATACTGCAAATTATGTCTCTCGCTTTTTTGCACAGAATTTGTCGCTTACCACCGCCGTCAGCCGTGGCAACTCGCTACAACTGAAATAAAAATTCGCTAAATACCTTGCCACGATTACGTTTACTGCTTGCATTGGCTACGACATTCACAGCAAAGCTCTGAGATCACTATTGAACACTCAATGGCTGTCGGAAAATGCGCGGCGGAGATGCGGAGAAGAAGCCTAAACTAGACCGCCATCGTTCCTGACTCCAACTATAGTTTTTTGTTTTGTTTTGTGGTCGTCCCACTTTAAACCGCTTCGTACTCATACTCCGGGAACTTTAATGGATGTGACAGCTTCCAGTGCTAGTTGTCGCATTACATAATGATACAGAAACGAGTCCTGCCGCCTACTCATGCGCAAGGCGTTGTTACATTTGTTGATGTCAAGCATCAACTGCCAATCCTCCACCAAGCATGTATCCTGTGGTGTAACATATCACTCTGGGGCTGGGGAAAGTGGCGTGTGTGTGTGTGTGTGTGTGTGTGTGTGTGTGTGTGTGTGTATGTGTGTGTGTTGCCTCAAGTCTTTCTCTAATCGACGAATGATGGCCGTTATCTTGACGAGTATTTTCGTCTTAACTAACTAAGCAGTTAGCTTCGACCCGCATAATGTGCGTGGAATTTTTGTGTCTTTTCAGTATATGCCCGAATTTAGGTGAACGCAGCTTACCGGCTAGACGGGGTCACCAGGGCAGTCTTCCTGTGCGTTGCGGCACCTGCTAGTTGGTCAATTACTCCACGCCACCGCCGTCCCGGCTCGAAAGTGCGTTGCGTACAATAACGATCTGTAACTGTAGTGTTTCGAGTTGCGAAGACCAGATACAATATAAACATCTGTTAAGAAGAAGAAGTGGATGTCATTTTTTAGGAGCTGTCTTTTAAATATGACTTTTCACCTAACACAGAATAAGATGCATTGGTGATGGAGTTGTAGCACCGAAATAATTTCACAGCCATTCCGCCATGAAGGAAAATAAAATATCAATAGATAAAAGTGACTGTACAATTCTGTCATACATAACAGCGAACATTTCAATCTACTGCAGATCTTTCTGCACTTCATTACAGTTTTCTGTCGTTACGATTTCTCTACAAACGACAGCATCATTTACTAAGAGCTTCCTGAAGCATCTGACGTTATCCACTATGTATATACAGGGTGTAACAAAAAAGATGTGGCCAAAGTTTCAGAAAGCATACCACACACGTAGAAGAAGAAAATATCTTATTTGGACATGGGTCCGGAAATGCTTTATTTCCATGTAAGAGCTCAGTTTCTACAACACTTCTACACCTTCGTAATGGGAAATACACAGGGAAAGAAACATATCAGCACACTATGAAACACTTTCCTAAATGAGATGTCGAAAATGCCCTCCGTTAATAAGGATACATGCATCAACCCACAACCGCATTCAATTCCTGATGAGTAGATGTATGCCTGGAAAACTGCGTATTGTTTCACAGCCTTCCACTGTTCGGGGAGGAAGAATGTGCTCGTCTTGTACCGGGGATCCGAGCACAAGAGCTTTCAAAGACACCCACAAATAAAAGCGGACTTAAGTCCGGAGAGCATGGAGGCTAAGGTATTGCTCCACCTCAACCCATCCATCTGTCGCGGAATCTGTTATTTAGAAGCCTACGACATTAACATTGAGAGTTCCATCGTGAAAGATTCCCCGTTGGGTCTGGGTGCAGTAACATACACTACAGGCCATTAAAATTGCTACACCAGGAAGAAATGCAGATGATAAACGGGTATTCATTGGACAAATATATTATACTAGAACTGACATGTGATTACATTTTCACGCAATTTGGTTGCATAGATCCTGAGAAATCAGTACCCAGAACAACCACCTCTGGCAGTAATAACGGCCTTGACACGCCTGGGCATTGAGTCAACCAGAGCTTGGATGGCGTGTACAGGTACAGCTGCCCATGCAGCTTCAACACGATATCACAGTTCATCAAGAGTAGTGACTGGCGTATTGTGACGAGCCAGTTGCTCGGCCACCATTGACCAGACGTTTTCAGTTGGTGGCCAGGGCAGCAGTCGAACATTTTCTGTATCCAGAAAGGCCCGTACAGAACCTGTGACATGCGGTCGTGCATTATCCTGCTGAAATGTAGGGTTGTGCAAGGATCGAATGAAGGGTAGAGCCACGGGTCGTAACACATCTGAAATGTAGCGTCCACTGTTCAAAGTGCCGTCAGTGCGAACAATAGGTGACCGAGACGTGTAACCAATGGCACCCCATACCATCACGCTGTATGGCGATGACGAATACACACTTCCAATGTGCATTCACTCCGATATCGCCAAACACAGATGCGACCACCATGATGCTGTAAACAGAATCTGGATTCATCTAAAGAAATGACGCTTTGCCATTCATGCACCCAGGTTCGTCGTTGAGTACACCATCGCAGGCGCTCCTGTCTGTCATGCAGCGTCAAGGGTAACCGCAGCTATGGTCTCCGAGCTGATAGTCCATGCTGCTGCAAACGTCGTCGCACTGTTCGTGCAGATGGTTGTTGTCTTGCAAACGTCCCCATCTGTTGACTCAGGGATCGAGACGTGGCTGCACGATCCGTTACAGCCATGCGGATAAGATGCCTCTCATCTCGACTGCTAGTGATACGAGGCCGTTGGGATCCCGCACGGCGTTCCGTGTTACCCTCTTGAGCCTACCGATTCCATATTCTACTAACAGTCATTGGCTCTCGACCAACGCGAGCAGCAATGTCGCGATACTATAAACCGCAATCGCGATAGGCTACAATCCATCCTTTATCAAAGTCGGAAACGTGATGGTACGCATTTCTCCTCCTTACACGAGGCATCACAAGAACGTGTCACCAGGCAACGTCGGTCAACTGCTGTTTGAGTATGAGAAAAACCGTTGGAAACTTTCCTCATATGAGCACGTTGTAGGTGTCGCCATCGGCGCCAACCTCGTGTGAATGCTCTGAAAAGCTAATCATTTGCATATCACAGCATCTTCTTCCTGTCGGTTAACTTTCGCGTCTGTAGCACGTCATCTTCGAGGTGTAGCAATTTTAATGGCCAGTAGTGTAATATCCTGAAAGTCACCAACACTGTTGCCACGAGCGTCGACAGAAATTATTTGTTGATGAAGTGATGGCGCAATTTCATGAGGATCTCGACAGCCCATGTACGCTGACTATGAAAATTAACAATCTGATAACGTTGAAACGAAGCCCCATACGAAAGCAGCACATTTGCGCTGAAGTGAGGGTTAGCACATTGTTAATTGAACCATTCGCAGAAGCGTACCTGTGCAGGAATATTAGCTGCTGATATCACAGCCATTACCATTTACTAATCCGTACAGCAAACGGGCATGTCCTAGGTCCGAATCTGTACCGGAAACCGAGTCCATGATGGACGCTAAACAGTTGATGCTGTCCTTGCACAGTCCGTGATGAGCACTAACCAATTGATCCTATGTGCTTGAGCCGGCCGGAGTGGCCGTGCGGTTCTAGGCGCTACAGTCTGGAACCGCGTGACCGCTACGGTCGCAGATTCGACCCTGCCTCGGGCATGGATGTGTGTGTTGTCCTTAGGTTAGTTAGGTTTAAGTAGTTCTAAGTTCTAGGCGACTTATGACCTCAGCAGTTGAGTCCCATAGTGCTCAGAGCCTTTCGAACCATTCGAAGCTACTACCAACAGCATAGTGAACGCATTATTGTGGCCAAGATAGACACGAAGCCCATGCCTACTACAGTAGTACAAGTTTATATGCCAACTAGCTCTGCAGATGATGAAGAAATTGATGAAATGTATGATGAGATAAAAGAAATTATTCAGGTAGTGAAGGGAGACGAAAATTTAATAGTCATGGGTGACTGGAATTCGAGAGTAGGAAAAGGGAGAGAAGGAAACATAGTAGGTGAATATGGATTGGGGGACAGAAATGAAAGAGGAAGCCGTCTGGTACAATTTTGCACAGAGCATAACTTAATCATAGCTAACACTTGGTTCAAGAATCATAAAAGAAGGTTGTATACATGGAAGAATCCTGGAGATAGTAGAAGGTATCAGATAGATTATGTAATGGTAAGACAGAGATTAAGGAACCAGGTTTTAATTTGTAAGACATTTCCAGGGGCAGATGTGGACTCTGACCACAATCTATTGGTTATGAACTGTAGATTAAAACTGAAGAAACTGCAAAAAGGTGGGAATTTAAGGAGATGGGACCTGGATAAACTGAAAGAACTAGAGGTTGTACAGAGTTTCAGGGACAGCATAAGGGAACAATTGACAGGAATGGGGGAAAGAAATACAGTAGAAGAAGAATGGGTAGCTCTGAGGGATGAAGTAGTGAAGGCAGCAGAGGATCAAGTAGGTAAAAAGACGAGGGCTAGTAGAAAACCTTGGGTAACAGAAGAAATATTGAATTTAATTGATGAAAGGAGAAAATATAAAAACGCAGTAAATGAAGCAGGCAAAAAGGAACACAAACGTCTCAGAAATGAGATCGACAGGAAGCGCAAAATGGCTAATCAGGGATGGCTAGAGGACAAATGTTCAAATGTGTGTGAAATCTTATGGGACTTAATGCTAAGGTCATCAGTCCCTAAGCTTACACACTACTTAACTTAAATTATCCTAAGGACAAACACACACAACCATGCCCGAGGGAGGACTCGAACCTCCGGGACCAGCCGGAGAACAAATGTAAGGATGTAGAGGCTTATCTCACTAGGGGTAAGATAGATACTGCGTACAGGAAAATTAAAGAGACCTTTGGAGAAAAGAGAGCCACTTGTATGAATATCAAGAGCTCAGATGGAAAACCAGTTCTAAGCAAAGAAGGGAAAGCAGGAAGGTGGAAAGAGTATATAGAGGGTCTATACAAGGGCGATGTACTTGAGGACAATATTTTGGAAATGGAAGAGGATGTAGATGAAGATGAAATGGAAGATACGATACTGCGTGAAGAGTTTGACAGAGCACTGAAAGACCTGAGTCGAAACAAGGTCCCGGGAGTAGACAACATTCCATTAGAACTACTGACGGCCTTGGGAGAGCCAGTCCTGACAAAAGTCTACCATCTGGTGAGCAAAATGTATGAGACAGGCGAAATACCCTCAGACTTCAAGAAGAATATAATAATTCCAATCCCAAAGAAAGCAGGTGTTGACAGATGTGAAAATTACCGAACTATCAGTTCAGTCACAGCTGCAAAATACTAACGCGAATTCTTTACAGACGAATGGAAAAACTGGTAGAAGCCGACCTCGGGGAAGATCAGTTTGGATTCCGCAGAAATGTTGGAACACGTGAGGCAATACTGACCCTACGACTTATCTTAGAAAATAGATTAAGGAAAGGCAAACCTACATTTCTAGCATTTGTAGACTTAGAGAAAGCTTTTGACAATGTTGACTGGAATACTCTCTTTCAAATTCTAAAGGTGGCAGGGGTAAAATACAGGGAGCGAAAGGCTATTTACAATTTGTACAGAAACCAGATGGCAGTTATAAGAGTCGAGGGGCATGATAGGGAAGCAGCGGTTGGGAAGGGAGTGAGACAGGTTTGTAGCCTCTCCCCGATGTGATTCAATCTGTATACTGAGCAAGCAGTAAAGGAAACAAAAGAAAAATTCGGAGTAGGTATTAACGTCCACGAAGAAGAAATAAAAAAAATGTTGAGGTTCGCC
Organism: Schistocerca piceifrons; assembly: GCF_021461385.2. Classification (NCBI taxonomy): domain Eukaryota; kingdom Metazoa; phylum Arthropoda; class Insecta; order Orthoptera; family Acrididae; genus Schistocerca; species Schistocerca piceifrons. Next base: position 398,145,659 of record NC_060139.1, on the reverse strand, counting down.
GATGACATTGTAATTCTGTCAGAGACAGCAAAGGACTTGGAAGAGCTGTTGAACGGAATGGACAGTGTCTTGGAAGGAGGATATAAGATGAACATCAACAAAAGCAGAACGAGGATAATGGAATGTAGTCGAATTAAGTCGGCTGATGCTGAGGGAATTAGATTAGGAAATGAGACACTTAAAGTAGTAAAGGAGTTTTGCTATTTGGGGAGCAAAATAACTCATGATGGTCGAAGTAGAGAGGATATAAAATGTAGACTGGCAATGGCAAGGAAAGCGTTTCTGAAGAAGAGAAATTTGTTAACATCGAGTATAGATTTAAGTGTCAGGAAGTCGTTTCTGAAAGTATTTGTATGGAGTGTAGCCATGTATGGAAGTGAAACGTGGACGATAAATAGTCTGGACAAGAAGAGAATAGAAGCTTTCGAAATGTGGTGCTACAGAAGAATGCTGAAGATTAGATGGGTAGATCACATAACTAATGAGGAGGTATTGAACAGAATTGGGGAGAAGAGAAGTTTGTGGCACAACTTGACAAGGATAAGGGACCGGTTGGTAGGACATGTTCTGAGGCATCAAGGGATCACAAATTTAGCATTGGAGTGCAGCGTGGAGGGTATAAATCGTAGAGGGAGACCAAGAGATGAATACACTAATCAGATTCAGAAGGATGTAGGTTGCAGTAAGTATGGGGAGATGAAGAAGCTTGCACAGGATAGAGTAGCATGGAGGGCTGCATCAAACCAGTCTCAGGACCGAAGACAACAACAACAACAAAGGTTGGGCATGAAATTAAGTAGGCTGCTTAAATTCCTGTGAGTGAAACGAGCACACAGAAAGCTCATGAAGAGATAGATACTTCACTTGTTATAACCAGTGGGACTTCCGGCTGGTATAATTCTGCCGGAGACGACATATTTGAAGATGTTGTTATGGAAGTGGTCCTGACTACATTCTGATCTACTTCCAAATATATGTGTACATTTTCCGCTTTTAACCTGCCCGTTATTGCCTGTTAGCCAGACAGGCAATCTGCGTCACGTTACCGGCCCAATGGGCATGCCGTTTTACTCCCACCCAACCCAAGCTCTGCCCAAATCGAGCATGCTAAAGGAGTCTCCCGAGGAGATCACGAATGTAAAATTAGAGAGATTCGAGCGCGCACGGAGGCTTTCCGGCAGTCGTTCTTCCCGCGACTGGAACAGGAAAGGGAGGTAATGACAGTGGCACTTAAAGTGCCCTACGCCACACACCGTTGGGTGGCTTGCGGAGTATAAATGTAGATGTAGATGTCTTGCTTTCCTGCCCGTCTTACAGCTGTGCTACGCTACGTACATTCTGTATCTTTTCATTGTAGTGTTATGACTAGGGTTCGGAATTTGATGAAAATATCCGAGTATCACAAGACATGGGTCAACGAAATATGTATTCATTTTGGATATTTGTAGTCAGAAAATTTTGGATTTTATTTGTCCTTCAGTTTTTCCTTTTCGTCATATTTCGGGCTTATTTATTTACTTAGATATGAACGATTTTCTCTGCAACTAGTACTGGGTTTCTCAAATCGAACCATCCTCAGGTCACTTTTACTACATGTAATAATGAGAACCGTCTCTGAAACTCGAGACCCTTTGCACCTAAGAACCTAAATATGTCTGTTACACTGTTTCCAAGTCTAGTGCCTGCAATCTTAGTGCGCTCTAGCCAAATAGAACCCCAGTTATACCTACGTTAACTACTTTTTCCAGGATGTGTATTCCACGTTCGGTGAATTCATTCTATATGGCCAAAATACACACATCAAAAAAGTTTTGCATCACCTTGGTTGCGGGAGTTCCAGAACATGTACAGAAAATTGGAACACAGGTCAAGATAAACATCATTTCCGCCCTTTCTATTGCTCATGAAAACCACAGGCATTGCATGTTGTACGGCCATACAGCGAGACCTCCAGAGGTGGTGGTTCAGACTGCTGCACACACCGGTACCTCTAATACTCAGTAGTACGCCCTCTTGCATTGATGCATGCCTGTATTGTCCGCCCCGATAGCTGTAGCTGAGTGGTCAGCGTGACGAATTGCCGTCCTACGGGCCTGGGTTCGATTCCTGGCTGGGCCGGAGATTTTCTCCGCTCAGGGACTGGGTGTTGTGTTGTCTTCATCATCATTTCATCCCCATCCGGCGCGCAGGTCGTCCAATGTGGCGTCGAATGTAATGAGACCTGCACCAAGGCGGCCGGACCTGCCCCGCAAGGGGCCTCCAGGCCAATGAAGCCAAACGCTCATTTCCATTTTCCACGCCTATATTCGTCGTGGTATGCTATCCACAAGTTCATTAAGGCACTGTTGATCCGGACTGAACCACTCCTCAACGGCGATTCGGCGTACATCCCTCAGAGTGGGCCCGCATCTCGTGGTCGTGCGGTAGCGTTCTCGCTTCCCGCGCCCGGGTTCCCGTGTTCGATTCCCGGCGGGGTCAGGGATTTTCTCTGCCTCGTGATGGTGGGTGTTGTTGTGATGTCCTTAGGTTAGTTAGGTTTAAGTAGTTCTAAGTTCTAGGGGACTGATGACCATAGATGTTAAGTCCCATAGTGCTCAGAGCCATTTGAACCATTTTGAACCTCAGAGTGGTTGGTGGCTCACGTCGTCCATAAATAGCCCTTTTCAATCCATCCCATGCATGTTCGATAGGGTTCATGTCTGGAGAACATGCTGGCCACTCTGGTCGATCGATGTCGTCATCCTGAAGGAAGTCATTCATAAGATTTGCACGATGGGAGCGCGAATTGTCGTCCATGAAGACGAATGCCTCGGCAATATGCTGCCGATATGGTTGCACTATCGGTCGGAGGATGGCATTCACGTATCGTACAGCCGTTACGGCGCCTGCCATGACCACCAGCGGCGTACGTGGGCCCCACGTAATGCCACCCCAAAACATCAGGGAACCTCCACCTTGCTGCGCTCACTAGACAATGTGTCTAAGGCGTTCAGCCTGACCGGGTTGCCTCCAAACACGTCTACGAGGTTGTCTGGTTGAAGGCATATGCGACACTCATCGGTGAAGAGAACGTGACGCCAATCCTGAGCGGTACATTCGGCATGTTGTTGAGCTCATTTGTTCAGATTGCTCTGAGCACTATGGGACTTAACATCTGAGCTCATCAGTCCCATAGAACTTAGAACTACTTAAACCTAACTAACCTAAGGACATCACACACATCCATGCCCGAGGCAGGATTCGAACCTACGACCGTAGCGGTCGCGCGGTTCCAGACTGAAGCACCTACAACCGCTCGGCCACACCGGCCGGCTGAGCTCATCTGTACGGCACTGCATGGTGTCGTGGTTGCAAAGACGGACCTTGCCATGGACGTTGGGAGTGAAGTTGGGCAACATTCAGCCTATTGCGTTCAGTTTGAATCGTAACTCGACCTCCTGTGGCTGCACGAAAAGCATTATTCAACATGGTGGCGTTGTTGTCAGGGATCTTTCGATCCATAATCCATAGGTAGTAGTAGCTCTTGTGCGGTCTGAGAGAGGCATGTCGTCGACGGTTCCTGTCTCTCTCTATCTCCTCCATGTCCGCCGGCCGGAGTGGCCGAACGGCTCTAGGCGCTACAGTCTGGAACCGCGCGACCTCTACGGTCGCAGGTTCGAATCCTGCCTCGGGCATGGGTGTCTGTGATGTCCTTAGGTTAGTTAGGTTTAAGTAGTTTTAAGTTCTAGGGGACTGATGACCTCAGACGTTAAGTCCCATAATGCTCAGAGCCATTTGAGGCAATCCTCCATGTCCGAACAACATCGTTTTGGTTCACTCCGAGACGGCTGGACACTTCCCTTGCTGAGACCCCTTCCTGGAACAAAGTAACAATGCGGACGCGATCGAACCGCGGTATTGACCGTCTAGGCATGGTCTAACTACAGACAACACGAGCCGTGCTCCTCCTTCCTGGTGGAATGACTGGAACTGATCGGCTGTCGGACCCCCTCCGTCTAATAGGCGCTGCCCATGCATGGTTCTTTACATCTTTGGGCGGATTTAGTCACATCTCTGAACAGTCAAAGGGACTATATCTGTGATACAATATCCACAATCAACGTCTATCTGCAGGAGCTCTGGGAACCGGGGTGATGTGAAACTTTTTTGTGTGTGTAGTTCGTTCTAAATTAGAAATAAGAAGCTTTTCTTTCATACTAAATTTTCTTAGCACTGTGTTGCATGCCATCAGAATGTGTTTTTTAATATCGACTGAGCCATATTTCTTTCCTATTTCCCTAAGTTTAGAAAGCCTATATACTGCTAAATGGCCTCAAATCCTTAGCACACATTTCCAAACACTCGTCAGCCACTAAGTCTTTGTCTGCTTGCAAAATATTGACGGAGTGAGGAAACTGCTGATCAAATTTCCAAACAAGTCGGAACATACTCGAATTTTCTGAATGAGTATTTAGTAACTTTTTACACACTTTGCATTGCGAGACACCTTCCAATTTATTTGAGCTTACCTCATAAACACATGACAACTTTATCCCTGCTGGACTTACGCTCTGTTCTGTGACTGGTATATATTCCCCAATTCTTATTTTCTCCTCATTCTCTTTTAAGTTTGGTTTGTTAATTTTGATGCTCCCACCGTAACGATAAAAGACCTTCAGTGAAACTACCTACGCAAACATAAACCTGGCCAGTCACGTTGGACTGATAGCGCAACATGTTGTCAGGGTGCTGCAGGCTAAACGGCTCTCATGAAGCTTGCCAGGCTTGCAGAAACTCAAGCTGGCCTGCTTCAACCACCGGGGTTCAGTACACACGCACTCTTGCAACGGAGGTTGCGACAGGTTGAGCCGCTTTAATGGTTGCAGCGGAAACAGCGGCAGGCACGCTGGAAGGCGAATTTTTGCATCTCCGCTTACAGCAACCAACGAAGATGGCAACACCCCGAAACGATACCGAGCGAGGTGACGCAGTGGTTAGCACATTCGACTTGCATTCGCGAGGATGACGGATCAAATTCGTGTCCGTCCATACAGATTTGGGTTTTCTGTGGTCTCTCTAAACCGCCTGGGGCAAATGCCGTTATAGTCCCTTTAAAAGGCCACGGCTGATTTCCTTCCCCTTTCTCTCGTAATCCATGCTTGTGTTCCGTCTCTAACGACCGTCCTGTCGACAGGACGTTAATCTTCCTTCCCTGTCCGTCCGCGGCGCATGGGGCAAGTTCGTGAGTGCAGTCTGCCCATACACTATCAAGTGGCGTGAAAGTAAGAAGGCGATTGCGTGAAGTGTTCTGCGCAAGCGGGCGGAGAATACTTGGTGCTCTCGCGAGTTCGCTGTCTGCGTCTCACCCAGGCCACACTCTCCTCTCCCTGCCTGCCCTTGTAACTGGTAACACAGAGGTGTGCTCCACATCCGGCCACTGTTCCTACTTCTGACTGTCGGTAGACAAGTATACAGTGAATCACTTTAATATTCGGACACTATGATATGTTCACCTTGTAGCATCATAACTTTCTTCGTAACAAAACAAACAAAACATAGAACCGAGTATTATATTCCGTGATGTCTCTTGTAAATAATAGCATAAACTTTATTCAGATAACATACACAAGTTCTTTTATAATACTATTTAAATACAACTCGGTCCTATCTTCACGTTAGTTTAATATTCTGAGACTTTGCAGAACTAATCATTTAAAGGCAAGATTTTGTGGAACATTAAATGTTTCAATATCTTGTCGGGTAGCCATTCTATTTTATCTCTTCTTTCAAATGCTTCGGCATGCTGCAAATGATCTTTTTTAAATAGTCCTTATGTAGACTGTCCCATTCTTCTTTTAATCGACGCTTCAGAGTTTCCTTGGACGATATTGGTGTTTTTGTAAAACGTCGCTCCAGTTCTCCCTACACATTCTCAACGGGGTTGAGTGGTGATTGAGGGGGTGGTTGTAAGACTTTGGGGAAATAGTACAACAAATATTTCTGCACACTGCGAGCCTTATGTTTCGGGTCATTGTCCTGGTAAAACTTGAACATGTTTGATATCCCCATGGTTTCAGCACTTTTCCGTAAATTGTTCTTTAATATGTTCACATAAACGTATTTGTCCATAAAACTGTCGATAAACACCTGTTCGCCAGGTCCAAATATCGATATACAGCCCCAAACAAGAACGCTGCCACCTCCAGGCTTTATAGTCGGTTTAATATTTGTGACTGTAAATTCTTCGTTCTTCTTCCGCCACACCATGCATCGTCAATCCCACCCAAAAACGTTAAATTTACTTTCATCGGCAAAAATGACGTCGTTCCACCATATTTCATCCTTGTAATAAACTCCCTGGCAAAGTATAATCTCTTCTTTCGATTCTGTTCATTCACATACGGTTTCTTCCTGGCCCCACTTCCATTGTAGTCACTTTCATTCAATGCTCTGCGAATCGATTGAGGATGTACCTTACGGCAGTGTCGTTTAGCAGCTCACGTGCTAATCTGGGTGCACTTAGTGTAGGATCCTTCTTTATTTTCCGTACTAACTGCCTCTTCTTAAGGGCATCCAGCTTCGGTGGCATGCCCTTTTGCGGTATAGAGTCGATACGGTCCTCATTTTTGAATCGTCTGATGATATCTGCCACAGTCTCTTACTTATGGCAGCAGTTTGTTCTATATGATTTACCTTTCGCGTTGTAAAAAATCACAAACTGTCGTATCTCAAAACTAGTATTAGCTTTGTATGGCATCGTACCGCCTGGACAGTCGACCGCGCTTGTAAACACACACATGCCTTTTGACTCGAAATATGTACCCCGCTGTGAAGGCTGAAAACAAGTGCGGCACTGCCATCTGTCCGGATATTAAAGTAAAGTGACCATCGAAAAGCGCTTTATTTCAATCGTATTATTTAACAAGAGATAAACGTTGTGTCAACATCGTTCATACTATTATTTACTAGACATCTACCTTCATATAATACGTGGATATGTTATATTTTTCTTTTATTCAGAATACAGTTATGAAGCAGCAAAGTAAAAATCTCTTAATGTCCGAATATTAAGGTTATTCACTGTATATGCTTGGAAAATTCTTGCTGCAACTTCTTAACGTAAAACTTACCACGTCTGCTTTATGCCACCAACAATGAACTCTGCAGTTGTAAGACTAAAGCGAAAATCAACGCTAAATATTATATGCGCACATTGAAGCGTACGTTATAGACAGACGCGGCAAATGACGCTGTTGATGGCCGCTTTACTAGGTACACTACTGGCCATTAAAATTGCTACATCTCGAAGATGACGTGCTACAGACGCGAAATTTAACCGACAGGAAGAAAATGCTGTGATATGCAAATGATTAGCTTTTCAGAGCATTCACTCAAGATGGGCGCCGGTGGCGACACCTACAACGTGCTGACATGAGAAAAGTTTCCAACCGATATCTCATACTCAAACAGCAGTTGACCGGCGTTGCCTGGTGAAACGTTGTTGTGATGCCTCGTGTAAGGAGGAGAAATGAGTACCATCACGTTTCCGACTTTGATAAAGGTCGGATTGTAGCCTATTGCGATTGCCGTTTATCGTATCGCGACATTGCTGCTCGCGTTGGTCGAGAGCCAATGACTGTTAGCAGAATACGGAATCGGTGGGTTCAGGATGGTAATACGGAACGACGTGCTGCATCCCAACGGCCTTGTATCACTAGCAGTCGAGATGACAGGCATCTTATCCGCATGGCTGTAACGGATCGTGCAGCCACGTCTCGATCCCTGAGTCAACAGATGGGGACGTTTGCAAGACAACAACCATCTGCACGAACAGTGCGACGACGTTTGCAGCAGCATGGACTATCAGCTCGGAGACCATGGCTGCGGTTACCCTTGACGCTGCATGACAGACAGGAGCGCCTGCGATGGTTTACTCAACGACGAACCTGGGTGCACGAATGGCAAAACGTCATTTTTTCGGATGAATCCAGGTTCTGTTTATAGCATCATTACGGTCGCATCCGTGTTTGGCGACATCGCGATGAACGCACATTGGAAGCGTGTATTCGCCATCGCCATACTGACATATCACCCAGCGTGATGGCATGGGGTGCCATTGGTTACACGTCTCGGTCATCTCTTGTTGGCATTAACGGCAATTTGGACAGTGGACGGTACACTTCAGATGTGTTACGACCCGTGGCTCTACCCTTCATTCCATCCCTGCGAAACCCTACATTTCAGCAGGATAATGCACGACCGCATGTTGCAGGTTCTGTACGGGCCTTTCTGTATATAGAAAATGTTCGACTGCTGCCCTGGTCAGCACATTCTCCAGATCTCTCACCAATTGAAAACGACTGGTCAATGGCTGCCGAGCAACTGGCTCGTCACAATACGCCAGTCACTACTCTTGATAAACTGTGGTATCGTGTTGAAGCTGCATAGGCAGCTGTACCTGTACACGGCATCCAAGCTCTGACTCAGTGCCCAGGCGTATCAAGGCCGTTATTACGGCTAGAGGTGGTTGTTCTGGGTACTGATTTCTCAGGATCTATGCACCCAAATTGCGTGAAAATGTAATCACATGTCAGTTCTAGTATAATATATTTGTCCAATGAATACCCGTTTATCATCTGCATTTCTTCTTGGTGTAGCAATTTTAATGGCCAGTAGTGTACATTACTCCTCACCACTGCACATCCCCTTATTACCCATCTTCTTAAACCTCCTCTACTCGGAAGCGAACACAAGCGAATGCGCAGGGGTTCACTTGCGTGGTCCGGAGATCAGAGTTCCAGGGTACAAAGAAACCCATCAGATGAAAGAAAATACAGTGTGAGGTGCCGGGGTTAGCAGTGTATTTAACACTAAATTCTTCTAGAGTCTTCATATGGAAATGATGCTCTAAGCCCCCCCTTTTCTAACTCCGACCTTTGCTGTTGCACATGGATTAAGAAGAAACACGAACTGACTGTGATCGACCCTGCAAGTGGAGTAGAAAAGAGTTTGGCAACTGCAATAATTTAATTTCATAGAAATTAATTTGATAAAGGGAAGTTTCATTACGTAGTGAGAAATGAAAGGGTTGCTCTACTGATCAAAAAATGAAAGCTCTGTCCAAAATAACAATTTGATTTATTATGACTAAACTCAAAATAATAAACAAAACACATGAAACATTTACAATACGTCAAATTGGATACTCAATAAAAATGCTGTGAAGGTGAAGTTGTCCATAAACTAGATTGTGATATTTATGACCAAATGGTATGTGGAGCCAATTCCTTGCAACTCAAATCTTAAGAGAAACACCCAGCCAACCCAACATTAATTGCTGCTACAGTAGTGAGAACTCTGACAATGAACACCGAAGACAGAACAAAGTTAGAAAAGTCGAACAGGCGCGCTTGCTGAGCTCTGATTATCACCTAGCAAAATTCCTTAATCTGCAGGTGCTGCGGACATACATTACCAAGCTGTCTTCTTAACTGCAAGGACATGATCTGGCGTACCGGAGGCGATGGCTGGTTGGTTCGACGTCCCGTCGTGGTGATGGTAATGTCGCCAGTATAGCCCAAACAAATTATCCTGGTCTGGTTGTTCCAGACTAAAGACTTCCTATAAATACAAATGCGCCTCTGAGGGAGACGAAGAAGACTCGCTACACAATTACTGACGATACAGTGATTGATTTTAACAAGCGAAGTCACACAGTAACTCCGATATAGTCAACTTTAGCCAATACTGTTCAAGACGTACAACATTCTTGCGGCTGCAATTTTGACTTACTGGGTTCAAGATGCCTAAATAACTGATGAATTACTATCTGTTGCTATGGTTTTGTTTTATTTTATTCCATTATTCTATGTCACATCGACTTCACAACTTTAATTTTCGTAAAACCGTCAATTACATTGTTGTTGACAAGATTAGCAAAATACGTGCGTTTCCATCAGAGACATGCCCACTACTACTAACATTCTGCGGTACTCGCAATATTCCAAAGAATTTACAAAACAGAAGAGTTTACGAACTTTCTTGACAAAAGAAGAATCATCACTAATTTATATCATTTTTTTATAAATGAGTTCAGAAATAAATTTAATAATTAGCATTATATTGTGCAATTAATAATAGGAATTTTTAGGTGAACCAAATATTTCGTAATTTCAAATATTTCTAAAAGAAGAGTAATTTTAACTGTTAGAACAAATCGATTGTAACACTTTAATTTCTTTTTATACGTTTTACCCTGAGATATAATACAAGGTATACAAACCAAATGAAATTCTTTCAGTGAAACAGACGAGACAATGTTCACCTATACGAGATTAATCCGTGTATCGGTTACTTCTATAAACTGAAAGGTTATGTTAGAAAAGGGTGTCCCATTACAACCTGGAGTTATGCTTTGGAATGCGATTTGGTAAGACAGCAGTAACACTCTCGTAGTTATCACACTCACTCTGACTGTAAATTTGTATGTCAATCAGGTGGTTCTACGTGTTTTACTGCCATTCATGAACAGTATTCCAGGGAGTGTTTTCCAACAGATAACGCTCGCCCATATACCTCTGTTGTAACCCTACGTCCTCTACACAATGTCGATATGTTGCCTTGGCCTGCACCATCACCAGCTCTGTCTCCAGTCGAACCTAAATGGGACATCATTGAACGTCAGCTGCAATATCATCCACAAACAGCATTAACCGTCCCTATATTGAGCGACCAAGTGCAATAGGCATGGAACTCTATCTCAAAAACTGACTTTCGGTACCTGAACAACACAATGCAGGCACGTTTGCATGCTTACATTCAAGATTCTGGCGACTATAATGGTTATTAATGTATCAGGATTTCACATTTGCTATGGCTTATCTCACGGTTATAGTAACATGTGATCTTGTAATATTAATTACTGAAAGATGTTACCTAGATAAATGTATTTCCGAAACTGTATCACTCTACATTAATTATTTTTTGGTGTTGCGATTTTTTTTCCGGCAGTTTACGTACCCTATCGCAGTCTGAACCCCGTCTTCGATGAACTAATCGTCGAGGAAACGTAAAACTCCGACCCCTTTTCCCCCATATCCCCACTCAGCTTCACCTGTCCTTTAAAACTAAGAAAGTGAATCATACCTCTAAAAGTCATTTACTTCTGATCCACACCTTTTGGCTTATAATCTTGCTGAATGCTCTGGACATACGTGCCAAGCACCCGTTGTGAAACCACTATTGAAACTACAGTATATGATATTTCTGCCATGTCTCTTGCTATGTTGTCAGACACTTTTCTTTTCGGAAACATCTCTCACGCCATTTTTAAACGTTCAAACACCGATGGATTTGGATTCGATGTGAAACTCTTTTAGCTCTTTTTATTTACACACAGGCTGGCTTATGGGAATTGCTCTGGTAGACAGTTATATCTTTCTCAGTGCTGGAGGTCGCTCCGCATTCCTACACCGACGCCACGTCTATTGACGTCCGAGTCCGCCGCGCTGCAGAAATTCTGAAGCAGTCGCAGCCATTGTGACGCCATCCATTAGTTCGCTGTCAGTTGGGGAATGGCTTCATCCATCACGTTCTTAATGCTGCCGTCGAAAGGCATTCCGTATAGTGTGTTGCCACTCTAATTCTCGTGTCACATTTATCACTGACTAAACTGCGCTTTGAGAACAAAACGATGTTAGCTAAAATATCAGAAGAAAGTGAGAGGTTACTGGGTTGGAAAATGCAGAAGTCTCCGATGTTAAAGACGTAATGGTGACAGTACGGATTATGCTCTGTTTCGTTGTATTCTGCGTCTTATTGATGTCTGACTGCGCTTTCTGTCATCCTGAAAATTGTTTGACTTTCATGGCTTGAACAGGTAAAATCCTAACTCGAGAAACCGGTATATACAAGCACACAGGTAGATACGTGTTCCTCGACTTCCGGAAGGCGTTTGATACATTTCCGCACTGCCTCCTAATGAACAAAACCCGAGCGTACGGAATATGAGAGCAACTGTGTGACTCGACTGAAGAGTTTCTAGCAAACAGAATACATCATGTAATTCCGAATGGATAGAAATCTTCAGGATTAAAAGTAACTTCGGGCGTGCACCAAGGGAGTAGTAGAGGTCCATAGTTTTCACAGTGTATACAGGTGACCTTGCAGTTCCATGAGGCTTTCCACGGATGATGCCGTTGTATACAGAGAAGCAGGGACGCTAGAAAATTTTAGCGAAATCGAGGAAGACCCGAGAGGATCGACACTCTGTGCAGAGAATGGAGACTAACCCTAAGCATAAACAAATAAAACGTATTGCGAATTACTTAGACAGAAAGACCATTTATTGTATGGTTACAAAATTGCAGAAGAATCAGTGGAAGCAATTACACCCACAAAATATCTAGGAGTATGCGAACAGAGCGACCTGAAATGGAACGACGACATAAAATTAATCGCAAATAAGGCAGATGCCCAACTGAGATTCATTGGAAGAATCTTCAGGAATATAGTGCAACAAAAAGGAAGTCGCTTACAAAACATTCGTTCGATCAGTACTTGAACATTGCTCGTCAGTACGGGATCTGCTCCAGACAGGAGGCATGGAGTAAATAGAGAAGATCCAAAGAAGAGCGGCGTGTTTCGATACATGTTCAGTAACTATGGCGATGACGAATACACGCTTCCAATGGGCGTTCACCGCGATGTCGCCAAACACGGATGCGACCACCATAATGCTGTAAACAGAACCTGGATTCATCCGAAAAAATGACGTTTTGCCATTCGTGCTCCCAGGTTCGTCGTTGAGTACACCATCGCAGGCGCTCCTGTCTGTCATGCAGCGTCAAGGGTAACCGCAGCCATGGTCTCCGAGCTGATAGTCCATGTTGCTGCAAACGTCGTCGAACTGTTCGTGCAGACGGTTGTTGTCTTGCAAACGTCCCCATCTGTTGACTCAGGGGTCGAGACGTGGCTGCACGATCCGTTACAGTCATGCGGATAAGATGCCTCTCATCTCGACTGCTAGTGATACGAGGCCGTTGGGATCCCGCACGGCGTTCCGTGTTACCCTCCTGAACCCACCGATTCCATATTCTGCTAACAGTCATTGGATCTCGACCAACGCGAGCAGCAATGTCGCGATACGATAAACGGCAATCGCAAGAGGCTATAATCCGACCTTTATCGAAGTCGGAAACGTGATGGTACGCATTTCTCCTCCTTGCACGAGGCATCACAACAACGTTTCACCAGGCAACGCCGATCAACTGCTGTTTGTGTATGAGAAATCGGTTGGAAACTTTCCTCATGTCAGCACGTTGTAGGTTTCGCCACCGGCGCCAACCTTGTATGAATGCTCTGAAAAGCTAATCATATGCATATCACAGCATCTTCTTCCTGTCGGTTAAATTTCGCGTCTGTAGCACGTCATTTTCGTGGTGTAGCAATTTTAATGGCCAGTAGTGTATATATTGCTTCCGCCTATGTATATCTCGCAAAAAGTCCATGAAGATAAAATTAGAGAGATGGAGGCTTTCTGGCATTTGTTGTACCCGTGAACCATTTGCGACTGGAACAGGAAAGAGGGGAAGTGAGAGTGGTACGCAAAGGACCCTCCGCCACACACCACAAGGTGGCTTGCGGAGTATAGATATAGATGTAGATGAAGAGGAAACGAAGTAAGCAGGGGAGGAAGTAGAGTGGAAGTACAGGAAGTAGAGTGGAAGTATAGGAAGTACAGTACATGGAGTGGGGCCAGTCTCCCTTTTTGTATGCTTGCTTCTGCCCACTCCACCCTATCGCCATCTCAAAAAACCGCCGAAAGCACAGCGTCTTTCAAAGCCAGCCCACCTGCTCTCACTCTCTCTCTTTCTCTCTCTGTCTCTGTCTGTCTCTCTCTCTCTCTCTCTCTCTCTCTCTCTCTCTCTCACACACACACACACACAAACACACACACACACTACGTTACACCACTACCCTGGCCGCTCTCCTGACGCGAGGCAAAATGTGAAATAAGTAAGACAATCTATTTAAAAAAAAATAAAAAGTAAAAAAGCTGTTTTATTTTAAATTCTTTTGTGGAACGAAACAATTTTTTTCCATTATATCTACACATGAAACAGTTATTCGTCACTGCATGATTGCACATAATGAATACTGCTCACTATCGAAGGTACATTTTAATTAAATAAACTGTTTCTTATGAGAATCTTTGTATAACTTGTAAGACAATCTTATTGCGTTCAGAATAAAATACAGAAAACAAATGTTGGCCTTCCTGGTATTCTGCCGAGTTGTCGTCTCCATTTTATGCGTTACATTTCGACGACTAACACAGCTGTTTTCTTGAAGTGCTGCGAGTTTTGTTGTTATGTGTACCCTCTGACCGGACTCCAACCAGACTGCGAAGCGTTATTACTCTTACGCTGCTCACAGCATCTGAAGAAGACGGCTGCATCGGTCGTCGAAATACTGTACACAAAATCGAAGCGACAATTCGGCACAACAGCCGGAAGCTAACTATTAACCAATCGCGCCGAGGAAACGTGAAAGATCACACAAAAAGCTAGTTAATTAAAAAACTGAATAATAACAGAAAAAAATGAAGTAATATCTAATGCTATAAGGCAAGACAAAAAAATAATGAACAGATCATTTGAAAGAAGTACATAAGTTTGAGTATCCACGAAAAGATTTAACTGCTACTGTGATGTTTGCTTAGTTATCTAACTTCCTGTCTTACTTACATGAATTTTTCCTCATTTTTGTATGTAAAAAACGTGCAACATTTTAGAAAAATCAATTTTGGTGCTCTTCCATTTTCCAAAAGACCTTTACATCTACATCTTTGTGCGAATCACTGTAAACTGTTTCGCAGAGGATAATGTTTAATGAAGAATACATTAAAATCTGCACCTCTTCTACTCATGGATGGGGCGTAGGAAAAATGAATGTTTCTTCACTTTAGCGTGCTTTTATTTCAATAATTTTCTCTTTACCATTTCTATGGGATAACACACAGTGGCTGGAGAACACTCGTAGTTTCTACGCTGAAAGATAAGTCTTGGAGCTTCCAAGCACATTCTTGACAGATATGCAGCGTATTGTTTAGAGTTCTGCCAGTCAAGATCTTTCAACATTTCTGTCACACTCACTCGTCAGTCAAACAAGCCTGCCACCATTCTCGCCACTTTTTTTCTATTGGTAGTGTTTCCAAACCGGTTAATTCCTGACTCAACATTTTTCGCGTGGAAAAAGAACGCTCAGCTACGCAACAGCCGTGAGTTCTGTTAGACACATCGGCACGGTTTTAAAGCAGTGTTCGGAAGAGGAAAGAAATCTCATGAGAAAACTCGATCTAAAAACTTACGTTTTCCATTTTTAAGGTCTTCGGCACAGCTGGTAGATATGAGAAAAGGTTACATTGTTACCTGTGTGTCTACAAGATATTACTTTCCGTAAAACCAGGTACTTAGTTGCGAATAAATGTTGTGAAGGATTAAATGAAGGAAGTGTTACCTCAAGCCCAGACACGGGCTCTGGCAGGCTCCCGTCGTCGCAAAGATCGTCGAAGTGCTTCTGTGCTGCTTTAACTCCTTTGTTAAGCAATTTACACTCGACGGTCCACCTTTCAGACGTGTTGAAAGTTTTGTCAAGTAATTTGTCGTATGATCCTTTGATGCTAGCTATTTTTAGAGCAACAGAGTAATATGTCGCAGTAGTAAGGTAGACACTGGAATTACAACGGCCGAATGGCAATTTCAGTCTCCATCTGCTCTTCCATTTCTCCTGGACAACTCCTCCTATTCCATGGACGAATTTCTATTTAAAAACTGGTAGTCTGCAGAAACGAGTTCTTAAGTGTAATTAGATGAGTAGGGCTAAAATATAATGCGTTCATTAATGTTAATACTAATCACGTATACATATCCTGTAAACTGCCCCGTTCCGCGTTATTTCGACAGAAGATTCGTTCAGATGATCTATGGAACATGTAACTAACTAAAAAAAGTAACTGTTCAGACTGTCTACAAGGAATGGTGTGCCACTCGCAGCTATGTAACTTGATGTAAGATCTGTGGTCGTAAAAAGATCCGAACCAACAGAGACTGGAGACGAGTGTCACGCTTTATCAGTGACAATCGATTTCAAACTCTACAGAAATTATTGCTATCGGGAATGCAGGTCCATTTCAACCAGTTTCCGAGCATACATTGCGAAGGGAACTACACGCAATGGACACTTGGAGTAGGGTACCTCACAACAGATCGCTGCTCACGGCGGTACATAAAGCTGCACGCCATTAATGGGCCAAAATGGTGCAAATGGCTCTAAGCGCTATGGGATTTAACATCTGAGGTCATCAGTCTCCTAGACTCAGAAATACTTAAACCTAACCAACCTAAGACATCACCCACATCCAAACTCAAGGCAGGAGTCGAATTTGCGAGTGTAGCAGCAGCGCGGTTCCGGACTGAAGCACCTAGAACCGCTCGATAACAGCGGCCGGCGGATAGGCCAAATGATACAGAAACTCGTTAGCAACTGAGTGACTTTTTAAGTGATGGAAGGCGCCGAGTGAACATAGGGCCTAACGAGGTTTTTAATAAGCGGTGTTTGGAGCTTGTATATCATGCGAGGTGATTCAGTGATTTTTCGGTGCGTTTTTCGTACCGTGACTGGGAAACTCACCTTCAAACTGTCGTGAACCAGGGTATTTATTTCAAAATTCGCGGTGATCAAATGTTTCTCTTTCTATTGCATGTTGATGATGGGTAGGTACGTTGACGACACCACCGGCTTCCAACATGACGACAGCCGTATCCTCGGGGTTGCACGAAAACGTTCCTGGTTTGACGAGTACTTAGAGGCCACTACTGCACCTTGAGTGGCAAGCTAAGTCGTCCGATCGTAATTTCAGAGAAAATGTCTGGGACTATTTGAAATAGCGGGTGAACTTTACCATTCAATACCTCCCCCCCCCCTCCCCCGACCTCGCAATTTCGTGATTCTACGGGATCTAATCATCAATGAGTGGCTTCAGCTGGCTATGGCATACCTGGAGAAACTTTTTGCGCTCTTCCTAGGCGAATTGAGGCTGTTATCATGGTAGAGGCAGTGCTACACAGTGTTACTGTGATGGCTCGTGGGGTGACTTATTTTGCCTTGTTTGCTTACGTTATTTATATTTAACTTGTCGCCTAAGCACGATTAAGGTAATTAACACATTCTCACTTTTATTAACACATTTTCGTTTCCGATTAGCGTTTTGTCTGCCGTCTTTAGGTAGTTATATTTTTCATATAGAGCCTCAGAAAGATTTTGCGCGGGTGATAATTCCGCCGCGACTTTGGTTATTAATATGTCACAATCTAGGGAGATCCATCGTGATGGCCCGAAGGGAATTCGAATGTCAGTCTTCTGAAACGCGAGTCCAGTGCCTCGACCACTGTATCAGCTTGCTCAGTATTACGAACCTCGGCTTCCTCCTACACTCGTCGCCTAGTTAGGTAGTCTTCAGAACAGTGTTTACGGTCTGACAGGAGAACACAAGCAGACCCAACAGCGCCTGCAGAGCGCGTAGTTAACGGCTGACCCTGAGGCCTGCGGTCGATGGACGCGTTGCGCCACGTCGCCTAGCTGCCAGCGCCAAGCGCACTGCGCGTCTTTTCTGCTCAACCTGTGGCACTCAGACCTGTGTGAGTGAAAAAAGAAACCGTTCAAAGTATTGCCCGAAACGCGGAAGTCACTTTCTCTTGGCACTCAAAAATTACAGTAGTCGTATGTCAAACATTGTGTGTAATCGCAGTTGCAAATGAAACGTTGGAGTATAGAAACAGGAACATTATATAAAGCTGAGGTAGGATGAAGTTTTCAGTCATATAAGTGATATTACAAAAGCAACCACGTTCTTCTTTCCAAAGAGAAAATTTCAAGTAATAAGTTCCAGAGAAAACTAAAAATCATATTTTTGAACTTTTTAGTTGCTTGTATTGCAATATCGCATACTTTAAATTCTTGACTTAGCGCCACTTGCGTAATACATTTCTTGTTCAAATGGCTCTGAGCACTATGGGACTCAACATCTGAGGTCATCAGTCCCCTAGAACTCAGAACTACTTAAACCTAACTAACCTAAGGACATCCCACACATCCATGCCCGAGGCAGGATTCGAACCTGCTACGGTAGCGGTCACGCGGTTCCAAACTGAAGCGCCTAGAACCGCACGGCCACGCCGGCCGGCATTTCCTGTTCATTATGTAATTAAAGTGCCAGACACTTGTTCCATAGATCCACCTCACGTATGGTGACAGCAGTCAGCTGTGTGTTATGTATTTGTCACCACGGAATCTACTGCGTTAACGTTTACTTTAACCTACGTTAGCGTTTGTTCTGACGATGAAATATGTGCTTCACTCAGCGTATGCAGGGTGTTCCATTTTGTTACAGGAAACAGTACTGATCAAATCTACAAAATGAACCCAACAAACATACCTCCTGAAACAAATATTGGTTGAGATATGCGCCATCCTACTTCTCTCGTGAACGACCAGTACTTGGAGGAGGCCGGCCGGAGTGGCCGTGCGGTTCTAGGCGCTACAGTCTGGAGCCGAGCGACAGCTACGGTCGCAGGTTCGAATCCTGCCTCGGGCATGGATGTGTGTGATGTCCTTAGTTTAGTTAGGTTTAATTAGTTCTAGGTTCTAGGCGACTGATGACCTCAGAAGTTACGTCGCATAGTGATCAGAGCCATTTGAACCATTTGAACTTGGAGGGAGAAACTCCACAGGGCGCTCTCTGACACAGTCGGGACTTCGCAAGGTGTAGGCAGAGTCAAAATAAAGGCACACCTATTGCGTGCCAACACTCAGTAGTTACCAAGGAAAATGATGACGTAAGTTCTCACATTACGGTACATGATCACTCTGCTTGAGCGCCACATATCTCAGTGAGTTTGTAACACAGTGGCTGAGAGCGCTGATTTTGAATTTTTAGCCTAGTATTCACATCCAATCTTATGTCTTTTTTTCCTTCGTGGAAGCATGTAACATCAACATTTCGTGACCTCGTGAAATACGATAGGATAATTGGCCAAAGAAATAAAAGTTTTAAATCTCATTAAAATAGATTTTAGATTTTGTCATCACAAATCTTACGTAATTAACAGCAATTCAAAATGGAAAATACAATTATAGTATTTCTGGTTTTACTTCGATTTTTACTTTTATGTTTCAATAGGAATAGTGCATTCCCCACTGTAATGGCTATAATAAAAACATTCAAAGCATAAAAATTCAGAGTACCACGAGCAACGTGCGATGACACGTATGGCACAGTCATATTTTTAGTGATAGTGTCTTTAGGAAAAGCAGCCTTGTTAACGTTGCTAAATACCTCGCGATAGTTTTTGCAGAAAACCATGCAGATCGAAGTATTTTCACGAAAGCTGAAACCAGCAACTGATTATGGATCGAGGGGTGTATTTTAATTGCTTCACTTTTACTTGTGATTTCCCTTTGCTGTGTGATGAGAAAAGGGCACTTCCTTAATCGGCAAATGAACTTCTTCACCTTTCGGTAAAAATGTACATTGCAGAGTTGACAGAACAGCATTCACTTTTACGAACCTACTTTTAATGGACAATATATTTTTTCCATTTTAAATGAACTTTAATTATTAAAGATTTATGATGATCAGGTCTATTTGAATAAGATTTGAAGTGCTTATTTTAGTTGTCAATAATTCCATTGCATTTCACGATGTCACAACAAATATTGATGTCACTTATTATCGCGAGGGAAAAAAAAAATCACAAGGTTGTATCTGAACACCGGGTGCAAAAATTCAAAGCAGCGCTCTAACCGCTCCACTACAACCTCAGTTGGATTCGTGGCGCACGAACGGACTGATAAATTAGGGTCAGAACTTTGGTCGTCATGTTTTCGGAAATTATTGAGTGTTGCCACCTGAAGCAAAATAGGTGCCGGCCGCTGTGGCCGAGCGGTTCTAGGCGCATCAGTCCGGAACCGCGCTACTGCTATGGTCACAGGTTCGAATCCTGCCTCGGGCATGGATATGTGTGATGTCCTTAGGTTAGTTAAATTTAAGTAGTTCTAAGTCTGGGGGACTGATGACCTCAGATGTTAAGTCCCATAGTGCTCAGAACCATTTGAACCATTTTTTTTTTGCAAAATATGCGTTCCTTTATTTTCACCCTTCTTTCATTCTACGATGTTTCGACTTCGTCAGAGAGCGACCCATTGAGTGTTCCCCTTGCGGGGGTAAACGCTATGTTCCTTCTGACGTTTGCTGCTTCTTATTGGTTGTATTGTCTCTGGACTTGGTCACTAACAGGGTGCTGTACAAAGACATAGCACTTAAAGTTGTCTCGTACATCAGCCATTCGGCATGTACCTTTCTGAGATTGTACTGACAGCATATCTACACTCATGCACATAAATTAAGGTTAATGCTGAAACATGATGAAACAACTCTCTGATGGGCGGTTTGCGGGTTTAAATCAGCTGGGGGTATAACCATGTGGTGCATTCGACCTGCGGTCGTCGCACGGTGGCGCTGGCAGCAGTCCACATACGCAGAAGTGTGTTGGTGCATGTCAGAGTACAGTACAGCGAGTAAGTGTGCAGACGTTTTCAGACGTGCTAATGGTGACTGTGTGTTGAAAATGGCTCAAAGAACACATATTGATGATGTTATGAGGGGTAGATTACTGGGGCGACTGGAGGCTGGTCAAACACAGCAGGTCGTAGCACGGGTCCTCCGTGTGCCACAAAGTGTGATCTCAAGATTATGGAAACGATTCCAGCAGACAGGAAACGTGTTCAGGCACTACAGTACTGGACGTCCACAGTGTACAACACCACAAGAAGACAGATATCTCACCATCAGTGCCCGCAGACGGCCACGGAGTACCGCAGGTAGCCTTGCTCGGGACCTTACCGCAGCCACTGGAACAGTTGTCTCCAGATACACAGTCTACAGACGACTGAACAAACAAGGCTTATTCCACCCGGAGACTTGGACGGTGCATTCCGCTGACCTCTGGTCACAGGAGAGCCCATAAAGCATGGTATCAAGAAAACAGTGCATGGCCATTGAAACAATGGTCCCAGGTTATGTTCACGGACGAGTCCAGGTATAGTCTGAACAGTGATTCTCGCCGGGTTTTCATCTGGAGTGAACCAGGAACCAGATACCAACGCCGTAATGTTCTTGAAAGGGACCTTTATGGAGGTCGTGGTTTGATGGTGTGGGGTGGGATTATGATTGATGCACGTACACCCCTGCGTGTTTTTAACAGAAGAACTGTAACGGGTCAACTGTATCGGGACGTCATTTTGCATCGCCTTTTCAGTGGTGCAGTGTGTCCCACTTTCCTCCTGATGGATGATAACGCATGGCCCCACCGAGTTACCATCGTGGAGGAGTACCTTGAAACAGAAGATATCTGTCTTCTTGTGGTGTTCTCCAGACCTAAACCCCATCGAGCACGTCTGGGATGCTCTCGGTCGACGTATTTCTGCACGTCTTAAAACCCCTACGGCACTTCAGGAGCTCCAAGAGGCCCTGATGCAAGAATGAGAGGCCATATCCCAGCAGCTGCTCGACCACCTGATACAGAGTATGCCAAGCAGTTGTGCGGCCTGTGTACGTGCGCATGATGATCATACCCCATACCGATGTCGGGGCATATGCATAGGAAACAATGGCATTTTGTAGCACATGTGTTTCGCGACAGTTTATCACCAATACCGTGGACTTACAGATCTCTGTCGTGTGTGTTCCCTAAGTGTCTGTGCTATTAGCGCCAGTTTTGTGTAGTGCCATGTTGTTATTTACTTATTTATTTATTTACACGTCAAGTTCCGTAGGACCAAATTGAGAAGCAAATTTCCAATGTCATGGAACGTGTCAGTACATGAACTTACAACATAAAAGTAATAATACATAAAAATAAATGTTCATGAACCTGAAAAAAGGTCTGTCCATAAGTTTAACTAAACGCTACGAGCAATACAATAAGAATCAGCTTAATTGTTCAAGGAAGTCCTCGACAGGATAGAAGGAGTGACCCATGAGGAAACTCTTCAGTTTCGATTTGAAAGCGCGTGGATTACTGCTAAGATTTTTGAATTCGAGTGGCAGCTTATTGAAAATAGATGCAGCAGTATACTGCACACCTTTTTGCACAAGAGTTAAGGAAGTCCGATCCAAATGGAGGTTTGATTTCTGCCGAGTATTAACCGAGTGAAAGCTGCTTATTATTGGGAATAAACTAATATTGGTAACAAGAAACAACAATAAGGAGTATACATATTGAGAGGCCAATGTCAAAATACCCAGACTCGTGAACAGAGGTCGACAAGAGGTTCGTGAACTCACACCACTTATTGCCCGAACCGCCAGTTTCTGAGCCAAAAATATCCTTCTCGAATGGAAAGAGCTACTCCAAAACATAATACCACACGACTTAAGTGAATGAAAATAAGCAAAGTATTTAACATTTTTTAAATGTTAAGAAAAATAAGTTGCCGTCTCTTCATCTAAGAGTAGATGATGAATGCAGCTAGCCGCTAACTTTGTGTAATGTCTTGTCTGTATAGACGTGTATCTGTTGCCTTTAAGATCCCTTCACCTTCACACATAAATCTATACAGTAAAGTAAGGGCCTCCCATTTGTTGGCTGATCCGTGATAACACAGGCGAAATGTTAGACTAATGGAGGATTATTAGTATTATCTCTATTTTCATTCGCTCTCTCTCTTTCTCTCCTTTATCTATGTACAGTTTTTAATATAATATTTCATTACGTGCAATCAGCCAAATAGAATCTTTGGTGGAGTCCTTCGTCTTGGTAATCAGCGGCTGGCTTGCTGTAAGAGATCTTTACGTTTATTATTACTATTAAACACTGCATTCAGTCGGGAGAATCGATCGTGTGGACAATTTGTTCCTTTTACGAAAGACTGCGAATTCCAGATGTGTACGAAGCCTTTTTGGACGATTTAACACAGACTCAGTGATTGCAGGCTCTCTTCGACACAGCTGAAACTTCCCCACTAATTACAGGGCCAAGGTGATCATCAAATGATTCAGAAAACTCATTCGTCCAGAACAAAAATGTCACAAACATTATTTATGAAGGAAATTGTGTATTAAATCCATCTCCATTACATGTCCAGATCTCCGGTGATTCCACGTCTTAATTATTTCCCGTTTACAGTCTTTCTCTTCAAACCGCCAGCTGCACAAATGTTAATTGGCTCGCTTTAGCGAGAATAAAAGCAGAATATGTATCTCTCAGAAACACGTCAATCCCTCAACAGATACTCCAGAATCTGTCCTAGTTACCACTCTAACAACCATGGAGAATGCATATATGCATCTCTGTTATTTCTAAGAATACACGCGCTAGAAAATACTTTGGCGTCGTCGAGCTGTCGCCGCATATATTACGAGAAAATCAGATCAGATACTTTTCCAAAGTGAATGAATGTGGACGGTTTGATTGAAAATGATTAATTGGTGCGTGGTAGAGGGTATTTTCTGTGGGGACATTACAATGCCCCCCGCAGCGAGCGAAGTTTGTGAGCCTAATTTTGATTTACCGAACACACTTCGCGAGCTATCTATTAGTGTGGGTAACCCGGAAGTTATGAGTGTCAGTCCTCCGACTGAAAAAAAAATTATGTTTAAGACAGACGAAGAAAAGAAACATTGAAAACAGAAGAAATGAAGAGACAGGTACCGCGGCTGTATTGATTTTACGTGCATCAAGGTGTTATGTTTGCTGTGCACAACCAAGGAAGATGATCTTTCATGAAACTGTTATCAGGGTCTACCCATTCGGGAACTTTCTTAAGCAGGGAAACCTTGGAAAACCTCTTAAGCCTAGACCCCCAGCGTACGGTACATAGAAGATAGGAAAGCCTACAGAAGAGAAAAAATAATTTTGAAATTGACCTCTAAAGGAAAGATAGGGATCGATTTATATAACGATTTGGAGAAGAGTGATTTGTGCCTCTAGCTAAAAAAATTTACAATCAATAAATCGAGTTTTTTGTTTACAATCTTGTTCCCAGGACAATATCTTGCGGTGCTGAAACTCCCCCGGATCTTGCATGTCCCCGACGTCCACCTTTGCAGTCGGTCTTCTACGCGGCCCACAATGGGAAGAGTAGAAGGGACAGGGATACCAGATTTCACATGCAACATTTATTCCAAAAGAATTAGCAATGACCGAAAGGGAAACTCTTCCTGTAAAAGAACTGGTTAGGTTGCACCGTCCAAGATTCTCCTTTTTGAAAACAAAATCCCTATGGCTTCATGCATCCTTTTTCTTACGATGTACTGCAAGGAATTTAGCCATTGACTTAAAGTTTCCATTTATCCATTGACTAATGCTGTTGCCGAAAACATCATAATATTTACTCTAGTTTGAATTTTCTTTTGGACTTCGCATCACCACTTGTGCCTGTAAGTCCAAAAATTCTGACACATTTTCTGTCAATGATTTATTCTTCGTAATTTAAAGGATTCATGCAACTTGCAGTAGATTTTGGATTCAAATCATCGAATAATGGAAAGTGTGGTTCATTTTATACAGAGACATAATCCATCATTTCCTTGAAAAGTAATATCATTTCTCTATATTCATAAAATTTTTATCCTAAATATATATATTTCTCCGCTTGATTGCTGTAATGTAAAAGTTATTAGTAGTGAGGAATGTTGATTCAGATCAGATATTTTTCCAAAGTGAATGAAAGTGGATGGTTTGATTGAAAATGATTAATTGGTGCTTGGTAGAGGGTATTTTCTGTGGGGACATTACAAGTAGACTAATTTACGTGTCTAAGTATCACTCACTTTTGATACCGTTCGAATAGTAAAAATGGCAACATTAAGTCTTTGAACAAGATCCTGAACGTGGGCTTTCCACGACAGCTTATTATCTATTTGAACACCTAGAAATTTGAACTGTTCAGTTTCACTAATCATATGGCCGTTCTGTGAGATTAAAACGTTAGGTTTTGTTGAATTGTGTGTTAGAAACTGTAAAAACTGAGTCTTACTGTGATTTAACGTTAGTTTATTTTCTACATGCCATGAACTGAAGTCATTTACTGCACCATTTGAAACCGAGTCAAAGTTGCACACAGCATCCTTTACTACCAAGCTAGTGTCATCAGCAAACAGAAATATTTTAGAGTTACCCATAATACTAGAGGACATATCATTTATATAAATAATCAACAGGAGTGGCCCCAACACTGATCCCTGGGGCACCCCCCCATTTGACAGTACTCCACTCAGATCCCACATCACAGCCGTTATCAACATTGTGAATAATGACCTTTTGCTGCCTGTTGCTAAAGTAAGAGGTGAACCAATTGTGAGCTACTCCCCTTATTCCGTAATGGTCCAACTTGTGGAGCAATATTGGGAGATTAACACAGTCAAATGCCTTAGTTAAATCAAAAAATACGCCAAGCGTTCGAAATTTTTTGTTTAGCCCATCCAGTACATCACAGAGAAAAGAGAATATAGCATTTTCAGTTGTTAAACGACTTCTAAAGCCGAACTGTACATTTGATAGCAAATCGTGTGATATAAAATGATCAATTAACCTTACATACACAGCCTTTTCGATAACTTTTGCAAACACTGATGATATAGAAATAGGTCTAAAATTATCTACATTATCCCTTTCTCCCTTTTTATAAAGCGGCTTTACTACTGAGTACTTTAATCGCTCAGGAAACTGATTATTCCTAAAGGAAAAATTACAAATATGGCTAAATATAGGGCTAACATGTGCAGCACAGTACTTTAATATTCTGCTAGACACTCCATCATAACCATGAGAGTCCTTAGTCTTCAGTGATTTAATTATTGACTCAATCTCCCTCTTGTCTGTATCACAGAGGAGTACTTCAGACATCAATTTCGGAAAGGCATTTGCTAAGAAATTTATATGATTTCGTGTAGAAACTAAATTTTTATTTAATTCACCAGCAATGCTCAGAAAATGATTGTTAAATACTGTACATATATCTGATTTATCAGTAACAGAAATATTATTACTACGAACTGACTTTCTATCATCGACCTTGTGCTGCTGACCAGACACTTCCTTCACAACTGACCATATGGCTTTAATTTTATCCTGTGAATTAGCTATTCTACTTGCATACCACATACTCTTTGCCTTGCTAATAACATTTTTAAGCACCTTACAATACTGTTTGTAATGGGCTACTGTAGCTTGATTGTGACTACTTCTAACATTTTGATATAATTCCCACTTTGTTCTACATGGTATCCTTATCCCACTAGTCAGCCAACCGGGCTGTCCATTACTGCTAGTACCCCGTTTAGAATGTTCTAATGGAAAGCAACTCTCAAAGAGCATGAGAAATGTGTTATGGAAAGCATTGTATTTATCATCTATATTATCGGCACTATAAACATCTTGCCACTCTTGCTCCTTGACAAGTTTTAAAAAACTCTCTATTGGTGTTGGATTAACTTTCCTACATAGTTTGTAATTAAATATGACATTGGTTTGAATACAAAAGCCTTTTAGTGTTAAAATTTGTGTATCATGGTCTGAAAGGCCATTCACCCTTTTACTAACAGAATGCCCATCTACACTCCTGGAAATTGAAATAAGAACACCTTGAACTCATTGTCCCAGGAAAGGGAAACTTTATTGACACATTCCTGGGGTCAGATACATCACATGATCACACTGACAGAACCACAGGCACATAGACACAGGCAACAGAGCATGCACAATGTCGGCACTAGTACAGTGTATATCCACCTTTCGCAGCAATGCAGGCTGCTATTCTCCCATGGAGACGATCGTAGAGATGCTGGATGTAGTCCTGTGGAATGGCTTGCCATGCCATTTCCACCTGGCGCCTCAGTTGGACCAGCGTTCGTGCTGGACGTGCAGACCGCGTGAGACGACGCTTCATCCAGTCCCAAACATGCTCAATGGGGGACAGATCCGGAGATCTTGCTGGCCAGGGTAGTTGACTTACACCTTCTAGAGCATGTTGGGTGGCACGGGATACATGCGGACGTGCATTGTCCTGTTGGAACAGCAAGTTCCCTTGCCGGTCTAGGAATGGTAGAACGATGGGTTCGATGACGGTTTGGATGTACCGTGCACTATTCAGTGTCCCCTCGACGATCACCAGTGGTGTAAGGCCAGTGTAGGAGATCGCTCCCCACATCATGATGCCGGGTGTTGGCCCTGTGTGCCTCGGTCGCATGCAGTCCTGATTGTGGCGCTCACCTGCACGGCGCCAAACACGCATAAGACCATCATTGGCACCAAGGCAGAAGCGACTCTCATCGCTGAAGACGACACGTCTCCATTCGTCCCTCCATTCACGCCTGTCGCGACACCACTGGAGGCGGGCTGCACGATGTTGGGGCGTGAGCGGAAGACGGCCTAACGGTGTGCGGGACCGTAGCCCAGCTCCATGGAGACGGTTGCGAATGGTCCTCGCCGATACCCCAGGAGCAACAGTGTCCCTAATTTGCTGGGAAGTGGCGGTGCGGTCCCCTACGGCACTGCGTAGGATCCTACGGTCTTGGCGTGCATCCGTGCGTCGCTGCGGTCCGGTCCCACGTCGACGGGCACGTGCACCTTCCGCCGACCACTGGCGACAACATCGATGTACTGTGGAGACCTCACGCCCCACGTGTTGAGCAATTCGGCGGTACGTCCACCCGGCCTCCCGCATGCCCACTATACGCCCTCGCTCAAAGTCCGTCAAATGCACATACGGTTCACGTCCACGCTGTCGCGGCATGCTACCAGTGTTAAAGACTGCGATGGAGCTCCGTATGCCACGGCAAACTGGCTGACACTGACGGCGGCGGTGCACAAATGCTGCGCAGCTAGCGTCATTCGACGGCCAACACCGCGGTTCCTGGTGTGTCCGCTGTGCCGTGCGTGTGATCATTGCTTGTACAGCCCTCTCGCAGTGTCCGGAGCAAGTATGGTGGGTCTGACACACCGGTGTCAATGTGTTCTTTTTTCCATTTCCAGGAGTGTAGTAATGAAGAATGAATAAAAATATTGTCTATGATTGTGCTACTGTTACCCTGCACCCTAGTTGGAAAAAACACAGTTTGCATCAGATCATATGAATTTAGGAAATCTACCAACATCCTTTTTCTTGCACAATCATGTACAAAATTAATATTGAAGTCACCACATCTAACTGCTTTCAGGTACTTCCTGCAAAGTGAATCAAGAACCTTCTCTAGCTTAAGCAAAAACTCTGAAGTCGGAGTTAGGGAACCTATAAACAACAGCAATTAGGAGTTTCACTAAATTCAACAAATGCTGCACAACTTTCAAATATCTGTTCAGTGCAGTGTCGTGATAGGTCTATGGACTCAAATGAAATACTGTTTTTTAAGTACAGAGCCAGTCCCCCACCCCGCAAGGAACTCCTTGAGAAACAGCCAGCTAATCTGTAGCCTGGTAAAGGAAGCCTCTGAATTATCAAATTATTTAAGTGGTGCTCTGATATACCAATAATTTCAGAGTTAACATCTATTAGCAGTTCACTAACTTTATCTCTAATACCTCTTATATTTTGATGAAATATGCTAATTCCTTCTCTACTTGGAAACATTACATCCTCTTAAGGTGAGCCCTTAGTTAGAGGGACTTCCTTTAAGCAGGTATACCTATCAGCTGACTTCAGTCTGAAAAAGGTGCAGCTCTAACTACTACAGGAATTTTTCCATGAGTGACACTACTACCACCACCACCCACTACACTGTCACCTATAAGCTTAGCCAGCCTCCCCTTCCCATACCCATTGAGGTGCAGGCCATGCCTAGTGAAACCTCATCTACTGATAGACCCAACTGGCACCACTGAGATATGATCCATGCCCTCCACCATCAATGCCCTCCCCAGCCCCACATTAAAGCGCCTAACAGCCGCATTAAGGTGAGGCCGACCATGACACTGTGGCACCACATTCTGCAATTATCCATAATTTATAAGCATGAGTGTAGATTAGTGATTCCGTAGGCTGTGAACAATGTAAACAGTGAAATGAAACCCTATTATTCCTAGTATACACATATTTGTGCTATCGTTAATAGACACGTGTCATACGTCGAACGTCATCCTCAACGAAACATTTTACCTGAAAGGAAATTTTCTGCAGGTTGTTCCAGTGGTTTGGATATACGAAACATTCGATACCAGACTCGCCCGAATAGCATTCCGCTTCCAAGATTAGGTGAGGCGCACCGGCCGCGGATCGAGTCCGCTCGTTGAATTGCCGACGAGAGTCGGTGTGCCGGCCAAACTGGGTTGGCGTTTAGGCAGTTCCCCACATCCGTATGTGTGAATATTGGGCTGGTAGCCACGTTCCGTCTCAGTTGCACTATTCACAACACACCGAAAAAAATTTTTTCGCCCTTCGACCCCGTAAAGACAAGAAATGAGGCCAGAAAGAAGAAGAGGAGATACTCGTACATTCTACAGCGATCGGATCGTGCACTCGTTAGAGAAGTGTGTATCTCATCCATGTGACAAAATCCGAGGTTCAAAAAATGGTTCAATGGCTCTAAGCGCTATGGGACTAAACGTCTGAGGTCATCAGTCCCCTAGAACTAATTAAACCTAACTAACCTAAGGACATCACACACAACCATGCCCGAGGCAGGATTCGAACCTGCGACCGTAGCAGCAGCGCGGTTCCGGACTGAAGCGCCTAGAACCGCTCGGCCACAGCGGCCGGCAAAATCCGAGGGAGTGAGACGTTTTCGCACTGGTTCAAATGGCTCTGAGCACTATGGGACTTAACTTCTGAGGTCATCAGTACCCTAGAACTTAGAACTACTTAAACCTAACTAACCTAAGGACATCACACACATCCATGCCCGAGGCAGGATTCGAACCTGCGACCGTAGCGGTCGCGCGGTTCCAGACTGTAGCGCCTAGAACCGCTCGGCCACTCCGGCCGGCTTTCGCACTGGTTCGTGATTCTCTTGTAGTGCCATGCCGTGACAGTACACGCTGTTCCATATCTCAACAAGTATTTTTTTTCTAGGATTGGCTAGTACTATATCCCGTAAGAATGTAGGACTCTTATCTTGTTAAACACTCTGTATGTACTTAACTACTTACTGATGTTTATTGAAATATCTTCTCAATACATTTCTGTTAATGCATCAAAACTGTCAGATGACGGTCGCAAGATCAGAATTAGTAGCTAATAAGCATTACTCTCCAAACAAAAACTTTTGGTGGTTCATAATAACAAATGTTAGAAGGTGCAAGGGGACCATCAGAACTTTTAATCATTGTTTTTGATAAGTCTTAGCTATGTTGTAGAGGGACCTCTCGTGAATACGTGGCTAGTGGATTTACGTGCTACGGGCCCTATTTTCCGAGAAAATCGATGTTGAAGTTTTATGCGTGCCTCCTATACGGCCTAAAGTTAGTAATGTTTCGAGCAAGCAAGGGTAGCGCATCAGCTAAAGTTCACGGCTACCACGCCATGCTGGCGATACAGGTACAAATCCTGCCCATGAAATATTTGTCCTTTCAGTTTCATCACTTCGAGGAAAGATTCCACAAGAAACGTTATTTAATTCTTCATCAATGTAGTGCACCTTCTTTCACAGGTGTGATCAAGTACGCCTGGTTCACAGTTCGAAATTGATACAAGTACGATAAACTTTTTGAATTTAAACGAACTGTGTTTTCCGGTATCGCTTCTGAAAAATCCATGTGCCAGCAACGGAGTAGCTTTTACTAAATGTGCTAGATGCTCTACGAATTTGTGTTGCCGTTATTTCTACGACAAATACCATCCGGAATTCTGTTGTAGCAAAGCAAACGACAGCGAGTAAGACGATCATGTTACCTATTCTGTAACAAACGGAATACACATTTGAAGAAAGTTTGTCGTAATGATTGATATATTAATAAAATTACAATGGTAAAATATTTTGAATAATGTTGCACGACATACGCTATTTAATCATATTTTGTGCGATAAATTGAAGTGAAAACAGTACACGAGCAGGATTTGAATTGCACAGCCAGCGTGGTAGCCGCGAACCGGAGCCGCTGCGCTACGCTAGCTTGGTCGAAACACGACTGACGCTACACATACAGGCCGTACATATAAAACAATAACGATTTTCTCTGAGACTAGGGGCCGTCGCACGAAACGCCGCTAGCCAGGTACTCAGGACAAATCCCTCTACAACATACAAAATCCGTGATTAACAGGTCTGATGGTGCCCTTGTCAGAAATGATAAAAGTAAGAAACATCATTAACTGATGGATTATTTACAAGCGTGTCTTTGGCAAGTTCTAGAGCCTCAATTCCTAAAAAGAACCATAAAAACTTTTACTGCTGTTACAACCACTGTCTCGAGCAGAGATCGCTAACATGCACTTGGGTGGCCGAGTTTGCCTCAGGGACAGCCGCTTCGAATCCCAGGGGTGGAAGAAATTTTCACCATCGGGGTTAGGCCAACAGAGGGAGGGGAGGTGGGGCCATACGGTTCCTCATCATCAAACTTCGTCTTCAGGTCCTGGAGCAAACTTCAAACCTGACCGTACAGTCTCGTGAGTGACGACATATCTGTTGCTCCGAAAAGTTCCGACACCGGATTAAAATAAAATAGAGAAAATGAAGATGCTAGTTTTATGAATATCTGCTATGGCATCCAAGCGTTGTCCCTTAATGTGCATTTTTTCACTTCGTCGTTTTGTGGTAGGTTCGCACTGATGACAAGTATCGTCTACCGTGATTTTTTACAGAAGAGAATTGTCAGCGTTTTGCTTTGCAATCAAGTCGCGGAAAGTGTCCACGTGTCGTTTTTTTTGTTCGAGATTCAAGGTGTGTAACAAACTTTGCATTCACTTTTTTCTTCTTCCAAAATATCTGGAGGATGTCCCGATCACTTGATTTAGAGATATTGCTCCATTGCGATTCGTGACAAAACGACGTTGATGCCCTACGACCAGACGTCCACAACTTAACAGTGCCTGCTCTAAACTGACTACTCGAATGTACATCTGTCGTTCACACTTGTTAGTTCAAGCAGCCACCGTAGTTACTGTGCTGATACCGTTTTTTTTCCACCAGGAATAAAATCAGTAAAAGAAAAACCAGTACACTCAGGCTTCGCTAACGAATGGCGCGCATTAGGCGTCAGTAAGGAAAGTAGTTCCAGGTCAGGCCCTGACCAACATTGCTATTTACATTTTTTGCTAGACTTACTATTAGCTATTATCCACCTACATAGTCACTACACAAATTTCCTTCACTTTCCCTCCGCCTTGCTAAAATACGTACCGTAGGACATTCATGGATATAGTAAATATTAAATGTTTGCCCCATATATACATATAGTCTGCGCACGCCTGTACCTCTGCAATGTTACGTGTCGTGTCCGGCTCACTCGTCTAATATAGGGTGCCTAGGAAGCTGTTTTCTCGGATAGCTAGACAACAATTCAAGCAAATCTTAGTAATGGAGTTTATTACTGTAAATTAAATTGACGAACTTAACTTGTAATTTTCTCAGATACAGCAAAGGACCTGGAAGAGCAGCTGAACGGAATGGAAAGTGTCCTGAAAGGAGGGTATAAGATGAACATCAACAAAAGCAAAACGAGGATAATGGAATGTAGTCGAATTAAGTCGGGTGATGCTGAGGGAATTAGATTAGGGAATGAGACGCTTAAAATAGTACATGAATTTTGGTATTTGGGGAGTAAAATAACTGATGATGGTTGAAGTAGAGAGGATATAAAATTGTAGACTGACAATGGCAAGAAGAGAAATTTGTTAACATCGAGTATAGATTTAAGAGTCAGGAAGTCGTTTCTGAAAGTATTTGTATGGAGTGAAGCCATTTATGGAAGTGAAACGTGGACGATAAATAGTTTAGACAAGAAGAGAATAGAAGCTTTCGAAATGTGGTGTTTCAGAGAATGCTGAAGATTAGGTGGGTAGATCACATAACTAATGAGGAGGTATTGAATAGAATTGGGGAGAAAAGAAATGTGTGGCACACCTTGACTAGAAGAAGGGATCGCCTGGTAGAACATATTCCGAGGCATCAAGGGATCACCAATTTAGTACTGGAGGGCAGCGTGGAGGGTAAAAATCGTAGAGGGAGACCAAGAGATGAATACACAAACAGAATCAGAAGGATGTAAGTTGCAGTAGGTACTGGGAGATGAAGCTTGCACAGGATAGAGTAGCGTGGAGAGCTGCATCAAACCAGTCTCTGGACTGAAGACCACAACAACAACAACAACAACTTTGCATATTTACAAAGATGGGTCGCAAGCAAATGGTGACATGCAAATAATCAATGTCCTTCGATGTATACAATTTCCATGCAAGCAAATAATACAGTTCACCCGTCACGGCTCGTCTTCTAGAAAGCGTCTTCTAGTGTGGTCGCGGCTAGACGGAACGGCGCTTATATTCTCTTCGTGTAGGGGGCGCTCCTGTCGTGGTGTCGTGCTAGTCAGCGTACTGTTGGATGAGGTCGTCTCACAGCCCTCTCTGCTGTATCGTTCCAGGCCGACGTGCCAGTGTTTGATGTTACGCCGAAACATTACGGTTTGAAAGCAATATCTAAATCACGTGACTAAAGGTAAAAAGCTGATTTTCTCAGATTAAGCACTATCGGGGGAGGCGGAGGGGAGGGGGTTGGGGTTGATTTGGGGGAGGAGACCAAACTGCGAGGTCATCGGTCTCATCGGATTTGGTTAGGATGGGAAAGGAAGGCGACCGTGGCCTTTCAAAAGAAACATCCCGGCATTTCCCTGAAGCGATTTAGGGAAATCACGGAAAACCTAAATCAGGATGACTGGACGCGGGATTGAACCGTCGTCCTTCCGAATGCGAGTCCAGTATACCAATTACTGCGCTACTCGCTCGTTTAAGCGCTATGCAAAGCGAGCAAATAGTTACGGTTTTTCTCATTCTTAGCTGAAATCAAGCTTTGACTTTAACAGCTGAATCACGTGTTTTATTAATGTTACTCATGTACTAGTACAGTTAAACCTAGTTTCTCCGAAATTTCTGATATTATTGTGGTGGTTATTGTTTTTACATTTAGCCAAGTGTAATAGTAATAGTTTGAAACATTGTATCGGCGGCTCTTTCTTTTTACAAGCTATAGAATAACAGTTCTTCAGAGAATTGATGTATTTGTTTCAACGCGGGTCTTTTTTTTAAAGGATGGGGCCCCTCCACGCCCGCACCAACGTGGTGACCAACACAAAAGTTCTACTGTCACCTCCGTATGCATGTTAGTTTTGAATCAAGGCGTCACAGGATGCAGGCTGTGATGTTATCCATGCGTCTGGGTAAGACTACTCATTAACATGGTCCATCAGGAGATAGAAGTGGTCGAAAGCGATCGAAGGGTAGCGGTTGTAAGAGCAGAGGAAAAAAAGTGCCAAGGCCAGCGCCAAGGGAAAAAAACCTCTGCGACAGTAGGACGGGTAGTAAGGGCAGTAGCGGCTTGCTATCTGCGACAGTGCATGCAAGGTGTGGTTGTGTTAGTTCGAGGTATCGTGCATCGTTACCTTTGTCGTTGTTGGAGCTTGTTGCGGCGCTTGCTGCAGTTGCTGCGTCCCTGCAACAGTTCAAAGTCGTTGTGGATTAGTGGGCGATCGGTCATAGATCGGCTCACGGACTGTGTAGGGGGGGTGTGTGTGGCTGGTTTGCGTGCTGTGTACAGTACGGTTTCCCTGCGGTTGCCTGTTTTTCGGCTAGTCGCACATCTGGGTTTCCAGTAATAACTGTGTTGCAGGGGCTCGCTAGTACCGTCGTGTTAGCGTTCTATAGACCATAGATGTTCAGTTCCTAGCCAGTAATGTCTTTGGTCTGTTATGCTTCCATCTATGGTTGTGGTCGTAGTTACCCAGAGAAAGGATAAACGGGTTGCGCGAGTGTCTCGTGTTATTGTACAGTCGTGTGGAGAGTTTTTGGAATACCTGCAAGATAGTATCTAGCCGGTATTCCCGGTGAAGATCCGCGATGCGTATGTAGCGCGGAGCGTTGCTTATGATTTTGAGTACTTTGTTCTGTATGAGCTGCAGACGGCGCAGGCGAGTTGGCGCAGCGTATCCCCAGACAGGGGCTGCGTACGTCATCAGGGGTCTAATAAGTGTCATGTACATGGACCTAGACACCCTCCTGTTTAGTGAGCAACGCCTGTTAAGCATAGGGTAGAGTTGTTTGAGCCTCGCGTTAGCTTTGTTGGTCACGTGTTGAATGTGGTCCCCCCAGAGTAGTTTCCTGTCCAGCCAGACACCGAGGTATTTGACCTTCTCGCGGAAACGTATTGGGCGTGTGTGTAGTGTTATTGGGTTGCAGTGCTGATGTTTGCGCAGTTGCTTCGGTCTTCTAGTGAACAGAACGGCCTCGCACTTGTCGACGTTTACTCTAACACGCCATTTCACCAGCCAAGGCTCCGCCGTTCTGAGTGCGGTCTGTAGTCGTGAGTTAATGTTAGACGGCTTCCAATCTTGCGCAAGGATGGCAGTGTCATCCGCGTAGATTGCTACCGTCGTGTTATGTGTAGCTGGGAGGTCGTTGATGTAGAGGTTAAACAGTAAGGGCCCTAGGATGCTTCCTTGGGGTACTCCTGCCTGTATACCATGTCGTGTCGATTGTTTGCCCTGCACGTCAGTGTTGAAACTCCTGTCCGTGAGATATGAGTGTATGAGACGTACGAGCCCGTCGGGGAACCCTGCGTCACTGAGTTTGCGTATTAGGCCGTTGTGCCACAGACGATCGAAAGCCTTTTCGATGTCCAGGAACACCGCCCCAGTTGCCTTGCTTGTGTTGTATCCGTGTGTTATGTATTCAACGACGCGGAGGAGTTGTTGTGTTGTTGAGTGGTGATTCCTGAAACCGAATTGCTCCGGTCTCAGGGTATCGTTTGTGATGCAGTGCCTGGTGAGTCGTTTTAATATTACCTTCTCAACGATCTTGCTGAGCGCGCTCAGCAGACTGATGGGTCGGTAATTTTGTGGGAGGGAGTGGTCTTTCCCCGGCTTCCTGAACATCAGGACCTTGGCCGTCTTCCAAAAGGCGGGGAAGTGTTGGTGCTTGAGTATGGCATTCGTAATGTGTGCTAGGTAGTCTACAGCTTTGTCCGTGAACTCCTGGAGGACACGGTTTTGAATGCCATCGTGACCAGGGGCCTTCCTAGCTGTGGTGTGCATGATGGCCCATTTGATTTCTGCTGTACTAGCTTGTCGGATGTTGTTGCGCGCTGGTTGGGCCAAGATGCGTGTGACCTCCTGGTCCGTATCAAGTGTGAATGCTGGGTCTGAGGGATCCAGGTTCGGTGTGAATGACGCTGCGAGTGTGAGGGCCATCAGTTCCGCTTTTTCTTCCGCCGAATATGCTGGTCCGTCTGGCCCTTGTAACGTGGGGGTGTACAGTTTCTCCCTGGTGAAGTGTCGGGCTAGCTGCCACACGCCAGGCCGCGTGGTGTCTAGCCCTTCGAGTTTCTGGTCCCACTGTTGGGTCATTTAGTTCACTGCTTTTAGAGGAGAAGAAGACAAAATGTAATTTGACAAGAAGCGTTTAGTTTTCTAATGATTTCTCATTAATACGTGTGAACTGTTTTATTACGCTATTGGAAGAAATGACATCCGTTTTCAATGTCTGGTTCTTAGACAAAAGAAGCCTTAATGTTTCAAACAACCGTTAAAGTTTCATGATTTTTGCTCGGTCTACAACCAATATCGAAACCATGCAAAGTAAGATTCGTAATATACCACAAAACGTTGATTATAGAAGACCCATGCAATGAGTTAGATATTAGTATTCGCTCGTTTCAAAATTTTCGTCATCGTTACCGTTGTAGACCTGAGGATCAAAGTATTTTCACGAAGCAGAAGTAGAGGGTGAATTCCTAAAACTTGCTCTCCAGATATTGCGTAAATGGAAAGAGCTGTTGATATGCAGTTTTCACAGAATGGATTGGTAGTCAGGGGCTCGTATTGTTAGCCAATAAACACTATGTAAAAACATTTATAAACATTTTTGTGCAAGCATACACTTTTTAAATGGAACTATGCCTATTGACATTAACAAACTAAAAGTAGTGTAAATCAGATTGTCAATCGTGTTTGTTGCGGGAGTTCAATGCGAATCTTTTAGGAGATATCGTATTTTGAAAAGTTCCCACTCCGACACTTGTACATTCCCTTTAATGGCGCACGCTAAGGAACAACACAAGTGCATACTCTAGTTACGTGGATTCTGACCAGTAACGAGAAAACTGACAATCACAGGTTGTGTTCAAAATAACCACCGGCAATAAACGCTTACAGTCTGGTATGGAACGACAGCTGCACACGTGCTAGCATTTCTGAGAAGATGTCCGAGCAGACTACTGTAATACGTCGTTGCATATATCGTTGGTATGTCCTTGTAGACAGCGTCTTTTAGCTTACCCGCACAGAAAAAAAGCCTACAGGCGTGAAATCCGGGGAATGGGCCGGCCAAGCTACAGTCCTCTATCTCCAATCCAACGACTTGGAAAAATTCGTGAAGACGTCCTATAGTACTTCTTGCATTATGGGATGGACAGCCATCGTGTTGGTTCCAAAGATTCCTCCTAACCTGCAGGGGAACGTCTTCTAGCATCCGTGGAAGATAGCCTGTTAGGAGGCTACGATACCTGCACCCGTTCAGCGTTCCGTGGATCAAACATGGGCCTATGAGCTGATGGTGCACACTACCCTACACCGCACCTTTACACTCCATGGACGGTGACGTTCCACCTGACGAAGCCAACGGTAGCAGACCAATAGTGCCTGTTTCGGCGGTTTTCCTGGCCTTGATTCGTAGATGTCGCTTCATCACTAAACAAGATTCTTCATACATCTGGAGTATCCTGTATTAATGCGCATGTACAGAAGTTAATACGTTTCTCATAATTGTTACCAAGCAGCACTTGATGGAGAAAGATGCGATAGGGATGGAACTTATGGCGACGGAGAATGCGTAGGACACTTGCCTACTTGCCTGACTCATGCCACTTTCTTGTGCGACTGAGCAGGAGCTAACGTGCAGATCAACTTCAAGAGCAGCAACAGCGTTAATTTCCTCTTCTCCTGTTCTCGTTTGTTTATTCTTTTACGTTGTCTGCGTGTCCCACTACTACTTTCACGTGGATGGTTGAAGAGGCTGATAAATAATTGCCGAGATGGTTGACGTCTGTTGGGATATTTAACCGCAAACATCGTACAAGAGCGAACTGCGTTATTCCTGCAGTCTTTATACACCATGAGCGTGTCGGCTTTTTCTGCATTGGTAAATCCCATCGTCCACTCACGAGCTACTGCTTGGAGTGTCATATGCTAACTGACTAGCAAGTCTCAGTACACTCAAGGGACACACAAGCACATTGTAAGCAAATATAACAACATCGTACCTAGCAACTACGCAGGTTGAATGACACAAACAAGTGTCGGTGCGGAAACTTTTCAGAATACGATATCTCGTAAACGACTCGCACTAGACTCCTACAATAAACACCATTGACATTCTAATCTACCCTGCTATTAGTCTCTTAATGTCAACAGGCATTGTTCCATTCAAAAAAGTGTATCTTTGCACAAAAATACCCTTTCTAAGTATTATTACAATGTATTTATTGGCTAACAATACAAACCCCTGGCTAGAAATCCATTCTGTGAAAACTACACATCAATAGCAGTTTCTATTTCCGCAATAGCTGCGGTGCAAGCTTAGGTGATTCATCTTGTATAATGACCCTTGGACACAAATTCTCTCAGGCTGGAACCATTCACATCCGCTTGGTGCAGATTCAGTCTGTAAATTCATTAATCCTCGAAAAATACATCCGCAAATTCTTTTGTTTTTAAAACAACATTAGCTGTGGAACAAAATTTTACTCCCTTTCAGACAGATTGCGGTGCACGCAAACGCTACACAAGTGTTCACGGTTCTAATAAAGAAACGTTTACTGAAAATGGTGCAATTAAGGTAAACTGTCAGTGTTCCAGATGTCGCCTACAAATGAATGCCGCCGCTAGTCAGCAAAACGAGATGTTGTTTCCAATATAATGACGTCTATGCGGCCATTATCATGTAAGGTCTAAGTGTAAATACATGGTGAGTATACACTTAGATTTTGAATGTGCACATAAAGCAAAAAACAAGCATATAAATTAACGGAACCGTAAGAAATCCGAAGGCCAAGAAATGCCTGATTTAAAATTTAGTTTGTAGTAAAACTTCTCCGTCGGCAACTACATCCTTTTCCATTTTTTCTTGTTGTCCACTTAAAGGTGTTTTGACATCTATACGCCATTTTCCGTGGCTCTGTTCATTTCTTAAGCTACATTAATTAAATATTCAATTATACCAGGTGGTCCGCTATCATAATTTTTCTTCTTATTTGTTTGATAACATGTCATGTTTATTATGATATTGTGCATCTTTTGGTACGTTCTACGGATTGCAATTATGCACATTTTTTCACACGGTTTAGCCACTCCACTATTACCAGTTGTTGCAGTTTCTATTCGCAAACGAACTTAGAAAAAAGAAAATACTTACCGAGATATGGGCGAAGAGGAAGGCCTTATTTTTGTTTTAATTATCACTCAGGGACTATACCATAAATGCACAGCACTGGGGATTTAAAATGGTCTTATTTACTGTGAAGTTCTTTATTTTTGTCCACTGCATTTAATACACATATGTTGTTCTAACCCAGCAGGGTTCGCGCTGATTTTGATGCCTAGACGGTGCTACACCATATCGGATCACGATTGCTATTTCGTCCAACCCTGTGCAGTCTTCTACAGAGTGTCGGTTGCTTCTCACTGCCGGATAGGAATAAGCTATAAGTGTGGCGCTCGTCAGTCTAAAATATGGACGGAGGGCTGTGGCGGCAGCAGGAGGCGGCGCTTGGGGCTGATGACCTCCTGGGAGGCGCCGGGTTGACGCCACAGGGAAACGCTCAATAAAAGCGGCCACGGGGGCGGCTAGACAAAGAATGTCCTCTCGCTTACTGCTAGCGGCCAGGCGACGTACTGGGGCCTCGAGGTCAGGGCCTGCACAAGGTTCCAAAACCTTTAGGGGCAACAACTATTTAGCATCCGTATGTGTATTTCGAACAGCAGGTGTTCATACTTCACGCAGTTCGAAGAATGTAAAACCCTTTCTGTCCATCTCCGCAGACCAGTCCAGTCTCGGGGGGGGGGGGGGGGGGGGAGGGCGTCTTTGGAGGTTCGTGGGGTCAACCCCAACGTTTTCGCCGCCTTTGTCAGCTTTCGTGAACTGCAGCCGCTACTACTCGGTCAAGTAGCTCCTCAGCTGACATCACGAGGTTGAGTGCACCCCGTTCCAGGCCTCCCAAGAAGGAAAAATTCCTGACAGGAGCGGGAATTGAACCCTGGCCGTTCGCATAGCAGTCAGGGGGCTGACCACTCAGCTATGGAGGCGGACGCAAACTAATGTGATGTCGTCATACTGTGTGCCTGATAAACAACCTGCTAAAGAGAACGAATCCATCAAAAACAGTTGCAAGGAGAATGGAACCGATGATACTTTTGTTTCAGTATCAGATCTTGATCCACTCTGTCTTCGGCTGCGGGAGTACCATAATTTCTCATAACTATAGTTCGGGCAGGTGACTGCGGCCCAACCTACCTTTATTGTTATGAAGAGCTGAACAACTGTCGTCTGCATTTCTTCTGTTCGACGTTTGGAAGTCCGATAGGTGCTGCACTCTACGAAACTGTCAGATTTCTGTATCAGAATGTTTGGAAAGCGTCAGTTGCTTCTGATCTACCTTGAGGAGTGAACCTGATTTTGAATTTGTTCCAAAATTTTATACGTGGCCATAAATGGCTAAGGAAATTTAAGTAACGATTTATAATGTTTTTATTTCTTATTATTTAGCAACGCTCTGTCACAAGTATGTTTGATAAATTTTCGTTATCTGATACTTTATAAAAAAGTTAAACTTGAGACGTAACTATGATCCAAAATTTCCATCTACTTGGTGGTCTTTTTAAGTTAGTTTATACTGCTGCTACAGTATTTAAATACGTGAAGTTAAAACAGCTCTAACACAATTTGCACGTTATACTTCAGTAAAAAATGAACAATAAAAATCAAAAGAGAACAGGTGGGAGTCCACGTCAGCCTTATGTCCCAGATGCAACGGACTTACGTTTAAGAGAAACACTTGAAAAGAAACTGAGTCAGAGGCAAGAGTCTAAAATTAAAGACTTTGTCATTATCAAATATGACGGCGAAATCTGTGCAGGTACAGTCATCTGGGGCAGATGGGTGGTAGATGGAAAGAAATAGGAAACTGCGGATACGACCTAAAGAAAGGGATCTTCTTATGACCAACGAATCTGATGTAATTTGAAAAATTCGCACCCACACCCTGTCCGTGTTAAGATGTCCAATAAAAGAAAATTAGATTTTGTAAAAGAACTCAAACGTGAACACCTGTGTCACCTATTTTCTTATGTAAGTAATTAAATTTCATGAACTGATAAATAAATGTGTTGAATAATACTTTTCTTTCATTTTCTACTCAAATAAATGAACATACGAACCATAGTTGTAAGACAACATAACACATGTGAGATGGAACATAGTTACGAACGTCAGCAACTGACTGGGCTCCAGTTTCTAATAATTTATATCTACTTTGATAATACTTGAAATTAAAAACTGGAATAATAGTAATGTTCCTTTCACTTCACTAAACACTCGAAAAAAAAGGAGAAGAATATAGGCACAGCAAACAACATGACAAAAAATGCGGAAATGGGGTCACAGTTACTGGAATTTACGGTATCGTATGCGACTATGCACCGTAATCTACGTCGCATAAATTAGATATTCTCCATTACAGGGCGATCTGCCTAACCTTTGGCGCTATAAAATCGTCCGACCAATGCAATGTTAGTGGAAACTTCCGAAATGTCACTGAAGATACGTTTCTCTTGCATCATTTAGCGATATCTGAACTTCATAAAAAGAAGTGTCCAAATTTTGAGTTCTAACACTATCACCTCAGAAGAAAGACGCGAAAAGAACTCCTCTGCCGGCCGGGATGGCCGAGCGGTTATAGGCGCTACGGTCTGGAACCGCGTGACCGCTACGGTCGCAGGTTCGAATCCTGCCTCGGGCATGGATGTGTGTGATGTCCTTAGGTTAGTTAGGTTTAAGTAGTTCTGGGTTCTAGGGGACTGATGACCTCAGAAGTTAAGTCCCATAGTGATCAGAGCCATTTTTTTGAACTCCCCTGCAGCTAAAAAGCTAAGAGAACTGCCGAAATCTCTTACAGTTGTACAGTGGGGGCCGTTACTGAATGAATTTATTAGTATAAAAATTTTATTTTTATTT
This sequence comes from Schistocerca piceifrons, assembly GCF_021461385.2. Taxonomy (NCBI): domain Eukaryota; kingdom Metazoa; phylum Arthropoda; class Insecta; order Orthoptera; family Acrididae; genus Schistocerca; species Schistocerca piceifrons. The sequence goes on along the minus strand of NC_060139.1, from coordinate 398,103,194 downwards.
TTCACTTGGTATTCGTCAGTGCCTTCTGCCTGGCGGCTAGTTGCAGCTGATCAGTCACGTTGCAAGAACCCGGACATAACCACTTTGAAACTCACGTGTTGAACCATCAGCGGCTAAATTCACGTGTTGTGACGAGGTAACGCTACCCAACTGCGCATCTTCGATTTGGCCGACCAATAGGGAATCTTGGAGGTGGTCAAGTGGGGATGGGGCCGCGGACAGCTGCCGGGAGCGGTCATGCTGTTTGGTCTCTTCTGCTGGCAGCTTCCGACCCTACCAGACGCTCTACTCTCCTGCTCTCTTGGGCGGCAGACCATTCAGTTTCGGCGGCTTCTCCAGGCGTGCATTTCCTTTCTACTTCACTAAACATCCATGCATTTAAAATATGTTTGATTTTTCACCTCAACGGATGCCCACTGCTTTCCCTTCCTCGCCAATCCTGACACGTTAAGACAATCTTACAGGAGACGAAATTACCCAGCTTTCAGTATCCGTTTGACATTTTCTTTTTTACAGCCTCCGTATCATACTTGCCACACGATTTCAGAAACGGAAAGACATCAGCTACGAACGAGAGAAATTTACTGAACAGTATTGGCCACATTACGCTTGTATTTACACAGAGTAGGAAGTGGGATACGCCATCATCAGCCCCTCTGACGGCACCTGTCAAATGACTGTACTTCTACCTGAAACCTCTACCTGTACAGCGGAGCTATCAGCCGTAAGGGAGGCAACTGAGTATAGAACACAGACATTTTAATCTAATATTGATACTTACGGAATCCCAAAGCGTTTTGCAGAAATTACAGAATCCAAGTCCCAACAAATAGATCAACAGATACACATTTTAATCTAATATTGATACTTATGCATCCCCAAAGCGTTTCGCAGAAATTACAGAATTCAGTATCCGACAAACAGATCAATAGATATATTTTTGATGTATCGGAAACCATCACACAGACGGACGTCGATTTGCTGCGGGTAAAAAAGACATCATGGATTTTTTTCATAAGGAAATATTCGACCTTCTAGCGAAGAAGAGCATTACAGAAGGACAATTCCGTCCAACACTAATCACTCATGGTAATATCATGCTTACGATAAAGAAAGCCATGAATAGCATGTACCTCAACAACATAAGCGAAGACACTCACCATCCATACAATCGAACATCTCTCCTCGACCCGGCTCAGATATGTGAAGCAAAGTATATGTTATGTGACGTCCGGAAGCCGTATGAGGCTGTGACACGGACGCACCCTGCATGTTTACATCGGATAAAAACTCTTTATTGTCGGAACTGAAATCAAGATCAAATTGGAAATCAAGATCAAACTGGTGAGGTCGATCTGAATTATATAATATTGACATACGCAAATCACAAGAAAGCGCAGGAAATACTGATCAGGAAAGTGATTGCAAAGGATTTTTCCTACCTTCAGATGTTTCCTAATTACTCTGCTGGTTGTAAATAACCACCGTCTGATAGCTGAACATTTAAAATAGTCGGATGCACAGATTTAAAATTTGTACTAAATGTCCACTTCGTTCAAATAATCTTATAGAGGCAGCCGGTTCATTGAGATAATATGTCACACCTTTCATAAAAGAAAATAAAATAATAAAAAAATTAAGATTTTATATTCGTATGGAAGTGAAAAGTGGGCAATAAACAGTTGAAGAAGAGAATAGAAGCTTCTGAAATTAGATGTTTCAGAAGAAAGCTGAAGATTAGATGGGTACATCACGTAACCAGTAAGAGGTAATTGACTAAACTGGGGAGAAAGGAAATTAGTGGCACAACCTGTCTAAAAGAAGGGATCGAGTGGTAGGACACCTTCTGAGACAACAAGGAATCACCAGTTTAGTACTGGAGGGAAGTGTGGGGGTAAAAATTGTGGAGGGAGATCAAGAGATTTGTGGCACAACCTGTCTAAAAGAAGGGATCGAGTGGTAGGACACCTTCTGAGACATCAAGGAATCACCAGTTTAGTATTGGAGGGAAGTGTGGGGGTAAAAATTGTGGAGGGAGATCAAGAGATGAATACAGTGAGCAGGTTCAAAACGATTTAGGTTGCAATACTTATTCGGAGATGAAGAGGCTTTCACAGTATAGAGTGGCATGGAGGGCTGCATCAAACAAGGGCAAGAAAGCGGAGAGCTTTCTCTCCTAGTTTTATAATTTATTCTGCCGCGGGGTCAAGACTGGCAAAGTTAATTTCTTTAAATTTTATTGGAATATTATGAGAAATGTAGAAGACTGATCGTAGTAGTCCGTCACTGACAGTTTAATTCTTTTTCTGCCTGTGTCCACGAGTTTATTCTGTCCACGAGCTTATTCCGTCAATTTTTTTTAGCTCAAGGTTATATGTTAACCATATACAGCTATAGCTATTGCTGGATGTATGGTCGATGTTTCCTAAAGCCAAAACAAATCTTTAAAAAATTAAAGTACCCTTGGGCGAATAGTGAGAATGGTCATTGCAAAATGTCATTCACGAGTCTGACTTCCATTTATTCTAAACACCTGCTGTGCCTAATGTGATTCGTTTCTTTACCAGTATTTGCGCAGCAAGCAGTGGTTTGTATTTGCATCCACAGATGTTATTTACTCACCACCAAGACCGTGTGAAACCTGTAATAAGAATAAAGATAGATGTAAACGGCAATATTATATAATGAAATAGACGATACAACTGATACATGAGATTTTAGATTACTGTGTTATATTGTTAGCATTACAAGTTAGAATTACATTACCAGCATTAGAGACCCATTAGTACAACAAAATTAGCAGCTAAGCTGTAGCACAATGTTTGAACTTTTTTCAAAACGTTCAGCCCTGGTTGGCTTTGGTGATAGGAACTTCTATTATCTTCCTATCGCCTCTTTTTCTTCTTAGAGCATAACTTTAATTAGAATAGGTTAGGGTTAACTTTAATTTATCGAGTAATGTTTGTGCTGCAGAACACTAACACGGCAAAATTCACATGACTGACTGATGCAGTTGGTTAATTACTTGCGTGGTATTAACGAGTACAAATGTACAATTGCAAACAGAGTTAATTCGAGCAATCATTGCTCCTAGATGAAAGATCATATGTTAATCGCAGCGACTAAATAAATAAATAACCATCAACCCCTCTTAGCAAGATGACAAATACTTAGAAGTTCCAGAATGATATATTCACTCTGCAGCGGAGTGTGCGCTGATATGAAACTTCCTGGCAGATTAAAACTGTGTGCCCGACCGAGACTCGAACTCGGGACCTTTGCCTTTCGCGGGCAAGTGCTCTACCAACTGAGCTACCGAAGCACGACTCACGCCCGGTACTCACAGCTTTACTACTGCCAGTACCTCGTCTCCTACCTTCCAAACTTTACAGAAGCTCTCCTGCGAACCTTGCAGAACTAGCACTCCTGAAAGAAAGGATATTGCGCAGACATGGGTTAGCCACAGCCTGGGGGATGTTTCCAGAATGATATATTCACTCTGCAGCGGAGTGTGCGCTGATATGAAACTTCCTGGCAGATTAAAACTGTGTGCCCGACCGAGACTCGAACTCGGGACCTTTGCCTTTCGCGGGCAAGTGCTCTACCAACTGAGCTACCGAAGCACGACTCACGCCCGGTACTCACAGCTTTACTTCTGCCAGTACCTCATCTCCTACCTCCCAAACTTTACAGAAGCTCTCCTGCGAACCTTGCAGAACTAGCACTCCTGAAAGAAAGGATATTGCGGAGACATGGCTTAGCCACAGCCTGGGGGATGTTTCCAGAATGATATATTCACTCTGCAGCGGAGTGTGCGCTGATATGAAATTTCCTGGCAGATTAAAACTGTGTGCCCGACCGAGACTCGAACTCGGGACCTTTGCCTTTCGCGGGCAAGTGCTCTACCAACTGAGCTACCGAAACACGACTCACGCCCGGTACTCACAGCTTTACTTCTGCCAGTACCTCGTCTCCTACCTTCCAAACTTTACAGAAGCTTCTGTTACTGGAAGAAGAAGGAGCGGTTGCGATTTCGAAAGTCAATTACTAATGAAAGCTAGAACAGTGTGGTAATGACATATGATTGCAATACTGGCTCTTTAGGTGGAGGATGAACCAGCAGTCTGTCTACATCGGTCGCTCTGCAGACACGATATCACAGTTTGTACTTTCCTTCCTGCATATCCACTCAGTTTTCCATTCTTAATTAATTAATATGTGATCGGAATTCCCTAAATACACAGTCTCACAGTCTCCTGAGCATTGTCTAGTAAAATAAAGTGCATTTTGTGAAAACTGACTGAGGACTACCCTAGTTAAATTTATGTACTTTAACTACACTAATAAAACCAAAAGCAGTATCTTGGCAGGAAAGTGAAGGACATATGCCATGAAAAAGGGAAGTCCCTTTCTGTAACACTAAAATATGACACACGGATTTGTATCCAAACATCACACACGGTGTAGTAACGAAATTATGGCTATCAACAATATTTATCCGTGCCCTCGAACATAACTGAAAGGTCTCATCTTGGATACTTTATTTCAAATATTTCCAGCACATTCCTCAGGAAAAAAGGCGAAAGAAAAATGTTATTAAAGATGGAGCCAATCTCAGATAGGACAAGGATTGGAAAGGAAGCTGGCCTTACATATTCCAAAGGAACTGTTACGACCCGCGTCGCAACCCCTACTGCAGAGTCTACCCGTCAGCCACAGGTAGCAACCGGGTCTGTATACACAACAGGCGAAGCAAGAGCTCAGTATTGCGGCAGCCTCCACAAAGATCACCAACGGCAAGAGACCACGTGCAGCCAATAGTACAAAGATGTGGTATCATTCTGTTCCATCACCCAACAGCGCTAAACCATAGCATAGCTCTGCGCTATTATGCAGGGTGATTCAAAAGTCACGTTCCGTAGGACAAAGTCTACATTGGTGATTCAATAGTCTTGGCACATAGGACACAGTCGTATTGAGAGATATGACGGAACGATCATTCGAAGCAAAGAAGTCTAGTAAATATTGGCTATAAAATGCATACCTTAATAGCTATGTGCACTTTTTCATCTTCGCTACTGTGAAACACACCTCTTCTTCTGAGGAAGTTCTCATAGCTTTTAAAGTATGATTTTAGAGCCCATGTTTACTTGACAGTTTTTTCTTATTTTGGTCCATAGTACCTCCTCCAAAAATCTGGAAAGCAAAGAGCTTGTAGTAGAAGAGATTTGTTTCACAGTATCCAAGACTAAGAATTGCTCATTGCAACTAAGGTATGCATTTTAGAACCCGTATTTACTAGACTTGTTTTGCTTCGAATGATCGTTCCTGTCACACCCCTGAATACGACATTGTCCTATGAGGCAAGAGCATTGAATCACTACTGCAGGCTTTGTCCTATGGAACGGGACTTTTGATTCAACTTGTATAAGTCGCGTCGCATGGCTTAGCTGTCAGTTCTGTGGTGTAGTTCCCTAGTACAGTTCCGGAGTTCAGGAGCCGAGAATTGGCCGAGAGGTATTCCAGTGCGAGTCTTCGAGTGAGTATGCCGACTACCACGGAAGCTCCAGCCACATCGTGCATCGGACCGAAGTGGGACACTCTTCGACAGTGTTTACAACTGAACAGAGATAGCTTTGTGAAAGTGGACTTACTCTCTGACAGGACTGTTACGGCTTTGCACAGCATACCGGACTTGGAAGCTCAGTATTTGTTTTCTTGTAATAAAGTGTATCTTCGGAACGTTGTTTTGTTGTCGTTCCGGTAGCCGTTGATTTTAGAAGGCGTGCCTGATGTGAAGTTGGGAGCAGGGCCTCAATAACACTGGTACCAGCGGCACCTCGATGGAGTAGACACATCAGAGTGGACAAATCAAGAACCACCATGGCATTCATATTGATCTATCTAGGCAACTCGCAGTGTGCCTATATGTGAGTCGTCGGACGTGAATTAGAATCCCGCGTCTTCTGAATGAGAGTCCAGTACCTGAATCACTGAGGTATCTCGCTCGGTTATATTATTCACATAAAATAGCAATGGCTAGGAGATATATTCTTAAATCTACAGATGCCTTCTAACTTTTAATATCAGAGAAAGACAGCGTTTTTAGAACGTTGTGCATCACCTCGTCCGCTTCGGTTATCAGAGAGGAAGCATTCGTCACTTGGGAAGAGGACGATGGAAGGAATTATTCTCAGTCTTAGTGAATTAATCATTCATTTGTAGTGTCCTAGGGAGACAATGACTGGTATGGGACGACTGAAAGTGGATTGGCAGGTTGCACCAGCAGACTACGTCTTAACGTGTGCGCGACTGCCGCTTGTTGTCTTCCTTCCGTGACTTCTACAGAAGACTTAAGCCTTGCATGATAGTCTGTGTTGAATACACAAGCCGTCACGAAAGGCGTTGACCTCCCATAGTATCTCGAACTCCACTGCTTGTTCCGTCTAGAAGCACCCGACACAATTTCAGACTGTAACGTTGAGGGGTCACAAAAATGTTCATCAGGACATTTTTCGTTGGATATCTAAATAAAGATAAAATTTGGCTCTGAAGATTGGCACCTGTTCCTTATAAACTAATATTCCAAAACTATACGTTTACCAATTAGTTGCTTTATGCTACCGCGAAGTTCCTGTTGACACTTAGAAGTTTTAATTAAGTTCATACATACTGTATGAAATTGGTTTAGGTCTGCGACTGTATTATAAATGTGTGAAATAATTTTACTGGTAAAGTCACTTTTTACTAATATTTACTAGCATGATGCATTTTAACAGCACACTGGCATCATTAGGTACGTTATAGTAACTAAAAAGTGATACAGTTAGCCGTATTGTTGGTGCAACAACAACGGACGGGTATCTGTTGAGAGGCCAGACGAATGTGTGGTTCCTGAAGAGGGGCAGCAGCCTTTTCAGTAATTGCAGGGGCAGCGTCTGGATGATTGTCTGGTCTGGCCTTGTAACATAAAAACAAAATGACCTTGCTGTACTGGTACTGCTAACGGCTGAAAGCAAGGGGAAACTACAGTCGTAATATTTCCCGAGGGCATACAGCTTTACTGTATGGTTAAATGATGATGGCGTCCTCTTGTGTAAAATATTCCGGAAGTAAAATAGTCCCCCATTCGATCTCCGGGCGGGGACTACTCAGGGGGACGTCGTTATCAGGAGAAAGGAAACTGGCGTTCTACGGATCGGAGCGTGGAATGTCAGATCCCTTAATCGGCCAGGTAAATTAGAAAATTTAAAAAGGGAAATGGGTAGGTTAAAGTCAGATATAGTGAGAATTAGTGAAGTTCGGTGGCTGGAGGCACAAGACTTCTGGTCAGGTGAATACAGGGTTATAAATACAAAATCAAGTAAGGGTAATGTAGGAGATGGTTTAATGATGGATAAAAAAATTCGAGCGCGGGTAAGCTACTATGAATAGCATAGTGAACGCATTATTGCAGCCAAGATAGACATGAAGCTACGCCTACCACAGAAGCACAAGTTTATATGCCAACTACCTCCGCAGATGAAGAGATTGAAGTAATGTATGGTGCGATAAAAGAAATTATTCAGCTAATGAAGGGAAACGAAAATTTAATATTCATGGAGGACTGGAATTCGATAGTAGGAAAACGATGAGAAGGAAAAGTAGTAGGTGAACATGGAACGGGGGTAAGGAATGAAAGAGGAAGCCGCCTGGTAGAATTTGGCATAGAGCATAACTAATTCATAGCTAACAGTTGGTTTAAGAATCATGAAAGAAGATTGTATACGTGGAAGAGGCCTAGAGTCAATGAGAGGTTTCAGACAGATTACATAATGGTAAGACAGAGATTTAGGAACCAGGTTTTAAATTGTAAGACATATCCAGGGGCAGATGTGGACTCTGACCACAATTTATTGGTTATGAACTGTAGATTAAAAACTTTCAGAAACTGCAAAGACGTGGGAATTTAAGGAGATGGGGTCTCGATAAACTGAAATAACCAGAGTTTGTAGAGAGTTTCAGAGAGAGCAGTAGGGGATGATTGACAAGAACAGGGGAAAGAAATACAGCAGAAGGAGAATGGATAGCTTTGAGAGATGAAATAGTGAAGGCAGCAGAGGATCAAATAAGTAAAAAAGACGAGGGCTAGTACAAACCCTTACGTAACAGAAGAGATACTGAATTTAACTGACGATAGAAGAAAACATAAAAATTCAGTAAATGGATGCAGGCGAAAAGGAATACAAACATTTCAAAAATGAGATCGACAGGAGGTGCAAACTGGCTAAGCAGGGATGGCTAGAGGACAAATGTAAGGATGTAGAAGCATATATCACTAGGGGTAGGATAGATACTGCCTACAGGAAAATTAAAGAGACCTTTGGAGACAAGAAAACCACCTGTATGAATATCAGGAGCTCAAATGGGAAACCAGTTCTAAGCAAAGAAGGGAAAGCAGAAAGGTGGAGAGAGTACATAGAGGGTTTATGCAAGGGAGATGTACTTGGGGGCAATATTATTGAAATGGACGAGGACATAGAAGAAGATGAGATACGATACCGTGTGAAGAATTTGATAGACTACTGAAAGATCTCCGTTGAAAATAAGGCCCCAGGAGTAGACAACATTCCATTAGAACTACTGATAGCCTTGGGAGAGCCAGCCATGATAAAACTCTACTATATGATGAGCAAGATAATGAGACAGGCGAAATACCCTCAGACTTCAAGAAGAATGTAATAATTCCAATCCCAAAGAAAGCAGGTGTTGACATGTGTGAAAATTACCGAACTATCAGTTTAATAAGTCGCGGCTGCAAAATACTAATACGAATTCTTTACAGACGAATGGAAAAACTGGTAGAAGCCGACCTTGGGGAGGATCAGTTTTGATTCCGCGAGGCAATACTGACCCTACGGCTTATCTTAGAAGATAGGTTAAGGAAAGGCAAACCAACGTTTCTAGCATTTTTAGACTTAGAGTAACCATTTGACAATGTTGACTGGAATACTCTCTTTCAAATTCCGAAAGTGCAGGGATCAAATACAGGAAGTGAAAGACTATTGACAGTTTGTACAGATACCAGACGGCAGTTATAAGAGTCGAGGGCCATGAAAGGAAAGCAATGGTCGGGAAGGGAGTGAGATAGGGTTGTAGCCTATCCCAAATGTTATTCAATGTGTATGTTGAGCAAGCAGTAAAGGAAACAAAACAAAAATTTGGGGTAGGTATTAATATCCATGGAGAAGAAATAAAAACTTTGAGGTTTGCAGATTACATTGTAATTCTGGTAGAGACAGCAAAGGACTTGGAAGAGCAGTTGAATGGAATGGAGAGTGTATTGAAAGGAGGATATAAGATGAACAGCAACAAAAGAAAAATGAGGACGATGGAATGTAGTCGAATTAAATCAGGCGAGCTGAGGGAATTAGATTAGGAAATGAGACACTTAAAGTAGTAGATGAGTTTTGCTGCTCGGGGAGTAAAATAAATGATGATGGTCGAAGTAGAGAGGATATAAGATGTAGACTGGCAATGGCAAGGAAAGCGTTTCTGAAAAAGAGAAATCTGTTAACATCGAGTATAGATTTAACTGTAAGGAAGTCTTTTATGAAAGTATTTATATGGAGTGTAGCCATGTATGGATGTGAAACATGGACGATAAATAGTTTAGACAAGAAGAGAATAGAAGCTTTCAAAATGTGGCAATACAGAAGAATGCTGAAGATTGGATGGGTAGTTCACGTAACTAATGAGCAACTACTGAAAAAAATTGGGGAGAAAAGAAATTTGTGGCACAACTTGACTAGAAGAAAGGATCGGTTGGTAGGAGATGTTCTGAGGCACCAAGAAATCATCAATTTAGTATTGGAGGGAAGTGTGGAGGGTAAAAATCGTAGAGGGAGACCAAGGGTTGAATACACTAAGCAGGTTAAGGAGGATGTGGGTTGCAATAATTACTCTGAGATGAAGAAGCTTGCACAGTATAGAGTAACACGGAGAGCTGCATCAAACCAGTGTCTGGACTGAAGACCACAACAAGAAAAAGTGACTGAAGTAGTAAATGTTATTTTATGTACCTAGAAGTTTTGTAGAAAATTTTTCTTTCTTTCATACAGCAATCTTTGTTTGGTTACACTGCCTCCATTCATATGCATTACCGAAGATCTTCCGAGATGATAATAAATGCTTCATCTGAGAGTCATTAATCCTAAGGCAGAGCGAATACGCAAACTGTGAAGTTTTGAACGTTAAGGCATTTATACCGACATGCCTTACATGAAGCTAAAAAGTGGTAGTCGGAAGAGATACGTTTGCTTCCCACAGTACATTGTTCTGAATTATGTGCGAAAAGCTGTGACACTGATGTCATTCGGAAGTAAGAATTACGTGGTAACCATCAGTCTAGAAGTGTTGAACCAGCGCCCGGTTTGTAATATGTTGGCTGTCGAACAGAGGGGAGGTGAATAATACACACCAGCCGAAAGAAATAGGAACAGTAAAAAATAATTCATGTAGAGTAATGACGTTTCGGGAATACATTAGACCTCTACCCTGCCCTCCAATAAGCTCTCGCTTGATATCACTGAAGTCGCACATGGCGGTGATATGTGATCAGTGGACTGCACGCTACAGGGCGTCAGGCTCGGAGCTGTCCTTGAAGTAACCGATTTGTAACAGTTCATTGTGTCACTGTGGTACCAGTTGCTGCTCAAATTGCTGCTGCAGATGCAGTATGATGCGCCAGAGCCATACGCCGAACGCTACTGTCTTTTCTCTTGGTAGTGCCACGTGGCTGTCCGGAGCCCGGTCTTCTTGCGACTGTACATTCTCGAGACCACCGCTGCCAACAATCAAGTACAGTGGCTACATTCCTCCCAAGTATCGCAGAACGAACGCGCAGCTTCTCGTAGGCCTATTACGTGACAACTTTCAAACTCATTCAGGTGCTGATAATGGAGTCGTTTTCGCCTTAAACGCATGCTTCAATTACATCAGCTTACTACATCGAGTCTCTAAGATAACAAACGCTCACGACCGTTACCTCATGTATTTAAACAGTCCTGATCTGCGTCCTCAAATGGCACTATTAGCTACACTCTTATGAGACCGACGCAAAATTTGAATAGACATCACCTTTCAGGTGTAGAAACACGTCTACCAATTTTCGTTTATGCCGCAAAACCCTTTCTTGGTGGCATTTTCTTCCGTCGGTCTATGAAGGGCTTGTTCAGGAAAACAAGAGTTGGCATATCCTGAAATTGCAAGCCTGAAAACAGTAAACTGACTGACTTTCAGGAACACCTACAGATGCCGCATTTCCACCCGATTTCTGCCACTATCAAGACACACACACAAATCCCAGCATGCAACCTATTATTAGAAGGGTCAGTTTGTTACTATGTACAATCTGACTCCGGAAGCAAATTTTGGTTAACGTACACGTATCGAAACATTTTAAGCTTAGTGCGAACCGCCGTAGGCACGCTATGCGCCTATTTCGAACCATTTAATGTGTAGAAAGACACATCAACATTAACCCCGTCGTAACCTGTAAATTTCATTAACTTTTAGTCAGCCTGACTAAAGTGGCAGCCGGCTGGTGTGGCCGAGGGGTTCTAGGAGCTTCAGTGTGGAACCGCGCGACCGCTACGGTCGCAGGTTCGAATCCTGCCTTGGGCATGGATGCGTGTGATATCCTTAAGTTAGTTAGGTTTCCGAAGTTCTAAGTTCTAGGGGACTGATGACCTCAGAAGTTAAGTCCCATAGTGCTCAGAGCCATTTGAACCATTTGAACTAAAGTGGCAGAGTTCTGTAATCGGAATAATTTGACACCGCTCTTGTCCCAACTAACCCATGAACTTTCAGGTCATTCTCTCGTGAGTAGATCAGGTTTGCAGCTTGGGCAGTAAAATGAGTGATGATGGCCAAAGTAGATAGTATATAATTGGCAGACTGGCAATAGCAAGAAAAGCGTTTAAGAAATGGGAATATTAAGTGTTAGAAAGTATTTTATGTAGGTATTTATCTGGAGTGTACCATTTGACGGAAGTGAAACGTGTACGATAAACATTTCTGATTAGAAGAAATCTGGTGTCTTAGAAGAAAGCGGAAGATTAAATGGATATATCGGATGTTAATGAGGAGGCACTGAATCGAACTGAAGAGGAAACTTGTGGCACAACTTGACTACAAGAAGGGATCGGTTAGTAGGACGTATTAGGAAGCATAAATGAATTGTCAATTTGGCAATGGAGAGAAATGTGGGGGATAAAAATTATAGAGGGAGATGAAGGCTTGGATGCAGAAAATAGATTGGTTGTTTGGTTGGTTTAAAGATTAAAGGGACCAAACTACAAAGGTCATCGGTCCCGCAGAAAATAGACTCAAGTGGATGTAGGTTGCAATAGTTATGGAGAAATTAAGATACTTGTGCGGGATTTAAACAGCGTGGAGTGACTAGTATTCAGACTGAAAACAACAAGAAACAGTATCTGACTGTTTTTGTACTTCCTTAGGGATACACTATCACTATTACAATTTCGCCATTATAGTCTAGCATAAAGAAGTGCATCAGCCCACTCTTTGGACTCAACACCACAACACAGCACCATACCCACATCCCTAGTGAATACAACTATTGCCAAAAATTCGCATTCATGTCGTGAGCTACCTAGTCAGACCATTACAACAGTTCAGATCAAATTCCCGCAATTAATTAACTTCAGCTATAGGTATTCCCCCTGCCACAATGTTATAACAGATAATCGCCCTTCAGTTTGATATACACTCCTGGAAATGGAAAAAAGAACACATTGACATCGGTATGTCAGACCCACCATACTTGCTCCGGACACTGCGAGAGGGCTGTACAAGCAATGATAACACGCACGGCACAGCGGACACACCAGGAACCACGGTGTTGGCCGTCGAATGGCGCTAGCTGCGCAGCATTTGTGCACCGCCGCCGTCAGTGTCAGCCAGTTTGCCGTGGCATACGGAGCTCCATCGCAGTCTTTAACACTGGTAGCATGCCGCGACAGCGTGGACGTGAACCGTATGTGCAGTTGACGGACTTTGAGCGAGGGCGTATAGTGGGCATGCGGGAGGCCGGGTGGACGTACCACCGAATTGCTCAACACGTGGGGCGTGAAGTCTCCACATTACATCGATGTTGTCGCCAGTGGTCGGCGGAAGGTGCACGTGCCCGTCGACCTGGGACCGGACCGCAGCGACGCACGGATGCACGCCAAGACCGTAGGATCCTACGCAGTGCCGTAGGGGACCGCACCGCCACTTCCCAGCAAATTAGGGACACTGTTGCTCCTGGGGTATCGGCGAGGACCATTCGCAAGCGTCTCCATGAAGCTGGGCTACGGTCCCGCACACCGTTAGGCCGTCTTCCGCTCACGCCCCAACATCTTGCAGCCCGCCTCCAGTGGTGTCGCGACAGGCGTGAATGGAGGGACGAATGGAGACGTGTCGTCTTCAGCGATGAGAGTCGCTTCTGCCTTGGTGCCAATGATGGTCGTATGCGTGTTTGGCGCCGTGCGGGTGAGCGCCACAATCAGGACTGCATACGACCGAGGCACACAGGGCCAACACCCGGCATCATGGTGTGGGGAGCGATCTCCTACACTGGCCGTACACCACTGGTGATCGTCGAGGGGACACTGAATAGTGCACGGTACATCCAAACCGTCATCGAACCCATCGTTCTACCATTCCTAGACCGGCAAGGGAAGTTGCTGTTCCAACAGGACAATGCACGTCCGCATGTATCCCGTGCCACCCAACGTGCTCTAGAAGGTGTAAGTCAACTACCCTGGCCAGCAAGATCTCCGGATCTGTCCCCCATTGACCATGTTTGGGACTGGATGAAGCGTCGTCTCACGCGGTCTGCACGTCCAGCACGAACGCTGGTCCAACTGAGGCGCCAGGTGGAAATGGCATGGCAAGCCGTTCCACAGGACTACATCCAGCATCTCTACGATCGTCTCCATGGGAGAATAGCAGCCTGCATTGCTGCGAAAGGTGGATATACACTGTACTAGTGCCGACATTGTGCATGCTCTGTTGCCTGTGTCTATGTGCCTGTGGTTCTGTCAGTGTGATCATGTGATGTATCTGACCCCAGGAATGTGTCAATAAAGTTTCCCCTTCCTGGGACAATGAATTCACGGTGTTCTTATTTCAATTTCCAGGAGTGTATCACAGAATTCAATAACGCAGTTTTTATGAGTATCTCAGATCGAATCAGTACAACTTGTTAACAGGCATGACTGTTGAAGTGCAATCACACGAATTCACATCGGTAAATCCTTTCAGTACACTCATTCGACAGAGGAACTAAGTACACAATCATGACAATTAATAAAATCGTTTGTTTTAAAAGAAGGCATAGTTGTCAGCAAAAGTCGTTTAGAGAGTTAAATTAAATTGATTGCGTCATCCGGGTCACACTTTGTATTCAAACTGTTATGGTGAATTAATTATTGCAATCATAATGATATTCGATCAGCAAAAAAGGAACTGGAACATTGACTTTAGAGAGTAAAACATTAAAAACGATGACAATATTCGGCACTTGCTACACTGTAGTTGTAAAATGCAACGGAGAGAACAGCGTCAAGTATTTACTGCTGAGATGTTCTGGACTACCAGTGGCGGCTCCAATGTTATGCTCCACTACCTGTCGAGACGTTGGCGAAATTGAGCGTGTCCAGCTCATTTCATTTGTGCAATCTCGATTAGGTACTCTACGAGTACTTTATCTTCCAGCATCGTCTGGGGACACATCCCTGCATTCGCCTGAAGTGGCTTAAGGGAAACCCCAGGAAACCTTATTTAGTGTCCACGAATCCAGCCATTACCGAATACAAATCGAATGTCTTCAACAGCTGCGCAGCATATGCCGGAGCAGAACGCCTTAGCTATATTATAGGTGACAAGGACGTACGCTCTAAAACAAAGCCAGCTGCAAATTTTCTGATCATATTGCCAGAATTCTTGGCTAAGCGGGCCGGTTACAGTGACAAAAAGAAATCAAGTTACCGGTATTTTTTCTGGGTTCCAGCCAAAATGCGGGCAACAAACACAGCTGGTAATTTCTTGTAGTAACGTGCCACTTGGCCCGAGAATAGTCGACGCGTTTCCAAACGGCCGGTGGAGATCCACGTGCAAAGGAAATGAGTTGCCACACCTCTGCAACGTGCTAACGACTGCTCTCTGGCTCGATAGTTAGGCGATTAAACGAGTGTATCTGATTAGGAGGGTCTTTAAGACGTAGCGAATGACGCCTCATGACACTGTGAAGTTTAGAGGACTTGTGGCGTCGTATAATTAATTTTTTTACATACTTATTTTCATATCGTAGGTAACATAATATCAGTTGAAAGTAATAGTTAGTAAATCTATTTTTTCAGTCTTCCAGGACGACCGAAAAGCACCACGCTAAAATATGCAATTGTTGAACCTCTTCATAAGAAGGGTGACAAGAGAGATTTAGCCATTGTCATTCAACTTCCTTACAGACATCTTTTTCCAAAATATTCGAAAATTTAATGAAGACCAGTCTGGAATCCAAACTGTGATTTGCAAAGTAAATTATTTCCGTTTAAGATTACATAAAATACTGAGACTGCTATTTATACAGCCACTCATCAAATAGTACAGGCCTTATATAATAAAATATCACCAGTTGGTATTTTATGTAATCTTTCCAAAGCATTTAGTTGGGGAGATCACGTTACTCTCTCAGAAAAACTCAAGTTTTATGGAACTAATGGGTTTAGGCACCGCTGGTTTGAATCATACTTAACAAATAGAATGCAGAAGGTTGTGCTGATAATTCAAACAATATCGGAAGAACAGAAAATATTAGTGACTGGGGAGAAATCACAAAGGGAGTTCAACAGGGTTCAATTTTGATTCACTCCTATTCCTTATGTTTATGAATGACCATCGTGCGGTGTTGCAGTTCTTGTAATGTCCGTGCTGGCTACGGAAATAAAGAAGGAGGAATTCCGCCTTTTGCAAGACACTTTTTTTTCTGTTGTGTTTCATGCAGACAAATGGCTCTGAGCACGATGGGACTCAACATCTGAGGTCATCATTCCCCTAGAACTTGGAACTACTTAAACCTCACCAACCTAAGAACATCACACACATCCATGCCCGAGGCAGGATTCGAACCTGCGACCGTAGCGGTCGCGCGGTTCCAGACTGAAGAGCCTAGAACCGCTCGGCCACACCGGCCGGCTCATCCAGACATGTTTCAACACTTTTTGTGCCATCTTCAGTGGGTTATTTATTATTATCTAACTGTGAAATTGTTGTTAACGTATTAAAATTTAGCGAAACTTTTGGTACATAATATTTACAATTGGAATGAATAATTGTTGTAAAATATTGTACATCATTTGTACATAGTTCACGGTTGAGGTATGTATTTACGACCTGATGCACTGTGTGTTGTTTATAACATTATGTCAAAGTTCTATTTATAGCTTAATTAGCGAAAAGAGTGGATGTATACATACTTTACATGATGCTATTAGACATTTATTTTGTTAGCTATTCTGCTACACAGTCTACAACTTCTCATCTGCAAACAGCGAAACGAAATTTTTATTTTTATTTTTATTTTGCATTTACAGAGGAAAATGAGTATATATCACGTTGTTTGTGTGTAACTTACGGTTTTGATATTGTGGTTCTTTCTCATATGTTGGTGGCGAAGTGAATAGGCTGATTTCGTGACCTATGGTCGCTTGACACTGCACTTTCTCCGACTTTTCAAAACATAGGCAGAGTTTTCGCCCCCATTACGTGCTGTTGCGGCAGTGTGGTTTTCATTTGTTTTGTAGCGTGTTTAGTTGGGTGAGGCACGCGGGTTTGAAGTGTATTTGACGTGTGTGGTGTTTGGTTTGTGTGTGTGTGTGTTCCGGACTGGGGCAGAGAGAGAGAGAGAGAGAGAGAGAGAGAGAGAGAGAGAGGGGAGGGACAGAGAGTGGGAGGGAGAGAGAGGGAGGAAGAAAGAACTTTTTTTCCATAAGTAGTTTTGGTGTGGATGTTATTTGTATAGTACTTCTATTGTGGCGAAGAGGGTTTTATCGCACAGTGATGTGTATTCATTGAGTACTTTCTTTCCTTGGGTTATTGATTTTTGGCTGTGATAGTTTTCTTCTATAGTTAATTTTTGGTATAAGGTGTTACTAGTTTCAAGGATGTGTAATTCAGTTTCAAGGTTTGTTTGGTGGTGATAGTGTACTATCAGATGGTCTGCAAATGTTGAATGTGAGATATTGCTTTTAAGTGCACTGAGGTGTTCTGTATACTTGGTTCTGGAATTCCTGCATGTTTGGCCCATGTTTGATTGTTTGGCAGATGCAAGTAAGTTAGTATATACCAGACTGGCTGTATTTGTCAGTGTTGGAGGTATTTCTTCCAGGTCTGCTTTGTATTGTGTTGTTGGTTCTGTGTGCTATATTGAGTTCTTGTTTCCTTAGTGTATTACCCACCCTGTGGGTGACTTCATTGTTGTGAGTCATTATTTACCATTCGTTGTTTACGGTCTGCTGATTTGTTGCGTGTTGTGTTGTGTTTGTTTGTGTGTGTGTTTCATGATTATGTGTTGTTTGTTTTTGTATTTTGTAGTTTATTTTGTCTACTCTCTTTGCATCTATCCATTCTCCTGTGCAGTTTGTTTTATTGTGTTCAGTTCTTGTGTTTAATCATGTTTGGTCATGGCTATTTTGTTCAGTCTGTGTAGTAAATATCTGAAGATGGCTTCTTTACGAGTTATGGGGTGACTGGATTTCGTTATGAATAATGGTGCTGGTGATTGTGGATTTTTTGTAGATTGTGAATTCGTGTTTGTTGTTTCTCTTGTGTATGGTAAGATCTAAGAAATTAAGTTTTTCATGTGTTTGTGTTTCAGTGGCGAACTGTATTTGTGGGTGGATGGAGTTTATGTTATCATGAAGTTCTTTTATGTGAGGCTTTGGTTCATCTATTAAGCAAACTATGTCATCTACATATCTGTACCAAGGTATTATTTTGTACTGTTTTGGTCTTCCTATTCTGTCAAAGATTTGTTTTTCCATCTGATTGAGGAATATGTCAGCTAGGAGGTCACTGAATGTGATCCCATGGGATCCCATCCCATTGGTAATCTCCATCTTATTGAGAATAAAATCTATTGTTGAATGTGAAGTAGTTTTACTCTGTGAGGAGCCTGAGCAGGGCTGATATTCCTTGTACGTTTGTTGTGGGTATTTTTCCTTGTAGTTGGAGGTTTCTTTCTATGATTTCGATGGTTTCTTCTGTTGGGATGTGTGTGTACATGGAAATTATGTCAAATGAGATCAATGTTGCTGTGTTTGGTCACTGGCCCAAGGAAAGAAAGTACTCAGTGAATACGCATCACTGTGCAATAAACCTTTTTCGCCACAGTAGAACTATACAAATAACACCCAAACCAAAACTACACATGAGAGAAAAAAATTTCTTTCTTCCTCCCTCTCTATCTCTCCCATTCTATCTCTCTCTCTACTTCAGTCCTAAACACACACACGCACACACACACACACACACACACACACACACACACACACACACACACACACACACAAAACACCACACACGTCAAATACACTTCAAACTCGCGTACCTCACCCAGTTAAACACGGTACAAAACAAATGAATACCACACAGCCACAACAACACGTAAAGGGGGCGAGAACTCTGCCTATGTTTTGAAAAATCGGAGAAAGTGCAGTGTCAAGCGACCATAGGTCACGAAATCAGTCTATTCGCTACGCCACCAACATATGAGAAAAAACTACAATATCAAAACCGTAAATTACACACAAACAACGTGATATATGCTCATTTTCCTTTGTAAATGCACAATAAAAAGAAAAACAAAAATTACGTTTTGCTGTTCGCAGATGAGAAGTTGTAGACTGTGTAGCAGAATAACTACCAAAATAAATGTCCCATAACATTATGGAAAGTATGTAATCTAATACATACATCCCCTCTTTCCGCCAATTAAGCTATAAATAGATCTTTGACATAATGTTGTAAACAATACACAGTGCATCAGGTCGTTAATACATATCTCCACTGTGAACTATGAACAAATGATGTATGATAAATTTACAACAATTACTCATTCACAATTGTAAATATTATGTACCAAATGTTTCGTTAAATATTAATATGTTAACAACAATTTTACAGTTAGAAAATAATAAATAACCCACTGAAGATAGCTCAAAAAGTCTTGAAACATATCTGGGTGAAACACAACAGAAAATAAGGTGTCTTGCAAAAGGCGGAATCCCTCGTTCCATCTATGAATGACCTTTTTGCAGATGATACTAGTTCCATAATAGATCCCATCAGAGAGAAAGCAACAGAGGAGACGGTAAATGCTATTTTCCAAAGAATTCTAAAGTGGTTCTCAAAAAGTTGACTCTCCCTAACACGCTATGTTCAGTTTTTTACAACGAATGGAGGCAGCCAACAATTGATGTAGCACATCAGCACGAGTCAGTAAATAGAGCAGAATGCTCCAAATTTTCGAGTGTACATGTTGATGAAACCTTTAACTGGAATAAGCATATTACTGAGCTTCTCAAACAATTAAGTTCAGCTACTTTTGCTCTTCGTATAATTGCTAATCCTGGAAACAAACAAGTCAACCTACTGAAATATGTTTCATATTTCCAATCTATAACGTATTATGGAATAATTTTCTGTGCTGACTCGTCACTTAGAAGGAAAGAATTGATTGCAAAAATGCGAACAGTAAGCGTAATATGTGGTGTTCACTCAAGGACGTCATGTAGATACCTCTTCTAAAAGGCGTTTTAGTAGAGCCGTCACAATATATATATATATATATATATATATATATATATATATATATATATATATATAGTCTCTAATTAAATTTGTCTTAAATAATCCATCACAATTTGAGAAGGACAGTGATGTCCGTACCTCCGACACTAATGTGTGACAGGTAGTAAAGCCAGTTTTAAATCTAACTTAAAATCATTTCTCCTGGACAACTCCTTCTATACCACTGACGAATTACTAAAAATTGGTAGCCAGTTTAAAAACTGTTTTTGTATCTATTTGCATGATCAAGACTAAAAACTAACGAGTTAATCAATGTTAACATTCGTCATCTATACATATCCTGTAAACAGACTCGTTCCACATCATTTCGATAAAAGAGTCATTCACATTATCTATGGAGCATGCTAACAAACTAGTAGTAATGTGGTAGCTTCATCTCTAAGTATAATTTGCTAGGACTCATTTAATTGTGTTGGCATGCGAGAATGGCTATAAAATACCTCTATTGCAACAGCTGTGGTTATCCTTAGATTACGATTTCCATACTACAAAAGAATCTTAAACATACGCAGATTAGTTAGACGTTGGAGTACAGTAGTGAACCAGAAATAGTAAGAAATTCATTTTCTATCTTGGGCTTTTGTTTATAATGACTAGGCGTTGTGTTTTGCATCAGTATAAATATACTGAAAGTTCAAGTCCGGAGTCGACAGCACAATCATCTTTTGGTACAATAAAAACAATCACAGGAGCAGCCAGAACGCATACTGCTCGCTAGCTCATCACGAAGCAGAAGAGGAATAACAAAAGATGGAATAACTCCTAAATCAAGCTCTGGGACGTGAACTCGCACCAATAATACAGTGTCTACATGATCAGGGGTCGTATAAAGAGATATAAAAATTCACTGATAAGGCAAATAATTTCTTTACAATTATTCCATAAATTTAATCAAAATTCAAGTGAATACTACAGATACCGACCGCATACGTTTTGCGGTTAGTCGTATGCAGTTTCCCTTATACTCTGTCCTTGGAAGCAATAATTCGAATAACAAAGAAGCATTATAGAGAGATGCCTGTCATTTGGAATGCGGATAGACGGTTGTACATCAGTACACACGGAAAAAGGGGAGTTCGATGTGCCGTCGCTGACGAGGTCGTTAGAGACGGAGCACAAGCTAGGATTGAAAAAGGATAGGATAAGAAATCCGCCGTGCTCTGTTCAGAATAGTCATACTAGATTACTTTGCATATTTTGGTGAACAGCGGAAAAACTAGATATCGATTGCCGGACGGGGATCTGAATCACCATCCGCCTGAATATGAGCCAGTGCTTTGCCACCGTAGCACCTCGTTCGGTGCTTGTGCAAGAAAGGAACTGTTTAACAAGAATGTAGTGTGATGGATTATAGAATACTGCATGTCGGTGTTCTCTCAAGTGCAATAACGGGAGGGAGCAAGAAAATTCACGGAAGAGCATCTCGATTTATCACCTGGCCGTTTATGTCATAGTATGACAGACTCCACTGGGAGATATCAAAATACGTTGTAGTTCATTTTAATGGAGTGTTAAAAGTCCGTAAATGATTCTTCCATGACCCCTTGAATAACATATTAATTTCTCCATATACTACCATATTATAAAAATGTTGCGATACGCTATGTCCCCTGAGCCACAGCTGAACCGAGAAGTGCGTTGTGCAGGTGTGCGTGTAGAATGATTAGATCATACAAGCCTACTTGCTTAATATATCTGTCAGATGATTACTTAAAAGTAGGTTTTCTAGAATCAATTTGTAATGCTGATTCTGAAAATTGCTTTCATTTTCTTCTATCAGTCAGGATTTTTCACAACATAAGATCTCGTATCTTAAAGACTTAACTAACTGAAGCACAAATATTAAAATAAAATTACAATCAAGAGCTATATTTTATAGTTATTGTTTTATTCGTTTTAGGTTCAAAAATGGTTCAAAAAATGGCTCTGAGCACTGTGGGACTTAACATCTGAGGTCATCAGTCCCCTAGAACTTAGAACTACTTACACCTAACTAACCTAAGGACATCACACACATCCATGCCCGAGGCAGGATTCGAACCTGCGACCGTAGCGGTCTCGCGGTTCCAAACTGCAGCGCCTAGAACCGCTCAGCCACACCGGCCGGCATTCGTTTTAGGGATTTACTAAAAATTCTATAACGTTATGAGTAGGGGAGGGCGTTGTACGCTAGTACATTTCCCACACTTTGGCCTCTAGCCAGCCCTGCAATAAACGTTGAATATACTTCCCTTTTTAAAATGACGACATTCACTTATATGGGCTGAAGTCTTTTTCCTGAAATTACAGAAATTATTCTGGACAATTAAACTTTTTCCAAATGAGAAAGGGTGTTCTAAGATATAGCAGTCATGTACCTAGGAACAGATATAAGAAATTTAAAAGGATTGAAATCGAGAAAACCCCTTTCAGTATCGTATTTAATTGTGTGTTACATTATTACTCTGTTACACACCAACAATCAGTAAGCGAAATAAAATTTAACGGAAGTATTATCAAAAACCAGTCGAAAATTACTTACATTTTGATGCAGGAGCCATTGGAACCAAACAAAAATTTATATTTTCAAGACAGGCAAAAATGTTAAGACATTACACAAATACTTCTAAAATACGTACCTGAAGAATTAAGAATACATTCCAAATACCTTTAATACGGGGTGTTCAAAAAGTCTCTCCGCAGTACCGTATGATTGTTAGCCGCGCCTGCCTTATGATTGTTCGCCTGCCTGGGTTACTTTCCTTCAAGTGGACTCTGCCAACATTCCACTGTTTCGTTTGTCTCAGCCAGCGTCAGTAGTATCGTTGGTGTGTGTCGTTACGTGTTGACGTGAACGTTTAAGTTTAGTTCTTTGTTCGTTTGTTTCGTTTTTGTCACTAACCATTGAAGAACGTGTATTTTTAGTCGAACAAGAGTTCAAAACTGGCGGTAAATACACAGTTTCAGTTCGTCAAACATTTAATGCAGTTTTCCCGGAGACAACACTCCCACATCGCGATACTGTGCGAGAACTAATTAACAAATTTCTAAGTACGGGTTCAGTGGCAGACGCTCCGAGAAGTGGTCGTCCTAGCGTTTTGTCTGAGGATAAACTACTCGGTATTTCCGATAAAATGTCGATGAGTCCGAACAAGACAGTAAGAAAACTCGCCCAGGAAATCGATGTTAGTGTCGGAACTGCCCATACAACTGTAAGCAAAAAATTAGAACTTTTCCCATACGAAGTGACAGTCGTGCAAGAACTGAAAAATACTGATCATTTCAAGAGGCTGCATTATTGTCAATGGTTCAAAAATTTCATTCGACAAAATGGGAGGGATATTCTTAATGAAACGTTTTTCACTGATGAGGCGTGGTTTCATTTATCCGGGTTCATGAACTGGCAAAATTCACGTGTGTGGAGTACTGCACATCCATTGTGTATTCATGAGGAACCACTTCATTCTGTGAAAATAGGAGTTTTGATTGCAATTTCTAGACGTCGGATTGTGGGTCCCATATTTTTCAACGAAACAATAAACGCACCATGATACTGCAGTGATATTTTGTACCCATTCATAGGAGAACTTGTGTTAAGTGAAATACTGAACGGTTATTTTCAACAAGATGGTGCAACGGGCAGCTGCGCATACAGCTCGCGTTTCAATGTCACTGCTTGCTGATGTTTTTGGTGATCGTATAATTTCACGGGGACTTTGGCCTCCACGATCGCCTGGGCTAACACCACCTGACTTTTTCCTCTGGGGTGCAGCGAAAGCAGCTGTCTATAAAAACCGTTCAAAATCCATCGATGAATTAAAAACTGCAGTATTCAATTTCACTGCTTCTGTTACAGAAGAAATGTTATATCTTGTGTTTGGAAGAATGATTAGACAAATTTAATTGTGTGTTCAACAACAGGGGGAACACTTTCAGCATTTAATGTGAAAATTTGTAAGTAAAAATGAATATTCAATAAATTAATAACTTGTATTTCATTGAGTTTCATTTCTGTATATTCACTGCGGCATACGGTACGCGCGGCTAACAATCACACGGCACTGCGGAGAGACTTTTTGAACACCCCGTATATTAGACAACACTTAAGTGTGTAGGACGCGTAATATGAGTATGCTGCGCATATCACAACCTCATGTTTAACAACATGAAAGACTGAAATATTGGCGTAAACTGCTTACCGTGGTCTCTAGCGCCCTTCCGTTCCTGTGATTCCAAAATCAGCCTCTAGACTGAAATCCCGACCCAAAAACATTGTTTATTCCTAAGTACACTATGCTCTAAGTAAAACACTCTTGTCTACTCCATTGATCTTGAAACTTCCCTTTTTAGGTTCCCTCACAGTAACTTCATCTTTATTGACTCTCTCCAACATTTAACATTAGTCGACCATCATACTTTCATTCCATATTCCCTGCCACCTCTTGGCCGTCTCCTTAATGTCTCCATTATAATGACACAGATTTTCAGGGAAGCGGTCAATATATTCGTATGTTAAGTGGACTTTTACATTGCTCTTACAATCAAACTTCTAGAAAATTTCCAAGATGGTTTTGACAATGGTCTTGTAAATTTGGGTGGTTTTCTAACCTATCAAAATTTCAGTAATAAAGCTGAAGGCACTCCGTAAATCTTGTATACTAACATTCATTGTATTCTCATATTCATGATTTTTCATCAATCTGTGAACTTGAGGACCAACAAAAATTCATGCTTTCAGCTTTTCTTGACTGATGAAGGGAAATTTCATAGTAAGGTTCTTACAGCAGGCTCTGCGTAGTGGAAGAGCCCTTAGAAAGAGCTTCACGAAGCACAGTTTGATATGTAATAGCGAAGGCAATATTTTTTATTGTCTACAGGCGGTTCAAAATGGTTCAAATGGCTCTGAGCACTATGGGACTTAACTGCTATGGTCATCAGTCCCCTAGAACTTAGAACTACTTAAATCTAACTAACCTAACGACATCACACACATCCATGCCCGAGGCAGGATTAGAACCTGCGACCGTAGCGGTCGCGCGGTTCCAGACTGTAGCGCCTAGAACCGCTCGGCCACAGCGGCCGGCATGGCGGCTCATGTAAAATGTTTTCGGTACCAGGAAAAAATGTCACCGGTCTGACCAAAACTTTCTAATGCTATGGCTTTACCCGGCTGCTCTACTCACATACAAAGCGGGACATTTTCGTCTACCTAACTTGGCAATCTAATAAAATTCTTATAAATCAAAATAAAATAAACTTTATTCCATTAATAAAAGAACTGTACGTGATAGAAAAAAACCAAGAACTTGAAATCATCATAAAAATGTTAGTTGAGAACAAATATTTGTTTTCAGTCATCTGATATCATGTAGAATGGTGTAATTATTTCAGTATCAGGGAATACAGGCCAAAACGTTTCAACTTACAGTCTCTACTTGCTGCTGTAGTATTAGCGTACCATATATTTGCTAACATAATTATCCTTTTGCATAAAACTACATTTGTTTATTGGTGTCATTAAAAGAGCGACGCGCTACGGTCGCAGGTTCGAATCCTGCCTCGGGCATGGGTGTATGTGATGTCCTTAGGTTAGTTAGGTTTAAGTAGTTCTAAGTTCTAGGGGACTGATGACCACAGAAGTTAAGTCCCATAGTGCTCAGAGCCATTTGAACCATTTTTTTGAAAAGAGCGACGCTATTCAATACATATGGAAAGCGAACTGGAAAGAGAACTATTCGCATAGAGATCACAGAAAAAGTCTGAGAGAGTAGAGGCAGTGCCTGTCGTTGCAACAGTTCCATAATTGTAGTGGAGAGCGAACCATTTGCATTGAGTTTACGGGAAAAAACTGAATGAACAGAGGGAACTTCAGTTGTTGCAGTACCTCTGGCTTTGAAGGACTTTTCTGCACGAGAAATAGTGCCGTGTAACGGATCTTTGTTCATCTTTAATATGCCGCGGCGGTTTTTTATTTCCCCTCTCTAGAACCAATTTCTTCATCAGAAAAGTTATATAAGCAAAGTCGACTCGTCAACCAGGGTTTGTCATTCAATCAGAAACACATTACGTAAGTGCTCCTTGAAAGAGAGCTCCACTAGGTCAAAACTGCCGAATCGATCCCACCGCAACAGACGGAGACCTCGAAAATGAGAGCGGGCTCCGTAGCTTAAATAGGCAGGGGTCTGGTAACGCGAATGTTCTTTCGTGCGGCACGATATACAGTCAAGTTCCCTACCACACGTTTCGCTTTCACTTTTCGCAAAACCATTTTTGTCAGTCAATAATTCGAGCGTGCGTGCTGTGATTATTTTCGTATATGTTCGTACGACACACTGAAATACTGAGATAGGACCATTCTTCTTTCCTCATCGTAAAAAGAAGAGAGGAAGATTAGGTTTAAGATCTCATAGACATTGAGGTTATTAGAGTCATAACAATGGCACGAATACTTTCAATAGGACGTGTACTTTTAAAATGACAATCCTGGCATTTTCTTGGAAGGGTTTAGGGAAATCGCGAAAAATAAATCTTGAGTCGCATTTGAACCGTCGTCCTCCCAATGCGAGTCCAGTCTGCTAAACTCTGTCACCTTTCTCGGTCCCTCAGCGAAGTGTTTCGCTGTTATAAGTGTATATTAAGGTTAAGAAAAGACAGAAAGACTAGTACGGCATTTATGGCTGATGGAAAGGTTCAGCTGTCCAGTCGGGAAGGCTTTTCCTCCACCGCGAACACTTGTTCTATTCCTGGTGGTGGGTACAAATTGTGTCTTATCTCTACCTGTTGAAAGCAGATGGCTGTAATGAATGTGTGTGGATTGCGATACCATGATTTTGTTGTATGATGAAAGAAGAGTGTATATTCCTCTCGAATAACTGGAAAGTTGCACAGGTCACATCAGTATTCAAGAAAGGTAGGAATAATCCACTGAATTACAGGCCCATATCGTTAACGTCGATATGCAGCTGGATTTTAGAACATATGTTGTGTTCGAACATTATGAATCATCTCGAAGAAAACCGTCTATTGACACACAGTCAACATGGGTTTAGAAAACATCGTTCCTGTGAAACACAACTATCTCTTTATTCACATGAAGTGTTTAGTGCTATTGACAAGGGATTTCAGATCGATTCCGTATTTCTGGATTTCCGGAAGGCTTTTGACACTGTACCACACAAGCAGCTCTTAGTGAAATTGCATGCTTACGGAATATCGTCTCAGTTATGTGACTGGATTTGTGATTTCCTGTCAGAGAGGTCACCGTTCGTAGTAATTGACGGAAAGTCATCGAGCAAAACAGAAGTGATTTCTGGCGTTCCCCAAGGTAGTGTTACAGGCCCTTTGCTGTTCCTTATCTATATAAACGATTTTAGAGACAATCTAAATAGCCGTCTTGGGTTGTTTGCAGATGACGCTGTCGTTTATCGACTAATAAAGTCATCAGAAGACCAAAACAAACTGCAAAACGATTTAGAAAAGATATCTGAACGGTGCGAAAAGTGGCAGTTGACCGTAAATAACGAAAAGTGTGAGGTCATCATCGTGAGTGCTAAAAGGAACTCGTTAAACTTCGGTTACACGATAAAGCAGTCTAATCTAAAAGCCGTAAATTCAACTAAATATCTAGGTATTACAATAACGAAAAACTTAAATTGGAAGGAACACATAGAAAATGTTGTGAGGAAGGCTAACCAAAGACTGCGTTTTATTGGCAGGGCAATGAGAAAATGTGAAAATGTAACAGACCTACTAAGGAGACTGCCTACACTGCGCATGTCCGTCCTCTTTTAGAATACTGCTGTGCGGTGTGGGATCCTTACCAGATGGGACTGACGGAGTGCATCGAAAAAGTTAAAAGGAAGGCAGCACGTTTTGTATAATCGCGAAGTATGGGAGAGAGTGTCACAGAAATGATACAGGATTTGGGCTGGACATCATTCAAAGAAAGGCGTTTTTCGTTGCGACGGAATCTTCTCACGAAATTCCAATTACCAACTTTCTCCTCCGAAAGCGAAAATATTTTGTTGACACCGACCTACATAGGGAGGAACGATCACCACGATAAAATAAGGAAATCAGAGCTCGTACGGAAAGATACAGGTGTTCGTTCTTTCGGCACGCTATACGAGATTGGAATAATAGAGAATTGTTTAGGTGGTTAGATGAACCCTCTGCTAGGCACTTAAATATAATTTGCAGAGTATCCATGTAGATGTAGATAGAATAATGCCAAGATTAACCCCCCCCCCCCCCCCCCACAACCAACAGAAGAATCTCCGACAACATGCCCTAATTAATTAAGACACTGCGGAGACGTTTGGATTTAATTTCAGCTCATTGGCGCAAAGTCGTGATCAGGAACTCCACGCCACCGTCTCTCCTCCACTTGCTTGCCAAATACTAGCGGTGAAACTATCTTCTAGTATCAGCATTCGAACCGGCTACCGTCACCACGAAGACCTTCTTTAGTTCCGGTGACGGGTATCTGAAATGCGACTGGCGTGAATACTTGTGACGTATGGTATTTTATTTGTGTAACTAGGGATAAATATGACAATGAACGGGATGAAATCTATTTCTGGTGCACAATCTACTGCCAAGTATAACAAAGGGAAGCGCTGACCTTGCGTCACGCTACAACGATCGCGCCACCGTCAATGGAGTCACATACCTCCACGTCACGGAGCCAGAGCGCGAGCTGGAGCGCTGATTAAGGACCTGGACATGCATTCCAGTGAAACGGATTCAGCATCCCGTCCCGCTATCCACATTCTTTTCTTCAGTCTTCTGACTGATGTCACCTGTCACACTTTTTCCTCGCCTGTGCCTACCTCTTCTTCTCAAGGAAGTTGTTGTTGCGGTCTTCAGTCCTGAGACTGGTTTGATGCAGCCCTCCATGCTACTCTATCCTGTGCAAGCCTTTTCATCTCCCAGTACCTACTGCAACCCACATCCTTCTGAATCTGCTTAGTGTATTCATCTCTTGGTCTCCCTCTACGATTTTTACCCTCCACGCTGCCCTCCAGTACTAAATTGGTGATCCCTTGATGCCTCAGAACATGTCCTACCAACCGATCCCTTCTTCTGGTCAAGTTGTGCCACAAACTTCTCTTCTCCCCAATCCTATTCAATACTTCCTCATTAGTTATGTGATCTACCCATCTAATCTTCAGCATTCTTCTGTAGCACCACATTTCGAAAGCTTCTATTCTCTTCTTGTCCAAACTATTTATCGTCCATGTTTCACTTCCATACATGGCTACACCCCATACGAATACTTTCAGAAATGACTTCCTGACACTTAAATCAATACTGGATGTTAACAAATTTCTCTTCTTCAGAAACGCTTTCCTTGCCATTGCCAGCCTACATTTTATATCCTCTCTACTTCGACCATCATGAGTTATTTTGCTCCCCAAATAGCAAAACTCCTTTACTACTTTAAGTGCCTCATTTCCTAATCCAATTCCCTCAGCATCACCCGACTTAATTAGACTACATTCCATTATCCTTGTTTTGCTTTTGTTGATGTTCATCTTATATCCTCCTTTCAAGACACTGTCCATTCCATTCAACTGCTCTTCCAAGTCATTTGCTGTCTCTGACAGAATTACAATGTCATCGGCGAACCTCAAAGTTTTTATTTCTTCTCCATGAATTTTAATACCTACTCCGAATTTTTCTTTTGTTTCCTTTACTGCTTGCTCAATATACAGATTGAACAACATCGGGGAGAGGCTACAACCCTGTCTTACTCCCTTCCCAACCACTGCTTCCCTTTCATGTCCCTCGACTCTTATAACTGCCATCTGGTTTCTGTACAAATTGTAAATAGCCTTTCGCTCCCTGTATTTTACCCCTGCCACCTTTAGAATTTGAAAGAGAGTATTCCAGTCAACATTGTCAAAAGCTTTCTCTAAGTCTACAAATGCTAGAAACGTAGGTTTGCCTTTCCTTAATCTTTCTCCTAAGATAAGTCGTAAGGTCAGTATTGCCTCACGTGTTCCAGTGTTTCTACGGAATCCAAACTGATCTTCCCCGAGGTTGGCTTCTACTAGTTTTTCCATTCGTCTGTAAAGAATTCGTGTTAGTATTTTGCAGCTGTGACTTATTAAGCTGATAGTTCGGTAATTTTCACATCTGTCAACACCTGCTTTCTTTGGGATTGGAATTATTATGTTCTTCTTGAAGTCTGAGGGTATTTCGCCTGTCTCATACATCTTGCTCACCAGATGGTAGAGTTTTGTCAGGACTGGCTCTCCCACGGCCGTCAGTAGTTCCAATGGAATATTGTCTACTCCGGGGGCCTTGTTTCGACTCAGGTCTTTCAGTGCTCTGTCAAACTCTTCACGCAGTATCATATCTCCCATTTCATCTTCATCTACATCCTCTTCCATTTCCATAATATTGTCCTCAAGTACATCGCCCTTGTATAGACCCTCTATATACTCCTTCCACCTTTCTGCTTTCCCTTCTTTGCTTAGAACTGGGTTTCCATCTGAGCTCTTGATATTCATACAAGTCGTTCTCTTTTCTCCAAAGGTCTCTTTAATTTGCCTGTAGGCGGTATCTATCTTACCCCTAGTGAGATAGGCCTCTACATCCTTACATTTGTCCTCTAGCCATCCCTGCTTAGCCATTTTGCACTTCCTGTCGATCTCATTTTTGAGACGTTTGTATTCCTCTTTTCCTGTTTCACTTACTGCATTTTTATATTTTCTCCTTTCATCAATTAAATTCAATATTTCTTCTGTTACCCAAGGATTTCTACTAGCCCTCGTCTTTTTACCTACTTGATCCTCTGCTGCTTTCACTACTTCATCCCTCAAAGCTACCCATTCTTCTTCTACTGTATTTATTTCCCCCATTCCTGTCAATTGCTCCCTTATGCTCTCCCTGAATCTCTGTACAACCTCTGGTTCTTTTAGTTTATCCAGGTCCCATCTCCTTAAATTCCCACCTTTTTGCAGTTTCTTCAGTTTTAATCTACAGGTCATAACCAATAGATTGTGGTCAGAGTCCACATCTGCCCCTGGAAATGTCTTACAATTTAAAACCTGGTTCCTAAATCTCTGTCTTACCATTATATAATCTATCTGATACCTTTTAGTATCTCCAGGGTTCTTCCATGTATACAACCTTCTTTCATGATTCTTAAACCAAGTGTTAGTTATGATTATGTTGTGCTCTGTGCAAAATTCGACCAGGCGGCTTCCTCTTTCATTTCTGTCCCCCAATCCATATTCACCTACTATGTTTCCTTCTCTCCCTTTTCCTACACTCGAATTCCAGTCACCCATGACTATTATATTTTCGTCTCCCTTCACAATCTGAATAATTTCTTTTATTTCATCATACATTTCTTCAATTTCTTCGTCATCTGCAGGGCTAGTTGGCATATAAACTTGTACTACTGTAGTAGGCGTGGGCTTCGTATCTATCTTGGCCACAATAATGCGTTCACAATGCTGTTTGTAGTAGCTTACCCGCATTCCTATTTTCCTATTCATTATTAAACCTACTCCTGCATTACCCCTATTTGATTTTGTGTTTATAATCCTGTAGTCACCTGACCAGAAGTCTTGTTCCTCCTGCCACCGAACTTCACTAATTCCCACTATATCTAACTTCAACCTATCCATTTCCCTTTTTAAATTTTTTAACCTACCTGCCCGATTAAGGGATCTGACATTCCACGCTCCGATCCGTAGAACGCCAGTTTTGTTTCTCCTGATAACGACATCCTCTTGAGTAGTCCCCGCCCGGAGATCCGAATGGGGGACTATTTTACCTCCGGAATATTTTACCCAAGAGGACGCCATCATCATGTAATCATACAGTAAAGCTGCATGCCCTCGCGAAAAATTACGGCTGTAGTTTCCCCTTGCTTTCAGCCGTTCGCAGTACCAGCACAGCAAGGCCGTTTTGGTTATTGTTACAAGGCCAGATCAGTCAATCATCCAGACTGTTGCCCTTGCAACTACTGAAAAGGCTGCTGCCCCTCTTCAGGAACCACACGTTTGTCTGGCCTCTCAGCAGATACCCCTCCGTTGTGGTTGCACCTACGGTACGGCTATCTGTATCGCTGAGGCACGCAAGCCTCCCCACCAACGGCAAGGTCCATGGTTCACGGGGGGAGGGGGGGGCTCAAGGAAGTACATCAGAGTAAATCACTTAATGCAAATGCTGGGGTAGTTCATTCGTTAATGACACAATTGATCTCATTCACCAACTTCGTTCAGATAGGGTATTGTTCGTTCTCGAAGGTTCTCCTCATCAACAGTATTTATCCCTGAATGATATCACACGGTCTCGTTTTCAGGATCTGTACAACACTTCAGCTTCCCTTGTCGTCCTAAAACTGGTGTCGAAATTTTCCCACTCTCAGGGCTCAGCCGACTATCTCTGGATAACCGCAATCATAGTAGGGTGCATTAGCAGCGAGGAGCTGATCGAAGATCCCCCTACCAACAATACTTTTCTTTTTTCCGTTATGGTGTGAGCAATAGATTTTCCGTGAAAATCACAACAGATGTTTCGTATTTGTATGTAATTAATTACCAAGCTTTTTATATTCCACAGGACCTTCAGCGTAGTATAAGTCAACATGTGACATATTTTATAAAGAGTGTCCAGACTCGCTGCTGTGTGATATTCTTATTTCTTTCACTTTCGCTGCAGATCCGATCCTGCTAACATTGCCATTATCGAATGACCTGTGGTACAGGGCGGCTGACTGTTTTCATTACACATATTCATGTAACGGTACAACATTGAGCATGAGTTGCTCCCCATTGCTGCCCATTTAGACTTCAAAGAGAAGTCAGGCAAGTAGGATTCATATTACAGGAACCAATCACAGAGCCATCAATGGAGTTACCTGTCATATGTATTGCTAACAGTGAAGTACAGAGAAACTTGTGTTATGGTTGAGCCAGGTGCTGATCGTCCGTGGGTATTTGAAATGCCACACTCGCCTGCCAGATATGGCGCCATATAACGTGGTTAGGGAGTGCAGGAATGAGTTTTACTGACTGAGAGTCGGTTGAGCTGGACGTTTCCTTTATTTAAATCTTTAATAGAAAATAGGTTCGCTTCGTCTTCAGGGCGTCTGCTGCCTGGTTGCTAGGACCAGCGACCGTTCAATTGTAGACTGATGCGGGTGGAACGCAACCAGAAATGAGAAACAGTTTACTCTGAAACAGGTAACTGTGTTAATAATATGGCCTTTTCTATTTGATACACTCCTTATGGCAACGTTTGAGATTAGGCAGGGTGAAATATTTTCAACAATAAGTGACACGATAAAAGAAGGAAATTTTTCATTACCAGTAGCCTTTAAACAAGCACAATTCCCTAAAATACCGAAAACAACTGTCTTCAATGACCCAGTTTAAATCTCTGCGGGTCGGTGTCCTTAAAGCCGTTATAACAAATTTGCAATTCCTCAAAAGTTCCCAATCTGCACCCTCCTCCTCCCACACACACACACACACACACACACACACACACACAAACGGGTAATCGACACAAGTAACTATTAGTTAAAAGCCTCAGTAATATAATAAAATTAGATCATACTACCATATATCCAGTTGTTGAAGTTGCTGGTAACATAACGCCACCACCATGCTAAACTAGGACACAATAAGTGCATGTTTTTACAGTGCGCATTAGGTAATCCTTAAGTTACTGCTAAGTATAGCTAAGCAAACGGCAGTGGCCATTAATACCAAGTTTTACTTAAACTGTCGGGTACTAATCCGTTTAGCTGAGGTGGCGCTGCCCGTGATATTAACTGTACATTAATGAAATGTGGGGATTAGCACCTCTCTTCTCACACAGGTATTAGTGTGAGTGAATTAATTCTTCGTGTAAAACCTTAATTTTGAACAATAATGTCATCGGCATACTAATGCTATTTGCCACTGACAAACAGTTTGTGGTAGGTGCATCTTCTTTAAGATACAGTTAGAATTAGACACAGAGAACACGCCGTACCGACCAATATACACCACGCGTAATAACCAACCCTCATGGGTTGACAAAATCTCGACGTACGAAATGATTGCAGTAGACCAAGCAGTAATAGCCAAACAAACGACAACAACAACTTTTCCGCCCAGAGGTGTGTAACCATTCTCTTCAGAATTCTCACCACTGACTAAATTAGATAAAATAAAATCGAGCCAACAATCTAATATACCATTTTCATATATATATAATTTTCTGCTGCTGTTGATATTACCCTATACTCATCCGACCAGAAATCCTTGTCTTCTTTCCACTTCATTTCACTGACCCCTACTATATCTATATTGATCATTTGCATTTCCCTTTCCAGATTTTCTAGTTTCCCTACCGCGTTCAAGCTTCTGACATTCCATGCCCCGACTCGTAGAACATTATTCTTCCGTTGATTATTCAATCTTTTTCTCATGGTAACCTTCACCTTGGCTGACCCCCCCCCCCCCCCCATGGAGATCCGAAGGGGGGGGACTATTCCGGATGCTTTTGCCAATGGAGAGATCATCACGACACGTCTTCAGTTACAGGGCACATGTCCTGTGGATACACGTTACGTGTCTTTAATGCAGTGGTTTCCATTGCCTTCTGCATCCTCATGTCGTTGATCATTGCTGATTCTTCCGCCTTTAGGGGCAGTTTCCCGTGGTGTAGGGGTGCCGACACGGTAGCTCAGCGTATTCGGTCAGAAGGCTGCGAACTCTCTGTAATAAAAAAAAAAAAAAGAACTAAGCCAAGGAACCAACGATCAACTTGAACGGATGTCTTGTGACGTCCGCACAGACCAAACAGAACGAACTATATCGGAAAAAAGGGGTAGTGTCTTTGATTCAGAATCGAAACGTCCTCGGTCCAGGGTTCGAATCCCGCCGCTGTTTAAATTTTGTGCCGGCCTGTGTGGCCGGGCGGTTCTAGGAGCTACAGTCTGGAACCACGCGACCGCTGCGGTCGCAGGTTCGAATCCTGCCTCGAGCTTGGATGTGTGTGATGTCCTTAGGTTAGTTAGGTTTAAGTAGTTCTAAGTTCTAGGGGACTGATGACCTCAGAAGTTAAGTCCCATAGTGCTCAGAGCCATTTGAACCATTTTTTAAATTTTGATTAATAATCAGCATTGGCGCCTGAAGACTTTCGGCGTAAGAAGTCATCCCTAATTCTGCCAAAGGGCTTGTCAAACAGGGTGGAGGAGCGGACAGGGGTTCAGGACAGTCACTGTAATAGAGGAATACTATCAAGCTTAAATGCCAATGGCAGTAATTACACGGCGTCAATCAACAGCAGAAAGTACACGGTACATGGAACCGACCAATGCAATTAGCGGCAGAGCTTTTAGGTGGCTTGCTGCGGCAATAGAACTACATGTCCGAAACATCAAATTCATGTAATTGTGGAAACAACACCACCAAGCGAAACTCAGTCTCCCAAGACGTGATGTCGTTGTGCTTCGGAAAACGCACTCGCTCACATGTCGACCGCCTTTGCATGGCAGTCGGCTACTCAGTTCCTAATGTGGAAGGCAAACTCTAAACAAGGTGGCCGGCTTTTTGTGATGCTCACAACTCACGGCAGTCCGCAACCACCAATGGACCGCTAGGTATACAAGCACCCTTGGTCTTGACTCAGCGTCGTACTAAGTCTGCCAGTGGACTAGCAGGAAACCAACCAGCCCGACATTCATATACT
The DNA here is from genome assembly GCF_021461385.2 of Schistocerca piceifrons. Lineage (NCBI taxonomy): Eukaryota > Metazoa > Arthropoda > Insecta > Orthoptera > Acrididae > Schistocerca > Schistocerca piceifrons. The sequence continues at coordinate 398,067,593 of NC_060139.1, read as the reverse complement.
CTAACGTGACAAAAGTAATGGGATACTCCGAAATATCGTGTCGGACCTCTTTTTGCCCGGCGAAGTGCAGCAACTCGATGTGGATGGACTCGACAAGTCGTTGGAAGTCCTCTGCAGAAATATTGAGCCATGATGCCTCTGTAGCCGTCAATAATTCCGAAAATGTTGCCGCTGCAGAATTTGGTGTACGAACTGATCTCTTGATTATGTCCCATAAATGTTCGATGGGATTCATGTCGAGTAATCTGGGTGGTCATATCATTCGCTCGATTTGTCCAGAATGTTCTTCAAGTTAATCGCGAACGGTTATGGCCCGGTGACCTGTTGGGGAACATGAGGTCAAAGAATGGCTGAAAATGGTTTCCAGTTCAGTTAGACCAGAGGACGCAGTCCGTTCCATGAAAACACAACCCTCACTATTATGGAGCCACAACCTGCTTGCACAGTGCCTTGTTGACAACCGGGGTCCATGGCTTTGTGGGGTCTGCGCCAAACTTGAATGGTTCAAAAATCAAATGGCTCTTAGCACTATGGGACTTAACATCTGTGGTCATCAGTCCCCTAGAACATAGAACCACTTAAACCTAAATAACCTAAGGACATCACACACATCCATGCCCGAGGCAGGATTCGAACCTGCGACCGTAGTGGTCACGCGGTTCCAGACTGAAGCGCCTAGAACCGCACGGCTACACCGGCCGGCCAGAACTTGAATCTACCATCAACTGTTAACAAGTGAAAGCGGGACGGATCTGACAAGGCCACGGTTTTCCAGTCGTCCAGGGTCCAACCGATATGGTCACGAGTCCAGGAGACGAGTTGCAGGCAATGTCGCGCTGTTAGGAAAGGCCTCGCGTCGGCCAGTTAACGCTAAATATCGCCGCACTATCCTAACGGATACGTGCGTGGTACGTCCCACATTGATTTCTGAGATTATTTCACTCAGTGTTTCTTGTCTGTTAGCACTGACAACTCTACGCAAACGTCGCTGCTCTCGGTCGTTATGTGAAGGCCGCCGGCCACTGCATTGTCCGTGGTGAGAGCCAATGCCTGAAATGTGGTATTTTCGGCACACACTTGGCACTGTGGATCTCGGACTGTTGAATTCTCTAAGATTTCCCAAATGCAATGTCTCATGCGTCTGGCTCCAACTATCATTCCGTGTTCAAAGTCTGTTACTTCCCGTCGTGCGGCCATAATCACGTCGAAAACCATTTCACATGTATCACATGAATACAAATGACACCTCCACCAGTGCACCGTCGTTTTATAACTTGTGTACGCGATACTATCATTATCATTATATGTGCTTATCGCTATCAATGACCTTTGTGAGCTAAGTGTATGCCACGACTCGCACCAGCTCTTAATCACGAAAGCACACTTCTCAGCAAACATGATGCCAGCTGTTGGACACTTCTACTCTATTCGGTGGCACTCGTTATAGCAGAGTTCGAACATAGCTCCGGGAAACGGTCGCTAGGGCGCGCCACAGCTTTCAGCAGCGTTGTGTCCGATTAGGCCGGCCGGGGTGGCCGAGCGGTTCTAGGCGCTACAGTCTGGAACCGCGCGACCGCTACGGTCGCAGGTTCGAATCCTGCCTCGGGCATGGATGTGTGTGATGTCCTTAGGTTAGTTAGGTTTAAGTAGTTCTAAGTTCTAGAGGACTGATGACCTCAGAAGTTAAGACCCATAGTGCTCAGAGCCATTTGAACCATTTGTCCGATTAGCGGTGGTGCAGACGAGGAGCATTTGGCTCCACCCCCTCCCCCCGCCCCCTGACCTTGGACTGCCACAATAATAAAGATAGTAGTCGAGTTTTATAACAACACAAAATCTAGTTCTCAAAACGTTTTGGCTGGGAGAGATGAGGCTGACACGTCCTACTACTGTTCATCCTTAAGCCGTACTGTAACTGGGGTAACAGAACGTTTTATGATGAAAGGTTCATTGAAGCGAGGCAGAAGCTTCTCAGAAAGCTTCTCACTCACCTTACTTATCGCAACGAAGTTCCTCAAGAACACTATATTGCCCACCTTATACACACTAGGTTGCCTCCTCCTGTTATTCCTGACCTCCTGACTTGTACGTTGGACGGATGTTACTCATGGCTTTACGCCATTATGCTCGAATACTGGTGGGAGAAACCCTTTAGAGCAACAAATTCTCAATTCCCCACAGACTGCGTAAAGGGGGATTGGGTGAGTATCAGAACGTCAGGTGAGCAGGGGTGTTCTGGTGCCTCTTATGGTCCGCTGTATTAAGAGCATACGGCAAGCACCTTCACGTATCATCCCGTACGGTCTGATGGTCGCGGTGGTATGCTATAAGCGCCACACACAGCTTACGATTCATTCTTTCCGGAGAAGATGGGTTCGGATGATACGGAGTGGTTATCAACCCCCATACTAAAGCAAAAGACTTTGAGCGGCTTGAATCCAGACGCATTATCATACTACTGCATAGCTGGGGCCGAAGGTGCCAAACGCTGTCTTTAATGAACTCACCGCTGCCGTAGCTGCTCTAGTTGGAACAAGCCACGCAAATCTAGGAAAGACGTCAACCACCACGAACATAAGGTAATGTCCCATCTTGGATTGTGGCAGTGGCTCCACGAAATCAACAAAGACATGATCCATTGTTCTCTCCATTGGTTTAGAAACCAAATAGCCGACATGGATGTTCTGCGCAGGTTTACTCACAGCACACATTTCACAATTTTTGACAAAGTTCTTAACATCAACATCAATTTTACGCCAAATAAAGCTTTTCCTCATCTTCTCCCTCGTTTTGTAAACCCAAAGGTGTCCATCTACTGGAGGTCACACACACACACATACACACACACACACACACACACACACACACACATATCATACTTGTGCTGGGACAACTACTTTAGGGTTACCGTCTTACCTGGATTCTTCATTACATATGAATAGAAATTCTCAGCTTGATGTGTCCTCTCTTTAATGCTGTTTATTCTCGGGCCCAGTTCCTGATACTCCTCTACAATGTGATAGACCGTGGGGAATCCCAACAATATAACATTAACCGCTTCCAGCTATTCGGATTTATGGACAGGTTCTCGGTCTTGCTGGTCCTGTGACGCAAAAATTCGAGTAAGGGCACTGGCCACGAAATTATAAATATCCTTGATATGCCTCACTTGTACTTTAAGAGCTAATATGCAGTCGCCCCTTCTGACTATTCAACCTGTTCGTCGTGGCCACCCCAAAACCGAGATAAGTGTTTATCCGTGTCTAATTCAAAGAGAGTATGTTCCAAGATTGCCTTAAATTGTTTAGGTGCAAGCAAAGCAACTAACGCCTCCATTTTTTACAAAGAATATTTTCGCTCTAAATCGCTGAAGGAGCATGAAGCAAAGAACACTGGTTAAAGCCCTGACTCATACTGTTGAAGTAACACAGCCCCTGTCCCCAACTGCGACGCATCAGTTGACACAGTAAAGTCTTTATCAAAATTTGGCAACGCCAACACTGGAGCTGAAGTCAGAGCATCGTTGAGCCCAACAAATGGTGTTTTCTGGGAATCAGTCCTCTCAAATTTTATGCCTTCTTTCCTGAGTGAATTGAGACGATCCGCCTTTTGCACAAACCCAGGGATAAAACTTATGAAAGAAATTCCCCATTCTGACAAAACTGGCTTAACGGTGTTGGAAAAATCATTATCGACTTTATCGTCTCGGTATCAATTGCCAAACTTTCTAAAGAGAGTACATGGGCGAAAAATTGCATTGATGGACATGCAGATTTAACTCTGTTGGAATATACGGTTAGCCTAGCTTCCCGTAATCCCTCAAAAACGACTTCTAAATGTTTCAGACGTTCTACCATAAATTTGCTGTAGACCAGTGCATCATCCAAATAATGATAAACATAGTTAAACTAGATACCTTCAAAAACTTAGTCATATCTGGGACAACACTGCAGCTCCGGCGGACAACCCAAACGGAGCCCTACTAAACTCAGATTCTAGTCAGGGCTAAAAGTTGCTAACAGTTTAGTGCCTTCATGTAAAATGTATGTGATATCACTCTTGGTTCAAGTCTAGAATTGTAAAAATACTGGCCTTCTTGAACCACGCAAATAACGCGTTTAGATGCAGCAGTGGGACCGAACACAAAATTATCTTTTTATTGAGTTTGTGGTGGTCAACGATCAGCGGAACTCTGTGTTTTGGCTTATCTAGAGTAAATATTGTAGCTGACTACTGCAATGATGATGTGTGAGTTATCCCTCGCAAAATCATCTTTTCAACAGCTTGCTGTAATTGTTTCATATGTGGTGGGAGTAACCTGTGGTTTCCTAATTGGTATGGAGTCTGCCACATGAATTCTATTCTTAATGAGACGTGTAAGATCTAGGTTCTCTGTCAGCACATCAGCGAATTTACTTCAAACTCTGAATCCTACCTAGATCTTCAGTGAATAAATGTAACTTTTCCTTTATCTCTGACTTGCTCAGCTGACATTGTGGCACCAGACCCTTACTCTGCCTCCTTATGGTGCCCGTAATTCCATGATGTTGACAGATCTGAAACTGCTTACCGTGACCAAATTTTCATTCACAGAAACCATCAGACGAATTAGGAAGTAATCTCATCTTAGCAATAATGTCAGATCAGAGAATAAACTGTGTGGCAAGACTTTCGATTATCCTGAACCGATTCTTCCAGATAAAATCCGCGACTCGCAATAAGATAACCACAGTGCTCAAAACACCAACGCGTGCGTTTTTAGCAGCAATGTAATGAATCTCATCAGTCTCCATTGGTGGAAACTTGCAATGCTGCTGATGTAGATTATGATTTATGTATGATTTATCCGAAATGGCGCTGCCCGAATCCAGAAATACATATACTAGCTCAATATTAATCTGCAAAAAGCAAAGGGCACTTTACCTATGGTCTTGTATGCGACTCTGACTATTCAGCAAATAGTCGCCACCAAATCTAACCCATATTTCTTTCTGAGATTCCACTAATGGCTCTAGGCTCAGTGCAGAAGCAGTGAATGTACTTTGCTTCACACTTGATGTTAGCTCTTCCAGACACCTCTTGTTGCCATCCCACGTGTCTCCTGGGGATTACTTAACAGTCAGTCTTTACATTTATTTATTTACTAGTGAACGCGGCAATGCTTCGCAATTGCTAAATATGTATAGGAAGTGGATATACGTCCTAATCTCATTTCTCCCTCACTCTCTCTATCCCTCCCCTCCTCCCCCTACCTTGTTCGTTCCCTTATCCTCCCCCCTCCCCCCCCCCCCCCATATCTGTCCGCTCCCTGTACATATATTATCCCACGCTCTACCTATTCGTCTCCTCCGCCATCATCTCTTTGTCCATATCCTCCTTCTCCTTCTTTATATTCATCCTCCCTATCTCCTTCTTCCCCCTCTCTCTGAACTTAATAACTGTTATTGCAAACGGAACCTTGATTGAGAATAGAAATCAAAATAAATGGGTAAACCAGCTGGAATAATTAGTACACGGGGTATGAGAAAGGCCTTTACAGCTGCTAGACGTGTGAGCATAGTAGCTTTAGTGACAATATTTCGCATGGTTTTAATCTACGAACAGGCAGATTTACGAAGTTAGTCATAAACACAACTTTCCCGTTTGTTGTAAAACATACTGCGAAAAGGAAAACAAAACCGCATATTTTCACAGCACAGATTAGCATATTCTTTCTCGGAGCCGGTTTAACAGAAAGCGTTTATTATATAATTCTTATCTGATTTGCCTCCAAACGCCGTATAAGCTCTTCGTCAGTCTCATTGACTCAACGATCATGTAGTTGGCCAGCGTAGCGCGTACGTCGACCGACATTTCGACGCCTCACTGGCGGTATTTTTTCTAAAGAAGTAAACAACAAAATGAAGTCAATTAAATGTCTGCAACATATCAAATTACTACGAAGTGACATCAGTGCAATCTTTGCAGTTCACCAAAGTCATGATCACCACTGGTAATCAACTGAAATATTGTTTTCAGTCTTTCGAAAAACGTCATTACTCAATGCGGATTTTGTTGTTGTCATGAAAATATGCGACAGCACAACTGTCAAACTAAACGTCACACTTTTTTTAATCAAAACATACGACAGCAGAACTGTCAAACCGACCGTCACATTTCTTCATGGATATTTTCACACAAAAATACCACCCAAATTTCCAACTTTTCCCGTGGATTTTCCAAAAGTTTTTTTCATGCGACCTTTCCCTGACAATTACGAACACAACAACAAAATCAGCCAAATCTGTCAGGCCGTTCTCAAGTGATTATCTTTCAAACATGAGGCAACTGATTTTTTTTATATAGATTTGCTACTTACTTTTCATTTGTTATCTATGTAGAAGTACAAACCAAAAGTTGCACGTGTGTTGGCATAAATATAGCTCATGATATTTTAACATAAGTTCAAATGTGTTAATATAATTAAGCATTGTGGTATTTAAGGGGAAAAGTCTACATAGAATATCTAAATAAAAAGAAAAATAATAAGAACTTAAAAAATAAAAAAAAACATATTGTCAACATATTAACATTTGGCCATCTGGCACACAGATATATGTTCATCTGGAATCCAGAAGGCACATGCGACTGTTCTACTACACCGAGCAGCATTGGTGGACCACAAATTTTGTAATTTATAGTTCTGGACTACATTACCATACCTCAGGCATGGATGTGTGTGATGCCCTTAGTTTAGTTAGGTTTAAGTAGTTCTAAGTACTAGGGGACTGATGACTTCAGAAGTTAAGTCCCATAGTGCTCAGAGCCATTTGAACCATTTTTACATTACCATACAGTACTACGCTACACAGCACTACACGGCACAACACTACACTACTATACTTGGTATCAGAATCAAGTTAGACTTCTCATTTCTCTGAATAGTTAGCCCCTGGCGCCCTGGGTTGCAAATGAGAATTCACATGGGCTGCACAGATGTGCCACACAAGGTGTGGAGACTTGGAATTGGCTGTCAGGATCTCAGGAAATCCTTCTTCGTCCTCCCCGAGACTCATCTCCTCACTGCTTCCGGAAGGTTATCGTTGTAGGTGGATTTCCGCCATGGTGCGTCTCGTTTCCATGGTGTATGGCCTCTTCTTGGTTGTCTCTCAGCCATGTAGGGTTGCAGTTCGTAAGCTGATATTTTAGCTGTCAGCGAGTTCAGCTCGTGCACCACTCTCTGTTTCTGTCTTGTCCCAGATTTCTTATCAGTCTTTATCAATGCATGCCTTTGTTTCCTGATTTGATGTGGCTCATGTGCCCAGCATGTCCTTTGCCTTATAACATTCACGCTTTCTGAGCCAATATTGTGAGCCCCTCTTTCTTACCGCTAGGTCTAGAGGTAGCAAGCCCAAGAGCATCATTAATACCTCAGTCGGTGCTGTTCCCTATACACATCTGTCAGGTGGACAAGTAGACTTCCTCGTGCCCGCCTTAGAGCTTGCGCTGTCCTTACGTTTCTGACTCCATGAGCCCAAAAACTCGATGCGTAGGCCACAAAAGCGATTAAGACTGCATTGTGGTATGTTCTTATTGCACTTAGTGGCAGCTGAAAACTTGTTTTGCCTATTGTGGGTGTTTTGTTCAGGATTTTAATGCCTCTCTGGCAGACGATTTCTATTTGTGGATGAAAGTTTTGTTTTTCGTCGATTGTTTTCTCACAATTGGTCATTTTTTTTATGATTGTGGGGTTTGTAGATCTTAATAATGTTTCTTTTAGTAACATACAAACTCTTTTGAATGCTGCTATTGTTATTTTGTTTTCTACGCACCAGTTATTTAGTTTTTCAACAACTACCCTATTGTTTTCCTCTAATTTAGCCCTTTTGTTGGTAGATGCTATAATTAGCAGATCATCAGCGTAGGCAATGCAGTTTTACTTATACGCTGGAGCTGGTTCGTAATGACTCTGTGCCAACATCACTGAACTGGTCAACAGGCAGAGCCCTGTGGGCAACCTTTGATGATGTCTTACTAAATTTTCTTTCGAGAACATTCTAATTGCACTTGCCTGTCTGTACATAATATCGTATACTGTTATAGAGACACTTGGGATGGTCCACGTACTTCACCCTTTTGAACAGGGAATGTCACCACAAATTATCGAACGCCCCAGCTATATCAGTGCATCGCGTGCGTTCATTACCTTGTCGGTGGTTAGTCACTGTCAGGGGGCGGCGGGCGGCGCAGCTCCACACATCTCGCCGTCTCGGAAGCAATTTTCTCTAACTTCTCTTTACTACAATTTACTTAAGTGGGTTTAAGAGAAAGGTATCCGGCTGTGTTTTCAACTGACCAATCAGGGTCTCAATGTTAACCTTAAGCTCCGCCTACAAAAATTCTGTATATCCAATGAGAAACGTTATACTTTTCGTGGTGAGGCAATGTTTTTAATGTTTGCAACGTAACAGAGACGCGTATAGTCTCACGCTTAAATTTGCAGCTGGTGTGGCCCTTTTAGTGTTATCGTAAGAGCTATACGGTTCTTCTGGAGGGCTCTATCTTTTAACATGGGCTGGGGGGTAGTCTTGGCGGTCGGTGGGCGTCCGTCCCTTATTGCAGGGCCTTCTAGCTTACACGACTCTGCTCTCAGCTTCTGTTCTCGTTTCTCCCCTCGGAACTGCGTCTGTTTCACAGTGGGAAGGTATTACATGCATTTAGGCGTTGTTGTGTTAGTCTGTGGTATTCCATTTGCTCACTCGTTGATCGTATTACTTTGGTTAATTTAATGTCAGGATTTATTCGGAGCTATGTGGCATACTGCCGGGTTTGCTATCATGTCAGGGTTTTCATGGAAGGTGTTGGATTTGCCTGACACCTTACAAGCCTTTTGGATGAATGTGTCTAACTAGGTGTCTTATTGCAACTTTTAACACATGCATATCCCCCAATTTAGCTAGTCTTATTGCGTTTTCAAAAATTTCGTAAATAAGCAGCGGACCCGGCTATAAATTTTTTCTTCCATTTCTCATGTTATGTCAATCACTGTTTGCAACCTTTCGTGATTGCTGTTGCCATTTGAAGGTCTCCTATGATCTGAGTATTTTCATAAGCTCACTGTACGAGGTGTGGCTAGAAAAAAACCGGACTAGTACTGGTGAAACAATAAAACGAATGCAATAAGGCTGAAAGTCGCGTGGCCTGTCACGTGACTCTCGCTCCCCCTACTGCTCGAGTTTCATCTGCCTCCTGCACTCAGTCTGCCCGTGGCGTCTGTTTTAAGTAGTTGACGTTTTGTCTGTGCGTCGGAAAATGTTGAGTGTACAAAAAGAACAGCGTGTTAACATCAAATTTTGTTTCAAACTAGGAAAATCTGCAAGTGAAACGTTTGTAATGTTACAACAAGTGTAGGGCGATGATTGTTTATCGCGAACACAAGTGTTTGAGTGGTTTAAACGATTTAAAGATGGCCGCGAAGACACCAGTGATGACACTCGCACTGGCAGACCATTCTCAGCAAAAACTGATGCAAACATTGAAAAAATCGGTAAACTTGTTCGACAAGACAACAAGTCAACTCCTGTTAACTCAGACACTGCTCTGATTGTTAAACGGCGACTTTCAGCCTTATTGCATTCGTTTTATTGTTTCACCAGTACTAGTCCGGTTTTTTTCTAGCCACACCTCGTATTAGCTGTTGCGTGCTGTCACACTTCGCTACTATAACGTGTTGCGTTCTGTCACACCTTGCACTCATTTTAGTTTCAACTTTTTCTGAATCTGAGCGTATGTCCTTTCAGTCTTGCTTGTCTAGACGTAGGCATTCTGTCCGCTCTTCGTTTTCCTTTCTTCTTAGCCGCTTCCCGAAACTCCACTTGTAAGTAGACTGTTTAGGTTTTTATGTTGGTAACGCCACGTAACGCTCTGTATGAAAATCACTGACTGTGCTGTGTGCAGTCTGTGGCTGGTTGGACTCATTGTTGGAATATTCGCTTGTGTAGCGTTGGCTCTGCAGATGATGAAGAAATTGATGAAATGTATGATGAGATAATAGAAAATATTCAGGTAGTGAAGGGTTGACGAAAATTTAATATTCATGGGTGACTGGAATTCTAGAGTGGGAAAAGGGAGAGAAGGAAACATAGTAGGTGAATATGGATTGGGGCTAAGAAATGAAAGAGGGAACCGCCTGGTAGAGTTTTGCACAGAGAATAACTTAATCATAGCTAACACTTGGTTCAAGAATCATGAAAGAAGGTTGTATACATGGAAGGATCCTGGAGATACAAGAAGGTCTCAGATAGATTATATAATGGTAAGACAGGCATTTAGGAACCAGGTTTTAAATTGTAAGACATTTTCAGGGGCAGATGTGGACTCTGACCACAATCTATTGGTTATGAACTGTAGATTAAAACTGAAGAAACTGCAAAAAGGTGGGAATTTAAGGAGATGGGATCCAGATAAACTGACTAAAACAGAGGTTGCACAGAGTTTCAGGGAGAGCATAAGGGAACAATTGACAGGAATGGGGGAAAGAAGTACAGTATAAGAAGAATGGGTAGCTCTGAGGGATGAAGCAGCGAAGGCAGCAGGGGATCAAGTAGGTAAAAAGACGATGGCTTGTAGAAATCCTTGGGTAACAGAAGAAATATTGAATTTAATTGATGAAAGGAGAAAATATAAAAATGCAGTAAATGAAGCAGGCAAAAAGGAATACAAACGTCTCAAAAATGAGATCGACAGGAAGTGCAAAATGGCTAAGCAGGGATGGCTAGAGGACAAATGTAAGGATATAGAGGCTTATCTCACTAGGGGTAAGATAGATACTGCCTACAGGAAAATTAAAGAGACCTTTGGAGAAAAGAGAACCACTTGTATGAATATCAAGAGTTCAGATGGAAACCCAGTTCTAAGCAAAGAAAGGAAAGCAGAAAGGTGGAAGGAGTATATAGAGGGTCTATACAAGGGCGATGTACTTGAGGACAATATTATGGAATTGGAAGAGGATGTAGATGAAGATGAAATGGGAGATACGATACTGCGTGAAGAGTTTGACAGAGCACCGAAAGACCTGAGTCGAAACAAGGCCCCGGGAGTAGACAACATTCCATTGGAACTACTGACGGCCTTGGGAGAGCCAGTCCTGACAAAACTCTACCATCTGGTGAGCAAGATGTATGAGACAGGCGAAATACCCTCAGACTTCAAGAAGAGTACAATAATTCCAATCCCAAAGAAAGCATGTGTTGACAGATGTGAAAATTATCGAACAATCAGTTTAATAAGTCACACCTGCAAAATACTAACACGAATTCTTTACAGACGAATGGAAAAACTGGTAGAAGCCGACATCGGGGAAGATCAATTTGGATTCCGTAGAAATATTGGAACACGTGACGCAATACTGACCTTACGACTTATCTTAGAAGAAAGATTAAGGAAAGGCAAACCTACGTTTCTAGCATTTGTAGACTAAGAGAAAGCTTTTGACAATGTTGACTGGAATACTCTCTTTCAAACTCTAAAAGTTGCAGGGGTAAAATACAGGGAGCGAAAGGCTATCTACAATTTGTACAGAAACCAGATGGCAGTTATAAGAGTCGAGGGGCATGAAAGGGAAGCAGTGGTTTGGAAGGGAGTGAGACAGGGTTGTAGCCTCTCCCCGATGTTATTCAATCTGTATATTGAGCAAGCAGTAAAGGAAACAAAAGAAAAATTCGGAGTAGGTATTAAAATCCATGGAGAGGAAATAAAAACTTTGAGGTTCGTCGATGACATTGTAATTCTATCAGAGACAGCAAAGGACTTGGAAGAGCAGTTGAACGGAATGGACAGTGTCTTGAAAGGAGGGAATAAGATGAACATCAACAAAAGCAAAACGAGGATAGTGGAATGTAGTCGAATTAAGTCGGGTGATGCTGGGAATTACACTCCTGGAAATGGAAAAAAGAACACATTGACACCGGTGTGTCAGACCCACCATACTTGCTCCGGACACTACGAGAGGGCTGTACAAGCAATGATCACACGCACGGCACAGCGGACACACCAGGAACCGCGGTGTTGGCCGTCGAATGGCGCTAGCTGCGCAGCATTTGTGCACCGCCGCCGTCGGTGTCAGCCAGTTTGCCGTGGCATACGGAGATCCATCGCAGTCTTTAACACTGGTAGCATGCCGCGACAGCGTGGACGTGAACCGTATGTGCAGTTGACGGACTTTGAGCGAGGGCGTATAGTGGGCATGCGGGAGGCCGGGTGGACGTACCGCCGCCGAATTGCTCAACACGTGGGGCGTGAGGTCTCCACAGTACATCGATGTTGTCGCCAGTAGTCGGCGGAAGGTGCACGTGCCCGTCGACCTGGGACCGGACCTCATCGACGCACGGATGCACGCCAAGACCGTAGGATCCTACGCAGTGCCGTAGGGGACCGCACCGCCACTTCCCAGCAAATTAGGGACACTGTTGCTCCTGGGGTATTGGTGAGGACCATTCGCAACCGTCTCCATGAAGCTGGGCTACGGTCCCGCACACCGTTAGGCCGTCTTCCGCTCACGCCCCAACATCGTGCAGCCCGCCTCCAGTGGTGTCGCGACAGGCGTGAATGGAGGGACGAATGGAGACGTGTCGTCTTCAGCGATGAGAGTCGCTTCTGCCTTGGTGCCAATGATGGTCGTATGCGTGTTTGGCGCCGTGCAGGTGAGCGCCACAATCAGGACTGCATACGACCGAGGCACACAGGGCGAACACCCGGCCTCATGGTGTGGGGAGCGATCTCCTACACTGGCCGCACACCACTGGTGGTCGTCGAGGGGACACTGAATAGTGCACGGTACATCCAAACCGTCATCGAACCCATCGTTCTACCATTCCTAGACCGGCAAGGGAACTTGCTGTTCCAACAGGACAATGCACGTCCGCATGTATCCCGTGCCACCCAACGTGCTCTGGAAGGTGTAAGTCAACTACCCTGGCCAGCAAGATCTCCGGATCTGTCCCCCATTGAGCATGTTTGGGACTGGATGAAGCGTCGTCTCACGCGGTGTGCACGTCCAGCACGAACGTTGGTCCAACTGAGGCGCCAGGTGGAAATGGCATGGCAAGCCGTTCCACAGGACTACATCCAGCATCTCTACGATCGTCTCCATGGGAGAATAGCAGCCTGCATTTCTGCGAAAGGTGGATATACACTGTACTAGTGCCGACATTGTGCATGCTCTGTTGCTTGTGTCTATGTGCCTATGGTTCTGTCAGTGTGATCATGTGATGTATCTGACCCCAGGAATGTGTCAATAAAGTTTCCCCTTCCTGGGACAATGAATTCACGGTGTTCTTATTTCAATTTCCAGGAGTGTAGATTAGGAAATGAGACACTTAAAGTAGTGAAGGAGTTTTGCTATTTGGGGAGCAAAATAACTGACGATGGGCGAAGTAGAGGAGATATAAAATGTAGACTGGCAATGGCAAAGAAAGCGTTTCTGGAGAAGAGAAATTTGTAAACATCGAATATAGATTTAAGTGTCAGGAAGTCGTTTCTGAAAGTATTTATATGGAGTGTAGCCATGTATGGAAGTGAAGCGTGGACGATAAATAGTTTAGAGAAGAAGAGAATAGAAGCTTTCGAAATGTGGTGCAACAGAAGAATGCTGAAGATTAGATGGGTAGATCACATAACTAATGAAGAGGTATTGAATAGAATTGGGGAGAAGAGGAGTTTGTGGCACAACTTGACAAAAAGAAGGGACCGGTTAGTAGGACATGTTCTAAGGCATCAAGTGATCACAAATATAGCATTGTAGGGCAGCGTGGAGGGTAAAAATCGTAGAGGGAGACCAAGAGATGAATAGTCTAAGCAGATTCAGAAGGATGTGGGTTGTAGTAGGTACTGGGAGATGAAGAAGCTTGCACAGGATAGAGTAGCATGGAGAGCTGCATCAAACCAGTCTCAGGACTGAAGACCACAACAACAACAGCGTTGGGCAGTTGGTTGTGAACAGAGCGTAGCGTTGCGCAGTTGGAGGTGAGCCGCCAGCAGTGGTGGATGTGGGGACAGATGCCAGGGTTTTGAGAGCGGACGATATGGGCGTGTGTCCGTCAGAAAGATGAAATTTGTAAGACTGGATATCATGAACTGATATACATATATATATATATATATGATGACTTTGGAACGTTATTAGAGTAAATACATTGTTTGTTCTCTATCAAAATCTTTCATTTGCTAACTATGCCTATCAGTAGCTAGTGCCTTCCGTAGTTAGAATGTTTTATTTAGCTGGCAGTATTGGCGCTCGCTGTATTGCAGTGGTTCGAGTAACGAAGATTTTTGTGAGGTAAGTGATTCATGAAAGGTATAGGTTATTGTTAGTCAGGACCATTCTTTTGTAGGAATTATTGAAAGTCAGATTGCGTTGCACTGAAAATATTGTGTGTCAGTTTAGTGTTGATCAGAATAAGTAAAGAGAGAAATCTCTGAGTTCGTTCAATTTTACTCAGGTATCTCAGTATCAAATAACGTAGAAGTTTACCAGCACAGTAATTTAAAATTTTTCTAAGGGGATGTTTCACACTCCTTCTCTCCATTATCCTTATTATTGGCCTTTCATAGTCCATCTCATTATCGTCTTTGTTTATGTGGTCAGTCACATCTTCAGTTTGTGCCGCTATGTTACATCTCGTTCTACCCTTCACAATGGATCAGAATGTATTGGCTCTTTCTGTATCTCACTTTCTTCTCGACGGGGGTTCCGTTTCTTACAAAGATGACAGGTAATTTTATAATCCGTTTGATTAGTGGGCTCGGATTTAATACCTTTATTCCTGGACAGTGTTTTATCTTATTCGACAGCAGACGTGATATATGCTGCGTTTGTATTTACTCTCTAATTTCCTGTAATGCTCCCCAGCAGATTACGCAATGGACCAGAATGCATCCTCCGTTCTTTGAATTTCCTTCTCTAACAATATTTGGTGTGTCACACAGTCTTTACCTCATTGACTGCATGATTCTTTTTCCTTTTCGCATATGGAATGCGTACTGGAGCTCGATGTGTAGTTTTACAGTCCTTTTTTAGATGGTCACACTCAACACTGTGGTAATACATTGGTTTGTTTTTCTTCCAGAACTCTACAATGTGCCCATAGTTGTGGCACTTACAGTATTTGGTGACTCCACGTAATCGTTCACAGTGGTTGACAGAAATATGCTGTATATTTACAAAGTGTGCTCTGACTTTTGGATTTATCTCTAGCACGTAATTTACTATCAGCTTCACCCGTAGACCTGTTTTAAATTTGACTTTTATTTATTCTAAGAATTGCTTCCTATCCGTAGTTCTCTTCAAGTTCTGTTAATACATTGAGCCAATTAATTTACTCTCTGACATGGTAACTGGGACGTCATACACTATCACTCTCGGCCTACGCTTGCGAAGTGGTTCGCGTATCATTTCTTTATTTAGCTCTGAATTTTGTTTGAGCTTCCTAGTTTCCTGTTCTGTTCGTGTTTCAATAATAACTACATTGTCTGCTGTCTTCATTTTCTTGTTAGACAATTAGTCTCTCGCCTTGGTCAGTGTACGTTGTACCTTAAACATCTCAAATTACTCTATCTTGAGCCGCCAAATGCAGTAGAACGGGCCATCAGCTGGTATAACATGCTACATTTGCGGAGAAGGTGTGGTTGGGATGCCTGAGATAGGACAGAATTCGATTACTGATATACAGTCGCGAGCGACTGAATGAGGCAATACGTTTGTTAAACTCTCGACACCTCTGCAGGATTTGAGCAAAGTGCTCAACGTCTGCGGGAATTTGAACTACTGCTGATAATCACGCGCTGCGCTGTTGTTGGGATCTGCCTAGGACGGAAGTTCCTCTAGTTTTTGATCAGTAGTTACTTGGGTCGATTAATCGTTTGTGCTGCCATAAGAAGTACATCAGTCAGGAAAAGTCCTATTATTTACACAGTTTGTCTGCTTCAGAGTAAACTGTTCGCGATGTAAATTGAGGGAGGAGAGAGGAAAGGAAAGGCAAGGAAATAACTGTATCAGCTGCGTCGGGACTTGGAATCAGCAGCGACGAGTGAAAATGCATATTGGATCGGGATTCGAACCGGTTATCTCTTGCTTACCAGACATGCGCGTAAACCACTGCGCCACCAGGACCAGGTGTTCAACGCAACTGCACGGACTATATCGCACGTCGCCCCCCCCCCCCCCCCCTCTCCCCGCCCCCTCCGCCTTCCAGGCCGGGCCGACTCACATTCTCAACTGGCGCCACCCATCCACTGTCCCTGTCCGTGTCCTCCATGCTCGCTAACTTTTTAGATTCCTGCTGGAGATCGAATTTATAGGTGCATCTGCACTGAATACTGAATTTATTGGTCATCGAGGCGAATCAATTATATGTGATTGCGCGGTGTCTGTTCTTTCGGACCTGTCCATAGGAATAGCCTCCACCCAGTCTTATATAAACTGTTTGACATATCTGATTCCATTCCACCCGCAGCCATTCTGCAATTGAGCAGTCGCTGGCCCCAGCAACCGGGAAGCAAACGTCCCGAATACATTAAGATTTAAATAAAAGACATATACAACTCAACCGACTGTCAGTCAATAAAACCTAACCCTCTACTCCTCAACCACGTTACAAGCCGCACGGTTTTGGGAAGTTTTTCGTGGTTTGGGTGTGCGCTTAAGGAAAAGCTGAATGTGGAAGAATCTGCAACAATCTTTATAGCAGTGTGTACCGCGCACAGTAAGGGAACAGTTCAGAGACGATGATTGTTTTGTTTCAGTATGACAATGCAACATCTCATACAGATAGATCTGTGAGGCAGTGGTTTTTGGAGAATAACATTCCTGAAATGGACTCGTTCACCCAGAGTTTCGACCTGAACCCATCTGAACACCCTTCGGATGAGTTAGAACATCAACTTCACTCAACGTCCCGCCGTCCAGCACCACTGCTACCTCCATCGCTATTTTGACACCTCATTGAAAGTGTACCCAGCAGTGTTCAAAACCGTCGTAAAGGTGAAGGGTGGACGTACTTCATATTAATGTGCACTAGTGTGTGCCCGGCCACTTGTCATCAGCTCGCCTACAATAGAACGAAAGTTTTATATCACTGCTGAGAAATTTTGTATAAAGATATAAATATCTTCTAGAAAGATAAACGTTGGATTATAATAGTATTTTGGAAGGTAATGCCAGATTTTCACTAGCGGAACATTGAGCCCTCCTATTTCATCCTACTGAGTAAAAAAAATTATCTGCATTTATGGAGTATAATTTGCGATATATGATACCACAGGGCAGCACTGATAATGTATATTTTATTACAGGCTATCTGTAGATCATATTTTTGTCGAAAGCAGTGTAGGAGAGAAAACATTTCGATCTTGCCCTTTAAACAGATTTGTTGTCGTGGGGTTTTTCGAAGTGTAAAGTTCGGAAGTCATATTATGCTTATTTATGTTTTTTTGTCTACCTAGCATCACTGTTCGACGCCTGCAATTTGCGATACGGCTACACCACAGAAAACGGAATCAATTTGTTTCACATCCTCCAAATATCTGCTTATTAAACAAATTTCCAATTTTCGAGTAATGTGAATTTAAATTTGATCCTCTACTTAGTTTGAAACGCAAAATAATAAATTAAAGAGGGTCTGCCTTCTTGCAAGAATACAATTTTTCTTTTAATCCCCAAACAAGTTTCCACACAGTTGTGGCACATTCAACGGTTTCTGTCATTTGTTTTATTGTTCCTGAAATACATAAATGTATATTTTATGCAGGTTAGAAATATGTTGGCATCAGAATTTGTCGCTGATTACATTAAATATGTGTTGTACTTTGTATTGCGTCATGTGTTCCCTGACGCCGCCAGCAGAAGTCAGTCATAGTAGTATATTAATCTCCAAATTTATTTGATTTACGTGTTTTTTCTTTTTATTCTTCATTTGGTCTTGTTATCTTGAATGTTACGTGCCTGGATCGCGACGCGTGCTTGGCTGGCTGACGCACTGACATTTAAGCCACGCACATGTCTGCGTCGAGCGATAACTCTGCGTAAGTCTTCCCGCAACGCGAGACTGCCCACGTGACCTTAAGCCAAACTCTGGAACAGCGTGCACATGTGAGCCAGCCACAAGGTCATAGTGTACACCAGCGTGCAGCGAGGGAGACCAGGCTCTCTGGTTTCCTGGTTATGGCAGCTGCAGCGGCGGGAGCTGACGCTCGGTGCAAGTAGTGGTCAAGGTCCAAAAGCACTCTGCGGCTGTGGGGCTTGTTTAGGTCGTTAAAATACATCCCATGCATTTTTCAGTAAGAATGAGTGCACTCTTAAGCTGGTATACAATAGTCTCATTGCCGACGGAAGGCAAGTTAGGAATCAAAAAGATTTTGTGACTGCCTGCGTTGATATTCTCTACGAGAAGCAAAACTCGCCTTTTAATGTCTGCAAATGTACCTAATTTGATTGATCGAATAGACTGGATGCCATCTGGGATTCATCAGATATTACTAGCTTCCATTAGAACGCTACATGCTATACGGAGGGCTATCCAAGTACAGTTTCCGCGCTTTCCACCGAACCGGTGTTGGTATAGGTCCCGATGCACAGTGGTATATCTCAGCTAGGATAGAGACTCTCTCCAGTGATTTGCGATTTCTGAAACTGAGTTCATATGATCTTTTTTACTCATTATAACGATATGAAAGATTCTACAAGTTTTCACTTAAGGCGACAACGAAAAAAAAAAAGCAGTTTAGTCAAATTAAAGCCTCCCTCAACGACATACCACTAGCATGGCGCCCTGTCTCCTTTTTTGGGTACTCGTTATGTGGCGGGCTACGAGTCAACGTACTGTGTTCCCGTCTGTGTATTTAATATTATATCGATACGGAGATGACAGAACAGCTAGTTTACAAAATATCAGTTCTCAGGACTCGACAAAAATATATATTTTCGGCATTCACGTATTTGCCACACACTTATCTGAAATATACTAAGAATAGATCAGAGCCACTTGTGCTAAAATTTGCATGGCACGTATACACGCCACAATGTTGTGCATCGTCTTACTAGACGCTAACTAATTAAATGTTCCTTATTTTCTGTGGGAATCCCACATTCTGTCTCGAAGAAACGCAAGCAATGTTCACAAAGATAACTCCTGTACGTCTTACTTGCTTCCTCCACTTTTACGGAGGAGTATGTTAGTTTTGAATGAATTTAAATTCCAAAACAACGTTTTCTTGGTTGTTATCGACGAGCTTTAGCCATTACACATGGGTCCTTAATAGGTATCTGAAATGTGAAATGAAAGAATAAGATGAGTTTTTAATTATTTACGATTTCTTACATGAAACTTTGTGGCGGCTTAAAACTGAGCCGAATCGAATTTGGATCTTTAAATTTCGCGGAAAATGTTATTACCCACTTAGGTACTCAGGCACGACTAGCACTCTTGGAAGGAGGGATACTGTGGAGAAATGGCTTGGGTCGCAGTCTGATACAAAGTTTTCATGTCAAGTCGTTTTACAACAGCAAACAGTCCGCTGCAGAGTGAAAGATTGATTCTGGAATTTAGTATATGTGTGAATAGTGAATTTTCAATAATGCACACTTCTGGGGACAGCAATACACTGAAGATTGCTGATCTTTGCCAAGACGTGGCTGACAGGCTAACTAAATACGTTGTTTTACATAGTGGTGAACCACAGTCTTAAATTTTTTCTGCTCAAACTTTCTCACGACAAATTAAGTTTTTTTAAATCTTATCAGGTGCCACAGCGACAGATTTATTAGAAGACAGCTAATTTTGGCGATCTGCCGCTTTCAACAGCTCTCTCTTAAAATATACACCTCTCATTAAAATATAAAATTGCTGTCATAGTGCACGCGAACGAGATCAACGTTCCGTACTCGTCAAAGATTCAAAATACACTGCTTCCGTAAACATAAAAAACTAGTGATACATCGCGTAGAAGATTGCTCCCTACCCGCACATGACTACTTAAATAAACGGTGTGTTGATTTTAAACTCAGTACCTGCTCATAGCCTATCCCTACCAAAGGTGAGGGGACTGTTGAGTTTAATATCAAAACATGCGTACCAAGTATCAAGCACAAGAAACAAGACAACATACACATATAAAAAAAAGTTTTGCATCACCCCAGTTCCCAGAACTCCTGAAGGTAGACGTTGACTGTGGATATCGTATCACAGACACAGTCCCTTTGACTGTTCAGAGATGTCACTAAACCGACCCAAAGATGTAAACAACCACGCATTAGCAGCACCTATTAGACGAACGGGATCTGACAGCCGATCAGTTCCAGTCATTCCACCAGGAACGAGGTACACGGCTCGTGTTGTATGTAGTTCAACCATGCCTAGACGGTCAAAACCGCGGTTCGATTGCGTCAGCATTGTTACTTTGTCCCAGGAAGGGCTCTCAACGAGGGAAGTGTCCAGGCGTCCCGCAGTGAATCAAAGCGATGATGTTTGGACATGGAGCAGATACAGGTAGACAGGAACTGTCGATGAAATGCCTCGCTCAGGCCGTCCAAGGGCTACTACCGCAATGGATAACCGCTACCTACGGATTATGGCTCGGAGGAACCCTCAGAGTAAAGCCACCATGTTGAATAATGTTTTTTGTGCAACCACAGGACTTCGTGTTACAACTCAAACTATGCGCAATAGGCTGCATGATGCGCAGCTTCACTCCCGACGTCCATGGCGAGTCCATCTTTGCAACCACGACACCATGCAGCGCGGTACAGATGGTCCCAACAACATGCCGAATGGACCGCTCAGGATTGGCATCACGTTCTCTTCACCGATGAGTGTCGCATATGCCTTCAACCAGACAATCGTCGTAGACGTAACTGGAGGCAAGCCAGTCAGGCTGAACGCCTTAGACGCACTGTACAGCGAGTGCAGCAAGGTGGAGGTTCCCTACTGTTTTGGGGTGGCATTATGTGGGGCCGACGTACGGTGGTCATGGAAGGCGCTATAACGGCTGTACGATACGTGAATACCATCCTCCGACGATATTGCAACCATATCGGCAGCATATTGGCGAGGAATTCAAAAATGGTTCAAAAGGCTCTAAGCAGTATGGGCCTTAACATCTGAGGTCATCAGTCCCCTAGACTTAGAACTATTTAAACCTGACTAATCTAAGGACATCACACACATCCATGTCCGAGGCAGGAGTCGAACCTGCGACCATAGCAGCAGCGTGGTTCCGGAGTGAAGCGCCAAGAACCGCTCGGCCACAGCGGCCGGGAGCGAGGCATTCGTTTTCATGGACGACAATTCGCGCCCCCATCGTGCACATCTTGTGAATGACTTGCTTCAGGATAACGACATCACTCGACTAGAGTGGCCAGCATGTTCTGCAGACATGAACCGTATCAAACATGCCTCGGATAGATTGAAAAGGGCTGTTTATGGAAGACGTGACCCACCAATGACACATAGGGATCGACGCCGAATCGCCGTTGAGGAGTGGGACAATCTGGACCAATAGTACCTTGATGAACTTGTGGATAGTATGCCACGGCGAATAAAGGCATGCCGGCCGAAGTGGCCGTGCGGTTAAAGGCGCTGCAGCCTGGAACCGCAAGACCGCTACGGTCTCAGGTTCGAATCCTGCCTCGGGCATGGATGTTTGTGATGTCCTTAGGTTAGTTAGGTTTAACTAGTTCTATGTTCTAGGGGACTAATGACCTCAGCAGTTGAGTCCCATAGTGCTCAGAGCCATTTGAACCATTTTTTTTAAATAAAGGCATGCATCAATGGAAGACGACGTGTTACTGGGTAAAAGAGAGCCGGTGTATACAGCAATCTGGACCACCATCTCTGAAGGTCTCGCTGTATGGTGGTACAACATGCAATTTGTGGTTTTGATGAGCAATAAAAAGGGCGGAAATGATGTTTATGTTGATCTCTCTTCCAGTTTTCTGTAGAGGTTCCGGAACTGTGGGAAACAAGGTGACACAAAACTTATTTTGATGTGTGTATATGGTTTTTGAGGCCCGTTTAAATTGAAAGACAGGGGGATCAGAGGCTAGAATTCTGCTACTTGCTGGGAAAACAATAAAACTATGATGTAAATAAACGGTCTCGGTTGCAAAAATAAAATAGCTTTGCAACCGAAACTGTCTCCTCACGCAATTATGAAAACCGATTGCTGTACCAACCTGCGTATCGTGGAATGGCGTTAGCTGATAAGCTGTACAGAGAGGCGACAGTCATGGGATAAATTCTAACATCGTTCTGGACCTCATTTTGCCCGGCGCAGTGCAGCAGCTCGGGTGACATCTACTCAACAAGTCGTTCCAAGTCACCTGCGGAAATATTGAGCCAAGCTGCCTCTATAGCCGTCCGTAACTGCGAATGTACTCGTATTACTGGTGCTTGATTCTGTGCACGAATTGACCTTTAGATTATGACCCATAAATTTTCGACGGGATTCATGTCAGGCAATCTGGGTGGCCAATCACTGGCTCGAATTGTCCAGAATGTTCTTCAAACCAGGCGAGAAAAATTGTGATCCGGTAACATGGAGCATTGTGAACCATAAAAATTCCTTCGTGTTTTGGGAACAGAAAGTCCACAAATGGCTGCAAATGGTCTCCAAGTAACATAACAGAACGATTTCCAGTAAATCATCGGTTCAGTTCCATGCAAACACAGGCCACACCATTACGGAGCCACCAACAGCTTGCAAAGTACCTTGTTGAGAACGTGTGTCCACGGCTTCGTGGTGTCTGTACTACACTCGAATCCTACCATCAGCTGTTTGCAATTGAAATCGGGGCTCATTTGACCTGGAC
The DNA here is from genome assembly GCF_021461385.2 of Schistocerca piceifrons. NCBI lineage: Eukaryota > Metazoa > Arthropoda > Insecta > Orthoptera > Acrididae > Schistocerca > Schistocerca piceifrons. Next base: position 398,044,753 of record NC_060139.1, on the reverse strand, counting down.
ACGGTTTTTCAGTCGCCTGGGGTCAAACCGATATGGTCACGAGTTAAGGAGATGCGCCGCAGGCGATGTCGTGCTGTTACCAAAGGCATTCGCATCCGTTGTCCGCTGCCATAGCTCCTTAACGCCAGATTTCGTAGCAGTGTCTTAATGCATGCGTTCGTCGTACGTCGTATTCATTTCTGCGGTTATATCTCTCAGTGTCGCTTGTCTGTTGGCACTGACAACCCCGCTGCTCTCGGTCGTTAATCGAAGGCGGCCGGTCACTGCTTTGACCGTGGTGAGAGGTAATGCCTGTAATTTGGTATTCTCGACACATTCCTGACACTGTGGATTTCTGAATATTGAATTTCCTAACGATTTTCGAAACGAAACGTCCAGTATGTCTAGTTCCAACTACAATTCCGTATTCAAAATCTGTCAATTCGCGTCGTGCGGTACCAATCACGTCGGAAGCTTTTTCACATGAATCACATGAGTTTGTGACGGTACCTCACATAAATATTGACATTTTTATCGGTTGTAAACAGTGAACAGTATTGTGAAGTGTTAAGGGTGAACTAACACTTATCGTATTTTATGAACATAATTAGTATAAAAGATACAGTTGATGTTCTTGAAACAACTGATATGCAGCGATAATTTAAAAGTAGCATCTTTATTTAAAACATGTCTATGAAAATATAAAAGGATCGTAAAGAGACGCGATTGTACGGCCGAGGAGGAAGGACGTACTTTATGGTACCCACACTGTTTTGTTTCGCGATACGGAAGGCAGCCATTGAGCAGCTGCACATATTTTATGCAAGTTATTCGGTATTCTGCTAAAGTAAAGTAATTATTGTTATCACAAAATGAATTTCTTTGAAATAGTTGTCACCTCAAATGGTCGCAGCGGCTAATTATTTTTAATAAGTCTTTTTTCAGTAATTTGCGCTGCGGGAAGCTCATCTTCCGATGCAGCCTCTGGTCGGCCATTACACGCCGAAATATTAATTTATTTTTCAAAGTGTTAACAGTAACTGTGAATGTGAGAGATTTCGTTGTAAGAACCTTTTTAAATTGCAACAGATAATTAATTCACGTTAAAGTTCATTTTTTGAAATTAAACAGATTCCATGAGTTCAGTAAGTTTTATCTTGGCCGCTCCACGGCAATAATCGTAATTCTCTGGAGCCTTGCTTTGCAATCAATAAATAGAAATTAACAGAATTACCTTCAATTCAGTTAACGGCAACTACACTCCTGGAAATGGAAAAAAGAACACATTGACACCGGTGTGTCAGACCCACCATACTTGCTCCGGACACTGCGAGAGAGCTGTACAAGCAATGATCACACGCACGACACAGCGGACACACCAGGAACCGCGGTGTTGGCCGTCGAATGGCGCTAGCTGCGCAGCATTTGCGCACCGCCGCCGTCAGTGTCAGCCAGTTTGCCGTGGCATACGGAGCTCCATCGCAGTCTTTAACACTGGTAGCATGCCGCGACAGCGTGGACGTGAACCGTATGTGCAGTTGACGGACTTTGAGCGAGGGCGTATAGTGGGCATGCGGGAGCCCGGGTGGACGTACCGCCGAATTGCTCAACACGTGGGGCGTGAGGTCTCCACAGTACATCGATGTTGTCGCCAGTGGTCGGCGGAAGGTGCACGTGCCCGTCGACCTGGGACCGGACCGCAGCGGCGCACGGATGCACGCCAAGACCGTAGGATCCTACGCAGTGCCGTAGGGGACCGCACCGCCACTTCCCAGCAAATTAGGGACACTGTTGCTCCTGGGGTATCGGCGAGGACCATTCGCAACCGTCTCCATGAAGCTGGGCTACGGTCCCGCACACCGTTAGGCCGTCTTCCGCTCACGCCCCAACATCGTGCAGCCCGCCTCCAGTGGTGTCGCGACAGGCGTGAATGGAGGGACGAATGGAGATGTGTCGTCTTCAGCGATGAGAGTCGCTTCTGCCTTGGTGCCAATGATGGTCGTATGCGTGTTTGGTGCCGTGCAGGTGAGCGCCACAATCAGGACTGCATACGACCGAGGCACACAGGGCCAACACCCGGCATCATGGTGTGGGGAGCGATCTCCTACACTGGCCGTACACCACTGGTGATCGTCGAGGGGACACTGAATAGTGCACGGTACATCCAAACCGTCATCGAACCCATCGTTCTACCATTCCTAGACCGGCAAGGGAACTTGCTGTTCCAACGGGACAATGCACGTCCGCATGTATCCCGTGCCACCCAACGTGCTCTAGAAGGTGTAAGTCAACTACCCTGGCCAGCAAGATCTCCGGATCTGTCCCCCATTGAGAATGTTTGGGACTGGATGAAACGTCGTCTCACGCGGTCTGCACGTCCAGCACGATCGCTGGTCCAACTGAGGCGCCAGGTGGAAATGGCATGGCAAGCCGTTCCACAGGACTACATCCAGCATCTCTACGATCGTCTCCATGGGAGAATAGCAGCCTGCATTGCTGCGAAAGGTGGATATACACTGTACTAGTGCCGACATTGTGCATGCTCTGTTGCCTGTGTCTATGTGCCTGTGGTTCTGTCAGTGTGATCATGTGATGTATCTGACCCCAGGAATGTGTCAATAAAGTTTCCCCTTCCTGGAACAATGAATTCACGGAGTTCTTATTTCAATTTCCAGGAGTGTATATTTTAGTCATCACGTACAAAATCTAAAGTTGGTACATGAATAACAGCCGCCCTTCAAGAACCCATTTCATATTTACTTATGCACGTAAGTAAAAGTGATAAGAAGTGCTCTAACAAAAGAAAAATTCACCTGATAAATTAGTTCAAATGACAGCTCCGCCAATATACTACCCTTTTATACCTTGCGTATGCGATACTACTGTCATCTGTGGATATCGCTACTGACTTTTGTTACTTCAGGGTATAATTAACTTATGTAGTCATTGTCGGCAAGAGCAGTGCAATACGTGATTGGGCCTAGAAATATGGAAAGCAGTACTGGTGTGATTGCGCCAGTGCCGCCGCTGAGGTGCTGTGAGGTGCTGCGCTGCATTTGTTTAGGTGTGGCGTGGGAGCGTGGCGCGGCACGCCCCTGTTACGCCTCCACGGCTGCTTCTTCACACCTGCTGCCCCCGCAGCCGGTTACGTCACAAGCGGCGCGCTCCGGACGTGACTCACGACACAACCAGCTGCCTTCACAGCGTAACGAACTCTCCGCATCGCTCCATATTTCATATCTAAACATCAGTGGTATGTGTGCGACCTGCGACTTTATTCTTCCGATTGTGTACGGACTCACACAGTGAGTGCTTATCCCACATCTCACCAAAGAGGTTCAAGACATTAGGACGGAATTTCACATTTACTCATCGTGCATAAAATGAGAAATATTTGACCAGGCGTGCACAGCAGCAAGCAATTTTCCAGTTTCGATTTATCTGGAAGAATAATATTCAATAATAGCATGTAATACATGAATTACTATCAGACTAACGGAAAGAAGGTAGAATCCGATCTCGGGAAAGATCCGTTTGGGTTCTGGATGAACGAAGGCAAATGTGAGACAATACCGACTCTACGACTTATAATATATGACCAGACACACAGAAAGAAGACAAAGAAACAATTATAGCGTTTATACATTTGGATAAAGTGTTTGACAATATTGACAAGAACACACTCTTTGAAATTCTGGAAGTAGCAGCAACAAAATACAGGAGGCGAAAGGTTATTTACAATTTGTACATATACTAGACTGCAGTTATAGGAGTTGTACACGTCTCCAGGACCCACGCAGGTGGACAGGTGCTAGTAGCAATTACGTCCAGCCCAGACCAAGAGATAGTACAGATTTAATCAATTAATTTAAAATATAGTTACAGATTCAAGGAGAAAAAGAAGTGACGAGTCCTATAGCTGCAGTCACGGGTTGACTGCAGACATATTAAAGAGTTGAAAAACTTCCTCTTTATAACTGATTTTGTTTATTATTCTAGAACTAGTGCTGTGTAGCTAAGGGATACGATCATCAGATGATAAGTTCAGAGGAAAATTTTAATATCCGTAAAACGTACCATTGAAAAAAAATCCCAAGATGTATTGGGCCGTTAAAAGAAAGGCCATTTGGTTCAAACTAGCTCCAAGGCCAGAAGAACACGTTTTTTCTCGCTGTCGTCGAACTGCTGCGACAATGGTATAGAAAATGTAAGAGCCTGTAACACATTCCCGCCCCCCATCACAAATAAGCAACGGGGGAGGTCAGTGCAGCCTCATCTGTAAGACTGGCTGCACTGACTGTGTTTTTAGAGCGGCAGAGGCGCTCCTCCTAGGCAACAAAACTGACGGAGACATTTATGAAGTCTGCCCTCTCGTCCGCTTGGAGCTAGTCGTTCGTGACGATTGGCACAAAAGTCTGCCTCCATTTTAGCTTACAGCACGTTCAGACCTCCATCACTTTCGAATCTGATCCGTGGAATTTAATCTCGGTTCCAATTCAGTCACGCCGTGGGAAGATTTACACTATCTGATTAAAGGTTTGAATTCTGCTGGGGACGGTATAAATGAGGGGTCTTAATGTCTGCGGAGAAATAACAGTAAGTTCTTCCTCAAGAGAAGGTAGTGATGGTGGACGCTGGGGTCTGAAGGAAATCGACGTTCTGAATCATGCTAAAGATGTTTCATTGGGTTCAGGTGAGGACTCTGGGCAGGCCAGTCTATTGCAGGAATGTTATCGTTCACAAAAGAGTGCTTTTCAGACGCTGCAGAGAGTGCACTGTCATGCTGATATAAAAAAAATACTCGCCTCCAAGCTGTTCGGCTACTGTATGCACCGCACAGTGCTGTAAAATGTCCCATATCATTCTGAATTTAGCGTTTTCTTAAGGTTAAAAATAGCAAAACCATCTCTTCCGTATTTGACTGTTCACACTAAACATAACTGGATCTCCAGGCTTTCGCCAAATCCATTTCTTTCCATCGGAGTGGAACAAGGTACAGTGTGATTCGTCAATCCAAATCATTCATTTCCAGCCAACCACTGCCGTCGCTCTTTATGCCATCTCAAGCGGCGATTAGGCTGGTATTACACTATCAAATTTCTTTGCCAAAATTGATATGTCAAATATTTATGTCAAAGAAGTTTGGTGGTGTAATAGGGCACTTTGTCAAATCTCGTCTGTCGTCAAATAAATTTGATCAAATTTAGGGCCTCGCTGTAGATTTGATCATAAAAGTCGCTTGTCTTCTGTTCACTGCAATGTGACATGTGACCACGTGGAGCGCTAGCATCGCTGCAGCGTTCTGTCATCTGCAGTGTGTTTATAAACATGGCCTGTAAATACAATTGGTGAGCACCGTCAATTACAAAATTATTAGAGATCTATGAAGCTGATGAGGCGTTTTACAACGTAAGGCACCGTGAATACAAAAATAGATTAAGAAAATTGGAGAGCTATAAAAATATTGCGGAGGTCATTAGCCGTGAGATACGGTTTTCGGACACAAAATGTACTTTATTTGTTTATAAAATAAAAATAGTTCTCAATGCACATAAAGTGTATTGAACATTTATTCACCTTCAGACATTGTTCCTTTAGTGCTTTATAAATTTCTGCACACGTTTTAGGTATTATTTTCGTTAATGTGCACTGTGGTATTCGAGTGCTGTACTGTAAGCTAGAGTGACTTTCTCCTGTAGCAAGGAATCGGAGTGTTACAGTGAGCTTGTCTTCTGCAGATATAGCAGTTCTTAAGTGAGTATTGTGCTTTGTGATATGAGAATACACTTCACTGAGAACATACTGAAATGTATGCTCATCCATTCTGAAGTAATTTATGTACGACTTGACGTCCTCCACTACAAGCTCACGTAACAAGTTTTGTTGAACGCTTTTATCGTCTCGTCGTATAACCCACGACTTCACCCAGGTATGTTTCCTTTTTTTCCCACGCTTCTCTTCCACATGTGCAACAGTGCAATTGTGGTGCATGCAACTGCTGCTGTTAATAACAAGGTCTTGTTGTTAGCCATCTTGAACTTTGACGAAAAATATGATGACAGTGTAATACCCCTTTTTAGCACCACGTCAAAGATCTTTGTCAAATAAATTTGACGAATATTTGATCATCTTTGATCAAATCATTGACAAAGACATTTGATAGTGTAATACGACCTTAGCAACGACTACAGAAATATGTAGTTTATGAAGAGCTGCTCGATCATTGTACCCCATTCTTTGTAAGTCCTTACGCGCAGTCATTGTGCTAGTTGGACTGCTGGTAGCACTCTGCAACTCACGAGTGGTTCTTTCCGCAAATCTCATGCGATTTTTTGAAAACGTTTCCCGCAATGCATCGTCTCGGTTTAGCTGTTTTTGTTGCTTAACAACCACATCACCAACAATCGACTTCAGCAGTTTTAGAAGGGTTGAAATGTCCCTGATGGATCTGTTAGTTGAGTGACATCCAGTGACTAGTCACTGACCTCTCCAGACAGATCAGTTCTACTGTTACTGTTTCTCTACTGACAACACAGTACACCCCGCCTCCTTTTTAGTGGCAGGTCGGCCTTTCATGGCCTCTAGATGTCAATTCTGCATTACGTTGGGGTGTCCGGATACTTTTGATGATATAATGGACTCGATTACCGCAGATCTTTGTACAAATTCTGCTTCCTCTGGAGAACACCTTTGATAATCCGTCATTGTGGAGTGGTGGTTTTCTCACACACTAAAGTCTGCCTCGCATTTCTTTTGTCCTATTGGGTTTTACTGTGTCAGTCTCGCACAGTCTTAGTTACTCTCTCTCTCTCTCTCTGTCACATACACACACACATATACACACAAATCCACATATTGTCACACACTCTTGCAAACGCTCTCTCTCTCTCTCTCTCTCTCTCTCTCTGTCTCTCTCTCTCTCACGCACCCGCACCCACCCACCCACCCACCCACACACACACACACACACACTCACACACACACACACACACACACACACACACACACACACACACACACACACACAATCTTCCAAGTAGAAAAATAGAAATGTTACCCATAATATCCCCAGTCCTACGTTTACGATATAAATAACTTTCTACATTAAGTTCTCTATGGTCCAGATGGCAAACTGAGGAACAAAAATAGCTATAACGCAAAATTCAGAAAACCTCAAAAACCACATGTACCGAATAAATAAATTTTATTTGTATTCAAATTTATTAATACCTTTCTTAAAAACTGAAAATTCCAATATTTACAGGTAGTAATGAGCAACTCTCTTGTTATTTAAGAGCCAGAAAAATAAATAGAAACCCTTCAGTGACGATGCTATAACCTCAGTGAAATATGTCTGGCTAAAAACGAGAAAAAATTGTTTTCTCTCAAGACGGATCTTACCAAAAATAAAAATTTATCTGTAAGCAAATACGGAAACAAAAATGAGTTGCAACATCAAGATGTGTGATCGTCGGCTGGTCGTTTCCTTGTCTTGTTAGGTTCTTAAATCTGAGTTTCGATTCCCGGTGGAACACCCTTAACACTGAGAGCCCACACTATTTCTGCAGCCCCCTGCGACTACCGAAAGGTGTGATAGTTCGTTTTTGCCCCTTCGGAATTTCCCGAAGATAGATCATCGTCACCTTGCTATCCACTCCTCGTGTGGGTTTGGAATGGGTAGTCTTATAATCACATACGAGTAGTTATGTAGTGCAGTTCCGTGGTTGTTGCGTCCTACAAATAAACTGTTAACGCGCTACAGCAGGCGTCATTTAATACAAATGAATTTGCTTCATTAAAGACACTGCATTTTTTACTATTTTAACTTATCTGTGCTCAAAACTGCTGATGACATAATCGACCTTGTCGAAGAAGTTTTGGCCTATTAGTTGATGAGAGACCTGCCACCGCTCAAGATCATTAGTTGGCAAGTGGTCTCCTAAGATAGGAGCGGTTCCCCAACTGTGACTTGCTATTCTCTGTTGTTCACAGTGTGTGTGTGTGTGTGTGTGTGTGTGTGTGTGTGTGTGTGTGTGTTACTTTGTAGGAGAGAGAGAGATGTGTAAGTCGTATAGTATTTGATGTAAACATTATACGGGTTATATATGAAATCAGAGAGAAATAGAGATGAAATACAGAAGTGTGCATATATATAATTTACGCGAATCAGGCGTAAGTTACGTAATTTTTTTTTAAATATTATAGCATTGGTAAAGCTTTTTTGAGTTTTGCGCAATTCAGGTGAAGGTTCTTACACAATGTTGAGAACATGACGCTAATTCAAGTGAAGGTTATCTAATTTTTTGGAAATACTGTACGATTGGCAATATTTTTTATTGAATTCAAAGGAAGCTTACATAATTTTTTTTAAAATACTGTAGTATTGGCTGTATCTCTTTTTTGAAAATGGCAGCAATTTAGTGATTCTGGTCGTATACCTTCAATGCGTTGTAGCAATGTAATGTTATCAATGTCAGTGCCACTAAAACGGAGTAGCTAAACACGGTTTGCTGAAATTCCTTCACCAATGAAGACGAAGTAAATATTCCAGAGTTCGAATCAAGAACAGCTGCCAATTTGAGAAACGTGAAGATAGATATCCCTTGTGCAGCAAAGAAACTTACATCACTCAGTAAAGGCAAGTCCAAACTGTATATTAATTACGTTCCTGTAACAGTGTGCTGATATAATAGCTCTGCACTTAGCAATCGTATAAAACCGTTCACTCGACAAAAGATCCATCCCAAAGATTGGAAAGTTTCACACGTCATACCAGTACTCAAGAAAGGAAACAAGAGTAATGGGTTTAATTACAGATCCTATCACTGAATCGATTTGCAGTAGCATTTTGGAACATATACTATGTTCGAACATTTTAAATTACCTTGAAGGAAACAATTTAATGACACATAATCAGCACGGATTCAGAAAAAACACTCTTATGAGACACAACCAGTTTTTTATTCATACGAAGTAATGAGTGTTATCGACAGGGGATCTCAAACTAATTCCATAATGGTAAATCTCCAGAAGGCTTTTGAGACCGTCTCTCATAAGCGAGTTCTTATCAGTTTGCGTGCCTATGGAGCATCGTCTGTGCTGTGCGACTGGATCCGTAATCTCCTGTCAGAAAGGTCAGTTCGTAGAAATTGGCGGTAAGTCATCGAGTAAGTCGTCGAGAGATATGTGGCCTTTCCCAAGGACGTTTAACAGGCCTTCTGCCGTTCCTAATCTACTCATACATAAATGGTAAACCGATCCTGGATTATTTGCAGATGATGTAGTCGTTTACCGTATAGTAAAGTCATCAGAAAATCAAATACATTTATGAAATGATTTAGGCACGTTATCTATATGGTGTGGAAAGTGGTAATTGACTTTAAATAGTGAAAAGTGTGAGGCCATCCTCATGAGTACTAGAAGGAATCCGTTAAATTTCGGTTACTCTGTAACACAATTCTAAAGGCTTTCAGTTCAACTAAGTACCTCGGGATTACCATTACGAACAACGTACATTGGAACCATCACAGAGAAAATGTAGATGGGAAGGAGAACCAAAGATTGCGTTTTAGTGGCAGAACACTTTGAGGATGTATTAGATCTACTAAAGAGACCGCCTACATTATGCTTGTCCATCCTATCTGGAGTACTGCTGCAGAGCATGGGATCCTTGCCAGATGGGACAGATGAATGATATCGAAAAAATTCAAAGAAGGACGCCTCGTTTGTATTATCCCAAAATGGGGAAGAGAATGTCACGAATATGATATGCGAGTTGTGGTGGCAGTCATTGCAACAAAAGCGTTTTTCGTTGCGGCGAAATATTTGCACGAATTTCTCCTCCGAATACGAAAATTTGTTGTTGCCCAACTACGTTGGGTGAGATGACTATCGTAATAAAATAAAACATATCACAGCTCGCACGGAAATATTTGAGTATTAGTTTTGCCATGCGCTGTTCGGGAGTGGAACGGTAGAGGAATAGTCTGAAGGTGATTCGACGAACCCTGTACCGGGCACCTAAGTGTGAATTGCGGAGCAGTCATCTACATGTAAACTTTTATGCAATTCAAGTGAAAGTCACGTATTTTTCGATCTGGAAATACCGTATATCTTTGAAAATAGCGCCATTATTACTCAGTGCAGCTGAAGCGTATGTAATTTGATAGCTGAACTTTGATTAGCTGTTTCATTTTAATGCGTTCTAAAATACTACACTGTGATTAGCTGGAGAGCGGTGGGAGAGGGGGGGGGATGGGGAGAGAAGGGGGGCATCATCACATCACTGAAAGGCGAGTGTGGTGTGTGTCACGTGATAATGACGTCATAGATATGCAGTGCTTGGCCAGAAGGTCCCACTTTGCAGTAAGCACGCCAAAGACTTCATCGACAACCTACTGGTAACGTAATGGGTTTTATGCAAATTAAGTAATGCTACAAGGATGATGGCCGGTAGATGGCCGATAGATAGACAGAAGAAAGGCAAACTTACGTTCATAGCATTCGTAGACTCAGAAAAGGCTTTTGACAATGTTGCTTTGAATACACTCTTCGAAATTCTAAAGGCATGTGGGATACAATACAGGGAGCGAAAAGTTACCTATAACTTTTAAAGAAACCAAATTGTAGTTAGAAGAGCTGAACGGCCCGAAAGGTAATAAGTATTTAACAAAGGAGTGAGATAGGTTTGTAGCTTCTTCCTGATACTATTCAATCTCTACATCGAACAAGCAGTTACCGAAAGCAAGGAGGATTCTGGAAAGGGAGCTAAAGAGCAGGAAGGAGATATAAAAACTTTGGGTGTTGCTAATGACATTGTCCTTCCGTCAGAGAAAGTATAAGACTTGCAGGAGCAGTTCAACGGAGTGTATAGTTTCTGTAATTAAATGCAGTAGAATTAAAAAAATGGCTCTGAGCACTATGGGACTCAACTTCTGAGGTCATTAGTCCCCTAGAACTTAGAACTAGTTAAACCTAACTAACCTAAGGACATCACAAACATCGATGCCCGAGGCAGGATTCGAACCTGCGACCGTAGCAGTCTTGCGGTTCCAGACTGCAGCGCCTTTAACCGCACGGCCACTTCGGCCGGCTGTAGAATTAAAACTGACGATGCTGAAAGGATTAGATTAGGAAATGAGACATTAAAAGTAAGAGATGAGTTTTGCTACCTGGCCAATAAAATAACTGATGATGGGTGAAGTAGAGAGGCAGGAACATCAAGAGCATTTCTGAGAAAGAGAAACCTTTTACCATGGGACAAATTTTTTGTGAGAAAGTCTTTCCTGAAGATATTTGTCTGAAATGCTGCTTTGCGCTAAAGTGAAACGTGGACTACAAGCAATTTAGACAAGACAAGAATGGAAGTTTTTAAAATGTGGTACTACAGAAGCATTAATAGGTGGAATAACTAATGAGGAGATACTGAGTCGAATTATGGGAAAATGAAAAAATATTGCAAAACATGAGAAGAAAAAGGGGTCGGTTGATAGAACATATCCTAGAACATGAAGGAATTGTCTATTTGGGATTGAGAGAAAGTATGGGGGGGGGGGGGCTATGGTTATGTGATTATGTGGCTCTGAGCATTATGGGACTTAACATCTATGGTAATCAGTCCCCTAGAACTTAGAACTACTTAAACCTAACTAACCTAAGGACATCACACAACGCCCAGTCATCACGAGGCAGAGAAAATCCCTGACCCCGCTGGGAAGGGGGGAGGCTATAGAGGGAGCCCAAGGCTTGAATACAGTATACTTAAACACTGAATACGTTTTGGAAGTCGGAGTTACTTATTTATGACTTACGTACACATAGGTAGCAACATGGATAGATAAATTTCTGTTAATGGCAGCCACAATTTCAATAACACACAAGTTACATCAGACACGATATGAATACTACAATTTTATTGACTTTTTATAGGTAGTTTTTGGGTTATTTTAAGACAAAATAATGCAGAATATGATCGCTTTGTCATGGATATTTACCAGCACTCCGGAAGAGTATCTCAAACAAGAAGTAATGGCACTGGCCAGAGTGTCGACAGCTATAAATGTGGATCAGTGTTTAACAGTTCAAGCGCCTAGAACTATAGCTGGTTCCACATTACGGCAGAGAGCCTTGCACCATTTTAAGATTGTGCAAAATTGATCGGGTAGCTTCTTCTATTAGTGACAGATACGAACGAACAGTTGCACGTCTTATGACTATCTGAGGCCTGCGAGTAGTGCGATAGATGTCATACGGGTACGACACAGGTCTCATTCCAATAATCGAGTTGGAGGTTGTGAGTTAACGAGCACTGCGCTCTCATTTAAATATGTTGCCGAAAGAGTCAGCCTACAGGAATTGTGAAGTGAACCCTGTCGACCAGGGCCGTGTGCCACAAAGGGAGCAGATGCACCACAAGATGTGGAAACTCACTGGCTTCTATTGTCTATTGAGGCCTAAGCGCTATAGTGTGCGAGTGAGACAGACAAGAACCTACATCACAGGGAAACCCAGTAGAACGCGTTTGTGGCCAGGGAGACGTAGCAGTGTTAAATATGGCGGACCTAAGATCGGTCATAAAGGGAAACATTTATGGAAACTACTTAATTCTGTAGTAATTCAGGGAATGAAGGCACAGTAATTTTAATCTGCCATCCTCCATAAATTTTGATGGTGATCCCAATAAAACTTGAATATTGATCGTATCTATAATAGTTTCGGATTTACTGTTAAAGTGAAATTAACAAGTTTTGTAACAAAGGCCTGAATGCTAAAATCTGAACGCTTTGATCGACCTTAACAATCGACATTTCATATAGAAGAGCATCATCAAAATGACAAACTTTGTAAATATCAGCTCTGTAGCTTTATTTGTTTAAAAGATATAGTAAATTTAAATTATCAGTATTTTCAGTTATGCATCAGATCATAATTTTCTCCACACAAAACGCATTGAACGATGACAGCGTGACACCTTAATGAGTCATTAGGTAATAGAATATTTGTTGTAAAGTTTAGTGCATAATAGTTACTTTTGTTCTTTATTTATGTATCAGAAAGCACATTGTTGCAAGGATACTGGCTGTGGCATTCAAAGCTAAGAAGGAAATTGTATTGGTTTTATGCAAAAGAATTTAGTGATTATTATGTAATGGGTATTATTGTTGTAACTCTTCAGACTTTCCCGGCGGGATCTTGACATGTGGAATAATCGGGTCTACTGCTGGATGTTTGTGTCACTCTGGCACAATGTTTCGGCCACGTAACTCGTTGCCTTCTTCAGGTGCTACCTGAGACTTCCGTATTGGAGGAACGTGTCCAGTATTTATGCCCAGAGGGCACTGGGCGCTCTGTTTGCCATCCGCTTTACTTTATTTAGAACGTGAAAGAGGTCAATCTTTGATTATTTAAATATGTTAAAATGTACAATAATGTAGAATAGGCTGTAGCCAATCAGATGGACGGCTTCAGGAAAGGGAACTCCCCTAGTCAGTTGAGCGAGGATATTCGGCGCACGGGAAACGCGGCCGGGGACGGGCAGAGGGAGTCCTGGTGCAGACGCGAAAGCGGACAGTTCGGCTGGAGACACCAAAGGCTACAGTTCGGATTGAGACACGAAAGCGGACACTCGGTCTTTTAGGCAGCTAGGAAGTGAAACGACTTACAAAATTTCGCATTGTGTGGTATCGCGGGACTTAGTCTCTGAGCGGTGAGCAGCCGCGCGCCTGGTGTGAACTCTAACTTTTCGTGTAAATATCGAGGTGGAGTATTGGAGTTGTGTTTCGCGATGAGATTGTGAATGAAGGAATTGTGTCAAATGGATATGCGCTCGAGTGCGATAGTAATTCTAAATACGACCACTTTCGCTATTCGTTTTCTTTCTGAATAAACATTATTCTAACCAAATCGCAACTGTATGGCTTACATCATTTATGGGTCGTTAATTTAGTTCCCGATAATATTATTACTGTTATTATACGTTAAATTAACTTTGTTTCATACAATTTCGCAAATTTGGCATCAACCAGACAATTTAACCACAGGGACACAAGTGTCTAATTTAGAGAATATAATGCGACACATGCGGTTCAACCCCTAGACGGGTTTGAGCCAAGACATCTCGACGAAGAGGAATCGTATGCGGGCCCGAACGTCTTTGGGATGTTAGCTCGCAAGGTATATGAGTTCTTCGTCTCCCTAAATATCATTGCAGGTTGGGAGTATGGCAATGAGCCAGTGGCTAGATTCATCAGGTTATTGAGGGACAAGAGAACGGACTTTGAGACCAGTACAAAGTACAACTTGAAGATCCTCCTGTAGATTGCCGATCCAATGCAATCAGATGACAGAGTTGTAGTCGGAAGGGAACCGACACCTACTAAGTGGCCATGCTCAAAACCGTTCGTCTAATGAGATCTATACTTCACTAATGTGAATCCGGTTTGTTCGTCAGACTCTCCAATCTCCTGACTTGGCACCTTCAAATTTCCAACTATTTGCAACTATGAAGACGATATTAAAGGATAATATCGATGCAAAACCAGGAGATCCAAGTAGGATAGAATCTCCATTTTCGGAAGACGGCCTGATACGTTCTCAGTCCATTCCGCGTATCTGCCGACATACGTGGAGACACTTCCAGAAAGCAGCTCTCTGTAGAGGTGTTTCTGGTAAACAGGATGTGTGGGAGACGTGACGTTCCCAAGGCCGTGACGTGGCGCGGGCTCCGGAACCGCGGCGTCAAGGCGACACTTCCCGCGCCAGCTTCCGAGGTGCCAGCACTGACCTGAGGCAGTGCTCACACAGCAGCCCCACAGTCATTTTTCTAAACATATGCCTTGTGTGTATTCAACGGTTGCACAAAATAATACGAATAACATGGCTGCAACACTGTTCTCGCACTGGTTTTTAATTTGCCCTTCTACTATAATGCCACTGGAAACGTCCTGAACTGCCAGTTTATCAAGACGTGAACGTTGTGAGGTTGCGTTGGCCCATCGTTATGCTGTTGTTGTGATCTTTAATTGGGAGAGTGGTTTCGTGGAGCTCTTCACGCTAGTACGGGAGACGTTCAATAAGCAAGCCAGCACTTTTTTTTTCTTTCTGAAAGGAGGTTGTTTTTATCCAGGATTCCAATGCACCATATTATTCCCCACTATTCTTACAAAATCCGATTTATCAACATAGTCTCCGTTCAATGCGACGCCTCATTGGCAGGACCTGTATGGCCGCACGGTACCACTCTGCTGGTTAACGTAGGAGCATATGTCTTGCTGCATCAGTAACCTCCCCAGTATCCACGTTCTGCTTCCCGTGGGGTTTATGCTTCACTGGAATAAACAGATGGAAGCTGGAAGGTGCAAGATGCGAGCTGTAGGGTACGTGGGGAAGAACAATCTAATGAAATTTCTTGAGCTCCTCTCGGCTTTGCAGACTTGTGTGAGGCCTTGCATTTTTATGGAGCATGAAAATTTCGTTTGCATTTTTGTAGCGTCGAACATGTTGTAGTCATTTTTTCAGTTTCCGGATGGTAGCACAATACACTTCAGAGTTGTTTGTTGCTCCATGCGGAAGGTCATCAAGTACAATAACCTCTTTAGTGTCCGAGAAGGCCGTCGCTATTACTTTATCAACTGAAGATGCAGCTTTGAACTTTTTCTTCGTAGCAGAGGTGGTGTAGCACCACTCCGTAGACTGCCGTTTTGTTTCCAGTTCGAAGTGATAAACCCATGTTTCATCACCTATGACGATGTTCGACAAAAATAGTCACGTTCAGCCTTTGTCACCCGCAAGCAATTCCACATAGATGGTTCTTCGTTGCTCTTTATGGTCTTCTGTCAGGCGGAGAGGAACCCAGGGGGCTCATATCCTTGAGTATCCCAGCTGGCGGGCGAGTGTGTCACCACTACCAGCAGACGTCCAATTGTGCAGCGACATGTTTTACTTTGTCCATCGATCACGTCGAATGAGAGTGTCCACACGTTCCAGCATTGCGAGAGTCACAGTTTTGTGCGGCCGGCCTTCACGTGGGAGATTGGACAGACTCGCGCGATCTTGTTGCGATGATGACAGGCGCCTCGCCCAACGACTCACCGTTCTTTTGTTCGCTGCCAGGTCTCCGTAGACATTCTGCAAGAGCCGATAATATCTGCGATGCTCTGGTTTTCCGTGATCATAAACTCAATGACAGCTTTCTGCTTGGAACGACCCTCTGTTGCAGACGCCATTTTGAAACTATAGTGCCTGAAGCGGAAATACACTCCTGGAAATGGAAAAAAGAACACATTGACACCGGTGTGTCAGACCCACCACACTTGCTCCGGACACTGCGAGAGGGCTGTACAAGCAATGATCACACGCACGGCACAGCGGACACACCAGGAACCGCGGTGTTGGCCGTCGAATGGCGCTAGCTGCGCAGCATTTGTGCACCGCCACCGTCAGTGTCAGCCAGTTTGCCGTGGCATACGGAGCTCCATCGCAGTCTTTAACACTGGTAGCATGCCGCGACAGCGTGGACGTGAACCGTATGTGCAGTTGACGGACTTTGAGCGAGGGCGTATAGTGGGCATGCGGGAGGCCGGGTGGACGTACCGCCGAATTGCTCAACACGTGGGGCGTGAGGTCTCCATAGTACATCGATGTTGTCGCCAGTGGTCGGCGGAAGGTGCACGTGCCCGTCGACCTGGGACCGGACCGCAGCGACGCACGGATGCACGCCAAGACCGTAGGATCCTACGCAGTGCCGTAGGGGACCGCACCGCCACTTCCCAGCAAATTAGGGACACTGTTGCTCCTGGGGTATCGGCGAGGACCATTCGCAACCGTCTCCATGAAGCTGGGCTACGGTCCCGCACACCGTTAGGCCGTCTTCCGCTCACGCCCCAACATCGTGCAGCCCGCCTCCAGTGGTGTCGCGACAGGCGTGAATGGAGGGACGAATGGAGACGTGTCGTCTTCAGCGATGAGAGTCGCTTCTGCCTTGGTGCCAATGATGGTCGTATGTGTGTTTGGCGCCGTGCAGGTGAGCGCCACAATCAGGACTGCATACGACCGAGGCACACAGAGCCAACACCCGGCATCATGGTGTGGGGAGCGATCTCCTACACTGGCCGTACACCACTGGTGATCGTCGAGGGGACACTGAATAGTGCACGGTACATCCAAACCGTCATCGAACCCATCGTTCTACCATTCCTAGACCGGCAAGGGAACTTGCTGTTCCAACAGGACAATGCACGTCCGCATGTATCCCGTGCCACCCAACGTGCTCTAGAAGGTGTAAGTCAACTACCCTGGCCAGCAAGATCTCCGGATCTGTCCCCCATTGAGCATGTTTGGGACTGGATGAAGCGTCGTCTCACGCGGTCTGCACGTCCAGCACGAACGCTGGTCCAACTGAGGCGCCAGGTGGAAATGGCATGGCAAGCCGTTCCACAGGACTACATCCAGCATCTCTACGATCGTCTCCATGGGAGAATAGCAGCCCGCATTGCTGCGAAAGGTGGATATACACTGTACTAGTGCCGACATTGTGCATGCTCTGTTGCCTGTGTCTATGTGCCTGTGGTTCTGTCAGTGTGATCATGTGATGTATCTGACCCCAGGAATGTGTCAATAAAGTTTCCCCTTCCTGGGACAATGAATTCACGGTGTTCTTATTTCAATTTCCAGGAGTGTATTTCACGATGTCCCACAACAAATTCCGAATTTTGCCACCGAAACTGACCGAGAAAAAAGTGTGTTGTACTACTTACTGAACTCCCCTCGTATGTTCTAAACAAGCCTCTTAATCTCTGCATAGCTACTGCAACCTACCTGTTTGAGCGCCCTTACTATATTGAAGCCTTTGTCTCCTGCTAGAAGTTTTACCCCTCACACTTCCTTCCATTAGAAATTCACAATTATTTGATGATTCAGGATACATCCCTTGTTTTACTCAAGCTCAACCAACAATATCTTTTTGCCCAATTCTATTCAGTTCCTCCTAATCAGTTAATCGATGCACCTATCTAATTTTCATCATTTTTCAGTAGCACCTCATCTCAAATCCATTCTTTTGTCTTCTTGTCTGAACTGTTTACTGTTCACATTTCACTTACATACAAGGCTACCTTCCAGACAAATGTCGTCGGAAAATATTTTCTAAGACTTTAGTTTGTATTCAGTATTAACAAATTTCTCTTTTTCAAAACCGCTTCTCTTGCTATTACCAATCTGCATTTGATATTCTCCCTACTTTGACCATCAGCATGTATGTTGTTGCCCAAATGGAAAACCTAGTCAACTTCTTTAAGCGTCGGATTTCCTAATCTATCAGCTGATTTCATTTGAGTAACTACATTACCCTTGTTTTACTTTTGTTAATGTTCATTAATAATCGCTTTTCGACACACTATTCATTCTATTTAACTGCTCTTATAACTCTCTTCTTTTTCTGGTAGAAATACATTGACACTGGCAATCCATTAAAATAGGAATGCAAATGGTAGCGTTGGGCCAGTTTTGAACAGTGAGTTTTGACCTTAGCTTTGAACTCCCTCCCTACCACCCCCTACATCCTCTCCCCACAATATTCCTCCCCCTTCCATCCCTTCCCTTGGTGTACCTTCCCAATCCTTCCACATCTTACCTCCACTTCCGAAGCTATACCCCTTCCCCTCCCTGCAATGAGCTTTTAGGCCAACATACATTTTTGCTCTTCCAATCAAAGCTAGGTGTTTTTTGGCCTTATCAACTTGTTCAACCACACTTCTCAACGGCTTCTTAAGCCATACGCCATTCTTGAAAGTAAATTAGAGAGCTTCTAAAACAACACACATACTGAGCTTTTCCAATTACAGCTCAGTATTTTACCATCATAAAAATGAAACAACCAATCAGAGACCTTCCTGCAACAAGAATTACGAGGGACATAATGTCATTCTCATTCAGTGCTGATGGTAACTGTGTAATTGTCCGCCTTGTACGTTTCTAACAAGAAATACTACCCGTCTTCCAGGCAGGTTCAAACAGGCAAAATAGGTGTTGATCACACGAAAACCACTAACATAAGTACCTCGTAGTACCACATGGGAGTATTTCGTTTTATAACGCATCAATAACATCTTTTCTACGTCTGTAACCTTTATATTACAATTACTTTTTTATGGTATGTCTGCTACAACTGCACTACATTTTCACTATCATGATAGATCTGTAGAATATAGGTTACAATTTGAGTTGCTACTAACGTCACATCTTCTTTGTGTCAACAACTAATAGGTTACAAAAAAATGGTTAAAATGGCTCTGATCACTATGGGACTTAACATCTGAGGTCATCAGTCTCCTAGAACTTACAGCTACTTAAATCTAACAACCTAAGGACATCACACACGTCCATGCCCGAGGCAAGATTCAAACCTGCGACCGTAGAGGTCGCGCGGTTCCAGACTGAAGGGCCTAGAACCGCTTGGCCACACCGGCGGCCAATAGGTTACAGTTTCATTACATTGTATTATTACTACATGTAGGTTACAATTTGTTTACATGTAGGTTGATTGAGTTGATCCTACCCATGACCTTTTATGCAATCCACATTGTTATAAATAGCCTTTAAAAACCACGTGCAAGATTTTCATAATCTCTCCCTCGCTATGTGCGAACTATAAGTCTTACAGAAAAAATGAACAGAACCCATTTGTTTGAAGTTTAATGAACTTAAATTTTGTTCTGTGATACGTTTCCACTGGAGGCCACGGTTTTCAAGTTATTCCAGAAAAACGTACAAAAGTGACCATCATACGCGCCCTGACTCCCACATTCAGCCACCACAAG
This sequence comes from Schistocerca piceifrons, assembly GCF_021461385.2. Lineage (NCBI taxonomy): Eukaryota > Metazoa > Arthropoda > Insecta > Orthoptera > Acrididae > Schistocerca > Schistocerca piceifrons. The sequence goes on along the minus strand of NC_060139.1, from coordinate 398,024,960 downwards.
TGAAGATTCCTAGTCAGTTGTTCATGGCATTCCCTCCTAACACAGTACAAAAAATTTGCGACTGCACGAATTATTTCCCATATTCGACCTTTATTGGTGTCATTAACTGGTTTTATTTAGCTACCGGTTTAGTCGAGCACTGAAAAATTACTGAACTGACGTTTTTGTAAATTTTACTTAATTCTTTTGTGATTTTCAACAGCATAAAATAAACATTCATATCGTTTTATTCGTCAGGCCTCCTGACTACAAAACTACTGTGCTTGTACGTGTTAAGCTTGGATGTAATACTCAACACATTGTTATTGATTTTACAGTAGTGTTTACGAAAGTCGTTTTACTTTCATTACCCCCACGGGAACGTTTAAATTAATGTTAACGAAACAGCCGACTATGCTAGTGGAGAAATACGTCAACCAATAGAAACCAAAAAGGCCGCATATCGGAAATAGTTCGTGTAGTGAGAAATATTTGTAAAGTGGTAGGAGTGAGTGCTACGAACAACTTACTAGAAATCCTGAGTGATGATGGATGAGTGTAGAGATGCAGGTGCGTGTGACGGTCACTTTTCTAAGTTTTCCTTGAATAATTCGAAGTCTATGACCACCAGTATGGCTCAAATGGCTCTGAGCACTATCGGACTTAACTTCTGAGGTCATCAGTCCCCTTGAACTTAGAACTACTTAAACCTAACTAACCTAAGGACATCACAGACATCCATGCCCGTGGCAGGATTCGAACCTGCGACCGTAGCGGTCGCGCGGTTCCAGACTGTAGCGCCTAGAACCGCTCGGCCACCCCGGCCGGCCCTCCAGTATGCCAGTAAAAAATTTAAGTACGTTAAATCTACTACAAAAAGGTCCTGCCCATTTTTTCTGCAGGATTAATAGTTTTCGCTTAGTGAGCGAAAGATATGAAAATCTCGCGAGTGGATTTGGAGGCCAGATATAAAATTGCGAGTTGCATAATACGATATTGGTAGGGGTAGCTGAATCACGCTGTATAACATAGGCCACAATTTCAATACATCACATTCATAATCAGTGTATGGCTGGTGCAGACTAGCAACGTCTTCTTGAAAATGCCACACCCACTATGAAGATCACTCATGATTCAGCACGAAGCGTTTATCATCTTTTGTCGGTGTTGCCAATTTATTTTGCTTTATAGCGACAAGGGTGTGTGGTTCGAATTATATGCCGATGAGTAAGTTTATGAGTATCATTTAATACATATTCTCGACAATCTTCTATGATCAATTCCCTAGCAGATGAGCATTTCACATCTTTGAAATGGAGAAAGAAGTCGATCTGGTCTTTTTCAAAGGAAAAATTTCGGCAGTTGCCTTAAGAGAATTACCAAAACAATGAAAAACCTAATTCTGGACCAACAAAGGCCTACTGAAAACGACTACAATGTCATAACGGCAGCCGTTCGGTGCGCTGTAAAAGAGAGGCCACATCCATATTGTAGTTGTTTGTTAACTGGGGATAGAAAACTTCTTTGTTCACAGTTTGTAATTTTGATGAAAGGCGTGGGTACGTGTTCACGACACGGTGTAGCTGAAGAGGATTTGGCTGGATTAAGAAACTGAATGGTATTGGAAGGTGTAACGCTGCTGTGGCTCTAAGGTAGAGAAATCTGGTCATTAAAATTGCTGCACCAGGAAGGATGGCAAATAAAACGAAATTTTTCTTGTGTATATAAAATACAGTGGGAAACGTTGTATCGGACGAAGTAACACTCATCGATATAGTGGTGGGTTCTTAGCTGTACTGCTGGAGGAGGCTGAGATGATACTACAACGCATAACATATTAGATTTATTACAACTTGAACAAGATAAAATACTTAATGCTGTAACAATCCGTATCCACAGGAATGTCATGAGTATTTATTACTGTCACTTAAAATTATTGCCGTCGTCTTTGGAGACGATTGCGTATGGGCTGAGCGGCCCTGCGCTCAGGCGCAAGCAAAAATGCAGATGCGGTGAAACTCTTGTGGGCGTGTCTACGACGACTGCGCTCATTTGTCGCTCGCCCGGCTCTTCGGACGACACCGTAGGAAAAAGGCCTGGTTAAATGTGTAACTGATTTGGAAGGTGTACAGGGTTCGAAATTTAGTCCACAGTGCTTTCACACATGTCAGCAACAATGGCTCTAACCTGGCACGGCATCGAGTCGAACTGGGCTTCGAAGACAGCTGTGGATATATCGTTCCATGTTGCCTCAGCCATGTACCAGAGTTCATCAATCGTAGTGGCTGGCGAGTGATGGCGTGCAAATTTGTCGGCAACCCGTGACCATGTTTTCAGTGGGTGGGAGAGCCAGAGAACGAGCTGGCCGGGACAACATTCGAACTCCAATGTATTGGGGTAGGTCAAGACAGCACGGCAACGGGTAGTCTTGCGTTACGAAGAACGCGAAAATAGGACACACTGAGCGGCCTTAACGCAGCAGAAATGTAACTCCTGATTTCCAAGTCCTCACGCCCACCCCATAAACAAAAATTAACATTTTTAAATATGCGGTTCAAATGATTCAAATGGCTCTGAGCACTATGGGACTTAACATCTGAGGTCATCAGTCCCCTAGAACTTAGAACTACTTAAACCTAACTTACCTAAGGACATCACACACATCCATGCCCGAGGCAGGATTCGAACCGACGCGCGGCTCCAGACTGAAGCGCCTAGAACCGCTCGGCCACACTGGCCGGCAAATATGCGGTGCACACACCTCTGAGTACGGGAAACAAGAATGAGGAAACGAAAACCCTTAGACAAATAGCGATAGAAAGTGGTTTTGACGCTGGTTTGATAGATCGGTTGGATGTAGCAGTTAGGCATGATAACCAGATAAATAATTAAAATCCAGATAGATGTACAGTCATGCCGTATTGAAGGGCCATCTCACTAAATTAGCGAGGTTCTTTAACAAGAAAGGAGTTAGAACTGCCTATGATTTGTGTTGATAATGCACTTATGCAGCTTATTTATTAGCTGTGACGAGGCTTAATGGCATAAAAAATGTTTAAGATAGGTTATAACTCAGGACGGCGGTAATCCTTATACGTCTGTTGGTATAAGGAGGATTGTTTTATCTGGTTTCCTTGGTTTTAGCACTTGAAAATGGGATGATGCTGTCCCGAAACATGTTAGGCAACAATCACAAGATCGACAGCTGGGCTGAATATCCTCAATATTGCTCGGCTACATCCATCGTGGTCCTGTACGCAGAGCTGTATCATGTCTAAAAATAGCCGGCTCCTGTGGACGAGCGGTTCTAGGCGCTTCAGTCCGGAACCGCGCTGCTACTGCGGTCGCAGATTCGAATCCTGCCTCGGGTGTGGATGTGTGTGATGTACTTAGGTTAGTTAGGTTTAAGTAGTACTAAGTTCTAGGGGACTGATGACCTCAGATGTTAAGTCCAATAGCGCTTAGAGCCATTTGAGCCATTTTTTGTCTAAAAATATGAGGGGGCGCCACTTCTGTGTCCAGAGCTGTCGCTGGGCGCACCACAGTGGGCGTGCCTCTCTCTCTGCTGACGCGTCTGGGAAAGCTGCATCAGTGGTCGCCAGTTTGACAGTCCGTGGCGCTCCGGATGTTGTCGCACTGCCCATGGAGCTATACGTGCCTTGTTGCAAGCATTCCCATTTCCTGACTCAAGATGTGTCACGTGGCTGTACGATTCTGCGCTAATGGGCGAACAATATCAACGGGGAGTCGACAAAAAGCCTGGCAACACCAAGAACTCAACAAATTATCATGCCCAATACGGTTTTGGAAAACCGTTGGCATTAAAAACAGCTTCCAGTTTTCTCGGAAGAGATAATTGCAGGTCCTCCACGGTTTTGAAGGGAATTTTAAACCGCTGCAGCTGACAAAAGTATTTAACTGAATGTGTCAGTGAAGTCATCTGCTCGCGTATAACTTGTCTAGGTAAAACCAAGTTAATTGTTGGATTTTTTCACCGGCCACCCGATGCCGCAGTGACAGTTCTAGGGTCACTCAAAGGAAGTCTACTGTCAATATCTTGTAAATACCCAGATGATGCAATACTAGTTGGAGGCGACTTTAAAAACTACCACATACACATTCGGACGTCTATTGATTCATTGCAAGGGGCACAGACAGACAGTCTTGCGAAGTATTTTGCATCACGTTTTCCAAAAGCTGTCTTGCGCAGCCATTTCGGCAGCCCATTCTCAATGGAAATAAACCTAGAGCTTGTAGCAACAAACAGGCCGGACCTTATCGAAGGCGGAAGTATAGAGACAGATTAGTGATTCTCATGTCATCATAGGACTATGATTTAAAAAGTTAATGAAACAGTGAAAAAGCTAGGAGAGTGTTTCTGCTAGAAATACTAGATAAGCAGTTGTTAGCATCTCACATGGTGAACTGAAATCATTTAGTTTTACAATGGCAACCATAGAAAAATTATCGGCAAAGTTTAAACCGATCGTAAATCGTGCTCTGCACAAGTGTGCAGATTAAGGACGGAAAAGACCCACTGGGGTTTAACTACGAAATTCGGAAAATACTGAGGAAGCAAATGATGTTGTACTCTTTGTTCAAAGGAGAACGCGCAAATGACGACAGACAAAAGTCACTAGAAACTCGCAAGTATGTGAAAAGTTCTACGCGCGGCGTAAAACAAATATCACCAGCATTAGCACCGAGATTCAGAGAAATTTCTGGCACGACGTAAATTCGCTAAGCGGCTCTGAGGCTTTCATCCAGCCATTCGTTGGCCAGTCTAGTGTGGCAGTAGAAGATTGCAGAACGAAAGACAAAGTCCCAAACTTCGCGTTTAAGAAATTGTTCACACAGGAGAATCGTACAAACATACCGTCGTTTGACCATCGCACAGACTCCCTTATAAACGACGTACTAATATTCATCCCTGGCTTCGAGAAGCAACTGAAAGAGTTGAAAACAAATAAGTCTCCAGGTACGGATGGAATACCAATTCTGTTTACAAAGAGAACTCTACGGCATTAGCCCCTCACTTACCCCGCATTTATCAGAAACCATTTACAATGGATCAAATCAGATTATCGCGAATCTCTCGCCCAGTACAAAGTTACAAACGACTGGGAAGAAAGCACAAGTGACTCCTGTATATAAGGAGAGTAAAAGAACGGACCCGCTGAATTACTGATCGATGTTCTTAACATCGGTTTGAAGCAAAATTCTTGAATATATTCTGAATTCGAATACAATAAATTTCCTAGAGAGCGAAAAACTTATGTCCAGGAATCAGCACAGTTTTAGAAAGCATCGCTCGTGCGAAACTCAGCTTTCCCTTTTCTCACATGATTTCCTGCGAAATATGGATGAAACGCAGTATACAGATTCCATACTTTTAGATTTCGTTAAGCATTTGACACAGTGTCCCACTCCACACTGTTAACGAAGGTACTAGGATATGGAATAGGTTCCCAGATATCTGGGTAGCTCGAGACTTCTTAAGTAACAGAACCGGTACATTGTCCTTGACGGCGAGTGTTCATCAAAGACAAGGTATCGTCAGAAGTCCTCCCGGGAAGTTTGACAGGTCCGGTGTTATTTTGCATATACGTAAATGATCTGACGGACAGGGTGGACAGTAGACTACGGTTGTTTGCTGATGATGCTTGGTGTACGGGAAAGTGTCGAAGTAGAGTGACTGTAGGAGGATACAAGATGACAGACAAAATTTCTAGTTGTTGTGGTGAATGATAGCTAGCTCTAAACGTAGAGAAATGTGAATTAATGCGGATGGGTAGAAGAAACAAACCCGCAATCTTCGAATACGGCATTAGTAGTGTCATGCATGACACAATCACGTCGTTTGAATATTTAAGCGTATTGTTGCAAAGCGATATGAAATGGAACAAGCATTTGAGGATTGTGATAGGGAAGGTGAATGGTTGACGGTTTACTGGCAGAATTTTAGGCACACGTAGTTCATGTGTAAAGTAGACCACATATACAATGTTGTAGTGACAGTCATGGGATACTTCCTAATATCGTGTCGGATCTCCTTTTGCCTGGAGTAGTGCAGCGATTCGGCGTGGCATCGGCTCCACAAGTCGTTTGAAGTCCCCAGCATAAATACTGAGTCACACTCCTTCTACAGCCGTTGTAATATCCATTCCTATATTTTACTGAAAATAGTATTCACGACAGCATTGTAAGTGAAATATGACTGAGCTTTGATCCTACTCTTGTAATACTAATACAAAGGACTTCATCGTTAATAAAATAATAAATAATTACTATCAACTACATAATTTAATATTTTGTGAAAAATTGTATCTCACGCAATACCCGTGTAAGTAGATACTGAAAGGCTTAATCTTTTGTTATCTATGATTTTGTAGAAAAATCCTCCTTCTTGTTCGAACTATAGTCTCATAGATTTTGATTGATGTCTCGTAACACAGAGGTCTGTAAAAAGCTGTACGAAAATATTGTTATGTTGCTAACCGATATTTGAAAAAAGAGTTTATTTGTTACTGAAATGAACCTTTTTTCATATTAGAACAAATAAGCCCTCGGTCACAAATATTAAGTCAAAATTGACCAGGTTTCGACGCTACTATGAGCGTCGTCTTCAGAATTAGACTAACTGTTCTAAAACATATTAGGTATATAATACATTAATAAAATTAAAGTTTGTACTGACTGGAAAAGATGCAGTACTTACAAGTCACATATTAAAAAAGATCTAAGCCGGAAAGGCGACGTCATGAATAGTTGTGAGATGGCGAGCCGCTAAGGGCTGCTCGTACTGTGAACAGGGGTTGCAACAAGACTGAGGTGCCCACTTTAGAAAGTGTGGGCAAGTAAACATGGTGTTGTTACGAGCGCCATCTAGCAGCCGCAGAAACAACTAGGCTACTGTACATTCAAAATTAGACACATGAAACTGTGATGCAGCTGATTCAGGCATAACGTAAGCACTAAAAATAATAGGATGAAGTTACATATTTATATGCTTTAAATAGAGGTACATTTTGTAACGTAAAAAACGTTAGTTATGACATACAAGAAAACAGCAAAGATGTGACAGGAAAACAACATTTCGGTAAACTGCATGAGGAAATCTGAATCAAAGATCAAGCAATGGCTTAATACAGTCGAAAAAGTTTTTATTTCGCAGCTGCAGCTGTTCGTTGAGAATGAGGCCATCTTGACGAGAGAGATGTTTGAAAATCTCCAATTCCTCTAACACATCTAACCTACGCCCCTTCTTTTCGGTATGCAGAATATTGTTATCGCCTATGGCTTTAGGCACGTGTCCAGTAATTAAGAGATGATCGGCAAAGGATGAATTTAGGGGACTGGTGCCGTTCTTTCTCAAAAGATGGTCTTTATATCTGATGGTGAAAGCACGTCCAGTTTGCCCTATATAATAGGAGGAGCAGGTATCGCAGATGATCTTATAAACGCCAGAACTTTCTGTAGGGGATCGAATGGATTTCAAATTATGAATGAAGTTTCTCTTTAGATTATTATTAGTAGAGAAGGCAACATTGCAGTTGTATTTGTTGCGAAGCATGTGCTGAATCTGATAGAAAATGGGTCCTATGAAAGGAATAGAAAAACGTTTTTTTTTTGGTTAATTTCAGTGCATGAGCTGTTGAGCGTGGTAATTCTTGCCGTTTTCTTTTTTAGGATATCGTCCACTATGTTATGCCTATATTCATTATTGACTGCTATGGTTTTCAGTAAATTAATCTCCTCATTAAACTTTTCTGTTGAAAGTGGTATGGAGGTGGCTCGGTGGACGGCAGAGTGCAAAAAGGCCATTTTTTGAGACTGTGGATGAAAAGAGGAAGCAGGCACGATTTGGTCAGTATACGTTTCTTTTCGAAAAATATTGAATGTGATGTTATTGTCTTCTCTTGTAAGCGTCAAGCCTAAATAATGTAATTGGCGGCTTTCGTTTTCGAGTTTAATAGTGAAAGAAATTTTTTCATGGAGGTCGTTAAAAGTTTAAATATATGATCAATTCTATCGGCGGGTCCGTTATAGATGACTAGAATATCATCAACGTATCTTGTGTAAGAAAGGATACCTAGTGAAGCGGCTGAGACACGGTTAAACAGATTTTTTTTTCCAAGGAATTGATAAAGATGTCGGCAAGGATGCCGGCTAAAGGGCTGCCCATAGCGAGCCCATCAGACTGCTGGTACAGTTGTCCGTTGAATTCAAAGTAATTGTACTTGACAACGACATTAATGAGATTCATAAAATCGGTAATCTGTTGATCTGATAGATCTTTTTAAATTGAAGTAAATTTTCTTCCACAATTATTGTGGCTTATTTGTTCTAATATAACTCTGACACGGTCACTGAACCTTAGCAGCTATGTTCAAAGTTTTATGAAACTTTTTTGTTTGTAGTTTTATTTCATTGCAATTTCTATATAAATGTTAAGTTTTCTGCTCAGCTACGAAAGAGAGCAGCCATTAGCGCTATTGATCTACGGCGCAGTTTACTGGTAATTGGTGAATATTAATGTGTCTTGTAATATTGAGAAATGTTTTCAAATGTTAATGGATATAGTGAAGAGGAGAAAAGATTTAATATATATTATTTATTACGAGTAAAACGCAGCCTGAAGCAGAATCGATAAGTGATTGTCTTATGTTAGCCGCCATCTTAGTGAATTATTGCAGCGGCAGTTTTAAATTGATTTTCTATACATACTTAAATGTTGCTGGTTATAACTGCAGTAATAATTGTGTACTAGTAGCAGAAGACCCACTCCGAGGTAATAAATTCCAGTTAACTGTGAATACATCGAACTTCTATGAATGCAAACAGCATCTTACGTGATATAAATTCTTTTCTGTTGATTTATGAAGTCTGGTAATGTCGTAACAACTTTTATGAAATATTTTGACAGGAAAATACATTATTGTTGTGTACGTGTGGTATTATGTAACAAAACTGATCATTTTGCTTAAAGAAAAGTATTGCCACCTCGAGATAACAGTACCGTTAATTTTGATACACTAGCAAAGAGTCTTTTAAATAACAGCACTGAAATTACTAAAACTCATTAATCTTGTTTAGTTTAGTTTACTTATCATACATTTAGGTTGTTTGTTGGTTATAAATTATTACTTTTGTGACATTTACACTGCTTGACAGACACCACTGCTACGCGTACCCAGGTGGACCTTTCTTTAAAAAAATAACGTCCATTAGCCGGGAAAAGCAGTGATTAAATAAAACCTCATGTTTCATTAATAATAGGTAACTAATTTACATTGTTAATAATATTGCTACATTAGATATTTCTTTTTTATGCTGAGTCATTGCATTAATGTGTGTTTCTTTTTTATATAAGTCACGGCTCATATTCATTCTGTTACATTACACTGATAGCAAAGAAAAAGTCACAAATAATTTTTATTTTATTACATTACAGTTGCTAGATTTGTTACTGGTAGGTTCGAACGACAAGCAATTACGACGGAGACGCTTCGGTAGTTCAGATAGGAATCCCTCGAGGAAAGATGACGGTCTTTCCGAGGAACACTGTTGAGAAAATTTAGAGAACCAGTATTTGAAGCTGACTGCAGTACGATTCCACTGCCGCCAACATGGATTTAACGGCAGGACCACGAAGATAAGGTACGGGACATTACGGCTCATACGGAGGCACATAAACAGTCGTTTTTCCCTCGCTCTATTTACTTGTGGAACAGGAAAGGAATTAATAGTGGTACAAGGTACGATGGCTTGTGGAGTTTTTATGTAGATGTAGATGCTTTGTGCAAAACAGTGGCAAGTTCAGTAAACGATAATGGAGGTGCATAATGTAGTGGACTGACCCGACAGCCAATCCACTAGGACGGGTAGCCGAATAGCACGCGTTAAGCTCACGCAGGATGGCGTGAGGTCTGGAACAATGACGGGAATTATAGTAGCCAAAAATAGTACATAGCTTCTGGAATACTTAACTTTAATTCATAATTGTAGAACATCGCTCTTGATGATACAGAAGTATAATAGCAATAATAACTGGTAATGGCGCCTTGCTAGGTCGTAGCAAATGACGTAGCTGAAGGCTATGCTAACTATCGTCTCGGCAAATGAGAGCGTCTTCGTCAGTGTAGCATCGCTAGCTAAGTCGTCTGTACAACTGGGGCGAGTGCTAGTAAGTCTCTCTAGACCTGCCGTGTGGTGGCGCTCGGTCTGCTATCACTGACAGTGGCGACACGCGGGTCCGACATGTACTAATGGACCGCGGCCGATTTAAAGCTACCACCTAGCAAGTGTGGTGTCTGGCGGTGATACCACACATAATGATCACGTACCCTTCTCTCCATAGTAGACCACAAAAGCTCAATAATATCGATATTTGGTCATTATTGTGGCCAGGAAAGGTGCGACATTTCATCGTCGTGAAACTTCCTGGGAGATTAAAACTGTGTGCCGGACCGAGACTCGAATTCGGGACCTTTGCCTTTCGCGGGCAAGTGCTCTACCAATTGAGCTACCCAAGAACGACTCACGCCCCGTCCTCTCAGCTTTACTTCTGCCAAGGTCCCGAGTTCGAGTCTCGGTCCGGCACACAGTTTTAATCTGCCAGGAAGTTTCATATCAGCGCACACTCCGCTGCAGAGTGAAAATCTCGTTCTGATTCAATCGTCGTGTTTACAAAACCAGTCTTGGACGATGCGTGCTGCGAGGAACGGTGGCACTGTCGACGTGGAACACAGTATCACCATTGGGGAGCAAACACAGTACCACGGGTTAGACCTGATCAGCCAAAATGGTCACATAATCAAAAATGGTTCAGATGGCTCTGAGCACTATGGGACTTAATTTCTAAGGTCATCAGTCCCCTAGAACTTAGAAGTACTTAAACCTAGCTAACCTAAGGACATCACACACATCCATGCCCGAGACAGGATTCGAACCTGCGACCGTAGCGGTCGCGCAGTTCCAAACTGTAGCGCCTAGAACCGCTCGACCACCCCGGCTGGTGGGTCACATAATCCATGGCAGTAATGCTTCATTAGGTGGACTGATAAGGTAAGGAATGAGGAGGTTCTACGCAGAATCGGAGAGGAAAGGAATATGTGGAAAACGCTGATAAGGAGAAGGGACAGGATGATAGGACATCTGCTAAGACATGAGGGAATGACTTCCATGGCACTAGAGGGAGCTGTAGAGGGCAAAAATTGTAGAAGAAGACAGAGATTGGAATACGTCAAGCAAATAATTGAGGACGTAGGTTGCAAGTGCTACTCCGAGATGAAGGAAAGGAATTCGTGGCGGGCCGTATCAAACCAGTCAGTAGACTGATGACAAAAAAAAAGCTTCATTGCAGAGTACTCACGAGGCCCATGGAATATCACGACGCCGACCTCTGTGGCCAAGCGGTTCTAGGCGCTTCAGGCCGGAACCGCGCTGCTGCTACGGTCGCAGGTTCGAATCCTGCCTCGTTCATGGATGTGTGTGATGTCCTTAGGTTAGTTAAGTTTAAGTAGTTCTAAGTCTAGGGGACTGATGACCTCAGATGTGAAGTCCCGTAGTGCTTAGAGCCATTTGAACCATTTGAATATCACGATATGGCTGCCCAAATCATCACCAAACCCCCTCTATGTTTCACCCTAGGGACTTACATTGGGCCAGAAGTTGGAAACAGCGTGAACACGACTCATCCGATCAAATAACTTTCTTGCATTGTTCACAGTCACATACTGCGAGTGCAATGGCTCTTCGTGCACAAAACGTAGATTAACATAAAACAGTTTCATTAACAGCGCACGATCTCTCTTCTCGATAGCCATACTGTTCACTCACATTTGGCTTGCCAGATGACAGAGTAGATGTCATAACCTCATATAGACAGTACACAGCGCCAGATTTGTACCTGGTGGTCGCAACTTGAACTAATGTTTGTTCCATAGGAAATCAGTTCCGAATTTATGGTTTCGGTACCACGTTTTCCTGTTAAGGGTATTCGTTTTCCTGTTATGGATACTTGCATCACTGATGGGTGGTTTCGGTACTCCAGTTCGCCCTGTAATTCCATGCTAATGGAACTCCTTTCGTATATTTTTTTGATGCTCACAAGGTTTGCGAGCTCGACATTCCGTTTTTTTGTGACTTTTGCAACTGTAATCCTCTTATATTTCGTCATAATCCTCTTCAACGGTCGTCTGTCACGATCATTCAAAACACACTTTCGTCCACTTTGTCACTCAGTGGAAATAGTTTTCGCTTTCCCTATATGCAGTATAAATCTTCTGTACAGTGCCTCTTGAAACAAAAACACGTTGGCGTCCTTGGTTACTGAAGGAGCCACCATATGAGCACCAACAATTTGCCCACGTTCGAATTCCCTTAGCTCCGACATAGTGCAACCACAACCCACAGAACACTCTTCTGACCACGACTGACACTTGGAACCCACTGAGGACATTGCATAACTTCTGTTCATAGTCGATAGCAAAAGCGCAAACTGCAGCCTTGGCTACCAACTGCATTTATGTTCAAGCATGCATCTGTCGCTGTGTTTCCATAGTTTTGTCCGACCCGTGTGTCCTCTCGGGGGCTAGTCTATCAGTGTGGCTTAAGATACTGCATGACTTTGCATATGGCCCTCCTGAACGCATTGATTCCATATTCCCCTGTCCCGACGAAAGTGCGTAGTAACATCGCGAAACGATAAACTGAAGGCTCTATAGGCCACGATCCTGTCGCTGTCGAGTTCCGACACGTTTCTCCTCCTTAGACGAGGCGTAACACAATCTTCTTACAAACAACCAATATTCAGTGAGATTTAGAATGAGGAACCTGCTGCATAATCTTTCCTTATATACAGAAAGCGGATGGTGTAACTCTACCCACTTTGTATCGTTAGGCTGAAACCGTTTCCACATCCAAAAACGTGAAACACTTGTAAGACGTGTATATTTCTATTGTCTATTGTCAAACCATAATTTATGAAAGATGTTTATATTTTATTAATAGGGTTAAGTAGGAATAATTAATATTTGTCATGTTGGAAATAATTGTGGTAGCAGGGAATGTCTGCACCAAAGTATTGTTGGCAGGAGAGCCCGCACTTTAGCATTCGTAGGAAGTCAGTAGTAAGCGAGATGTGAAGCGAGTCGGTAGCAGGTCTGAAGCGAGAGGTTGGGAGGAGCGGTGTGCCTGCCAGCCACCAGCTATGATTTACAAAAGATTATAAACGGATGTACACAGACATCAGCTAATTATTATCATAAGAGGAACTAATATTATTGAATTATTTTTGAGAAACTCAAGGCTACTGAAGGTATGTTTGCGCAATGCTAGTTGTAAGATTGTTGTAAAAAGTAAGTCCCATTTGAACGTTTGTAAAATCATTTCATTCAGAATATAATTAATTTTTGCCAGCAATATTGCATTGCTGATTATAATCCATCCCAAAAACCATCAACGTGAAACTTTGCAAAATTTTATTGTTGTCAAGAAAAAGTTTAACTATGAATTACGTAACTTCAGTCAAATTAATCAAAGAATGACGTCAGCTTTGCTATTAAAGAATAACGTCAGCTTTGGTAATAAATACAGCCACTTATTACGACAACCCACCAGCAGCTAACAGAGTATAGCAAAACGGAGTAAGTAATTAGATGTAGCAGTCAGATTGCGATCCAGTAACAGTAACACAGTTAAGGAACAGTTCTGAGTTATTGCAGGTAACGACTCATGGCCAGGACGACGAAAAATTCTATGTTTCGTCGAAATAACGAGAAAATCACTTTTAATAAGCACCATTTAAATTTGTATGCAAAGATTGAGAAAGAGAATTAATTTCAAAGGGAAGATTTCATTTGTTATTATTAAGCAAGAAATAGAAATCCTAAGGGAAGGTTTCATAGGATAGTGTAGAAGGGAAGGTTGCGTAACAAAAGAGATACAGAGGAGACGGGAAGGTTTCACACTTAACGCCAATTTCATGTTTGTTGCATGTCGTCTTTATGTTGTTAAAATTTTAATGGGCAGCAGTATAGTTAACTAAACATGCAGAGATCGATAGTGGGACTAAGATAATGAACAAGGCCACGTATGAAAAATGACTTTGCTGTAGGTATTACTTAAACCTGAACGTTCTGATGGGCGGTCGTTGTCGACTGTGTATCGGGTGGTTTTAATTAAAGTACAGCTACTCGCGGAGATCCAGTGCGGCCCGTAATTAGCATATGGCATCGAAACTCGGTAGATATCCTTATGATTTAATTCGGAACTGATTTCCTATGGAACAAACATTAGTTCAAGTTGCGACCACCAGGTACAAATCTGGCGCTGTGTACTGTCTATATGAGATTATGACATCTACTCTGTCATCTGGCAAGCCAAATGTGAGTGAACAGTATGGTTATCGAGAAGAGAGATCGTGCGCTGTTAATGAAACTGTTTTATGTTAATCTACGTTTTGTGCACGAAGAGCCATTGCACTCGCAGTATGTGACTGTGTGGTGTGGATTCACAAGCACCTTATTCTTGGTCCGTTCTTATAGGAAGAGAACACGAACATAGGGCCTGTCAAGTGTACCATGTCGTCAGCGTGCAACACGTGATTCCTGCTTTGGAAGAGGGCACCTGTGTGAAACCACTGTTTTCATGGAAGACAGGGCGACATCTTATGTCCCTCGCCCAGTGAAGGATCTGCTTAAAGCAATCTTCCACAAACGTGTCATCTGCAGAAGTTTCCCAGATGCATGGCTTACAAGATCAATTGATCTGAATCCATGTGACTTTTGGTTACGGAGATATTTAAAAGAATGCGTTCATCAGGGACACGTTCGATATCTACCTGATCTGAAGGCCAATATGCGTTGCTCAGATTCCACAGGAACTGCTGCGAGCAACTGTTGATCCCGTCGTTTTACGGATGCAGCATCTCGTCGACATCTTCTGTGCTCATACTGAACAAATCGTCTAAGTGACGATTAACAATAAAATCAACTTTGTGCCTTTCTCACCCGTTTGATCTTTCCTGCCTTCGTCACGTTGCTAATGCAATACATGTGAAACATTTCTATACGCCTCTGTTGCATTCACAGCGCCAGATTTTCACCTGGCGGCCAAAACAGGAACTTTTTTTCCAGCGTTAATCGGTTCCTCGTTAACGCATCAGAATATCTTGTAAGTTTCGCTGCCATTCGATAATTACAGCCTCTTTGATTAGCTCACTTTAATTATAACCACCTGGTATCTTCGTTGACTTTTGACTGTAGGAAGCCTTTTATGGAGTCCTACTTAGCTGGTGCTACGGTTGTCTCCTGCTTTGTTTCGTGCGCTCCGCGACCGTGAGCTACATTCAATACCCGCCGATGGCCGTGGGAAGACCCCACAAGAGCTGTCGTGGACCATGCGGCTCACGGCAGTCTGATACAAGTCGACGTGCGGGCCTGTATACTTTCAGGCGCCTGCAATGCTCGTACAGACTGCCTTTCCCGTACATTGCACATCAGGACTCTTGCGGCATTCTAGCAGAGCTCCCTTATTACCATACATCTCGTTGTTTACATGATCTACGTGCGTGCTTCTTGCTGATTACGCCGTTTTGTTCTTTACTGTTTCTTATGCCATAGCAGACTCACTGTGCTTCCATGGAGGTATAATAAGAAAAGCTGTCATGACGTGACAAACTTGAAGCCGACTTTCGCAACGTCAGTTGTCCCTAACATTATCCTCTGGTGGAAATGTTTAACTCAAAACACGTCAGCTCGTACTAATTGTTCTGTAGTCTTAAAGTATAAAGGGCCCACATTTCATTCGTAATTATACTCATTCAAGCAATTTTTCTTTTATATACACGAATGTTGGTTGTGCTGATTACTTTTACTACAGTGCTTCGGTATTGGATTTCATGTCAGTCCAATTCTAAACGCTCTCCAGGTCACGCTGTGAGAAGGAAGATTCGAAACCGACCAAACATAGAAAAATATCTACTCAGTATTTTCTGGAAGACGACATAGACCGAACATCAGTTTTGCGAGCCTGTATTAAGGAAAATTCTGGATTACGAAAGAAATCTTGTCACTTTACATGCTTCCTTTAATGCTGATTGAAAACGTATAAGAAAAAGAAATTTACGTTAACTAAGCTAAAAACGTCGTATTACTGGATCAAAAATGCATTTAAGACCATAAAAAAGTCTGAAAATACCTTCCTGACAGTTGTTCATGAAAGCATTGTAACATTTAGTATTTGAAACAACTGTTGTTTGAACATGACAGAAATGAAGAACAAGAAGCAATCGTAAATACTTGTCTCCTGATGGGTTGGGGGCATGCAGTATGACGGAGCCGGCTCAAATCAAAGTACAGCGTTATGTCTGCAGCACCATCTTCCTTTATTGTACACCCATGTGTGCTACATTTCCAGTGTACTGTCATCATAATGCAAAATAACGTATTATTTCGTACTTGCGAAATAACATCTAGCAGTTGGCGGCGTGGTACTTAGTCTCGTACTCTGGATAGACGCTACAATCAACTGACAATACTCCGTATGGGCACTAAAAAGTCGATCTCGATGTCTTACGCCTAAAGCAAGTCCATCGTCTTCATCAACCTAAGTACCAGAATTGATATCTCGTCTGACAATCCTAATTTAACTTTCGGTGCTTTCTCTACATAGTTTCAGTCCTTGGATGGGATGCTCCTTTCTATTACAAGTCCATGCTTGTTTTCTTCCCGCCCTATTTTCCTATTTGGCTAGTCCATCATTACTGATGACCTAGTTCTCTAGATTTATTACAACATTTTGTACATTCCACCACGAGATTGTTTTCCCATCATCAGTTTCTGCCTCACATGTTCTGTCGTGAATATCGCACGTACGAGATATGATGAGAAAGGTAATGAGATAGATTGTTTATCTGCCAAAGTCCTTATTTTCTTCAAACAAAAGCATAACTATCAACAGCCGGAATTGTTGTTCCCAGTCTTGGTACCAGCGCTGAAAGGCTTCAACTGGTAAGGCCTTTAACATGTCGGTCACATTTTTTGAGTGTTCTCCAGACTCTCAAAATTACGTTCTTTTAAGATATTTTTCAATTTCGGAAAAAGATAACTGTCACGAGGACTCATATCAGTTAAACAGGGCGGAGGGGGGGGGGGGGGGAGTGGGGGCTGTGGATCAATAGGAAAGCCTTTTGAGGTGAAAGATTCCGTGACGGAAGTGGCCGAGTGACATGTGGCGTTGTCGTGATGCGGCATCTACTTGTCTGCAGTATCCGGTCTCACTCGTTTCATTCTTTTTCTGAGCCTTCTTCGTAAAATACTTTGTAAAATACTTGTCTGAGAGTTTGTCCTGGAGGAACAATTCTTTATGCACGTTATCCCTAACGTCAAAGCCGGCCGTGGTGGCCGAGCGGTTCTAGGCGCTACAGTCAGGAACCGCGCGACAGCTACGGTCGCAGGTTCGAATCCCGCCTCGGGCATGGATGTGTGTGATGTCCTTAGGTTAGTTAGGTTTAAGTAGTTCTAAGTTCTAGGGGACTGATGACCTCAGCAGTTAAGTTCAAATGGTTCAAATGGCTCTGAGCACTATGGGACTTAACTTCTGAGGTCATCAGTCCCCTAGAACTTAGAACTACTTAAATCTAACTAACCTAAGGACATCACACACATCCATGCCCGAGGCAGGATTCGAACCTGCGACCGTAGCGGTCACGCAGTTCCAGACTGTAGCGCCTAGAACCGCTCGGCCACCTCGGCCGGCAGCAGTTAAGTCCCATAGTGCTCAGAGCCATTTGAAACATTTTTGAATCTAACGTCAAAAAAGCAAGTGAGCATTGTTTTGATCCCTGATTTGCTCATTCGATCATGTTTCGATCGAGGAGATGTCTCAGTATGCCACTCCTCGCTTTGCCGCTTTGCCTTAGGATCGTACTCAAAAATCAAGAATTCATCACTTCTGATCATACGACAGAATCATTCGTGATCATTGGCAGTCCTCTCAAGAAGACCAAAGCACACGTTTATTCAATTGTCCTTCAGCTCAGTTGTGAGTTTTATCGATACCATTTTGACACAACCCTTTCGCGTGCACAAAACTTTGGTCAAAATTTGATGTACGGTGAAACTGTTTAAGTTTAGCAGGTCACACATCATCCTTGTTGTTAAACGCCGGTCTGAGTTCACAAAAACACGTACACATTCGACGTTTTCGTCAGTTTTTGTAGTTGAAGGTCTTCCTGAACAGGATTAATCTTCAACGTGTTCTCGGCCTTTCAAAAATGGTTTGTAGCAGCGAAAAACTTGTGCTCTTGATACAGAATGTTGCCCATATATCTTTTTCAACTTTTCAAAGCTCACACTTGCGGATTCCCCACGTTTAACACAAAACTTGAGGCTATAACATAGCTCTAAATTCCGCTGTTCCGTCTCCTATCAAGCAGCAACAACACAACTTCAGTGATGGCTGTACGGAGCTGAGCATCCGGAAGGGACGAACGCAACAGCCTACAGAAGAAGAACAACAAAGCGTTGCTAAATCGCTCTCTGTGTCGTCAGCCTCGTCACTTCTCTCAGACATCTCGTACATATAGAAACTTTAAGTCAGGTAAAAATAAAAACGTAAACTTCGGATGACATTGCAACCAATTACAATTTTGTTGAACTAATGATTTATTTATCCATAACTACGTTCGCATCTGTAAACGGCTATATATATTTGTTGCGCATGCTTACACGTTTACAATCTTGAGACAAAAAAAGGTCCATGGGAAACCGTGTTTGGACCACAGCTCAGTATGGGAGCGATTTATGGACTGATGAATGAACTGATGAGATAAGAAACGAAGATGTTGTCTGGAGAATCGGAAAAGAGTGGAAAATATGAAAAATAGTAACAAGAATAAGTGAGAGGAAGATGGGATTCGTGTTCAGTCATCAAGAAATAAATTTCATGGCACTTGATACAGATATAAAAGATAAAAGCTAAAGCGAAGACAGAGATTGGAATATATCGAACAAATAACTGAGGGCAATGGGTGCAAGAACTACTTTTGAGAAGAAGAGGCTGGCACAGGAAAGGAATTCGTGACAGGTCGCATTGAATAAGTCGTAAGACTGACAAAAAAGAAAAAAGGTCAAAAGTATGATCGTCACCGAGGCACGAGGTCATCAGTGCCGCCTCTCAGGTAACGATAAAATTTCTTTGACCAAACCTGTCTTACTCGCCTCCTCGTTAATGTTTTCCATTATTTCTTGCCATTTTTATTCCCCGGTAACCAGGGCAAAAATGACTGCCGGATTTATTCTGTGTCCATGTTGAACAAATTGGTGTTATTTCAGTACGATTACGACTGACAAACAGCGAGTGTCTTTGTATAACTAATTGAAGATTTCAGTATACTATTTTATTTGAATCTGAATACAGCTCTTATTTGAGCAATGTTGTAAGCTTGTCTCTAATGACCTCATTGTCGAAGGGGAGTTAAACTTTAATCCGCCTTCCCTCCTCCCCATTGGTACTTTACTTCTAATAGCAGTTATAATCATGTTAATTATGATTAAACAAAATTGTAGGGTTATTTACGTATGTTAGTAGGAAATGGAAGCTGATGCCTAGGTCACGGTCAGGATAGGGAAACTGTCAGGCCACTCCCAGTTTAACATCACATGACAGCGCTCTCAGCGAGTCCGGTTTTCGTACACTTCCAACAATCTTTGCTAGAAACCAGAGGACTGGAGCTACTGTAGTTCGTTGATGCTTTATTATTGTTTCTGTTAAAACTGTGCTAAGTTCTGTATATGTTTTTGTATGCGAACACTGCTGATTTGCTCGAAGCGTATTGAGGGGTGTCTCCTGTTTTGGACTTTCCTGTGAAAAGAGGGGTTTATCATAAAGAGGCGACAGGAATGAGAGCAGGTTAGGCGTCAATAGGATTCGTGTTGCAGGAATCACTCGCTAATGGATAGAGAAGCTACAGGAAATACCAAATCAGGACGACAAGTCGGAGATTCTGTATCTCATTCGCTTTGTGAGTAAGCGTCACACTGTCAGTTCTTCGCTGCTTTCAGAAGGCTATAAATGGTAAGCCGCAACAACTCCTGCTGACTGAGCGTGTGGGTGTATTTCAGCTCAGAAGAAGGCAACCCCATTATACGAGGGCAGGCTGAAAGTAAGGCCTCCGAATTTTTTTATGTGAAAACTCTTAGAGGGTTTTAAATAAAACAATCGTTATAAACATTCCGCATCTATATTCTTCATGTCTACATATTTATTTCTCAACACAGTCACTCTGGCGACGAACACTTTTCTCCCAACGAGAGACCAGGTTCATGATACTGCCACTGTAGAATATTTGACTTCGCTGACGGAGATACAACCTCACCTCTGCTATCAAAGTGAAGTTCTCAAATGTGTTTTGATACAGATGAAAATCGGATGGGGCCAAGACCGGGCTGCACCGAGGGTTATCGATGGCAGTGAACCCAAGACGTCGGATTGTTGGAGAAGTCGCAGCGCTCGTGTCTGATCTGGAATTGTCACGCTGGAGGAGAGGTGCTCCATGTGTGGACGAACTCTTCGAACTCGAAACGCAATTACAGCACGCTGTTTCTGACGCACCGACATAGTTACGTTACACTCTTCCACGTTACACGCTACAATTTGGAGCCCTCTAGCGGCAGGGGGCTGCAAATGTGTAGACACGACGAATAAAGCGCAGGATATTGATAACGTTTGGTTTATTTAAAAAACTTCGGTAATTATCACTTTAAAAATTCGGAGGCATTACTTTTCAGCACGCCCTCTTACAGTCAATAGTAGCATACTTAGCAAAACAACGGGATCAACTTTCAGGTTAGTGTTCGCTTTTCTTTTACTTTCAGAAAATGAATCCAGTTCCTCTGCAGGTGCAGCCACCAGACTCGTTGTAATAGAGGAAAGGGGTGTGAATTGTTGAAGAGTTACTTTAGATTATCCTGGAATCTGAGGAGTAGCATTCATCCTTCAGGGTCATAACGTCCGACCACTTGTCCAATAGTTATAGGAATTTATCGCTCTAAGAACGGAGTAGCCAAACGAGCTCTGCAACTGATATCCTGTGGAAATTATCCTCTCAAAAGGCTGCTGCTTTTCCTGAGAGCCATATGAGAGATACAAAATATGTTCTAAGGGTAGTGGTGGCAAATGCCGATCAGGTAAGGCCTCCGTTGCTGTTCGAGGTGATCGGATTATTTGCTTGAGATTCATTAAAGTAATTTAGTTCTGTTATTGCATCAACCTCTTTGTAGCTTCGTCTTGAATCCAGTTGGTCCCCCTGAGGTTCGTCAGTTTTATTCCTTGTTTTCTGCATAACATGACTCATTCGGAATACATTTCGCAGATACCGAACAATCCTCAGCAGAATTCCTGATTTTTCATAGTGTAGAATTTGTTCATTTTGGAGGGCCTACAGTCTGAGAAGATTCTTACTTGAAGATTGGCACCAGGCAGCGTCGTTTCTTAAGTGGAGCCTTTAAGACACGTAACGTCCGAATATTCTCATTGTAAATAATCATGAAAATGTTGATGGACACAAGTACATCCTGCATATTGAACCAGTCTCAGTTTTATTGAATACTGAAAGATATTTCTGTCGTAACGTAATCAACTTCTCGTACTTACACTTAGTTTGTCAACTTTCCATCGACCTTCTGAGTCACTTAACATCTCACGTTGCAAAATAAACTTCTACAGTATCATCAATCACAGAGAAGAAATGAAAATTACAGATGCGGAAAGTGTGATATGAAAACTAACCAAATATGTTGCACCTGAACATTGTATATTGCCTCTCCTTGCATGCACTATAACAGTGTTAAAAGTTTGAACTCGCCGTCATCATACTGAGACTCATTCATCATGGCAACCGTAATGTTGGCGAATAATTTACTTGAGGAGGGTTCCTCTCTTGATAAATCTGGAAGTTGCTGTCTTTTTACATCATTCTCAAGGGAAATATCACAATGCGGCTGCGTCACTGGACAACACGGCATCTATTGCCAAGCCCAAAACAAATATTAAGTTGATTATAAAGCGGCGTAGGCCTCCAAAGACTATGAACCAATTTGACTCTTGTTGATGTTCACTGGTTTTTGTAACTGGTGAGAGAGTATAAGGGACTCAATATTGACTGGGGAATATTCAATATTGACTGTCTGATATCGGTATTGCGCAGTGTATTGAAGACTGCTGGAGTTTTTTAAAAGTATTGCCGCTCGCTTAATATATTGTGCAATATAATGTGCGGGATGAGGGTGGTACTGTGCAATATATGGCAGTTCCTGCTAAGACCGAGAGAAATTCACTTCGCTCCGGACGAGCTTCCACAAAGAACTGACAAAAATAAATGACAGAATATCAGGTTGTGGGCTGGAAGATGATGTGAAAGCACCATGCCTTACTTAGAAAAATGAAGTTACTGACTGATCAGGGAAAGCCAGATACCTCGTTGTACACGAAAACAGATGAAAGGAAAGATCACGGCCTCATGACAGCAAGCAAAAATGTTTATTTTACTTGTAGCTGTTCTCATAATTGACAAATAAGGTCAGATCAGCTGTTCAGATAGCATGCATGTTTATTTTTCTTACAACGGTTGTCTCAGTACAGGCGTAAGATCACACAAGTATTCAATCAGCCATCAGTTGGTCTTCTCTTCTTTTCCTTGTGCCGTTGTCCAACATTTTCGCAGGGTCGGCATGGTTATGGTCGCATATGGCAGGGTTAATTTTAAGGGGTGGCCGTATGCCCTTCCTGTCGCCACCCCGTAACGCGAATGATGAGGATGATAATGAAATGATGAGTACAACACAAAAACCCAGTCCCCTGGGCAGAGAAAATCCCCAACCCGGCCGGGAATCGAAACCGGGACTCCGCGATCCAGAGGCAGCAACGCTAGCCACTAGACGAATAGCTGCGGACAATCAGCGATTATCTTCTTCTTCTTGCGTTGCTGCCTCTGTAGGACCACGGGTAGCCCCTTCGTGGACTGCATTTTCCTCTTCTTCTCCCAGAACTTCTTCATTCTTTCCCTTCTTCTCTCCCGCTCTTCTTCCGAGATCTTCAGTGTCCTTTTCTCCTGTCGGCTCCACTGGTGACGCTCTGATATTTTCCTGTATTCTTCTCTGTTGTTGATCTCCGGCATATTGCTCGGTGTATATTTGTTCCTCCAATTTTTCTTTCCTTAGACCTTGATCCCCAATTCCAACCAGTCCTTCCGAAGTTCAACAACCCACTTGCTTCCTGTCTTTCCCCTTATCCTCCCTGTTGTTTCCCACACTCTCTTCGTCATTCTGTCCGTACTTATCCTAACTACATGTCCAGCAAACCTTGCCCTTGCTCCTGTTCCTTCCTGTTATAAATCTTCTCAGGTATTTAAATTTTTCCACCATTTGCACAGTGCCTTCCGGTGTTTCCCAGTCTGCGGTGTTATTTAATGTCTTTGTCTTGTTATAGGCGATCCTCAGTCCCACCTTTCTGGCTACCTTACTTAAGTTGTGGAATTGTGCCTTTGCGTCTTCTTCCGTCTAACTTACTATTGCTATGTCGTCTGAAAAGGCTAGGCAGTCCACTTGAGCCCTGTTGTCCTTTTTGTCCCCCACATGGATCTTTGGTATTCCCATTTCCTCGTTTATTGCTCTCCACTGCCTGATCACTTCGTCGAGTGCTACATTGAACAACAATGGTGACAATCCATCTCCCTGTTTAACACCAGTCTTGATCTCAATCAGCCGTCAGTAAGTAACTGATTTCGTTTGCGACAGTCCATCAGTAGAAACATACATAGAAAAGAACACGTATACACGATAAATTACAAGGTTTACTCATTTAATCTATACTGACCAGTCACATTAATGAGACCACCTGTCAAATCCCTGAATGATCACCTTTCGCTGCGCCGACCGCTGCGAGACGTGCAGGAGAAGAGTCAGCGACTTTCTGGAAGGTACCGACAGGGATGTGGGGGCCATGCCGACTCCCGTGCCGTGGCCAGCTGCGTACGGTAAACTCATCATAGTGCTATTTGAACCACGCACGTGCATTGCGAGCTGTGTCACACGTTGCATTGTCCTGCTGGTAGATGCCATAGTGCCGAGGAAAAACAACCCGCATGTAGGGGTGAGCATGGACCCCAAGGATAGATGTATACCTGTGTTGAACCACTGTGTCTTCCAGAATGATGAGATCGCCCAGGGAATATCACGAAACCATTCCCCAGACCATAACGCTCCCTCCTTCGGCCTGGACCCTTCCGACGATTATTGCGGGACGGAGCATAAAGCGTGAGTCACCTGACGACACTCAGTGGACGTTTGGCTGCGGTACTGGCGTGCAAATTGCAGCCTTCGTCGTCGATGAACTGTAGCAGGCGTGGGTGCATCTACATCTACATCTACATCCATACTCCGCAAGCCACCTGACGGTGTGTGGCGGAGGGTACTCTGAGTACCTCTATCGGTTCTCCCTTCTATTCCAGTCTTGTATTGTTCGTGGAAAGAAGGATTGTCGGTATGCTTCTGTGTGGGCTATAATCTCTCTGATTTTATCCTCATGGTCTCTTCGCGAGATATACGTAGGAGGGAGCAATATACTGCTTGATTCCTCGGTGACGGTATGGTCTCGAAACTTTAACAAAAGCCCGTACCGAGCTACTGAGCGTCTCTCCTGCAGAGTCTTCCACTGGAGTTTATCTGTCATCTCCGTACCGCTCTCGCGATTACTAAATGATCCTGTAACGAAGCGCGCTGCTCTCCGTTGGATCTTATCTCTTCTATCAACCCTATCTGTTACGGATCCCACACTTCTCAGCAGTATTCAAGCAGTGAACGAACAAGCATACTGTAACCTACTTCCTTTGTTGTCGGATTACATTTCCTTAGGATTCTTCCAATGAATCTCAGTCTGGCATCTACTTTACCGACGATCAACTTTATATGATCATTCCATTTTAAATCACTCCTAATGCGTACTCCCAGATAATTTATGGAATTAACTGCTTCCAGTTGCTGACCTGCTATATTGTAGCTAAATGATAAGGGATCTATCTTTCTATGTATTCGCAGCACATTACACTTGTCTATATTGAGATTCATTTGCCACTCCCTGCACCATGCCTCAATTCGCTGCAGATCCTCCTGATTTCAGTACAATTTTCCATTGTTACAACCTCTCGATATACCACAGCATCATCCGCAAAAAGGCTCAGTGAACTTCCGATGTCATCCACAAGGTCATTTATGTATATTGTGAATAGCAACGGTCCTACGACACTCCCCTGCGGCACACCTGAAATCACTCTTACTTCGGAAGACTTCTCTCCATTGAGAATGACATGCTGCGTTCTGTTATCTAGGAACTCTTCAACCCAATCACACAATTGGTCTGATAGTCCATATGCTCTTACTTTGTTCATTAAACGACTGTGGGGAACTGTATCGAACGCCTTGCGGAAGTCAAGAAACACGGCATCTACCTGTGAACCCGTGTCTATGGCCCTCTGAGTCTCGTGGACGAATAGCGCGAGCTGGGTTTCACACGACCGTCTTTTTCGAAACCCATGCTGATTCCTACAGAGTAGATTTCTAGTCTCCAGAAAAGTCATTATACTCGAACATAATACGTGTTCCAAAATTCTACAACTGATCGACATTAGAGATATAGGTCTGTAGTTCTGCACATCTGTTCGACGTCCCTTCTTGAAAACGGGGATGACCTGTGCCCTTTTCCAATCCTTTGGAACGATACGCTCTTCTAGAGGCCTACGGTACATCGCTGCAAGAAGGGGGCAAGTTCCTTCGCGTACTCTGTGTAAAATCGAACCAAACGTCTGCTGCGGAGGCCCATAAGCAGCAACGTTTGCTGAACGGTCGTTGAGGAGACACTGTTGGCAGCCTCTTGGTTCATCCGGGTGGTCAGCTGCTCAACAGTTGCACGTCTATTCGGCCGTACACATCTCCGCAGCCGTCGTTCAGCCCTGTTATCTACGGCCCGTGGTGCATCACAGCCGCCTCGGCGACAGTTTTGGATTAGCGTCATTTTCCCATGCACGACATACTTTAATCATGGCGGCAAGCGAACAGTTTACAAACTTAACCGTTTCGGAAATGCTCGCACCCTTGGCCTTCTTGGACGTCAGATAATCGCTCAGATTCTCTCTTACGACAACGACTGCACTGTTTAGCGCTTTTCCCCGGCCCGCTTTATCAGCGTTAGTGCTGCCACCTACCCTCTGTGAATGGTGACTGCACGTCAACGTCGAACATTGCCAGTGGTCTCATTAATGTGACTGCACCGTCTATAATTGGTTGTTGTTGTTGTAGTTACAGGCCGATTTCAATGACATCGTTTTGTTGTGTTCAGACATAATGACCCTTCTAGACTCTGAGAAGCTCATCTGCAGAAACCAGCACGGTTTTAGGAAACAGCGGTCATGCGAGACACAGCTGGCCCTCTTTGTGCATGATATACAACAGGCTGTACATACCGGCTCCCAGGTTGATGCTATATTTCTCGACTTTCTAAAGGCGTTCGACTCAGTTCCGCACTGTCGCTTGCTCCAAAAATGCGCACTTACGGTCCATCCGATGACATATCCGGTTGGATAGAAAGTTTTCTATCAGACAGGGAGCAGTATGTCGTTCTGACGGGGTGACTTCAACAGAAACAGGCGTAACTTCAGGTGTGCCCCAGGGCAGCGTAATAGGTCCGCTGCTTCTTACGATTTACTTAAACGGTCTAGTTGATGGTATTGGCAGTGGCATAAGACTGTTTGCCGATGATGCTGTAGCCTACAGGAAAGTAGTATCATAAGAAAGTTGTGATCAATGAGGATTTGCAGAAGATTAATACGTGGTGTAATGACTGACAGTTATCTCTCAATATTAGTAAGTGTAACCTACTGCGTATAACAAGGTGAAAATCTCCATTAATGCACGAGTACAAAATAAATGCCCAGTCTTGGAAGCGGTAACATCTGTCAAGTATCTAGGTGTGACTATTCGAAATTATCTCAAATGGAATGATCAGATTACACAAGTAACGAGTCAGGCAAATTCTAGGTGGCGGTTTATTGGTAGAATCCTGAAGCGATGCAGTCCTTCAACAAAGGAAATAGTTTGCAATACGTTAGTTCGTTCAGTCTTATAGTATCGTTCGTCTATATGGGACCCTTACCAGTTGGGTCTGATTCAAAAGACTGAGAAGGTCCAAAGAAGAGCGGCAAGATTTGTGACTGGTACATTTAGCCATCGCGAGAGCGTTACAAATCTCGTAGAAAGTTTGAAGTGGGACACGCTGATAGACGGTGCGCTAAATGGAAGGGGCTGCTCACTAAATTCCGAAATTCGATCTTCACCGAGGATGTAGAGCATGTATTATTACCACCAACTTTCAAATCGCGCAATGAGCACAATTTAAAGATAAGGGAAATTAGAGCTCATACTGAGGCGTTCAGATAGTCGTTTTTCCCTCGCGCGATCCGCGAGTGGAACAGAGGGGGGCAAATATGACTTTGGTGCGAATTGTGCCCTCCGCCAAACACCGTGTAGGTGTAGTTTACCAGTGTATGTTGCCGCGAATGAGCCCATGATCCACTGAAATGTTCACTAACGCTTTTGAGATTTGCTTCGCCCGTTCTGCATAATTTCTGCTTCTGTTTTGCGAGGCAAGAAACTTCACCATCAATGTGTGAATGCAGGCTAGGGACATGATCAGCGTGATGTGGAAGATAGAGAGATGTTTGGGTTGTTTTGGGGGGAAGGAGGCCAAACTGCGAGGTCATCGGTCTCATCGGATTAGGGAAGGACGGGGAAGGACGTCGGCCGTGCCCTTTCAAAGGAACCATTCCGGCATTTGCTTAGCGCGGTTTAGATAAATCACGGAAAACCTAAATCAGGTTGACCGGGCGCGGGATCGAACCGCCACACATAGGGGTATTTCGCCCTAAAAGCTGGCCAAAATTCCTTATTTAAAATGCGAATAATTCTCGGAATTCGCCACGTCCTGTGATAGTCAAATAGATGGGGCAGTGCTAACTCTGCATTGTGTTTGTGTATGGTGCACTGATAAGTGCTGGGGTCAGTTTTTATCTACGTCTCGCCGCTACCGCACGTGAAGCTTCTCATTTGGCTTGATAACTATCTGTGTTTGTGACTATTCTAACGTGTGTTCTTACTTGGAACGTGGTGAAAATCGATATGGATTCTAACCATCAGGGTATGTACTGTTATTTATAATTGTTGTCATTTATAGTATTTAGTATTCTGATGAGTAATAATTCATTTAAAGTTAACCTGTGAAGCAAAGGAAATATATTTTGTTAGTATAACAATGTAGAGGTTTTGTTATAGTTCAGGGTGTTTCCCTGCATAAATTTGAATACAGTATAATAGACAAACCATTTGTCTACTGGGCATTGTAGAACGTAGCCGCAGAATACCGCCGATATATTGTATGCGATTTATTTACTTTAAATTTGTGGTTATCCTAGGTCCTTCGAGCCACAAAATTATGACAAGAAAAGGTCTCTATTACATTATGAATAGATCTTCTGTAAACAATTCCGTAAACAAAATGGATTTTATGGAAAATTATATATTATCAGACCCTACTTTCCCTGACGAAGAAAAGAAAAATTTTAAACGTAAACTGTCATACACAAAGTCACAATTAAAGAATAGATGGCTTGCTTCACATAAAGTTGAAATTAATTACTTAAAAAAGAATCATAATTGGCTGCAAAATACCTTTGAAATTCCTTGTAACAAAACTCGAAATGTCGACCAACAAAATCGTTAGTAAAGTTAAGCGAATGCAGCAAAAGGCGTAAGACACAGCACTTGAGAGAACATTTTGAAGCCACAGAAGTAACGTATGCCAGTCAAATTATGCTCCGAGAATCTGGAAATGTTGAGGGTTCCAAAGAAGTGAAAGATATTACTTCATCGCCTACACGAGGACCTAAACACAGGCAAGCATTACACCGCATTCGCAAGAAGAGACTTACAAGAAAGAACACGACTTTCACCTATTCGAGCCTGATCTATCTTTGTGGAAGCCTTGTTCAGAAGGAAACAATACGAAATAATACGAACAGGTGCTAAAAAGATCAATCCCTGTTACAGTGACATTCAAGAAGCTAAAAAGCAGTGCTACTTGTGACTGAATCCTATCATGTGACTGTCACATGCGCGGAGATTCAACTGCAAGCCTTGCTTAATCTCACGAGTGAGAGATTAACATCGTATGCGGAGGAGATTTTAAGTAACTTTCCATATGATGACATAAATTCATTGGAACTATTTATAAATGGAGTTGTGATGATCCACAGCAAGTACAGTTAAATAAAAATTTGAAAACAGCCATGATTCTGATTCGAACATATTTCAGTCATCTTCAATGCCTCTTCAACTTATTAGTTGCAAGAACAACGACCTCACTGTTTGGAAAAATCCTACACCATCATCATCTCGCAATTTCAGACCAATAAGAATTAGTTTTATTCATGAAACAAGTGATGTTATTAATGAAGAAATAGGTTATATCAATAGTCAAATTAAAACATTACAAGAAACAAGGATTTCAAGAACAGATGGTGGTTTATCCATAAAACATATATTGCTGATGACCGTGGCAGATGCAAAGGTTTGCAATACAGCAACGGACACAGCATCGACATTGAGATGCTACATTTGCAAGGCTACCTCAAAAGACTTCAATGATTTGTCACAAATCAAAGAGGTATACACAGAATCTCTTCGGTTCGCTGTGTCTGTACTCCATGCCCGAATTAGATTTTTCGAATTTTTGTTGCATTTGTCATATAAAATAAACGTCAAGAAATGGCAAATTCGTTCAAAAGAGGAAAGGAAAATCGTTCGAGAGATTAAGAAAGTCATACAAGAGAAATTTAGAAATCGATTAGGATTAATAGTTAATGTTCCCAAGCCAGGCTATGGAAATAGCAATGATGGAAATATCAGTAGAAGGTTTTCTACAGACCTTGAAACATCTGCAGGAATAACAGGCGTCGATCTGCAACTCATCTATCGATTCAAGGTAAATCAAGAAACTATTTCCAGTGGATGTAAGATAGACAAAGGTAAATTTTGTGCTTATACTGTTGAAATTGCAAGAATGTATGTTGATTTATATCCGTGGTATCCTATTTCTCCCACCGTTCACAAGATGTTGATGCATGGCCCAACTGTCATCGAACATGCCCCTTTACCCATAGGCAGTTTACCAGAAGAAACAGCTGAGGCCCGCAATAAGCACTTCCGTTTGTACAGACAAAGTTTTGCCAGGAAATTCTCACGGGAAGCATGCAATTTGGATATACTAAACAGGCTACTACCGACATCTGATCCATTGATAACAAGTATGAGAGAGATGCCAAGGAAAATCAGCAAACCTTTTTTAGCAGAGACATTACATTCACTTCTCCCAAGTGAAGAAGGGGTTAGGCAGGTCCCTCAAGCTGAAAATGAAGATGTCTCAAATGAAACAGATTGCTAAAATAAATAAGGCTGGGACGCATCATCTGAATAACTAATAGTCTTGTAATTATGAATTAAACAATGTAATGAACATATCATAATTTTGTTTCATTTCATTCTATCAAATATGAAATTCATTATTATCCTAAAAATATGTTGTATATGGTCTCACTGTGCAGAAAATATAATAAAATAATTTTGGCCAGCTTTTTGTATCAAATACCCCTCTGGAGCGTCGTCCCACGGATGCGAGTCCAGTATGCTAACCACTGCGTCACCTCCCTCGGCAGTCAAAACGGTTAATACTATTTTCGTGGATCATTTTTGTCCGGCCTATCTGTCTGTTCGTCCGAATACTACATAGCAAAATGTTCCATGGATCAGAATGATCGGTAATGATGTGGAACGGCTCATTAAGGCTTACATTCACCGGTGTTAAAAAGATTGTTTAATACACTTCCTAAATAAAACATGGTTTTATTTAAGTATTTTAATCAAGGTTTAAAACAAATAAAAAATCATTTTTGGGTATTTTTACCCGACTACTTGGTAAACCTCATGTGAGAGGTTGGGGGGGCGGGGGTGAGTAGTGGGTGAGTGGGAGGGAGTCCCACCGTTCCTCACGAATTCTCTCCAAAGGTGGGGGGGGGGGGGGAAGGACTCCAAATTTTAAAGAAACCCTCTTACATAATTAATGCACTCGTCTTACGTAGATGATGTGTAGGAGGATGAAGACAAGGTGAGAGTGTGGAGAGAGAGGAAATCTGATTTGATGAGTTTATTACACGTCAGGACAGAGGTAAGAATCTGGGAGTTTGGTACAGAAGCGTTGTATCAAGATGAGAAAAGAGCTTGTATACGGTGAAGTGGGGGAGTGGGGCTGATGGTTTAGATTTGCTGACTTCGACACCAGTACAACAGTTTTAGTCTTACAAGGGGAGGCCGCCAATTGTGAAATTCAGATTCGATTCATACTGCGCATAATAAAAGCTCATGGCCAGAGGTGTAATGTGGCAAAGCACCAAGATGCACTTCTCAGCCGTTGTCGAGAAAATCGACAGTTAAAAGAAACCGTTGCGGTGAAATACTCTCTACGATTATAATTCTCTACAGCGTGGTGGTGCAGCGGTAAGCGCTCGGGTTCGTAATCCGAAGGTCGCCGGATCGAATCTCGCTCCATGCAACTTTTTTTTTTAGTATTTGTTTTTTGTAATTCATATATATATATATATATATATATATATATATATATATATATATATATATATATATATATATATATATATAATTCCCGGCAATCTGGCGACTTCGAACATCATTATGTTTTCCGCAAACAAAGTTGTATTTCACAAATGTTATTGATTGTCTTCATAATGTTAACCACGTATAGTTAACGGAAGACGTAAAAACGAATACGTATAGCGTAAGTCAAACGTTCGAATTAGAATAGAGACCCCACGAACACAAACTTGCTGTGGCAGGTATGAAATATAAACTCCGTTACTCGCTCGTTGCACTTGAAGGACAGATGTTGAATGGGCCGAAACGAGCCGCCCCATAACAGCGTAGTTGCCTGCTAACTTCGAAAGAAGGTAGACGCGGTCCCTAGCGCAACTTATAACATCGTCGAAAATCAGTGCGGACGGGACAGCTTTGGTACACCCTGTTAAACAAACGGAAAAATGGAGGCGGTACAATTGGAGAGCGATCCGCCTTCACCAACATGCATAAGCAATTCATTAATAGTTTATATTATTATTATTATTATTAGCGAATGTCCCCATGGGAGAACGATAAGCAGGTGATTAACATTTCTTAATGTTCTTCTTATTTTCCCAGTATTTCTTCATTGCCTCCCCCAAGGCCTTCTTCCTTTCTTCGGTCCACTTTGGTCGGAAAGGTTTAGATTCCGTCTCTGGAGTAAACTTCCACTTGTCGATTTTTCTTCTGAATGTATCCCGGTCTGATGTGTTTGTTATGTCAATTTTTGCCTTTTTCAAATCCTTCTTAACTTCAGTTACCCAGGGTATTGTTGCCTTAAGTGATGTCATATAGTCCAATAGACGTTTAGTTAACCTGTTTCCAGGTAATCTGTCTATATGTCCATAAAACTTCATCCGCCTCTTCCTGATATCTGCCTCGATGTTTGATATTTTTTCGGTTGTCTCGGTAGTCTGCAGCCTGTATCCATCTTGTGTGTATCGTGGTCCTAGGATTTTTCTAATAATTTTTCTCTCTACTTTCTTAATTTCGTGTAAATCTAATTTTCTATTCAGGGAGAGTGTTTCACTTGCATATGTGACTGTTGGTTTGATGACTGTGTTGTAGTGTCTGATTTTAGTGCCTTTTGATAGACATTTCTTGTTATATATATTTTGAATAAGTCCGAATGCTTTCTTGATTTTCTGTAATCGGTTTTTTTTGTGCTATTTTCTCAAGTCCTGTTGGTTCAATAACTTCACCGAGAAACTTAAAGTGCTTGACTCTAGTTATTTCACCATACTTTGTTTTTAGTTTCGAAATATCTAATTTTGAGCAGATGAATTCTGTCTTCTCAAAGGAGATTTGCAGGCCAACCTTCTCAGCACATTCTTTAAGTGTCTCAATTTGTTTTACTGCTGTTTCTTCACTGTCAGTTATAATTGCCAAGTCATCTGCAAACGCTAAATAAGGGATGTTCAATTTTCCTTTACCTCTTCCTAGTTCAATTGGCTTCCAAAAGCTTTGTTTCCTTAGTGTTACTTCCCACTCTTTCATAACTTTGTCCAAAACTATATTGAATAATAGTGGTGAGATCCCATCTCCTTGTCTTACTCCTGTTTTAATTGAGAATGGTTCCGAAATTTCCCCTCTGAATTTAATTTTTGATTTGGTTTCTGTTAGTGTTTGTTCAATTAGTTTTCGGGTTTTAGTGTCTAGGCCTCGTTCTTCGAGAATGTGACATAGAGACTGTCTGTCTATGGAATCGTATGCCTTTTTGAAATCAACGAATGTGCAGATTATTGGTTTTGACCTGATTGCTTTAATCTTTAAAATAGTTTTAAGGTTGAATATCTGTTCCGGGCATGATCTATTAGGACGAAAGCCTGCTTGGTAGTCTGAAATTGTATGTTCTAGTTGTTCTTGTGCCCTCTTTAGGAGACATGCAGATAGAATTTTGTAGGTAACTGGTAAAAGTGAAATGCCTCTGTAGTTGTTTACGTCTGATCTCTCTCCCTTTTTGTGCAATGGGTGAATTAGTGCACACTTCCACTCCTCTGGGATATTTTCTGTCTGCCAAATTTCTTGGATGATGCTAGTGATCTCTTTTAACGAATTTGGACCAAGGTTTTTCAGTAGTTCAGCTACAATTCCATCTTCTCCCGATGATTTATTATTTTTGAGTTTTCTAATGTGACTATAAATTTCTTCTTGAGATGGTGGTAGTGAAGTCTCATTCGTGTGTTCTGGTTGTAATCTGGGGAATCTTGTACTTGGTTGTGGGCAATTTAGGAGTTGTGAGAAATATTTAGCTAGTTCTTGGCAATTTTCTTTGTTAGTTAGTGCCAATTTTCCATTCTGTTTCCGGAAGCAGAGATTTTGTGGAGTGTATCCTTTGATTTGATTTGCGAATATTTTATAAAAATCTTGAGTGTTGTGGTTCTTAAAGTTTTCTTCAATTGTGTTTAGCTGTTCATTAAGGTATTTTCTTTTAGTTTGTCTAAGTATTTTAGCTGTTTGTTTTCTCACTTTGAAAAATGTTTGTTGTGTGGTTTCTGATTTGTCACAATTGTAATTTAAAAAGGCTTGTTGTCTCTCTTCTAATGCGTTATCACAATTCGAATTCCACCATGGATGCTTGGATATTTTCTTTAACGGAATCAAATCTCTTGCTTTCTGTATAATTTTCGTTCGGAAATCTTTCCAGTTGTTTGTTGGTTGTTTATCCCATGCTTCTGTAATTTCTGATTCCTTGATATTTTTCAAGTCAAATTTGGGAATTAGTGGTGATTTCCTTTGGCGTTTCCTTTTTGGAGTGAATTTAATTTTAACTCTGGTAAGGTAGTGGTCAGAATCTATATTTGCCCCTCTGCGGACTTGAACGTCGTGTATTTCTTTCTGGAAGTCATAGGAGATCGCAACATGGTCTATTTGAAATTCACCAAGCTGAAGGTTTGGTGATCTCCATGTTTTTTGTTTCTTGGGGTCTTTTCGAAGTGATGTTGTCACGATTTTTAGGTTGTTTTGCTGACATAACTCGATGAGTCTCATGCCGTTCTTGTTTGTGAATTTGTGTGCAGGGTAATTACCGACTGTTTTTTTATATTTCCTCTCTTTGCCAATTTGCGCGTTGAAATCCCCTAGAAGAATTTTTACATCCTCCTCTGGAATTTTGGACATTTCAGTTTCGAGTTTTTCCCAAAATTTTTCTGTCTTCTCCGGTTCTTTTTTGTTGGCAATGTTGGTAGGTGCATGAACATTAATAAATGTATATATTTTGTTGGTGTGCTTGATTCGCATGGTCATTAGTCTGTTACTGATTTGATTCATGTCTATAACAGAGTCAAGGGTGTCCTTATTTACAATAAAAGCCATGCCAAATATTGCAGCTCCTTTGCCAATTTTCTTGTCTGTTTTACTTTTAAAGATACGGTAATTGTTGTAGTCTATTGTTTCTGAATCAGTGAATCTGGTCTCTTGGAGAGCAAGGATTTGAATTTTCTGTTTGTTGAGTTCTGTTGTAAGATTATGAAGTTTGCCTGTCTGAATTAGTGTCTGAATGTTAAAAGTGCCAATAAATGTATGGGACTTTCGTGGACGTTTACTAGAGAACTCCGACTTTCTCTGTCGTACGAGCCCAAGCTCCCCAGAATCCGATAGCTTGGTTGTCGCCACAGGGCGAGTGGATTGGCCACCTGGGGTAATATTAATTTTACTTGTACGAATCATACTGCTTGTAATTAAGTTCCAGCTAATGCTGGGTAGTTAGAACCAGGGATTGTTAGTTCCTGGAGCTTGGTGTTCAGCCGCACCTCACATGGTGAACAGACGCTGGCCAGAGTACCGGTGGTTGCCACACAGACGTGTCTGGGCTTTTCAATATGCTTTATCTTGTTGATAATGCTTGCCTCTTCCGCCAGTTCCGCCGTACCGATGATCTTCATCTCCGTCTTCACTACCGTTGAGGTCTTCGCCGTATCCCTGGCAAGGGACCCTCACAAGGTACTATCACCCGGGCCAGGTGAACCAAGGTTTTTTTACGAGGTGTTACTCCTCCCCCTCCTCCTTTTACAACCGGGCTTGGGACCGGCTTAGGCGGAGTTTAATAGTTTATATATATATATATATATATATATATATATATATATATATATATATATTTGAATTGCAAAAAACTAATAATAAAAAAATATTGCATAGCGCGAGATTCGATCCGGCGACCTTCGGATTAGGAACCCCAGCGCTTACCGCTGCGCTATGACGCTGTAGAAAATTATTAATCGTAGAGAGTATTTCACCGCAACGGTTTCTTTTAACTGTCGATTTTCTCGACAACGGCTGAGAAGTGCATCTTGGCGCTTTGCCACATTACACCTCTGGCCATGAGCTTTTATTATGCGCAGTATGAATCGAATCTGAATTTCACAATTGGCGGCCTCCCTTGTTAGCCTAAGAAGATGAGAGATAGGTGCGTATCCGAATTCTCAATCAAGTATAACCGGCTGTATGTCCGAAGCCTCGTTGATTATTTAGCCTCTGCGCCAGCTGTGGCCTTGGGGGGGGGGGGGGGGGGGGGGGGGCGGAAGCGAGAGTGCCGCGGGGACTGGCTTTACAAGCGGCGGTTTACGGCGGCAGAATGGCAGATGGCGCCTTATCGGCATGTGGCGGCCCTTTGAAGTAGCCGTCGTTAACGGGACCCACCGCACTGTTTCTCCCCGCGCAAAAATACACGAGAGCCTCCAATAAATAAAACGCCCCTAGTCACATTCCGATGCTCCGCACGCAAACACGAATGCGTGCCATATAGCTGCGACGTCACACGCTCACGACGGCTGCGAAGTTATTTGTGGCCACGGCGACCGTGGGTCAGCATCCTGATCGCCACCCTGTGCAAGTGTCGTTCGCCGACGCTAAGAAATACTGACGCTTCGAAGAGCTCACTACGTGAGCGTTTTCATCGCATTTCGCTGCAATCTGGACAGTTTCATGAGTTCCATCTCTCCGTTAATTTTATTAACATGTAGTAAAAAAAAATCTTCGTCTTGAAGGGTGAAGGTATACTTATTCTGGACGTCTTATTAGACTATGTTCACAGTGGCACCGACAACCGCCACTAGACACCAACGTCAAAAGTCGACCGATTACATCTGCCGACATCCTAGGCTCGTTCGCCAGTTTTTGGAGGATCGACAGATTCTAACCCACGTCTGTCTCGAAAAGAATGCAGCGAGTACTTCATACTCTTTACTCACTTACTGGAATAATCGGACAAATTTTATGAATATTTGGGATGAAGAAAGGAATGTTGTACTGCTTACTCGAGGTGATCCGTGGTGACATTGAAAAGTAAGATTACAAACACTCTGCACAACTTCGGATACATTCAGCAATACAGAGGTACATCAGTTAACCTTCATCCGACATGTGTGTGAAAGATAGACTTAAATTTTAGAATAAGATACTCTGAATACCTAAAGCACTGAAGAGAGACACATATACTTCATTTGCAAACCACCTCATACAATAGAATCATCACTGTATTGGCACAAACATACCAGTAGGCAGGAGTAATAATACATACACGACTATTTCCCACTTACCTCAACCCACAAAGTATCCACTATGCAAACTTTGAGCATCAAAATTGACATACGCCACTTTTCTCATTTGAACACACAATTTTTTGAGATTATAATCGAGGCGTAAAATTTCCGATACAGTATTTGCCTGTGTCGCAGATGACATGCTGGAATAGATATAAACATGAGGTAGATGTGGCTAAAGAGCCATAGACGATGCATAATGTAATATAAGGTAATGTTCAACTTCTTATTCGTCTTTCTGAAACGTTTCTGCTTATACAGGTCGTTTTCAGAGCCTCTTCCAAGTTTCTCTTCCTCCCACAGTTTATCATTTAGTATATCCTCCTATTGCAGCTCTCTTCGGTTCACATCATCCATCACCTGGTCTCTCCATTCTTTTCGTGGTCTGTCAAATTGTCCTTCGTCCAAATTGTGTCCACTCTAGGACTCTTCTTGGCAGTCTTTCTGGTCCCATTCTTTTAATGTGACAGTACTATTTAAGCCCATTACTCTCCGTAGTTTCCTTTAGGGGCTTGATCTACAGGCTGTTTCGCATTGTTTCATTCCTTATCCTGTCTCTTCTCGTCTTACCCAGGATCCCTTGTAGCAACTGCAAGTCGTTGCTTCTATTACGTTCAGATCTTTCTTTGACCGAATCCAACCATAGATTTCGAGACATATCGCCGCTGCGACGCCACTAACTCCTCCTTTCTTGTACTAAACATAAAAAATTCTCAGAACCCATGTTTTGCATGTAGAAACATCTCCCGATTCGACCGAAGAAAACAAATTACTCTGAACTTCACCGATTGTCGTTCGAAGTCTGTAGGTTCGGATGCTGAGATCGGCTGCACTGAGAACGCGAGCGTATCAGCGTACTTATTTGAAAAATTGGACTCCTCGAGCGATGTCAGTGGAATTCCCCGAAGCCGGTGCTTCTGTGTCCCGTTAATCTCATGTCACAAGATGCAAACCTATTTTATTTCATTTGTGGTTTCAATGGTCCTGGCAAGCTTCAGGCCGTAAGAGCGTCTCTTAAATCTAACAAGGGTTTCTTCGTACACTCATGTAAAAAAAAAGCACCTTGAACGACATATTCACAGGATATGTACATTTTAGCATTTGAACCATGCTGGCCTGCGGGTTCAAGAACAACATCGATAGCGCAGCGCAGTACCACCTACCGGTTGAGGGTGCCTCGCAAATACATGCGCGAATCGTACCATCAAATCAGTCAGTTTAAAAGGGGACGCATTATTCTCATGACAGAATGCGAGGCACCCATCCGGGAAATTGCTGCTCGTGTGGGACGAAGCGTTTCGTTAGTGCAAACGGTGCGTGCAGAATGGTTCATGGAAAGTCGCAGAACACGGCCACATGGGTCAGGTCGCACCATGCAGACCCCCCACCCCCGGAAAAGATCGACATCTCATCCGAATGGCATTGCAAGACAGGTCTGCGTCGTCCTCGGCTCTGGCACAACTGTGGAACAGTGTAACGCATCGTACACTATCAGAGGTGACAGTCCGTCGCCATTTACTACGGCTTGGGTTACATGTACGTCGTCCACTTCTCCACCTACCTTTGACGAATGTTCACTAACGTGCTAGGCGGCAATAGAGTATGGAACGACGTCAGTGGGGACAGGAATGGAATCAGGTAGTGTGTTTTCTGACGAGTCCGGGTCCTATTTGTCTGAAAATGACGGCCGTATTTTGGTTCACTGCAGACGGAGACAGCGGCATCACAGTGACTGCATTCGCACGAGATGTACAGTGCCAACTCAAGGCCTTATGGTGCGGGATGGTATTGGATACAACAAAAAATCACAGCTGGTGGGTGTCCAAGGCATTGCGACCAGTACGACCTAAGTGAATGACATCCTGCGACTCGTAGCCACACTGTTTCTGAACAACATCCCAGACGCCATTTATCAGCAAGACAATGCACGACCGAATGTTGCTGCACGAACACGTGCCCTCTTGGTGTCACAGGATGTCAACCTTTTGCCCTGGGCCACCAGATCGCCAGACTTGCCGCCAGTCGAAAATGTGTGGGATATGGTGAAATGACGGTGCAGCGCTGTGACCCAGTGCCGATAACCTCATATGAACATTGGAACCAGGTGAATGCAGCATGGACAACTACGCCTGATACGCGTCGATGCCATCAGACATGGAACGAATTACCAGCGCCCATGGCAGACCCTGTGCCTACTAGGCAGCAGGACGCATGCTGAACCGAGGTGACTGAAATGCTAATCACTTCTGCAGAACATACTAATGTACATGTCATGTGAATATGAACGTTCTACCTCCAGTCGTTCACGGTGTTCTGCTTTTTCTGAACACCAGTGTATTTTATTAGTGCATCCGCTGTGATTCGTGAGATACAACAAATCTTATGTTTAGTGTGGAGTCTAACATTTAAAACTAGTAATGACAAAGTAAAAACAGTAATAAACAACATAGAAAAGAAACACCAGAAAAGAAAACATCCTTGTGCACTTCACAGAACACAGAAAAGAAATATTCTAAGACTACAACACAAGTGAGTCATAATTGTAACCAGTCCACTCGTATATACACCTGGGTGTGAATAGGTGAAATGGAATGCTCGCATAGGCTCCATCGTAGGCAAGATAGGCGGCATATTTCGGTCTATTGGCAGGAAACTGGAAAAACGCATTCACGTCAGTCTGCAAGGGAGATTGCTTAAAGTCACTTGTACAATCCATCTTTGAATATTGCTTAAGTGTGTTCGACTCGTACCAAATACGACTAACGGCGGACGTTGACCGTATACAAAGGAGGGCGGTGCAAATGGTCACAGGTTTGTTTGGCTCACAGAAGAGCTCACGGAAATGTTGAAAACCCTGGATTGGCAGACACTTGAAGGTAGACTGCAATTATCCCGTCAAAGCTAGTTAAAATGTTTCGAGAACCAGCGTTTAGAGATATTCTTCTTTCCCCAACTTATCGCTCCCGAAGGGATCTGAGAGACAAGATTAGACTAATTACAGCGCGCACATAGGCATTTAAGCAGTTATTCTCCCTGTGCTTTTTAGGCGACTGCAAACGGAAGAAATTCTAACATGTGCTATCATGGTAAGTAGACGCTGCCGTGCACTTCACAATGGTTTGAAGAGTCTGTATACTGATATAGTATTCAAAATGATGAGAAAGAGGAGATCGTAGAGGGTAACGTGGGAATGCATTAATCCATACTGACAACAAATTTGTAAAACCGTCGTGCCTATCTTTTTGAACATGGCAGACTGCAAAACTAATGGAATGATTTTCATGCGGTTTTCACAAGTAATTTGAGTGTAACTTGGGATACATATAGGCTTTATTTCATGAAAATCGGTTCACAGAAAAAGAAAATCGTAATTTAAAATGTATATATGCGAAAGTAATTCTGTTTCGTTTTCAGGCCTGAATTGCTGAACTGATTTCGACTAAATTTCGTATGCGGATAGCTTTTACCCTGAGGAAGAACAATGGCTACTTTAGAAAATGTGTGGCATAAGATATTTGTTGATTTGAAGAATATTACGCAAGTTAGGGGAATATACTAGGGCACGTTTAAAAGTAATGCCTTCATTTATTAATGTGAGAACTCCTAAATCTTTTTTTGATAAAACAAATGCTATTAACATTCTACATTTATTTCTTAATATTTACGAATTTATTTCTCAACGTAGTCATCCTGAAGACGAACACATTACTCCCAACGACAGACAAGTTAGTTGGTACCATCACTGTACAATGCTCGTCTTATTTGACAGAAACACAACCTCACCTCCACTTCATTACTATCAACGTGAAGTTGTCGAATGTGTTCGTTAAGTTTTGGAAATAGATAATAATCGGAAAGGGACAAGACGGGACTGATGGAGGATGGTCAATGACAAACAACCCAACGCGTCTAATTGTTGCTGATGTCACAGTGTTCGTGTGTGGTCTGGCATTGTCATGATGAAAGAGAGGGTGCTATATGTGTGAAGGAATTCTAATTCGGAACTCCATTACAGGAATCTGTTTCTCACACATCGACATATGCCTTTGGAACAAAAAATTGGTACATACTTTTAGAGATTTCCAATTCACTCAAGATTCATTGTTGCAACAGTGCATAGGGTGTACATGAAATGATTACATTTACAGATCAATAGCACAAGCGGTTCTGAGGCTCGATGTAATGAACCATGCTGAAACACCCGTATTAGTACGTGATGTAGCCTCCGTGGGCAGCAATGCAGGCGCTGACTCTGCCATCCAGTCGATCGTACAGAAGGCGAATACTGTCCTGGGATGTGGTATTCCATGCCTGCTCGATCTATTCACATAGTTCTGTAAGAGCTGTTGGGTGACAAGTCACACGAATCAATTCTCGTCCAGTCAAATACCACACGTGCTCAATTGGAGAGAAATCCGGAGATCGTGTTGGCCAGGAAAGATGCTGCACATCTTGCAGAGCACGTTCAGTTTACGGGCAGTGTGTAGGCGAGAATTATCCTGTAGGAACAATACATCACTTTGCTGTTGCAAGAATGGCAAAAGAACGGATCTAACAACATCCTGCACGTACTGAGCGCTGGTTAGCGTACCCTCTAGAAACACCAAAGGCGAACGAGAGTTGTAGCTTACTGCACCCCAGACCGTAAGGCCAAAGTGTCTTGGACGAATCCACTATACGAGACAGCGCTCACCAGGTGTGCGTCGTATGCGCAAACGACCAGCACTTGAGTGCACCAAGAACCTGCTTTTATCACTGAGTACCAGAGCGCTCCATTCCATCTTCCATGTCATCCTCTGGTGGCACGAGTAGTCCGCCCCTGGTAGCTGAATGGTCAGCGCGACGGAATGTCATACCTAACGGCCCTGTTTCGATTCCCGGCTGTGTCAGAGATTTTCTCCGCTCAGGGACTGGTGTTGTGTTGTCCTTATCGTCATCATTTCATCCCCATTGCCATGCAAGTCGCTGAAGTGGCATCAACTTGAAAGAATTGCACCAGGCGACCGGTCTACCCAACGGGAGGCCCTAGGCACTGGGAATTTCATTACATGGCACGAGTGAAGCCCTGCACGATGATGCTAAATGTGTGCCTGCCCAAAGTCCCACTGCTAGTAAACAGTTCGTGTTTGTGTTGACACGTCTGGGCTCACAAGCCCTCTTATCTGTGCTGTAGTAGCTGTACGATCTGTCACTGCTGACCTTAAGCCCATCTCACATGGAGTAAGATTCGCTGCAGTCTTGCCTCTGGCTCATGCGGCGGCTGCAGTGAGGGCCGGCTGTCCTGCAGGGAGATGTGCATGTTTCCCGTGATAGGTCTGGTGCTATTTTACTTGTGAGGTCTAGTTGGGCCCCCTCCACTCTACCCGCGCTGGCCAATCACGAGTCCTATTTGGCGACTGACGTCACAGCCTACAGTGCACGAACCCCTTTGAGACAACGCCAGTTAACCCTCCAGACTAAACAGAACGTCAGGTGCCTGCCAACCGACTTCCGATATTTTTCAAACGATTGTAAAGAAATTATTTGGTAAGAAAAATTCATTCTTGCTCATCTTATAGCTTCATTCGTCTACTTCATGTTGAATTGTGTAACATTTCTTTAATGGTCATAATTACTGTGATATTTTAGGATTAAGTAAACTACTGCAAGAATTTTGAGAAAGTTTGCAGTGAAAAATAGAGGTCGCTATGAATTTGCATTTGGTGCATATTAGTTTA
This sequence comes from Schistocerca piceifrons, assembly GCF_021461385.2. NCBI lineage: Eukaryota > Metazoa > Arthropoda > Insecta > Orthoptera > Acrididae > Schistocerca > Schistocerca piceifrons. Next base: position 397,981,928 of record NC_060139.1, on the reverse strand, counting down.
TATGTTGCTGCGTATAAAATGTAGCTAACATAATGAATTTTTCTTCAAATTTTGAAGGATATTGCTATCTACCACCAATCTTGAGAAAATGAATCGTATGTAAAGCACTGCATCCTGAGCTCGCATGCCAGCGTAAAATTAAGAATGAAATATTCGCAAAATTCCTCATATCTCGTAAACGGTTTCAGATATCAAAACAAGAGTTTGACAAATGGCAGTATGCAAAGAGGATAGTATTTCACCATATGATTAACGTTCGAAACTTCCATACCTACCGTGTTATTCAAGCGAGTACAGGTTTTTTTCAGCGAAGTTAAATGCAGCAATACTCCCTGAGGAAGGCGTCTTGCAACAGTCGCCGAAACGTCAGAATCTTGTAGTTGACAATGCGGTCTCAAACCCAGGTGAATTTTATCGACCCATAACATTGTTGATTCACTTTCTTGTCCTTTGCCCTCAGGCAGGAATCAAACCGTTTTCTTTTCAGATTTGGAACATCGGCTTCCTGGTTATCGTGTTGTTTTTCCTTTAGAGGATCCTTGAATCCTGAAGTTACTATTGCTGAAAGAATGTGTTGTGTTCTGCACTGGGGAGACAGGATTCGTCGTTCAATGTGAGGTTTGAATAGTTCTTTTCCTAGTTCTGAGAGAGATTCTCTTCTTGCATTTTTACTTCTTGTGTCATGTAAAAATTTACAATACAGAACGTAAGCATTGACACAAGTTTAATCTAGTATATCACAAAATACATCAAGTGGCCACTTTCTTGTTCCACATTCCACTGAATAATGTCTATCCATCTTATCAGCTGTATCAACTCCTGACTTTGTTGAGTTGTAGAACATTATTATTTCAGCTTTTTTGTACTCAAGCTCACTTACATCAAATGTTTGGTGTAGAGTAGACAACAAATTGACTTATTTATTTTATGTAGGAACATACGAAGCTAAAACAGTATTCTGTGCACTCCCAAAAGCGGTCGATAATGGACGCTTTCGTTTTGATGGCAACATTTATTTTGGTATCTCTTTTCTGTTGGCCCGAAGAGTTCCCACAAGTGTCAATTCATTAGCAAGAAGTTCTTGTCCGAAATCAAAACTTGTAAAAAAGTTATCAGAGGTAATGTTCCTACTACTTCCCTTCAGGTGATCAACTAAATCTTGTAACACTCGTTTCCCTTGATTTATTTCCCTTCCTTCAGTAGATTTTCCCGTGTACACTTGTGCATTTATGACATAATTGGTCTCACAATCTACAGCAGCCCACACTTTTATCCCATACTTTCCAGGCTTCGAAGGAATGTACACCTTGAATCGACACCGTTCCCTGAAGGCACACATATGCTCATCAACTGTATCATAAGATCCAGGAACATAAGACGAAATGCATGCATCGACGAACATTTCAAACTCAGCCCTTACAGGTTCAGCTTTTGATCCAGAAGCAGTTTTTCTTTCTTCCCTTGTAAGCTTATCATCGAACCGGAGGCATATCAAAATATCACGATATCTTGAAAAGCCCATTTTGGTTCGAAAAACAGGTAAGCCATACTCTTCTGACCAAAGCTTACTAAGAAGCTTCTCACATGCCTTATGCAAGCCAGCTATTATTAGTAGACCAAAGAATGCTTGCAGCTATGTAGAATCAAGTTCAATCCAGCATTCAAGAGTTGAGTATAGAGTTTTCTTTTGCATGGTTAGTGGTATGCACTACTATTACACTCTGCATGTCATTCGCAATAAAAAGTCTGAAACAATCTGCCCTTGTCTGTCATTGTGGTCCAAGGTGATGTGGAATATGCGCAGTTTCACATATTACATTCTTTGAAACCTGCTTGCGCACATCACGTGGGACTGTGCTATATGTTATCTATCCACTTATAGACACAAAAGTAGATGCACTCGTCACCTGAATATCATTATTATCTTCTTTACAGTCACTCATATCCACTTCATCTTCCTCTATCACATCTCCATCAGCACTAGTGTCATCCTCGTTTCCAAAAAATGATTCATTGTCGCTATCACTCTTCTGTAAATCTGCCAAAGCCTGTTCGAGACTGTAGCCCCTTGCAAAACGTATATCACCATCCATGACGAATAAACTATAACAATACGTCTTCCTTAAACACAAAACTCATTTCCAAACTGAGAATTTGTTATAATAATGCACGTCAACGCATTTTATATTCATTGTTTACAACAATGTACAAAGGAATGTCGGCGTATAAGGTGCATTGTTACCAAGATTTATTTTCGTAACAAAACTTATAACACTGAAAATCACATATTGTATACCTGGGGTATTTTCTGACCCAACTACAAAAATTATAAGTTATGTACTACAAACTGTGATATGATCATAAATATTTTACACTGTTATAATAAAATGTCCGTGAATAGCATATCTGGAGGATGAGTAGTCTACACCCACATTAAAACTGTTTATTTGTAGTTAAACGAGCCTTTGGGTCTAAAAAGACCGCAGACATCATGCAAGGGTTAAAGGGTAGACACAAATGGAGTTCTTGTAGCTATGCCACTACGCTATCTATTAGTGGACGACGTTAAAACCGTTACCAGTATATCTGCTATCTCCCAGATGGCATATGCCAATATTGTATCTAATTCGACGTCGGCTTTCCAAGTGTACAGTTTTTTTGTCCGGCTGTGTAATATTGTTATACGCCACCACATTACACGCTACAGTCTAGAGTCCCCTAGTGGCAGAGGGCTGCAAATACATAGAAACGTAAAATAAAGAAGTAAAATGTTAATAACGTTGTTTTTATTTAAAGATCCTCAATAGCTTTCACATAAAAAATTGAGGGAGCGTTACTTTTCAGCACACCCTCATATTTACTCCTTGAAAAAGCTATTTACTCTTCGACTTTTGAAATTTATGACTAACACTGATTTCACAACACTTTCTGCAATTAGGAATTTATCACAAACATATCAACATTACCACTAAATGCCAGTTAATATAGTATCAACGATACAAGTTCTTAAGAGGTAATATGATAAAGAAGACAGGAGACGAATACCACACGACGAAGTGTTATACTCTGTGTGGCGAAAGCAGAGCTTTGACAGTTGAAGTGGCCTTGGCGCACGTGCTTCCCGCCTCCACGACGGTCAATAGATCATGAGATTTTGTTTATGTTACCTTGGCAACGCCACAGTGTTGCCATCCTGATAGGCAGTATGAGAGAAGCATTGAACATCTCTACAGCGGCAGTGAAGAGAGTCACAAATGATAAAGAGGATGCCGATTCGGCTGGGAGCCCTGTTATTGTGACGCCTGGGAAGTCGATGAAGAGATCGTGTCGTGTGACTGAAACAGATAACTTTGACATTAGTGTTATCAGCCAACATAATAAGCGTACTACAGCAGGAAGGAGTACCCGACACTTAAAAATTGATGGCATCGCTTTTGTTGGACAATGGTTTGTTCAAAGGCACAACAAGTCTCTCCATTGTTTTTCAAAAAAATTGTTTCCGATGGAAAGAGTTATCAGTAAGAAAGGTACTACTGGAATGCGGATACATTGTCGTTGCTGTGTGAGTTGCTAGCAGTCAATCCAGAGAAAGTAATATGGATTGACGAAACATGGGTCAGAGTGCGTCGTACACGATCCGCTGCGTAGACCGACGACATGCGTTATAGAACTACGAGGAGTATTCAGAAAGCAAGGTCCGATCTGGCGCGAAATGGAGACCTCTGTGAAAACCCAATGAAATTTTACACAGATATGTTGGGTAGTATTGCTGTCGCGGCACGTCGCTCTTTTCAATTCTAAGCACACAGTGAGCACGTAAAGGATGTCTAGAAAATAGTGTCTCCCACTAAGTATGAGGGCCTGGTGAGAGATTTCGCCTGAAGCTATGCAGCCCACATAACACAAATGCCATGCGTTTCTTTCTTTAAGACAATTGTCAGCCGCATTCTGCAGGGGCAATGAAGATGCTCCTGCAGCGTTTTCGATGGGAAGTGTTTCATCACCCACAATACAGTCCTTAATTGGCTCTCTCCGATGTTCTTCTCTGCTCACATAAACCGCTGGTTATGAAAACAACATTTTGGCACAAACAACGAAAGACAGACCAACGCAGAGAATTGGCGGAAAGCACAGGTGGCTGCTTTCTGTGACGAGGGTACTGGAAAGTTTGTGCAACGCCACTACAAATGTCTTAAGTCGGAGCAGCGACTATTTAGAGAGGTAGCTGGAAGTGAAACGCCCTGCTAAGCCCGCAGGACACGACAGGTAGTTTAAGTTGTGGAAAGGGGCCAAAATAAGCGGCTGTCAGTTACACTGAAACAGACAACCTTTTATTTGATCAAACATTACAAGAGCTAAGAAATTTAAAAAAAACCACACACAGCTTTAGTTTTGGAACTTAATTAGCAGCTGAATGCGCCATACAATCTCATGGCTTAAGGGCAAGACCACTTTAATTTAAAAATGGCTGAAAGCCAATAACTTAAAGCTCAACGAAAATCAGAAATTTAAAAGGCAAAGCCTTATCTTACGGGGAACACATCCTGTCTATCTAACCTATGTTAATTTAGGCAAGTATTTGACCCATTTCTGAAAAAAAAACTATTTGATGCATGACCTTAATATTTTTACTATATGTTACATGATGTTAATAGAGTCAACTGTACTAAAATCTACTTTATCCATTTTATAGTTTTTAAGAAATACCTTTTTACATTTATTAACAAAAAATATTAAGTTTTTTCTGCAGAAAATATTTTTTGTGAACTTCCTAATGGGGGAATGTTAATGCATGTAGTACCAGAGGTGGATTTTTATGTTATGCAAAGTGTCTGAAAATTTCATTCATTTATCTATGATAGTTTCTGATATAATGGGGTACATGTACTGAAAATTTTAGTTTGTGGGAAATTGACTTTAAAGAAAAAACTTTTGAAATTTGTTACTTACAGTTAATTAAAACTGTCCTGCTGCATATGATGCCCCTACTTTGGCCTCTATCAGGTCTTCCAGCTTCTTTTTCACCTTCCTGGATGTTTGTACTTTCCAATATTACCACAATTGAATGTAATAACAGCATTATGAACTCCTAATTTCATTGTACGCATGCCTACAAATACAGTTGTAGGAAGACGGTTCCAAATTATGCTGTTGAAACACTCATTTGGTTTCTGCGTCTGCCCATGTAGACATTTCCTTAGAAGGTCAGGATGAGCCAAGTCTCTGAAAATATGTTTAATTGCTGTAATAATAGCAGCAGGAAGAGGATGCTGGAGAGAATAAGATTCTCCAGTTGCCTGAGCCCTATTGTATTTGCACCACGAATTTTCTCCTGACGGACGCAATCCATGACATGGCTTATCATCAGTAGAGGACTTGTGGACGAATATGGCCAAAACATCTCTCTTCATTGCCTCCAGATTTTCTTTGTTTCTCCTAATTGCCTGCCCATAGTATACCTGCAAGTTTTCTATAACAACTACTCCCAATCACTCTTGAAAAAAACTAACCGCGTGTTTGAAAGCGTGTTGTTTACAAACAGCAGAAACAAAAGAAGACCGACCGTTGCATTCCAAGGATAGCCAACACACTCAGGAGTAAAAAAAAATCCATAACGTGCAATGTAGGGGATATAAAGATCTAAAATATATGCAGAAAAGTAGGTGACAGAAAAGTGGGCGTGGCACATAAACACACAAGGTAGGAAATTGCTCTTTAAATGCTCGAAAAAATTTTTTTTTCAGCAAAATCCTTTTCAGAGTACTTAAATAAAACCTTAATCTATTGAAATATGATGAAAACAGAAAATCGATTTTTTTTCTACCTGAAGCTTTCCGCCTAATTTAAGAACTGTTTTACGTAAAGCCTTTGGCATTTTTAAAATTAATATTATTGAGTCTTAAGTTGTTTTCTCTTAAAGTGTCAGATTCCTTGGGCCTTCATCCTAATTAAAGAACGTTCAAACACTGACGCTCGCCGGCCGTGGTGGCCGAGCGGCTCTAGGCGCTACAATCTGGAACCGCGCGACCGCTACGGTCGCAGGTTCGAATCCTGCCTCGGGCATGGATGTGTGTGATGTCCTTAGGTTAGTTAGGTTTAAGTAGTTCTAAGTTCTAGGGGACTGATGGCCTAAGCAGTTAAGTCCCATAGTGCTCAGAGCCATTTGAACCACACTGACGCTCGCGTAGGTGAGACAGGCAGTTGGCCCAACCATTGTAGATCTGAGGACAGTCAATGGACCCACCGACAAGATAACCTCCGCTTCACCCAACCAGCACACAACAGGGAGTTCAATGGAACAACGTAGAAGGTATTGGCACCCACAACCAATTATACACTGAGCTATCAAACTACACACCGTGCTGGACAGTGACAACATGATGAGGAAAATACACTGCCTGAATTTACGTCAACGACCATGGCAGGTAACCAGAACGTTAACGGCCACAAGGCTGAAGATTCCGCTGGTGCATTTCAGTTCAAATAACCAAGTACAGTTAAACTCCACCGGAGGGGGCTAAGATTTGCCAACTTGAAAACACACTTTGTTACTCGCGGGAATATCCCAACAGGCGACAACAAAATGCAAACGACAAAACGTGAACAGTAGTGACTTGCTGGTAGATTTAGTCAACACTCAACTTTAATGTCCAGGATCGGTGAGCCACGAACCTCGTAGCAATGGGAACAGCACCACACACTCTGACACCACATAGAGGCCACCAGCGGGCCCAGCCAAACTACGCGCCGTGGAGATTTCCTTCCTGCTCCACGCCAACCGACCAACTGCCCGCACACCACCCTAGCCGGAAACTATAAGCACCAGGCCAAAGATAGTCCAAGGTGCGAATATCGATACACTCCGCTGCTGACACCCGTGGAAAGAGAGGATAACACCACAATCGAGATAACTGCGGGAGACCAACCACAGAATAGCAACCAAGGTTTAATCCAACGCATAGCATGAGCCAGCCACGGCTCAGGAAGGTATGGCTAACTGTTGCGAATAAAAAATTTTTGATTTTCACTATGGTTTCCGTTTCGCGACCTATCGCACCTTACTTTCCGAATACGCCTCGTACGTTGTTCGTGCTTGCTCTATGAAAGGTTTTGTACCCGATGCTATGACGACATTTCATTTAAAAAACACTGTTGATTGCCGCAATGATTTGAATGCAGTTTCATTAAAAGGCTGGTTCGTTAGTCACCTGCAACCAACTGCCAATTTTGTTAGTGTTTTTGTAACGCACAACGCGCCATACCGTTCTGTACAATTAAATAAGGCACCAATGGCTGCTACAAGGAGGTACGAAATAATCAACTGGTTGAAAGATAATAAACTAGGCTTTGAACAGAATATGCGAAAAGCGCAACTTCTCGAATTAGTGAAATGATACAAGCCACAGAAGACGTTAGCAAAGAACCACGACCAAAAAGTTATATATCTTTCACGGTACCACTGCCATTACAACGCCGTCGAACTTTTTCGGGCTCAAATAAAAGAAAATGTCACGGACTGGAATAAAACCTTTACGTTGCGAGATATAGAGAGGCTGGTAATTTAGGCTGTGACACGAACAACGCCAGAAAATTGGAAAAAGGTCGTGAACCACGTGTGGAAAGAGATTACAAGGTCGAAAATATAAGAAGGCGAAGAGAAGAATCCGTACAAAATATCGCAATTTCTTTATCAGACGATGAGGACAGCAGCAGCGGATATACCGAAGCCTGTGTGGCTGTGACAAGAAATGCTCTGTCAGATGACACTGCTCCTGGGGTTTCAGTTCTCCCGCATGCAGAATAAAGGTAACGAATTCATTCGATATATCACATGTGACATTTGTGCATTTTATGTACCTTGTTAATGTTGAAAATCTGTCTGTGCGTGTTTGTGCAAGCAGGCAAACGCAGCTAGCGCACGAGGAAAAAAAACTGATCAAAGACCACATCGCTCAGTAGAACGCTGCCAACAGGAATGCTGCAATGAGTTATGGGGCACTGTTAGGCTGTGTAGCCCTGGCGGCCGCAGGGCCGAAGCCATATCGAATACTGGCAACTGCGCTGCCAGCGGCCAGAGCGCTTCTCACACGGTACAAAGTATAGCGTAAAGGCGCGTACACACGAGTCCAACGAAGGAAAACGAACGGCAGCCATTGGATTCGGCCGGACGCTGGTCGCCAGCGGATTGACCTTTGGCCTCTCATCCTCATCAAACGAAGGGACTGGGACTGAGGGATTCGGCCATATGGATTCGTAGTTGGTTCTGATAACCTGTCGAGGTTAAGTCAATTTCGTTATTGTTATGAAGTAGCGTTATAACTGCTATTTCACCGGCCGGTATTATGAAGCAAGAAGAGGATTTAGCAATTGTCGCACGTGCAGCATTTATTTTGCTGCAAGGAGCTGATCATCAGAAAAAGTAGTAGAAGAACAAGAGACAATGCAGGACGGCCTCACAATTAAAAAGAAGGTAGCAGTGCGGTGGGGCAAAATCAGTGTCTGACTTTAAAGCTGAATTGGAGTATGGGCTGTTTCATAATATTTTCCCTAATGAGAGCTACAGACTTCGAATTGTTATTGCATTGTGTAGGCCCTAAAATTTCCGAATTTCTTATAGGAGAGCTGTACCCGCAGTAGAAGTTAATAGTCAATCCTGGTCTTGTTTGTTTCTCTTTGCCGCTCACGGCGGAAAGATGTCAGTAATGACGCCATTTTAGTTCTCCCATCGTGCATATCACTTTCTAATTGTTGAGTTATTTCCCTTCAAGTGTCTTGCCTTTCCAGTTTGTTTTCGTAATCACAATTCGTAGGGGGCCATAACCATTCCCATTCACAAGGAAAATCTTGTCATCTTTAACTCCACTCTACACTCATGTATTTTTAAATACAATTACTGCACACCCTCAGCGAAAGCACGCATTGCCTGTAGGGGAAGTAGCGACTGTTGAAATTAAATTTTTCAGGACAGCCACAAATCACACTCTGTATGTTTTATGGACTGGCTTGGCTCTTTAATTTAACAACCAACCACTGTACTTTAAACTGTAAGTTCCAAAGTTCCTGATGATGGTCTCGTTAAATTAAAGAGCGAAACAGGCCATTGAAACATCCTAAATGTGACTCGTGGCTGTCCTGAAAAATTTAAATACACATCCGCTCTAGAGACACAACAAATCGCTACTGAACCAACGAACATACGACCCGGAGTGCACACTAGGAGAGGGTCCCAAAAAAGTCTTTGATGTTACCGCAACCAAAGTCAACAGCTTCGTTGGCTCCGATTTGCCACCCCTACACACGAAGCAAATCTCGGCCAACGAAGCGGTTGTCTGTCATTCGTTAGCCTTACTGGATAATGCCGTAGTTTGTGAAATCAAAGAATGTAGATTCGGACGCTGTAACATACAATTTTTTTCATCTTAGCGTTGTTAACAGATTCTGAAACTTTCTTATGGACGTTAGCAGAAGTACGTTCAGCGATATTCAATGTTATTTACATTTCCGCCGGATTAGATAACAAAGGATGAAATCGGTATTTGACGATTTCCGAGTGCTTGGTTAGGCAGGAACCTAAGAGGACAGCTTAAATTCCTGCAAGTGAGACGAGGACCAATAACAATCATATTCTTCTATGTTAGAAAGTCTGTAGCAGTTCCAGCGATTGTCGATATTGCACGTGGCATCAAAATAACGCCACGCTTGCATAAAGTCTTGTGCAATGAGTGGTACTCAAACTTTAGTTGTGAAAATGCATTTATTGGTTACATGTTCTATGTAATAGAACAACGTAATGAATACATCGCTTACTCAATCCTGAATGTGTTTAATCCATACTTGCATACTAATAACATTAAATCAAAAGTAACTCTTTCTGTTACGTTTACGTGACTAAACAGTAAATAATTGAACTGATTTAGATTTAACGTTGGGGAAGAATATGGGCTCTTTTAGAAAGTAAAAGAAAAAGACTCCTAAGAGGCTGAAGCTGAGGGTGGTACGTCTTTTTTATACCTGTGGAAACAAGCCATTTGTTGCATAGTGTACAAGTTCTGTAATGCGTACTTACTTCAATAGCATGATGCAAAGATGCACGTTTCCACCCACGCAGCATCTATGGTAAGTGGTTAAATGATGGTGCAACCACAGAAGGCGACAAGGCTTTGGAAGACCACGTGTCAATTTTTTTTTTTTTTTAATTTGAGGTAAATTCCTATGGGAACAAGCTGCTGAGGTTTTCGGTCCCTAGGCTTACACACTACTTAATCTAACTTAAACTAACTTACGCTAAGGACGACACACGCACACTTGCCCGAGGATAACCGGCGATCTGTGGCGGATCTGACGACAGAGTGCAATGCTGCTGGTGGCACAAGCGTTTGACAGCACGCCGCTCAGCGTACATTGTAGAACATGGGGCTCTGCGGCAGACGACCGCTACCTGCTGCCATTTAGAGCCAACGACATCGTCGATTACGAGAGCAGTGGGCGCGGGATCATCGAGATTAGACTGCGGATCTGCGGGGACGTGTTGCCTGATTGGAAAAAGCACAGGTAGTTCCAGTTTTCAAGAACGGCCGTCGAGCAGATGCGCAAAACTATTGACCTATATCTCTGACATCGATATGTTGTAGAATTTTAGAGCATGTTTTTTGCTCGCGTATCATGTCATTTCTGGAAAGGCAAAATCTACTCTGTAGGAATCAACATGGATTCCGGAAACAGCGATCGTGTGAGACCCAACTCGCTTTATTTGTTCATGAGACCCAGAAAGTATTAGATACAGGTTCCCAGGTAGATGCCATTATCCTGACTTCCGGAAGGCGTTCGATACAGTCCCCCACTGTCGCCTGATAAACAAAGTAACTAGCTGTGTGGCTGGATTGAAGAGTTTTTAGCAAACAGAACACAGCGTGTTGTTCTCAATGGAGAGACGTCTACAGACGTTAAAGTAACCTCTGGGTTGCCGCAGAGGAGTGTTATCGGACCATTGCTTTTCACAATATATATAAATGACCTAGTAGATAGTGTCGGAAGTTCCATGCGGCTTTTCGCGGATGATGCTGTAGTATACAGAGAAGTTGCAGCAATAGAAAATTGCACCGAAATGCAGGAAGATCTGCAGCGGATAGGCACTTGGTGCAGGGAGTGGCAACTGACCTTTAACATAGACAAATGTAATGTATTGCGAATACATAGAAAGAAGGCTCCTTTATTGTATGATTATATGATAGCGGAACAAACACTGGTAGCAGTTACTTCTGTAAAATATCTGGGAGTATGCGTACGGAACGATTTGAAATGGAATGATCATATAAAATTAATTGTTGGTATGTCGGGTGCCAGGTTGAGATTCATTGGGGGAGTCTTTAGAAAATGTAGTCCATCAACAAAGGAGGTGGCTTACAAAACACTCGTTCGACCTATACTTGAGTATTGCTAATCAGTGTGGGAGCCGTACCAGGTCGGGTTGACAGAGGAGATGGAGAAGATCCAAAAAAAGAGCGGCGCGTTTCGTCACAGCGTTATTTGTTAAGCGTGCTAGCGTTACGGAGATGTTTAGCAAACTCAAGTGGCAGACTCTGCAAAGAGGCGCTCTGCATCGCGGTGTAGTTTGCTGTCCAGGTTTCGAGAGGGTGCGTTTCTGGATGAGGTATCGAATATATTGCTTCCCCCTACTTATACTTCCCGAGGAGATCACGAATGTAAAATTACAGAGATTCGAGGCTTTCCGGCAGTCGTTCTTCCCGCGAACCATACACGACTGGAACAGGAAAGGGAGGTAATGACAGTGGCACGTAAAGTGCTCTCCACCACACACCGTTGGGTGGCTTGCGGAGTATAAATGTAGATGTAGACTCGACTGTTTCCTTACACCAGGTCGAAATCAGGTGTCCGAATACGCCCTCCTCCAGGTCAACTACTGCTAGCAACAGTGCGCCACGGATACAGAAGTGTAGGACCAATATTATCATGTGGGGGAGATTTACCTGGGCTTTCATGGGTTATGCGGTAGTAACAGAAGGCAACATGGCATCTCTGGACTACGTGAACAGAATCTCTGACCACGTTGCCCTTCATGCTTGATGTCTTGCCTCACGGCGATGTCATCTTCCATCAGGATTACAGAATCGAGCTACAGTGGTTTCAGGAGCGTTACAGTGAACTCACTTAGATATCTTGGCCAAAAAATTCGCCTGATCTGAATCCGATGGAACACATCTGGGACGCTATCGATCGCCAATTCCACGCCAACAAATCTCCGAAACGTAAATTGGCGGAAATTGCGTGACCTGCGTGTGTACATCAAGTGTCACATACCTCCAGAAATCTACCAAGGACTTGTTGAATCCATGCCACGCAGAGAAGCTGTTGTATTAACGGTTATGCAAATGAAGCTAAATTGCAATAAATATCCTAGTATATTAACTAAAGGACACAGTTTTTAGCCTTGGTTCATGAACTTTATTATTACTGCACGGCCTAGTTTTCGGGTTATAAGCCCATTTTCTAGTACACAACTGACCCCAAAGATCGGAAACAAGCAATGACAAACCCGTCAACTACTTGATGTACCGATTCTTGACTTAAACTGTAAAAGTTGTCTCTGTTGACAATTGTAACAGTTACATTTCAATTTCACAAAGTTAACTAGAATAGCATTTACGATGACTATGAATAAACACACATTGAGGTAGAGCTATGTGTACTGGAATGGCAATTTGCGTCATTATTTGTTTATGAATAAAGGCACGGTGGTTCTTCTCCTACCTGTATGTAGAGGCTGTAACATTGAAAGTGATGAATAATTATATTGTGTTTGTTCATTCAATGGTAAAAGTGGGGATACACACATCTGTTTCTTATTTTCTAGTATTTTTGAGTGAGCCTTGCCACATTTCCCTCTATTATGTATTTGTGGTTTTTGTGTAAGCAATGTTCGATAAAGGAAGACTCTGACTTCTTTAATACCCGGATGTAATTGTATTCACTGAGCCTAGTATAGATTCAAGACACAGTCTGTACAGTACACCGGGACTGATTCTCTAGGCAGATGATCTTATGAATCTCATTTTTAACGATAGCTGTTTTTTTTTGAACTATTGAACTGAAGAAACATCTACCTAATGTCCGTGGGACACATAAAAAAGCCCTTTGCCTTCAAAATGCCACTTGTCCTTTTCGAAATTTTACCTGTAAACGGTAAATCACACCACTTCGTTTTACACCTGTCTGCGAAGTTCACTGGGTGCGGTGGGGTCTGGTGGCTTGTTACTTCAGTTTTTTGTTGGGAATTTTGTCAATACGTTGGGTTCAAATGCATTATTTGTGGGTATTATTTATACTTTATTTAATTCCGGGTCATAGTCGTCCTGGGACTGTGCACATATCTCTACTTTAATGTACACTACTGGCCATTAAAATTGTTACACCACGAAGATGACGTGCTACAGACGCGAATTTTAGCCGACAGCAAGAAGATGCTGTGATATGCAAATGATTAGCTTTTCAGAGCATTCACACAAGGTTGGCACCAGTGGCAACACCTACAAGGTACTGACATGAGGAAAGTTTCCAGCCGATTTCTCATACACAAACAGCAGTTGACCAGCGTTGCCTGATGAAACGGTGTTGTGATGCCTCGTGTAAGGAGGAGAAATGCGTACCATAACGTTTCCGACTTTGACAAAGGTCGGATTGTAGCCCATCGTGATTGCGGTTTATCGTATCGCGACATTGCTGCTCGCGTTGGTCGAGTTCCAATGACTGTTAGCAGAATATGGAGTCGGTGGGTTCAGAAGGGTAATGCGGAACGCCGTGCTGGATCCCAACGGCCTCGTATCACTAGCAGTTGAGATGACAGGCATCTTATCCGCATGGCTGTAACGGATCGTGCAGCCACGTCTCGGTCCCTGATACAACAGGTGGGGACGTTTGCAAGACAACAACCATCTGCACGAACAGTTCGACGACGTTTGCAGCAGTATGGACTATCAGCTCGGAGACCTTGGCTGCGGTTACCCTTCACGCTGCATCACAGACAGGAGCGCATGCGATGGTATACTCACCGACGAACCTGGGTGCACGAATGGCAAAACGTCATTTTTTTCGGATGAATCCAGGTTCTGTTTACAGTATCATGATGGTCGCATCCGTGTTAGGCGACATCGCGGTGAACGCACATTGGAAGCGTGTATTCTCATCGCCATACTGGCGTATCATCCGGCGTGATGGTATGGGGTGCCACTGGTTACACGTCTCGGTCATCTCTTGTTCGCATTGACGGCACTTTGAACAGTGGACGTTACATTTCAGATGTATTACGTCCCGTGGCTCTACCCTTCATTCGATCCCTGCGAAACCCTACATTTCAGCAGGATAATGCACGACGACATGTTTCAGGTCCTGTATGGACCTTTCTGGATACAGAAAATGTTCGACTGCTGCCCTGGCCAGCACATTCTGCAGATCTCTCACCAATTGAAAACGTCTGGTCACCGGTGGCCGAGCAATTGGCTCGTCACAATACGTCAGTCACTACTCTTGATGAACTGTGGTATCGTGTTGAAGCTGCATGGGCAGCTGTACCTGTACACGCCGCCCAAGCTCTGTTTCACTCAATGCCCAGGCGTATCAAGGCCGTTACGGCCAGAGGTGGTTGTTCTGGGTACTGATTTCTCAGGATCTATGCACCCAAATTGCGTGAAAATGTAATCACATGTCAGTTCTAGTATAATATATTTGTCCAATGAATATTCGTTTATCATCTGCATTTCTTCTTGGTGTAGCTATTTTAATGGCCAGTAGTGTATGTTTATTCGTAGTTATTGTAAATGCTATCCTAATGAATTTTGTGAAATACAAATGTAACTGTGTTAAATCTGTCAACAAAGATAACTTTTATAGTTCAAGTCAAGAATCGATACATCAAGGAGTCGACGTATTTATCATTACTTAGTTACCATCTTTGCGATCAGTTATGTACTAGATAATGGGCTTATAATCCGAAGCACAGGTCGACAGTAATAATAATGTTTGTAAAACAAGGCTAAAAAGGTATTTTCTTTAGCTTATACAATATACAATGTTTCACTAAGAACATACAGTTAACAAAAGTATCCTAGTATTATAGCTGATGCATTATTTGTTGTAGCTATGCCACAATAGGAAAAGCACCATTGATATCGGATTAACAAGAGGAGAAATAGAAGGATGTATTCAACCAATATGGCATGACTCCATTACTCCTATACGAAAGCACATTCCAATGAAGATAAAAATAAACATCGTCACGTCACCGCCAGCAAGAAACACCCACCAAATCACACAAAGAAAAATTGATATAGAAAAATTAACATACCAGCAAGAACAATTAACACAAATAGAAACTTTCATAGAGGAATGAGCCCTTGAAAAAGCAACAGACCAAAATAGAAGACCTCCTAAAAAATTCAGTGATACAAACAATCCCCAAAACAAGGATGGCAAAAAGATGGTTCGATGCTGAATGCTATAGTAAAAGGAACACCGTTCTAAGAACGCTCCACAGACTAAGAAACCAGCATGACGAGGAAACATACAAACTGTACGCAGAAGAGAGGAGAATCTACAAAAAACTAATAGAAGAGAAGAAAGAAGAATACATAGAAAGAGATGCAAAAAGAGAAGCGGATGAAGCCGAGAAAGACCCGTACATAGCAGCAAGACCAAGAAAAATGGCTCATACACCAAACATAGACCTGAAGGAATGGGAAGACCACTTCAGTAAGATACTGAACAAACGAGGAATCAAAACACCCCCAAAGAAAGAGAAACAACATCAAACTAAGGAAAAAGACAATATATGGGAACCTCTAAATGAAGAAGACGTGAAAGAAGTAATAAAAGCACTGAAGAACAAAAAAGCAGCAGGATCCGATAATATATATAATGGACATATAAAAGATGCAAAAGAGGCCCTCCAACACATATGGACCAAACTATTTAACAAATGCCTGAAACTTGGAAGAATTCCAATACAATGGAGACACTCGACAGTAAAAGTTCTCTACAAAGGTAGAGGAGACCCAATGGACCCAAAGAAGTACAGACGCATAGCCCTGGAAAATACTCAATTCAAGATGTTTTCAAAGATAATAACACAAAACATCCAAGCCTCTGTGGACAGTCATCTCCCAGAATGACAAATGGGTTTCAGATCTGGAAGATCAACACTTACGGCAGTCAGGCTTCTTCTAAACAACATCGACGAAGCGCTAAAAAAGAAACAAATGTTCTACACAGTGTTCATAGACTTTGCCAAAGCCTTTGACCTATTGGAAAGAGATCTCATAGTACGAGAACTGGAAAACACAGTGGTAGAAGATAGCGTGTGAGCAAGAATAATCAAGTCAATCCTAGAATACAACTTAATCACTATATCAGACAACCTCTCTTTGTCGAACCCCATTCTGCAATCAAACGGAGTCTTACAGGGTGACCCAATTAGCCCTTTGCTGTACAATCTTGCCACTGAAGAAGTACTCCGAATTGGAGAAAATGAAGATGTGTATGTATATGCATACGCTGACGACATAGCCGTAGGTTCAACAGATATACAAAAGCTGCAGAGAATCATTGAGAAAATAGACAGATGGTGCAGTGAACACAAACTACACATAAACGTAACAAAGACATAAATGGCAATTTTCAGAAAAGGAGGCAGAACACCCAAGAATGCGGAAATCAGCATCAGAGGACAAAAAATAAAAATATCATCAGACTAAATACCTAGGAGTGACATTGCAACCAACAGCCAAATGCTTCACAAAACATACAACAGAACGTGCAGCCCAAGCAATAATAGCAATACAGGACATCAAAAACATCCGTCTACTCAGTCTAGAGACAGCCATAAAATTATTCAACACAAAAATCTTGCCAATCCTGGCCCATGGGATGGAGGTTATATGGGACCACCTGACAGAAAAAAATCTAGAAACACTAGAAAAGGTAAAATCGACCTATCTAAAAAGAGCACTAGGTCTCTCAAAGACAACAAGATCAAGACTAGTGTACCTGCTAGCGAGAGAGACATTCCTAATTGAAGACATCAAACTTCGATATATGATGCCACACACCAGGGCTTCCAGAAAGCAACTGAAGATCATGGAGGACAAACGAGAAAAAATATGGCCGGAGTTCTTTGGCACCGAAGCAATGACGCACCGCTCATGGACAGCGACATGTCGTAACTAGACTTTCTATCTACGGCTTTCATCATCTAATCTGCAAAAACAAAACTTATCGCGACCCAACCACAACATGTGTATGTGAACTGTGTAACGAAGGCTGTGAACGATATTACATAGAACTGTGCAGTAAAAGAGTGAAATCGATAAATGAATACGCAAATATGTAAAATGTAAATGTAAAATGTTAAGCAAAGTAACTGTATATGGCTATTTGGCTGCAATTTTATTAAATATAAATTATTTGTTGTAGTAGTACTCGTGAGTCACTTCCAGTGTGATGCACAAAGCGAGTTCATACCGGTGCTGTTAGCACCTGTTCGCGTGTTAACTGCACGTCATTCACACGCTCGTTCGCCGGTGAAGGCCACACCACGGATCTTAGTCGTGCGCCTTCGCCGCCTCTGTCATCTCCCTATTAGCTGCCACTTCTACTCCCTATTCCACTTCCTATGTTCACTGCTCGTGCCGCCGAGCTTTCTCTGCCGCTGGGATCTCCATTCTCCACCTACGTCGTGTTGCGGGGACGATGGTTCAAATCAATGTCCGGCCATGCCGATTTATGAGGGGCGATCAAAAAGTTTCCGTCTGAGGACGTTGCTGCAGCGTATATACAACGTAGCGCGATCCCTATATGCGTGTATAAGCACCGACATGTAGGCCAGGTATTAGTGTCGCAATCGTGTCTTTCCGATGTGCGTGCAGTAAATGCGGAAACGTGAATTATGACGACGTTATTACCAAATGTCGTCCAAACAGTACCAATGTGCTGTTATTCCGAAGGCAAACTCTGGTAGACATCCGTCAGAGAATGAACAGCATGTATGGGGCAGCATATTTGTCGAAAACCACCGTTGTGGAATGAAAACTGTGACAGCGGGTGTTGCTACTTCATGATAAAGCACGTTCCCACACCGCAAACGTGGTAAAGCAGAAGTTAAGCCAACACAAGTTGGAAAAACTCGAGCATCCGCCCTATAGTTCTCATCTTTTCTCGCCTAATTACCACGCCTTCGGCCCCTTGAAGAAGGCCTTGAAGGATTGACGACCCTATCGGAGGGGGATGTGCGGACTTTTTCATTCAGCAGGACTCGGTGCTGATTACAAACTGATGTTTTCAACCTGGTGCGTAAGTGGGATGATTGCCTCAACGCTCACGGCGATTTTGCCTGATTAGCATACCGATTTGGACTGTACGGCATTCGAACGGAAACTTTATGATCGCCTCTTATAGGTTTTCTATGATTTCTCTAAATCGCTTTGGACTGTTCCTTTTAAAGTACATGGTCGATTAACTTCCCTCTCTTACCTCAATTCGAGCTTGTGCTCCGACTCTAATGACTTCGTCGATTTAATGTTAAACCCTAAATTTCCCTCCTTTTTACTTACGTCCCTGAATTTCTGTCTCTACCGCAGTTGTCGATGTCTACATCTAACTTGCCCATTCCTTTCGTAGATACGTGAGTTGATATAAGGTTTATTAATCGCAATGCCTGGAACATAACACTTTGTTCTACAACTGCCAGACGTCCAATTTTGTACCATTTAAATACACGAGATGTGTTGCGCCGTACAGAAATAAACTCGCCGGCGCAACGACGGGTTCTTTGGTTTGCTCCGGGAGGAGATTGAGCAAAACTATAACCTATAAAATATTATTTCACTTTATTAAAATAGAGACATGAAGATTTACTAACTTTATTTGAGATGTATTCGCAACTGCAAATGGACAACCATGAGCTGTAGAATGGAATGAAGACAATGAAAATTTGTGCCGGACCGGGACTCGAACCCAGATTTCCCACTAATCGCGAGCGGTCCGCTTCCCATTTTTTTCTTTTTGTCTCATTTTTTTCGTTATATTTCGTTGCCTTTGTTCGTGGCGGACGTCCCATGACACCTGTTCAGGTCCATCGATGATCCGTCCACTCAGTTTTTATTTATTTATTTATTACAGAGAGCAGCTGACCCTCTGACTTAAGACGCTGACTTCTGTGCCGGAATACCATTTGGCTATGAGAGCGCGACTCAAGGCCAGTCCCAATCTTCAATTTGTCGTCAGCCATGTGTCTGCAACCTGTACTCGTGCATCCATTAGGTATTGTATATTCCCGTACAGGCTTGACATTTTACATTAAAGTCGCTTGCAAGCTGTCGGCGATAAATACGAATATTTCTGAACAACATAGGCACTGCAATATCATATTTATCCGCCGACACCGGGCAACCGATTTTCAAGTAAAATGTCTCGTCTGTAGGGAATGTACCAGTACAGGTTGTAGACACGTGGTCGACGACATATAGAAGTTTGGGTGTGGCCGTGAATCGTCCTCAGGTAGCCTAATGGTAAGACGAGTGCTAGCAGATATAACAGACTACCGCAGCGGCCACTATTATAATCTATGACAATTTGTATACTTTAAAACAAATGAAATGGTATTTGTAATAAGATAATACGAAAAGCGGGTCTCTTACTCGAGATTAATAAACTAGCTTAGTAAAATATAGGTATGATTCTCGGCAGCCAAGATGCCCTTTTGCCTGTGATAGTTAAATGTCTTATGTTAAAATTTTCCACAAATAGTAAGTTTTAGTGCAAAATTTATTTACTTACACGTCAAGTTCCGTAGGACCAAATTGAGGAGCAAATTTCCAAGGTCATGGAACGTGTCGTGAAATTACAACATAAAAGTACCAACAGATAAAAATAAAATGTTTATGAACCCGAAAAGAAGTCATTCCATAAGTTTAAGTAAACACAATCAACAATACAACAAGAATCAGATTAATTTTTCAAGGAACTCCTCGACAGAATAGAAAGTGTGAGCCATGAGGAAACTCTTCAGTTTCGATTTGAAAGCGCTTGGATTACTGCTAAGATTTTTGAATTCGAGTGGTAGCTTATTGAAAATGGATGCAGCAGTATACTGCACACCTTTCTGCACAAGAGTTAAGGAAGTCCGATCCAGATGCACCTTTTACTTCTGCCGAGTATTAACTGAGTGAAAGTAGCTTATTCTTGGGAATAAGCTAATATTGTTAACAAGAAATGACAGTAAGGAATATATATATTGGGAGGCCAAGGTAAAAATACTCAGACTCGTGAACAGGGGTCGACAAGGGGTTCGTGAAATTACACCACTTATTGTCCGAACCGCCCGTTTCTGAGCCAAAACAGCCTTTTAGAATGAGAAAGTTACCCCAAAATATAATACCGTACGACATAAGCGAATGAAAATAAGTAAAGTAGACTAATTGTCGTGTCGAACGATCATTCACTTCAGATACCTTTCGAATAGTAAAAATGGCAGCATTAAATCTTTGAACAAGATCCTGAACGTGGGCTTTCCACGTCAGTTTATTGTATATCTGAACACCTAGAAATTTGAACTGTTCAATTTCGCTAATCAACGTCAGGTTTTGTTGAATTATGTTTTAGAAACTGTAAAAACTGTGCCTTATTGTGATTTAGCGTTAGTTTATTTTTTACAAGCCATGAACTTAGGTCATGAACTGCTCTATTTGAAACCGAGCCAATGTTGCACACAAAATTGTATGTACTTCTTGATAAAGAAATTTTCATTCCAAAACGATTCGGATAGAGGAAAGTAGTTGAACATATTGCAACTGTCGAAAGTAAGTACATATTGTTAGAACCGTTAACTTTACGTAAACAGTAACGTCATCTCGTACAAGCCGATGTGGGAAGCTTCAGTTATTAGTACATTTGATCGCTTAATGGGCAAGCGTATCAGAAATTCTTTACAAGTATCACTCAAAATTGCCACGAGAAAGAGATTATGCAAACTGTAAAGCGTTGCCGTTAGAGAGCTTCTGTTCAGAGAGGACTGGAATATTTTACCGTACAGTTTCCTGGTGTCGAGGGTAGGGAACTAAGTCAGGCCACAACAGATATATCCAGGACGACTGAATGTATCGAAGTGCTATTTTCGCAAAGCTATGGCAAACAATGTAGCGAATGGTTTGACGTACGCAAGTAATTTTGAACGTTTGTGGGTGCCGAATTGAGCCACCGACTTTTTAATGGAATTATATAATTTTTCTGTGGCGGTTATTATGACATCGCTATTTTTTGTAAATATGTAAGTAAAAACTTTCTTCTGTGATCTAGAAAGGAGCCCTCGAAGAGAACATCAGTGACATAAAACATTTAGAACTCGATTAAATACACTGGTATTTAAAACTCATGGACATGTTAAACTTGATTAAATACACTGGTGTCCAAACCTTAAGGACGAAAGTAACTTTCACACGATCTGTCTCTGCCAAGTAACATGGCACGATGAAACTTGGCCCGTACACAGAAAGAACTGCTAAAATGTACTACAGAAGGTAATTTAAAGAAGAACGCAATGAGACTAACAGAGATATCTTATTCAGAGACACTGCACTGAAGTGACCGCGGTTTATGATGGCCCCTGGACATTAAAAAAGGCGGGACGTGGCTCTTAATAGGGTGTGTGATCACCACGACCGGCAGTGTATCCTCTGCAACGTGCCATCATGCTGACTACAAGGTGTGTAAGAAGTTCTTGTGGTATATGGTTCCATTCCTTCACCAGCGCGATTCACAACTGATCGATGCTCGTTGGTGTACGTGGACGCGCTGCAAAAAAATGGTTCAAATGACTCTAAGCACTATGGGACTTAACGTCTGAGGTCATCAGTCCCCTAGACTGAGAACTACTTAAACCTAACTAACCTAAGGACATCACACACATCCATGCCAGAGGCAGGATTCGAACCTGCGACCGTAGCAGCAGCGCGGTTCCGGACTGAAGCGCCTAGAACCACTCGGCCACAGCGGCGGCGACGCGCTGCAATACGTGTCCCCAACGTGTCTCACCACTGCTCGATGGGATTTAAATGAGCGGAACGGGCAGGCTAGGCCATTCGCCGAATGTCATCATGTTCCAAGAGTTCCTCCACCTGCACTGTTCGAAGCGGTCACACTTTGTCATACACAAAAACGATGTCAGAGCCGAATGCATCCCGGAAAAGATTCACACATCGAAGGAGTGCAGTGTCACAATAATGTTGACCGGTGAGCATAACGTGTTCAATGATTTGGAGGTAAGTAAGCCCGTGCAACATTATACCTCGCTACACAATAACAGCTGAAACACCAAAAAGATGTTGTCCAGCAGTGTTCCTAGGTGCATTACGTATTTCCACCTATTACCGTGTGAGGATACGTCCAGATTACTGTAATGTCTTGAAAATTCGAAGCAGAATAGCAAATGGGCGTATTATTAGTGAAACTGAACAGCTCAAATTTCTAGGTGTTCAGATAGATAGTAAACTGTCTTGGAAAGCCCACATTCAGGATCTTGTTCAAAGATTTAATGCTGCCATTTTTACTGTTCGAACGGTATCTGAAGTAAGTGATAGCTCTACAGCAAAAGTATACTACTTTGCTTGTTTTCATTCGCTTATGATGTGTGTATTATATTTTGGGGTAACTCTTCCCTTTCTCAAAGATTATTTTTGGCTCAGAAACGGGCGGTTCGGGCAATTAGTGGTGTAAGTTCGCGAACCTCATGTCGGCTCCTGTTCGATAGTCTGGGTATTTTGACCTTGGCCTCTCAATATATATATTCCTTACTGTCATTTATTGTTAACAATATTAGCTTATTCCCAAGAATAATCAACTTTCATTCAGTTAACACTCGGCAGAAGTAAAACCTGCATCTGGATCGAACTTCCTTAACTCTTGTGCAGGAAGGTGTGCAGTATACTGCTGTATCCATTTTCAAAAAGCTACCACTCGAATTCAAAAATCTTAGCAGTAATCCAAGCGCTTTCAAGTCGAAACTGAATAATTTCCTCATGGCTCACTCCTTCTATTCTGTCGAGGAGTTCATTGAAAAATTAAGATGATTCCTGTGTTATATTGTTGATTGCGTTTACCTAAACTTATTCGTTGTCTTTTTTGGCTTCAAAAACATTTTATTCTATCTATTATTACTTTTATGTTGCAATTTCATGTACTGACACGTTCCATGACCTTGGAGATTTGCTTCTCAATTTGGTCGTACGGAACTAGACGCGTAAAATAAAAATAAAAATGAATATTCAAGTAGTGGAAATCATACGAGAATCATTGCTAAGTAAAGGAAGAGGTATGAGAATCTCCTTAACATGAGCCGTAGGTCATGTAGGGTTGGTCTATGACAAGATCGGCCAGGTGGCGTAGGAGGACGGTGTTTCTCGCCTGCAGTGAACATCCACCCTCCGATTTCCAGTGATCGATGCGACAACTAGGGGAGAAACAAGGCCTGAAGATTCGCACCCTCCCATCTGCCAAAAATGTCAACATTACACAGCGATACAACCAGTAATTAGAAGCGCCCCTGGTTCTAAAACTTTCAGGACAGTAGGAAGCCGATAAATAACCTGGAACGAAGGCATACCAATCGCGGCCCAGACTTCGAGAGTAATCATTTGGAGGCTTGCCGCTGTGGCCGAGCGGTTCTAGGCTCTTCAGCCCGGAACCTCGCTGCTGCTACGGTCGCAGATTCGAATCCTGCCTCGGGCATGGATGTGTGTGATGTCCTTAGGTTAGTTAGGTTTAAGTAGTTCTAAGTCTAGGGGACTGGTGACCTCAGATGTTAAGTCCCATAGGCTTAGAGCAATTTTTTAATCCTTTGGACGAACGTCGGAAAAAAGAAGAAGGACCTGTCAACCACTTGCTGTTTTTCTGCAGTTTCTTCGAACCACAGCATAACCGCTTCCTGCAAAACTTTGGAAAATTGAATGAGGCCTTTCCATCCTATTTTACTGCATCTTGAAGATCCTCAAATATCCAATTGCTATTCTACCTGTGGTTCGATGAAGATTGGGAAGCAAACGCTTCTCAGTCTCTGTTGATTTCTTTTTATTTTCTATTTTATCTAGTTAACAAGTCGTTTCCTTACATATATGTATTGTACCCATCTGCGCACTGTAAACTAATTTCCAATCTTGTTCCAAACTTCTTATTTCGTGATTTCTTTCTTCATATGTTATATATTTGTACCAAACCGTTGACACTGTGGTGCAATAAACCAAAAACAAATAGAAAAGAAGTTATCTTCGAAGGCTCTTTACGAGCTACTGGAAAAGAGTGGAGTTCCACTAAAAAACACGAGGTCCGTGTTATAAATTGGCAGCTATAAATGTTGAAAATGACGCACGTTAACAAGAAAATTTGCTAGATTTTCCGCTATAGCTTGACGATATGTTCACGCGTTCTGAATATGTTTTGGGTGGTTCCTCGTAACTTCCTTATCCTGTAAATATATTCTCCAAGAACACAAATGATAAAATAAGAGAAATTAGAACGTACACTGGCGTTTAAAGGAAAACATTTTTTCTAACATCATATCGGCGGATGAAATACAAAATGGACGAAAATTACTGGTAGCAGGATACTCCCTGCCGCATACCCAGAGTAGATAAGGACAGGCACTCACAAGAAACCCTGAATGTATCCGGATTCAATCCATTTTCGCGGGAATTATCATCTCGCTCCAGAGACGAAATCGAAATTACGAGTAAATCAATGGACCGGTAAAAGAATCACTATAGCCTTCAACACTTTACTGCAACACATTTGACGACAAACTTAGAGGAAGGTTTGAGTCGTACTAAACTTTTGGCTGTTGGAACACTATCAAGAGGCCTACATCATAGCATGAGAACTGTTTTAATAGTTTTTCAAAGAAAAATTCAAATATTACGCAGAAGATCTCTTTAAAAAAGAGTTGTTGTTGTTGTGGTCTTCAATCCGAAGCAGCTCTCCATGCTACTCTATCTTGTGCGAGCCTCCGAATATCTACTGCAACCTACAACTTTCTGTATCTGTTTAGCGTATTCATCTCTTTGTCTCCCTCTACGATTCCCCCTCCCCCCCCCCCCCCCCCCCACCACACACACTTCCCTTCTCACATCCATTGATGTCTCAGATTGAGTCCCACCAACCGATTCCTTCCTAGTTGTGCCACAAATTCCTTGTCTCCCCAATTCTGTTCAGTACCTCCTCATTAGTTACGTTATCAGCCCATCTGGTCTTCAGCATTCTTCTGTAGCACCACATTTCAAAAGCTTCTATTCTCTTCTTGTCTAAACTATTTCTAAACTACTTATCGTCCTTGTTTCACTTCCACACATGGCTACACTCCAGAAAAAACCCTCAGAAAAAGACCTCGTGACACTTAAATCTATATTCTCTTCTTCAGAAATATTTTTCTTGCCACCACCTGTCTACATTTTATATACTCTATACTTCGGCCATCATCAGTTATTTTGCTGCCCAAATGACAAAACTTACCTACTACTTCAAGTGTATCGTTTCCTAAACTAATTCCCTTAGCATCACCTGATTTAATTAGATTACATTCCATTATCCTTGTTTTGCTTTTGTTGCTATTTATCTTATATCCGCATTTCAAGACAACGCCCATTCCGTTGAACTGCTCTTCTAAGTCCTTTGCTCTCTTGCAGAATAACAATGTCATGGGCAAACCTCAAAGTTTTTATTTCTTCTCCCTGAACTTTGATTCCAGGCTAGAACCCTGTCTCACTCCATTTTCCACCACTGCCCCCTTGAAGCCCCTCGACTTTTATAACTGCCGTCTGATTTCTGCACAAGTTGTAAATAACCATTCGCTCCCTGTATTTTACCCCCGTTACCTTCAGAATTTGAAAGAGCGTTCAAGTCAACATTGTTAAAAACTATCTCTAAGTCCACAAATGCTATAAAAGTAGGTTTGCCTTTCCTTAACATATTTTCTAAGATAAGTTGTGGGGTCTTATTGGATCGCATGTTCCTAAATTTCTCCGGAATCCAAACTTTTTTTCCCTGAGGTCTGCCTCAACCGGTTTTTCCATTCTTCTGTAAATAATTTGTGTTAGTATTTTCCAACCATGAGTTATTAAGCTGATTGTTAGATAATTTTCGCCCCTGTCAGCAGCTGCTTTCTTTGGGATTGGAATTATTATATTCTTCTTGAAGTCTGAGGGTATTTCGCCTGTCTCATACATCTTGCTCACCAGATGGTAGAGTTTTGACAGGGCTGGCTCTCCCAAGGCTATCAGTAGTTGTGACAGAATATCTTCTGTTCCCGGGGCCTTGTTTCGACTTAGATGTTTCAGAGCTTTGTCAAATTCTTCTCGCAGTACTATATCCCCCATCCCATCTTCATCTACGTCCACTTCTAATTCTATAATATTGCTTTCAAGTTCATCTCCTTTCTGTAGACTCTCTACATACTTCTACCACCTTTCAGCTTTCACTTCTATGCTTAGGACTGGTTTATCATCTGAGATCTTGATATTCATGCAACTGCTTCTCTTTACCCCAAAATCCTCTTTAATTTTTCTTTAGGCGGTATCTATCTTTTCCCTAGTGCAATAAGCACCTAAATCCTTAATTTGTTCTCTAGCCATTCCTGCTTAGCAATTTTGCACTTCTTGTATCATTTTTTAAACGTTTGTATTTCCTTTAGCCTGCTTCATTTGCTGTATTTTTTAATTTTCTCCTTTTATCAGTTAAATTCAATATCTCTTGTTATCCAAGGATTCCTACTAGGCCTTGTATTTTTACCTATTTGATCCCCTGCTACCTTTACTATTTCATCTCTTAAAGCTACACGTTTTTTCTTCTACTGTATTCATTTCCCTTGTTGTAGTCAGCCGTTGTATAATGCTCCCTCTGAAGCTCTCGACAACCTCCGGTTCTTTCGACTTACCCTGGTGCCATCTCCATAATTTCTTACCTTTTTCTAATTTTTTTCAATTTTAATCTATAGTTCATACCCAATGAATTGCGGTCAGAGTCCACACGCGCCCCTGGAAATGTCTTACAATTTAATATCTGGTTCAGAAATCCCTGTCTAACTATTACATAATCAATCTGAAACCTCCCGGTGTCTCCAGATCTCTTCCACGCATACGACCTTCTGTTATGATTCTTCAACCAAAAGCTAGCGATGGTTACATTATGCTCTATGCAAAATTCTACGAGGTGTTTTCCTCTTTCATTCTTTTCCCGCAGTCCATATTCACCTACCATTTGTCCTTCTCTCCTTTTCCTGCTATCAAATTCCAGTCCGCCACCACAATTTAATTTTCATCTCCTTTAACTATCTGAATAATTTCTTCTATCTCATCATACATTTCTTCAATCTCTTCATCATCTGCGGAGCCTGTTGCTATGTAAACTTGTATTACTGTGGTAGGCGTGGACTTCGTGTCTATCTTGTCCACAATAACGCGTTCACTATGTTGTTCATAGTAGCCTACCCGCGTATCTATTTCCTTATTCATTATTATATCTACTCCTGCATTACCACTATTTGACTTGGTATTTATAACCCTGCATTCACGTGACCAGAAGCCCTGTTCCTCCTGCCACCGAACTTCACTAGATCCCATTCGCCTTTTTAAATTTTCTAAACTACCTGCCCACTTAAGGGATCTAACATTCCACGATCCGATCCTTAGAATGCCATTTTTGTCTCTCCTGATGACGACATCCTACTGAGTAGTCCTCACTCGGAAGTCAGAATGGGGGACTATTTATCCAAGTGGACGCCATATCATTTAACACACACAAGAACTGCATGTCCTCGGGAAAAATTACAGTTGTAATTTCCCTTTGCTTTCAGCCATTCGCCATACCACAACTATTCAAAAGAGTTCTCTTCTCTTTAGGAACGAAATGTTTGTCTGGCCTCTCAACCGACATACCTCCGTTGTGGTTGCACCTACAGTACGGCTGTCTGTATCACTGAGGCACTCAAGCCACCCCACCGACGGCAAGGTTCGTGGTTTATGGGGAGGGGGAGCGAGCGTAAAAAAAGGGTAGAAAAGAAAAATAGCTTACTCCGTACAAAATTTCTGAGAACATCTAATTAGGATTCTAACCTCTCTTCCTTCAAATACTTATTATACCATTATAATTGTTCTTAGCCTAGCGAACCCAGTGTTAGAATAGTCATAGAAGTATAATATGAACGCAAATATCTTCTTCTTCAGTGACCAGCTCATTATGGCGTTTGCAATTCTGTAGCTTGATTTTCAGCAACCGTATTCGCTAAATAACGCGCATGTCATTAACTCAGAAATTATAGCGAAGGAAAACTTTCACTGTCGTTGCTTCCGAGTCCTAGATCAAGCGTCCTTGCTTCTTTCTACTCCCCCCTGTTTTACAGCTTATATCTTGGACACGCCTTTTGTCAACATTTGCTCGAGACGCGAGGCGGTGCGCCAAGTAGGGGGACATAATTAAGAGGAAGGGAAGACGCGGAAAGTTCCTCCAGTTCTTCCGTCTTCTGCGCCAGAAACCGCCCGTCCAGGCGACAAGCGCGCAACCTTTCATGAATTTCCAGCAATATATGGAAATCTAAACGCATTAAATAGTGTAATTTGGTATTACTTTAAATATGTAATTTTTATTGAAACAAAACAAATCTTAATGGAGGGAGAGACAGAAATGGTTTTCTGGAGGTTCTGCCACATATGTTTGTTATTATTCCAATATTTTCAGTACAGTTAAGCAACAGCTGCAACCTTCTGCAACTTTGGTATTATATAATCACTTATATATGCAGACATAGGTGCTTTAGTGAAATGAATATGTATGGTTTACAGAGACCTTTTCATGTCCCACACACCTATCATGTACATACGTAGACTGAAGCGACGAATGAGAATTTGTACCAAGGCCGAGATTCGAACACAAGTCTCCTTGTCACTGGGCAGATGCACTAACCACCACGTCACCCTGGCATAGTGGCTTTGCACTACTGCATGGAATTCCATAGCAAGTCTCCCTCCTGGGTTTCAGGTAGGATCCCTTGTTTCGTTCGATGCTGTGGTGCTGTTCCAGTACGGTTAGACAGCCTCTGCAATTTTGTTTGAGATTATGGGGGATACTATATGGACTGAGGCGTGAATGGGAATTTGAACCGAGGAGGGGTGCATCTTAGGTTCAGAATGGCTCAAAAGGCTCTAAGCACTATGGGATTTAACATCTGAGGTCATCAGTCCACTAGACTTAGAACCACTTAAACCTAAGCAACGTAAGGACATCACACACATCCATGCCCGAGGCAGGATTCGAACCTGCGACCGTAGCAGGAGCGTGGTTCCGGACTGAAGGGCCTAAAACCGCTCGGTCACAGCGGCCGGCTGGCGTCTTAGGGTAGTCCATGCAGTTGTGCAAAGCCGCTATGCCAGGGTAGCGTAGTGGTTAGTGCATCTGCCCAGTGACCAGGAGACTTGCGTTCGAATCCCGGCCTTGGTACAAATTCTCATTCGTCGCTTCAGTCTGCATATATACATGATAGGTGAATGAGACTTGGGAGCGTCCCTGAAACCATATAGTTTCATTGGCTATGATTATTTTCTTTGTTTTGCAAAAAATAAATCAACACGATTTCTTTTTTGATTTAGGAAAGAGTAACCCGATCTTCAAACTCAAATTGAGTGTGATGCAAGAAAGCGGTTGTGCACAAAGGTACAATATAGTTGGAGCTCACGCTCGGAATGGAGAAATAAATCGGTTCACAGCATTTGCGTGAAACAGTTTAGGACAGCTACGAAGGACCTACATTGGCTTATAGGAAGGAAGTTTGAGGCGCCGTCCTCTTGATTGCGAGGTGAGTGTGTTAGTATGTTACCACTGGATTCACAATTCGTGGCCGATAGAGTGTCATTTCTCAGCTGCTTGATCACACCATTCCACGATATGTAAGAGTTAACAAAAGGTTCAGATACGATGAAGTTTAATTTTATACATTGTTTTTCAGTGTTTCGTCCGCGACTGTTTTACTTTCGTAAAATGAAGAACAAACCGCCTTCAGTCACAAGTTGCGTTTATTTACTGCACTATGCATTTCGAGCCCTGGAGGCTCATCTTCAGGTGCTTTTTAGTGTTTTACATCAGGTTTTTTAGTTGTTTGCTTACTACGTTTGGCAGTGTCTGCAAGCAGAAAACAGCACAATGCACTCTGACTTCACCGAGAACTGTCTATCAGAAGAAAGGAGTTACTCTGCCAGGAAAATTTTTACAAACTGTAACTTAGTTTACTGCTCATATTGCATCAATTATAGAAAATTACCCTCATCACTACAGTTCTCCCTGGAGTCAGTATCTACACTACCTACCTCTGGTTTATACGAAATATCATCTGTCTGGTCTGTAGCAAAAAAAGTCATTCTAGCGAATAATATCAACAGCTTTTTACTTTAAATATAAAATATACGTATTTTTGAAGTGTTTAAATAAAACACGAGACAATAATATGAATGGTGTACTTACTCACCTTCAGAGCTGTCAGAAGTATCCCCTTCTGGAGATGTCAGTTACTGTTCTCTCTTAAAAACATAAAAAAAATTTAAAAAAAATTAGTAATCGGGAAAGCGCTACGGAGATGACAGATAAACTCCAGTGGAAGACTCTGCAGGAGAGACGCTCAGTAGCTCGGTACGGGCTTTTGTTAAAGTTTCGAGAACATACCTTCACCGAAGAGTCAAGCAGTATATTGCTCCCTCCTACGTATATCTCGCGAAGAGACCATGAGGATAAAATCAGAGAGATTAGAGCCCACACAGAAGCATACCGACAGTCCTTCTTTCCACGAACAATTCGAGACTGGAATAGAAGGGAGAAACGATAGAGGTACTCAGGGTACCCACCGCCACACACCGTCAGGTGGCTTGCGGAGTATGGATGTAGATGTAAATGTAAATGATATTACATTTTTGTGTTACAACATGGTATATTGTAGACATAAGTTTAACAGCGTGTATACCAACTGCACAAGAGAAACAGACATGATACAATGTTAAACTGTAAGTTATTTTCATATTATTAACGCTGTTAAACTTATATCTACAATATACCATGTTGTAACACAAAAATGTAATATCAACAGGCAAACAACTAAAAAACCTT
This sequence comes from Schistocerca piceifrons, assembly GCF_021461385.2. Classification (NCBI taxonomy): domain Eukaryota; kingdom Metazoa; phylum Arthropoda; class Insecta; order Orthoptera; family Acrididae; genus Schistocerca; species Schistocerca piceifrons. The sequence continues at coordinate 397,950,737 of NC_060139.1, read as the reverse complement.
ATGTAAATCACTAAAAAGCACCTGAAGATGAGCCTCCAGGGCTCGAAATGCACAGTGCAGTAAATAAACGCAACTTGTGACTGAAGGCGGTTTGCTCTTCATTTTACGATCCTCGTCAAGGAAACAAAGTTTCTCATCTAACTGTAATTTTTGTCTCCAGAATGAGATTTTCACTCTGCAGCGGAGTGTGCGCTGATATGAAACTTCCTGGCAAATTAAAACTGTGTGCCGTAGCAGCGTAGTTGTAGGAAGTATCAATGCGAACGCCAAGTTTGGATCGCGTTGCCGTACACGGTTGGGGCGTTTTACGTAACAATGAGTTGAGTGGTGCTTTACAGCCACTTTAGTTTATGGACTCATTACAGTGCTGGAAGCGATGGAGCGTCCTCGGAGAGCGGAAGGCCGTCACGTTTCGTAACCGCTTCCTCCCGGCACGACGCCACTGCGCAGCAGTGAGTTCTTCCTCTGGCACTCACCGGAGAGACAGATAGACAGAGAGAAAGAGCACAGTTCTTCCTACGATAATACACTAACCACCAGGCTAACTGCACCGAACAAAAATTTGTCACGCTCCTCCAATCGGTGTCCAAGATTTGGACGAGAAAAAGCTTTTTCTTTTCTTTTTTCTTCAGCATATAAAAGCCATTAAGGCAGGTAGAAGGTACGTAATTGACATGCAGTCTAAAACATAAACTGTTCACATAATATAAGAAAATGCAGATACATGTTTAAGAAATGACGTTTGAAGCCTAGTCCGCCTCCGTAGCTGAGTGTATGTGGCTGCGCTTTGGAAGACTCGGGTTCTATTCTCGGTGCTGTCAAGGATTTTTCCTTAGTTGGGAGGACTGGTACGGGGTGCACTCAGCTTCGTGGCGCCAATTGAAGAGCTACTTGAACGAGAAGTAGCGGGTCCACGGTCTGGAAACTCGGCAGAACTGCCGGGAGAGCGCCGCGCTGACCACAGGCTCCTCCGAACTGCACCCGCATGACGCCGGATGGCAGACAGAGGATGAGAATGCGCCCGGTTGACATCTCTTGGACCTCCAGGCCCTGGATGAGGAGGTCGTTTTCCTAACCCCACGGTTGAATGACATATGTGTAAAATACTGAGAAATAGGTTTGGTTAATTTAAAAGAAAAGATGGAGGAACAAACAAATGCAACATCCAAAGTGAAGTTTATGGGAGGAAGCTCGGAGCCATTCGAAATCAAGACAGGAATGAGGCAGAGAGATGGTCTGTCACCCATTCTATTTTGGAGAAAATAATCAGGACACAGTGGACAAAGGAGACGATAGGGTAAAAACGGGGGGGGGAGGGACAATGATAGAATCAACATGAAATGTCTGGTCTTTGCTGATGGCGTAGCTATCATAAAGAAAAACGTAAAAGAAGCTACAGAAGCTCTAGAGACACTACACGAAATCTCAGCCAAAACAGGACTACAAATCTCATATGAAAAAAAGCAGTACTTGGACAAAAAAAAAAAAAAGGTTCAAATGGCTCTGAGCACTATGGGACTTAACTTCTGAGGTCATCAGTCCCCTAGAACTTAGAACTACTTAAACCTAACTAACCTAAGGACATCACACACATTCATGCCCAAGGCAGGATTCGAACCTGCGTTCCAGACTGCAGCGCCTGGAACCGCTCGGTCACTCCGGCCGACAGTACTTGGACAAAAATATCCACGGAGAGGCAGCCACAGGTAATGAAGTATGGAAAGATAACACAAGTAGAAAGTTTCAAATACCTGGGGGAGATTACACAGAAAACAGGACCGAATTCGACATCCAGTGAAGAGAGCATCGCGAAATTACAAAACGCAAACTGATTTACATAGAACCGATGCCAAATAAAGACTCTATAGTACATATCCTTACCAGAGGCCTTGTTTGCCTCAGAAACAACGTTAATCGAAGGAAGAACGAAAATCAAGGAGACGGAAAAACAAGAGAGGAAATCACTGAGAAAGATCTATGGGCCGGTTCACAAAGAGGTAATCTGGATAAAGAGAAACCGACAAAAGAACTGTATGAACAGACGGTGCGATTACAAACAACATCAAGAAAAGAAAGGCAAAGTTCTTCGGACACATACGTAGGATGAACGAAAATAGACTGTCCAAGATGATTTTTAACATAGTGAAAACTAAAACAGTGGAAACCAATTGGATAAGAAACTTAGCATCTCCACAGAAGACACGACAGACAGGGAAAAATACAGAGAAAAAAAAATCAGAAGACAGTAAATTTAGCAAACTGCAAAAGAGAAGAAAACAGAAGTGGACAGAACAACACAGTATATATATGAGAGGTTTCTGGGAAGAAAAAGAAGGAGACAGAAAAAAATGCCATGAAACTTGTGTATTAGCGCTCTTCTTAGGGGAGAACTAATGGTAATAGTAGTAATAATAATATAGGAACAAAAGTGTTAAGGGTTTCATGGCCACTTGTTGAGAAACTGCCTGTTTGGGTCTGTCTCGGGTTCTTCGGCCGACGTTTGTTTGCTGGTTTTTCTGACGTTTCGCCAGCACGAGTGGCTGGCATTGTCAAAGCTTCATCTTCAGCTGCTGGCGGTGGACTACCACCAGCAGTGGAGGATGAAACTTTGACAATTCCAGCCATTCGTGCTGACGAACCATCAGAGAAACCAGCAAACAAACGTTAGCCGAAGAACCCGAGGCGAAAGCTAACAGGCAGTTTGTCTCTAGAGGAACAATATAACAATATTAATATTGACAGTGGTGCTGTGGCATAAATTGAATGCTTGCCGCTCCTGAAACTGAACCACTGTGGCGCTATACAATTATGAAACCGGTTCCCGCCCTGAAATACATCCCACTGAATATGACACATTAATAAAGCAATCTGACTACAAATATGAAGATCCGTAGGTGGCAAAATTTCCACAAAGTGCAACAAGGAAAGGGGATAGGGGGACGGTTACTCAACAGTAACGCAGCTGATGGTTCGAATGGCTCTGAGCACTATGGGACTTAACTTCCGAGGTCATCAGTCCCCTAGAACTTAGAACTACTTAAACCTAACTAACCTAAGGACATCACACACATCCATGCCCGAGGCAGGATTCGAACCTACGACCGTAGCGGTCGCGCGGTTCCAGACTGTAGCGCCCAGAACCGCTCGGCCACTTCTGCCGGCAACGCAGCTGAGATTCGAATTAGAGCACTGACTACAAACACAGTACTTTACTGACTAAAAATGTAATCAATTGTGTCTTACAGGCTCAATTTGTGCAGGACAAATACGTTTGTCATTTGTGGCTCTGTCTGCCTAATAACCTGAAATTTTAAGAGCTTGTGTGCCGAAAGAAATAAGTTACGATGACGCCATCTCAGCCACTGCGTGTCTCAAAGTACTGTGTTTACGTTGCCTTGCCTGAAGGACTCTGAAGTTCTCCCGGAACATAATCGCAAGAGCGGCTTATTTATACTGGGTGTCCCAGGAGGAAAGGCCAGTATTTAAGGAACATGACAAGAACCAGGATTCGAAGCAAAAAAGTCTATTAAACGTGGGCTCTAAGATACATACCTTAACAACTATTAGTATTTCGTCATATTCGCTATTGTGAAACACATATCTTCTGTTGAGTAAGTGCTCGTAGCTCTTAAAGTATGCGTTTTAAAAGCCATTTTTACTAGACTTTTTGGTTTCGAATGATCGTGTCTGTCATATCCCTGAATGCTGACCATTGTAACACCCTGTCTACTGTAGGCCCTGAGCGGATTGTAATACAGGATATTTATAAATTAGTTATACATAAGTAAACTTTAACTGTGGGAAAGATAAATAACTTACAGAAATATTTGATACAGCACTGGATGCAATATACCTTCAAGTTTTATTTACAAATGTTCAATGTGGCTATCTTTTGTTACACGACAAGTGTCCCATCTGTAATCAGTTGAAAGGTGGCTACACTGAGTCACAGCGCCAGAGGTTGCCGTGGGCAGTTGTTGTTCAGAGAATGTCGAGGGCAGTAGTAGTTCAGAGGTTGCCGTGGGCAATGCTTGTTGAGAGGATGTCGAGAGAAGTACTAGTTGAGACCATATCGTGTGCAGATATTGTTCTGTTGGGCGAGAGAGTAGATGCCGTTCGGTTGGTGTAACGTATATATGGAAGATGTTGCAATGATCACAGTGTATTGTTCGTCAATATATATGGAGGTAACAAAAAATTTTTTTATTTCAAATCTCGCTAATAACAATGCCTCTAGGTCACAGGTTCAGTCAACAAAGCATCTGGCTCGTGTTCATGTATTAGACTTGTAATTCTGGTTTCTATGTGCAATTATAGTATTTCTGGTTTTTCAATTAGTTCATTGTAAATGCTGTTTAAAATTTCTTGTCGTATTGAGGAAGAACCGTGCCAGATACGTATACGTTGAGTCACACTACCACACACAGAACAGTTACACTTGTGCTTTGTTGTTTCGTAGCTTTTATAGTTGCTGGGGCCTTAATTAATCAATTGTGTTAACGGAAATTTCCCTTCATTCTTTATTGTTATTTTATGCAGTCAGATTGCGTACTAATACTAGTCAGGGCCAACCGGTTACGAGACTTCGTAACCGGACATACATCTACTAAAATTATTGTATTTTCATTTTTAAATAATCAAGCCCCCATGCACAGTTTCCTGCCAAATTCTATGAAGGAAGTTTTGGTGCATGGTGGTAACTGCTTGTGTCATCTATTGTGGCAGTTCGTCGACGTTTGCTGGAAGCGGAGGAACAAACGTTGCCTTTGAAGTAACCACCTACACAGCAGTCAATTGCGGTTAAACCAGGCTATCGTGGTGGCCAGGATACTGTTTCACGACATCCAATTCAAGTCGGTACATTCCTACGCAGGTGCGCGACAACATGACGGTGACAACGTGGTGGCGCGCCATCTTGCTGGAAAAAAAAGTCAATGCCCGTATCCTGAGGCATTAGACAATTTTCAATTCATGTCCACGAACGACATGCCGGTTACGGCTGATTCGGCAAAAAAGAAATTGCCGTAAATCTTGTTAGAGCTTACAGCGCAAAAAAGTTTACCTTAAGCGAGTCCCGTGCTTGTTCGATTACGTGACGTGGTTTCTGGTCACCCCATATTCGAACATCACGCCGAACCGCTTTACCTCAGGTACGGAAGGTGGCTTCGTCACTGAACACAATTTTATTAAGAAAGCCATATTCAGTCTGCATTTCGTTAAACTTTCTGCACAGACCTCAGCTCGTTTTTCTTTGTCACTTCCTCTTAAAGCTTGCAACAATTCCAGTTAGTGGAGTTTGAATGACAGGCGTTTCCATAATACCTTTTACACTTAATATTAGGCATATTCCATTCTAAGTTGGCACGTCTCGTTGATTTACCTGATGTACGAATGTAATACTCCCGATCTAGTACAATTGCTAATTGCTGCGTCACAGAATGCTGGCAGACCTTGATCCGGCGTCCTATGTGATAGGCAGCCGGTTTCGGTGAAACGATTGTACCAATTCATTACAGATCGTCGTTGAGGGATTTAGTCCTGAACTGTCTCTGAACTGCAGTATTCCAATTGGAGTCATGAAACCTTATACAGGGTGGTCCATTGATAGTGACCGGGCCAAATATCTCACGAAATAAGCATCAAACGAAAAAACTATGAAGAACGAAACTCTTCTAGCTTGAAGGGGGAAACCAGATGGCGCTATGGTTGGCCCGCTAGATGGCGTTGCCATAGGTCAAACCGATATCAACTGCGTTTTTTTAAAAATAGGAACCCCCATTTTTATTACACATTCGTGTAGAACGTAAAAAAATATGAATGTTTTTGTTGGACCACTTTTTTCGCTTTGTGATAGATGGCACTGTAACAGTCACAAACGTATAAGTACGTTGTATCACGTAACATTCCGTCAGTGCGGATAGTATTTGCTTCGTGATACATTACCCGTGTTAAAATGGACAGTATAACAATTGCGGAAAAGGTCGATATCGTGTTGATGTATGGCTATTGTGATCAAAATGCCCAACGGGCGTGTGCTATGTATGCTGCTCGGTATCCTGGACGACATCATCCAAGTGTCCGGACCGTTCGGCGGATAATTACGTTATAGCCTCATGTGAAACGTCAACCACGACCTGCAACAAATGATGATGCCCAAGTAGGTGTTTTAGCTGCTGTCACGGCTAATCCGCACATCAGTAGCAGACAAATTGCGAGAGAATCGGTAATCTCAAAAACGTCGGTGTTGAGAATGCTACATCAACATCGATTGCACCCGTGCCACATTTCTATGCACCAGGAATTACATGGCGACGACTTTGAACGTCGTGTACTGTTCTGCCACTGGGCACAAGAGAAATTACGGGACGATGACCGATTTTTTGCACGCGTTCTATTTAGCGACGAAGCGTCATTCACCAACAGCGGTAACGTAAACCGGCATAATATGCACTACTGGGCAACAAAAAATCCACGATTGCTGCAAGTGGAACATCAGCGACCTTGGCGGGTTAATGTATGGTGCGGCATTATGGGAGGAAGGGTAATTGGCCCCCATTTTATCGATGTCAATCTAAATGGTGCAATGTATGCTGATTTCCTACGTAATGTTCTACCGATGTTACTACAAGATGTTTCACTGCATGACAGAATGGCGACGTACTTCCAACATGATGGATGTCCGGCACATAGCTCGCGTGCGGTTGAAGCGGTATTGAATAGCATATTTCATGACAGGTGGATTGGTCGTCGTCGTCGAAGCCCTCACGTTCACCGGATCTGACGTCCCCTGATTTCTTTCTGTGGGGAAAGTTGAAGGATATTTGCTATCGTGATCCACCGACAACGCCTGACAACATGCGTCAGCAAATTGTCAATACATGTGCGAACATTACGGAAAGCGAACTACTCGCTGTTGAGAGGAATGTCGTTACACGTATTGCCAAATGCATTGAGGTTGACGGACATCATTTTGGGCATTTATTGCATTAATGAGGTATTTACAGGTAATCACGCTGTAACAGCTTGCGTTCTCAGAAATGATAAGTTCACAAAGGTACATGTATCACAATGGAACAACTGAAATAAAATGTTCAAACGTACCTACCTCCTTAGTTTAATTTAAAACACCTACCTGTTACCAGCTGTTCGTCTAAAATTGTGAGCCATATGTTTGTGACTATTACAGCGCCATCTACCACAAAGCGAAAAATTGGTCCAACTAAAAAAACATTCACATTTCTTTACGTACTACACGAATATCAAATAAAAAATGGGGCTTCCTATTTAAAAAAAAACGCAGTTGATATCCGTTTGACGTATGGCAGCGCCATCTAGCGGGCCAACCATAGCGCCATCTGGTTTCCCCCTTCAAACTAGACAAGTTTCGTTCTCTGTAGTTTTTTCGTTTGACGCTTATTTCTTGAGATATTTGGCCCGGTTACTATCAGTGGACCACCCTGTATAGACGAAACTGCGCACGCTCTGCACTATTATGCGGCTCGCCGATGACGGTTGGAATGACTCAGTCGCGCGTGCCACCTACCGGGAACGTCGGTAACTAAAAGTGTTAGGCAGGAATAAAATTTGAAGATATACTACATTCTGTGCTGTATCAAATATTTCTGTAAGTTATTTCCCTTTTCACAGTTAAAGGTTACTTTGTATAACTAATTTACAGACACCTTGTATATGTGAATGGAGCACGTTTTATGAAGAAAATCTAAAATATTTACGTATGTAGTTGTGGGACTCCTCGTGGAATTCGTGAACAAAGGAAGAGGTGCAATATAATAAATTCTGGAAGACCAAACGTATGAGAAATGCATTGTAAATTTTTAGAAGGCAATATACATAAGTACAAGCCTCGGATTAATCCATTTAATATCCTCTCCAAACATTGTAGCACAAGAATATTCAAAGTAAAGTTACAGACTTCTATAAAAATGATCCTGCATGTGAGAGGAACTGTTGTTAAGTCACTTAAATTTTAAGGATAGTTAGCTAGGAGCGGATACCAATCATTATGTCTTCTCATGGGATCAAAAGCGGTAACCAAGTCATAATGTTTTTCACTCCAAGTTAGAATGCTAAGTGCAACACGAAAGGGATACAGTTCTCCATAATCCCAAAGCAAGTGCGAATTACAGTCGCATTGATACAACCGGAATGTTAGGCACTAGCTGCAATCTCACCATAATGGTGAAAGTGTTCAGTCGAAAGTGCTCATCTCGTAAGAACAAGCCAAGTGTGTAAATCATGCTCGCTCGATGTGTTACGAGGAATCAAAGTGCATTGTGGTTAAACCGCATGAGGTGCCCAACTGAACAATACGCGTACGAGCTCTGACTGACCAGCACCGCTCAAAGTTACCGCGTCTCCGTAAGAGATATCGGCCGATTCCTACTGCAAAGATGAACCGGTTCAGACTGAAATTGAAATAAGTGTCAATATAAAACACATATTAACGCAAAACTACTATTAAACAGCTCCCAATGTTGAGTTATTATTACAAAGATATCTTAGCAATCTGAAAAAATTCAAGAAGTTTCCTTATTATACTCGGTACCACTCGAAGAAAGTGGAATGTTGGCTCTCGTGGAAAACTCCACTTTCAGACGGCGTAACTGTTGCAAAAACGATTCTCTGTTCCTCTCCCATTTTGTACATGCAAGGAGGATGTGATACCTGCCACCTGCTGCAGAGTTGTCGCAGTCAGACCTAATAAGAGCTGCTTTCTTCCGTCTTATGTGCTGGACGAGGTTCATTATGCAGGAAAAAGCGGGCAGAGAACTGGTCACAATAGCTGGAAAGCAGCACAGGTCACTTCAATTCTTTAAAAATAAAAGATGTGAAAGCTTGTTTTCGTAGCAGAACTCTAGAAAATATTTTAACGTCTAACATGAGTTACCTGGAAGATACAATCCTCTCATGGCTGCCAGATTGGACCACCAAACACCGATCACGTTAAACTCATCTCGCCCTCTTCACGCATGATGTCCTGAGAGCCATGGGCAGAGATAAAAAGGCGGAGCCGGCTTTCTTAGACTTTCAGAAAGCTACGCTCAGTATGGAAAATACTTTGAGTTTTGTATCTAGTGCACTCAGTGACGGGATTTGGAACTTCTTCATAGGGAGGATGTAGCACGGTATCCTCAATAGGCGATCATTATTAGGTTACAGACGTCAATACCACTGCGATGGATCGTGTATTACCGTTTCCCAGCTCTGCTGGACACAAGATCACAGGTGGCCGAGTGCGCCTCGTGGGCTAGGAAGTGAGGTGAGCTTTTTGGCATCTGCATGAAAGGCACGTATGTGGCTAATCTACGAGATCAGCTCACGCACTGAACAAGTACTTACAGCGGCACGGAAATTTTGGCACGAATAGGACCGCAATGTATTCATCTAAAGATTAGTATTGTGCAATGTGGCACAGTATATTTTTCCTTTCAACAATCGAACGAAATCTTAAGGGGCAGTGTCCAATTCAACCAAAAATGTGAATAGTGTGCGCGTTCCTGTTCTCTGAGTGGGCTTTTGATCGAGATAGACACTTTCCAGTGCACTCAAGACATAATAAATCAAATGTTAATCATGTTGTTGTTGTGGTCTTCAGTCCTGAGACTGGTTTGATGCAGCTCTCCATGCTACTCTATCCTGTGCAAGCTTCTTCATCTCCCAGTACTTACTCAAGCCTACATCCTTCTGAATCTGCTTAGTGTATTCATCTCTTGGTCTCCCTCTACGAGTTTTACCCTCCACGCTGCCCTCCAATGCTAAATTTGTGATCCCTTGATGCCTCAGAACATGTCCTACCAACCGATCCCTTCTTCTTGTCAAGTTGTGCCACAAACTCCTCTTCTCCCCAATTCTAATCAATACCTCCTCATTAGTTATGTGATCTACCCATCTAATCTTCAGCATTCTTCTGTAGCACCACATTTCGAAAGCTTCTATTCTCTTCTTGTCCAAACTATTTATCGTCCACTTTTCACTTCCATACATGGCTACACTCCATACAAATACTTTCAGAAACGACTTCCTGACACTTAAATCTATACTCGATGCTAACAAATTTCTCTTCTTCAGAAACGCTTTCCTTGCCATTGCCAGTCTACATTTTATATCCTCTCTACTTCGACCATCATCAGTTATTTTGCTCCCCAAATAGCAAAACCCCTTTACTACTTTAAGTGTCTCATTTCCTAATCTAATTCCCTCAGCATCACCCGACTTAATTCGACTACATTCCATTATCCTCGTTTTGCTTTTGTTGATGTTCATCTTATATCCTCCTTTAAAGACACTATCCATTCCGTTCAACTGCTCTTCCAAGTCCTTTGCTGTCTCTGACAGAATTACAATGTCATCGGCGAACCTCAAAGTTTTTGTTTCTTCTCCATGGATTTTAATACCTACCCCGAATTTTTCTTTTGTTTCCTTTATTGCTTGCTCAATATACAGATTGAATAACATCGGGGAGACCCTGTCTCACTCCCTTCCCAACCACTGCTTCCCTTTCATGTCCCTCGACTCTTATAACTGCCATCTGATTTCTGTACAAATTGTAAATAGCCTTTCGCTCCCTGTATTTTACCTCTGCCACCTTTATAATTTGAAAGAGAGTATTCCAGTCAACATTGTCAAAAGCTTTCTCTAAGTCTACAAATGCTAGAAACGTAGGTTTGCCTTTCCTTAATTTTTCTTCTAAAATAAGTCGTAAGGTCAGTATTGCCTCACGTGTTCCAACATTTCTACGGAATCCAAACTGATCTTCCCCGAGGTCGGCTTCTACTAGTTTTTCCATTCGTATGTAAAGAATTCGCGTTAGTATTTTGCAGCTGTGACTTATTAAACTGATAGTTCGGTAATTTTCACATCTGTCAGCTTTCTTTGGGATAAAACATAAACTTTTTAATTTAGAGATCCCTTTTCATCGTAGTATATTTTTTGAGACAGTTATCTTCGAGAGTGGTAGGAGCAGACTGACGGGGCACATGTCTCATGCCACACCTTTACAGAAGTTATAATGAGGTTGGCGCACAAGTTCGCAGCCTTTTTGTTTTGCATACTGGTATTCCGGTTGCTATACGTTTATTTATCAACTGTCATTTTTTATTTGCAGTTCACTGTTGCTACTTGAGTTTACATACTGTCATTTTGTCATTTGGAGATAGTGAGTGATGCTGTGTACTCTAGAAAATGGAGTGCAAAGTGGAGAAATCGGAACATTTTCGACACATTCTTCTGTTTGAGTCCAGTAGGTGGTTGACAGCAGTGGAGGCAGCCAGCAACATTTGAGCCGCGTAAGGGGAGAATGTCATTGGACAGAGCAGAGCGAGAAAACGATTTTCTCGTTTTAAGGAGGATCGTTTTGACGGTAGTAGTTCTCCACGTTCCGGAAGACCTTCGGGGTTTGGTGAAGTTCGTTTCAACGTATTAATCCACAATGATCCACGTCAATGGATTCGAGAACTGGCGAATGTCATGAATTGTGATAATTCCACCATCGTGCGACATTTCATGCAGCGGGGAAGGCTAAAAAATCTGGCGTATGACTACCGCGTGCTCTAAGACAAAATCACAAACCTCAGCAGATGGCTATATGTGCAGTTCTGCTCTCTCGTCATCAATTGGCTTGTGAAAAACAAGGACTGTTCCTCTACTGTACTGTTACTTTGACGAGAAATGGTGTCTTTGTGCTAGTATAAGGAAAAGAAAGGAATAGTAGAGCCCAAATAAAGCAGCAGCTACCCGTACAAAATCTGCGCGCATCCACAGAAGATAATGTGATGCACGCGGTGAAACAGCGTGCTGTATTACGTATTGCTTCCCCAAAGTGTAACCATCACTACCCACATCTGAGGAGTGGAAACAGAAAACGTTCTAAGAGCCATTTTACCACAAACTGAGTTTTCAGTGTTACTGTGTTCACGGTACATTGCTGCATGCCCCTAGACTCGACCCAGGTGGCAAACTATGGAGGAAGTCTTCCAAACGTGCGTTAGTAGATGGGGCATGGTGTGCGTCCCTCTGGAGGTCCAAAACTTAAAATATATAATACCCAGTTTTTGTTGACTACAGATCCACAAATACAGAAAGTAATTCTATATTTCTGTACTTCTGTTATCACAAATAAAACGTAGTACGTCAGTATTAATGGCACTTCGAAGAAATATTTTCTTCCTGCTCTTTTGTTGAAACCGTGTCTGTGTACAATATACGTAAAAGCTGATTATTCCATAGAACTAAACAGCATCCAGCCGCTGTTATGTATGTTATCATACAAATCCTGCCGTTACAGGTTTCGAACCGACAGGTTCATCTTCAGACGGATTTACACGTCTGTGTTACATTTCTTGTTGGATAAAAGAGCCAAGAGCTAATGCAAAAAATAACATATGTAATATGAAAGTGAACAGTTGTTTGAAGATGAGCCCGTCGATTCGAAACCGGTAACCGCACTACTTGTATAAATAAATGTCGTTACCAAGTGGCTGGTTGCTGGTTTCTGTCTTGCAAGAATGAACTTGTAAAAGCTTTCTTATTGTCTCTTATAAACAAATGCCTGATATGGCACTTAGAAAGTTCTTTGTGAAGTATTTATTTTTTAATTTTTTCAAATGGTTGAAATGCCTCTAAGCACTATCGGACTTAACATCTGACGTCATCAGTCCCCTAGACTTAGAACTACTTAAACCTAACAAACCTGAGAACATCACACACATCCAAGCCCAAGGCAGGATTCGAACCTGCGACCGTAGGAGCGGCGCGGTTCCGGACTGAAGTGCCTAGAACCACTCTGCCACAACGTCCGGCTTTCTAATTTGTCTCATCCTTTTTTCCACTGATGCGGTGAACAGCATAATTCTGCGGTATCAGAAAACCTTCTTAAATTTTTGGATACAAATAAATTGTAAACAAATAGATACATTGTTTTTTCATTATCCTGAAAATAGTAAAATTTGGCACTTGTAACATTTTCAGTTTCCACTCTTCATTTACTGTCAAGAACTGAGACGTCTTCGAGTCGCAGTCCAAGAACAGCGACAGGAAAGACTGCACGAAATGATGCTACTCCACAATAACGCACGCCCTATTCTGTTAGACGGACAAAAAACTCAATACAGGGGGTGGGTTGGGAAGTCAGTCTGCGCCTAGCATGTTAACTTGATCTTGCGCCCTCATATTTTCACTACTTCTGCTCTCTATTGAACAACGTCAAGGAACTTCCTTTCCAGATGAAAATGCGCCCCGAATATGGCTCGACGAATTCTTCGCCTCAAAACCACGTGATTTCTACAGTCGCGGAATCGAGAACTTACCCAAATGTTGGCAAACTGTTGTTAATGGTGAAGGAGAATTTATTATTGATAACTGAAGTCTCTATTGTATGTATCTGTTGCATTCATTAAACTTATGCAAAAACGGTACGAACTTATTCATCAACCCAATGCAATGATACGTATAGCGCGGGAGTAAGTTGTCCTTTAATTCTGTCTACACATAGTTCGACGCCAAATCAGTGCGACAGCAAACAACAGGTTAAAACTGTGACTGAGCCAAGGAATAGTTTACAGAATCGTCAGGCGACTGGGCAGCTTAACACTATCCAGAGGAGCTAAGCAAAAGTCTGGCATGCCGGAAGGAACTTTGGTGGAACCATAGATGTATGTGATATGCCGTAATAACTTAACGAACAGTATTAGTTGTAACCATTAAATTTTCACCGATGATTCTGCTGCCTAAGAGGAAGTGTAAACTAATATCCACTCATATCTGATCAAGACATCAACCTAATGGCAAGATTCACAACTACATTAATTCCCAATACTGAGAAATGTAAAGTTAAGCACTTTGCAAAAAGAAACTATATAGTAGTTTTCGACTACATGCTTAATACGTTAGAGCTGGAGTCAATAAATTAGTAGAATCATTGACAGTAGTAATACTTTGACTTCGAAATGAAAAAAAATTGGGCACAGTTTTCTAGGTAACATAATACTACATATTTAAGTATGTACCATATGAAATGGGACGACTACATGATGTAAGGATTAGGAAGGCGAATGGAAGGCTTGAACTGATGGAAGATTGCTGGGACGACGCAGTGCACCTGTAAACGAAACTGCGTACTTGTAACGCCCTAACGACCACCTTAAAGTCAATTAAGAAAGAACATGAAGTAGGCAAAGTTATCTTGGCAGTTACGACATCTTTGCCGATGAGCTAACACGAAAGAGTTTTGTCAACAACTACATTGTACACCACTGAGCACATTTGTTAGCGAAAGAGAAAGAAGAAACATCGTATTTCAGCAATGGACAAATATCCATGTGACAAATGTGAAATTAATATCTCAAAAGTTAAGTCCAAAGTACTGTCATCAGAGATAACTTTTATGTGGAAGAGAGTTGTAAGCGCAACGAAGAAATTCAATGCCCCTACAATGCTCTTCCGCAGAAGAAGTCGTTTGCTAGAACTCATCCAGTGCAGACGTACGAGAGCAGTTCTGATCTGAATTATTGAGATTGCGAATCGTGACGAGATTGTTTTCGAGTTTAGAAGTGTTTGTTGCGTGACAGGATTCACGGCTTAAGAAACTGATTTTATGAACTGAGACAGGAACAGATAGACTCATTTAACCGTGCACTACGGGTTAATTGAAATCTAATAACGGAATTAGTGAACATTGGACTTGACTTTAAATTAGTTGGACCTTAAGGAGAAGTGAACATTCTATGAAAGAATACACGCAATTAGTCTTGAGTAGGACCCAAGTACACGACATCATGAAGATAAAACAATTACGCTAAAGTGTTGGGTTGTGGTAATTGCCAAGAAACTATAACTCAATCGGACTGACTTAACTAATCTATTCCGTGTCCATGTGGTGCGGGACTTATAAGTATTTAGTGACAAAATAACAATAAACTGTTCGTTATCAGTTAAATACCCGGTGTGGACTACACCATTAAATAGTTTGATAAATGACTAAATCAACGATTACTCATGAAAGACTATTTCATTGAAGTGCAAATATTCACGTCATTAGTTGAGAAGTGAACTTTAAAATATTTTCGTATTACGACGCAATCTTACAAAGACTGAATCAAAGAGTATCTCTGGATCTCGCTGCATACCAGCACAACAATTTCATAGAACGAGACAACAGCGTAAGAAAAAACTGTTAACTAAAATATTTCCTCGAAATCAGTGGTGTGTGCTATGCGAACGAGAGAAGAATTAATAACTACTGCAAATCCGGGCAATTAACAATACAATATTAATAATAAAAAGCATCAATTATACGAGTTCGCATAAGTGGAAACGCTGCTGACTTGTAATTGAGATACAACGACTACGCGAGGAACGCCTTTTCGGAAGTTTTTCAAGTTTTTTCTCTCGTTAATCTACGGGGACTGACGTTATATCGCATCGTGTCTCTACTCTGCCGCGAGAGCTCTGGCAGTAGCAGCTCTTCGGCGTCGACTACATCAGCACGCGGTTGGAGTCCGGGGACACGCGCCACATACTGGACGCTAGTGCAACCACTTCTAGAGTATTGTTCCAGCATTTCGGGTATTAAGCAAGTAAGCATGACAGCAAATATGGAACGAGTCCAGAGACGCGCTGCTAGGTTTCTAAAATGAGTGTACATCCCATATGAAAAATGTAACACAAATACTCAGTGAACGTACACCAGAATTCTTGAAAGAAAGAGGACGTAGTTCTCAGAAAACTCTGTTGGCTACATTTTTTCTTCATCTTCAGCCTCTAGGTGTCTACTCCTGGACGTAGGCTTCTTCCAGATATTCTTTGTTGGGTGGATTTACTTTCCTCCCGTATGTCGCTGGCTATAGTCTCTCCATCCCGGTAGTGGACGTGCACTACTCGTTGAGTCCCTCGGACGCCACTGAATCGGCGTTTTTGTCCATTTCAATTTGTTCCTGCCCAACGGCACTTCATTCTCGCTACCCGTTCTACAACGTCATAGACTCCTGTTTTTCTCTTAATCTCTTCATTCCCGATTCTGTCAAACTCGCTCCAAACACTGCTCTCTCTATTCCCCTTTGACAGACCCGGACCCGATTTGCGCTACTTCTTGTGTCAGTGTTTCGAGCCCATATGTTGCAAGTGGCAGGATGCATGTGTCACAAACTTTCCTTTTTAAATTTAAAGGGATGGGCGGTTTACGAAATTGCTGGGTGATCTCTGCTTTCTGATTATTTTATGCCCCAGATATTTATATTTATTACCCCACCAGGTTAGCCGAGAGCGCTAATGCGGTGCTTCCTGGACTCGGGTAGGCGTGCCGGCCCTGGATCGAATCCGCCTGGCGCATTAAATACGAGGACCTGTGTGCCAGTCAACCTGAATGTGGTTTTTCGGCGGTTTTCCACATCCTACTAGGTGAATACCGGGTTGGTCCCCACGTCCAGCCTCACTTACACGACGTGCAGACGTCTGAACGCGTTCACACTATTCCATGAATTACACTAGACACAGACAGCTGGTGTACACTATTTTCGTCCCGGGGGGTATGGAGTGGCAGCAGGAATGGCATCTGGCCACCCCTTAACTACCAAATCCGATCCTAACCATACCGACCCTGCGTAACTGCAGGATAAGGCACAAGCCAAAGCAAGAAAGATAAATGTATTTATTACATCCAGAATATGGTTTTCGATAGAGATTGTGATATTGACAGGGCTCATGACTTCAGTCTTTCGAAGGTTAATTTTGCTTCAGAAGCATCTTTTAGTTCTCAGATCATTGTTGACAGTTCGTTTGCGACGCTCGCTGCCGAAGGAAATGATATCATCTGGAAAGCGAAGATGGTTGAGACGTTTTACACCTTTGTTGATATCTTCATGTCCCCAGGATAGACACATGAACACATCCTCAAGAACGAAGGTCAGTAATTTAGGTGAGACTGCGTCTCCTTCTCTGGTGCTTCTTCTGACGGGAACCTTTCCAATGATACAGTCTTCCTTTATTTTCACATTTCAGTGGCATTCTTGTAAATGTAGCGGATTCAGTTGTTATATCTGTAGTCAATTCGGCCTGTGCCCATCGCTTTCAATACTACCCAGATTTTAATCGTGTGTATACTGCTTGAAATACGATAAGTTGTACTGAAACCTTTTATTAATCTCGCTTCATCGACTGGCATGCAGATTTAGAGGACCTTTATTCGAAGGAGACTGTGAGACATTTCTGCTGGCGCCATTGTAATTCTCGTGTCGAGATCTAAGGAATAAGATGTGAGTTCAGAACAAGTTCGGAGGCGCATACCTCTAGATAATCATTGTTCGCTCTTTCAGCTTAACTCTGTACTTACAAGCCACCTTTTGGCATAAGGTACTTTCTGGTACCACCGTGTCCTGCCCCCCTTTCCTGTTGCTTTCACGAGTGACGCGGCCGAAGTATGCCTGTCGTTAAAGCTGCATATGACATCTAGTTTAACTCATTTTTTCGACATAATCATTTCGTGAGGGCTATGTGAGAGGAAGTAATATGTTGCGCCACCATCCTTTGCACATACGTTCTCAAACGCACAACGCCTCTTTTGTAGCGTCTTCCGCTGGAGGTTGTTGAGCATCTTCGTAACGCTGTCGCGCCGAGTAAACGATCCCGTGACAACACGCGCCGTTCTTCGTTGGATCTTCTCTATCTCTTGTATAAGCAATGTTCAAATGAAAAGGCACGAAATGCCGTAACAACGAAAACGGTTGAAATTTCCATATGCGTTTGCATACGTGGCGCAGTCAAGTAGCCGCAAAAGTTTAAAAGTTGTGTCCTCAGCAGGCAAGCGATGCTCACAGTATTTTTTGACGTGCGAGGTCCCATAGTCACCGAATTCCTCGAGCAGGGAAAGCGTATTAACAGTGAAGTGCTCTGTGAGACACTCCGTAGCCTAAGCAAGTCCATCAAGAGCAAACAGCCTGGGCTGCTCACGGAGGGATGATTCTGCTCCACGATGACAAGCGTCCACAAGTGTAACGGCCAAGTTCAATCGGGAGTAGCTTGAGAATCCGCCCTACAACCTGGACACGTCGCTCTGCGACTTCCGTGTGTTTGGTCTGGCCCGCACAGGAATTCTGCGAACAGGGAATCCTTTGGATCGTGAAACAGTGGGATAGTTGTGCCCAGACCTCTGGGGATCACTTCTCAAAACGACCTAATTAAACCCACGGTATTGTTTCTTGCCTTTGCTTTCGAGCATCCTTCACATTAATCCTACTTGGTAAGGGTCCCGGACTGACGAACAGTACTCAAGAATCGGACGAACGATTGTTTCGTACACCATGTCCTTCGTGAATGGATTATATTTCCTGAAGATACTCTCCATGAGAATCTGGCATCTGAGTCTCCTACTGTTTGTTTCATGTGATCATTCCACTTTAGGTAGCTCCGGATGGTTATTTTTGAGTATTCCACGATAGTTATTGTTTCCAGCGATTTATCACTAATAACGTTATGGAACAGTAGTTCAAAAAATGGCTCTGAGCACTATGGGACTTAACAGCTGAGGTCATCAGTCCCCTAGAACTTAGAACTACTTAAACCTAACTAACCTAAGGACATCACACACATCCATGCCCGAGGCAGGATTCGAACCTGTGACCGTAGCGGTCGCGTGGTTCCAGACTGAAGCACCTAGAATCCCTCGGCCACTCCGGCCGGCGGAACAGTAGTGTATCTCTTCACTTATTTAAGCGCAAAACGTTACACTTGTGCGTCGATCCTCTACAGGTCTTCCTGCGTTTTAGTGCAGTTGTAAGACGTGTATATTTCTATTGTCTATTGTCAAACCACAATTTATGAAAGCTGTTTATATTTTATTAATAGGATTGAGTAGGAATAATTAATATTTGTCATGTTGGAAATAATTGTGGTAGCAGGGAATGTCTGCGCCAAGTATTGTTGGCAGGAGAGACCGCACATTGATATAATTTTAAAAAGGGCGGGAGAGAGCGCGTATGGATACATTTTAAGAAAAGAGCGGGAAAGACCGCGCATTGATACATTTTGTAATGGTAGTAGGGATTGTCTGCACCAGAAAGCATTGTTGGCGGGAGAGACCGCACTTTGGCGTTCGTTGGAAGTCAGTAGTAAGCGAGAAGTGAAGCGAGTCGGTAGCAGGTCTGAAGCGAGAGGTTGAGAGGAGCGGTGTGCCTGCCAGCCACCAGCTACGATTGATAAGAGATTATAAACGGATGTACAGAGACATCAGCTAACTATTATCATTGAATTATTTTTTTGAGAAACTCAAGACTACTGAAGGTATGTTTGCGCAATGCTAGTTGTAAGATTATTGTAAAAAGTAAGTCCCATTTGAACGTTTGTAAAATCATTTCATTCAGAATATAATTAATTTTTGCCAGCAATATTGCATTACTGATTATAATCCATCCCAAAAATCATCAACGTAAAACTTTGCAAAATTTTATTGTTGTCAAGAAAAAGTTAAACTATGAATTACGTAACTTCAATCAAATTAATTAAAGAATGACGTCAGCTATTAAAGAATAACGTCAACTTTGGTAGTAAATACAGCCACTTATTATGGCAGCTAATAGAGTATAGTAAAACAGAGTAAGTAGTTCGATGTAGCAGTCAGGTGGCGATCCAGTAACAGTAAAAAAGGTAAGGAACAGTTTTGGGTTATTGCAGGTAACGACTGAGGGCCACGACGACGACACATTTTATGTTTCGTCGAAGTAATCAGAAAATCACTTTTAATAAGCAGCATTTAAATTTGTATGCGAAGATTGAGAAAGGGAATCAATTTCAAAGGGAAGATTTCATTTGTTATTATTAAGCAAGAGATATAAATCCGAAGGGAAGGTTTCATAGGTTATTGTAGACGGGAAGGTTGCGTAACAAAAGAGATGTAGAGGAGACGGGAAGGTTTCACAGTGTTCTGACTTCGCATCCTTCCTATAGGCAACGACAGCGTCCTCAAATACTTGACGGAGCCTCCGACATTATCCACTAGATCATTAACATAAATTGTAAATGGTTGCGGTTCTTTAACACTCGCCTGGGGTACTCCACAAATTACCTTTAACTAAGGTCTCCCAGAAAATAAAAGCAAGAACTGCGGACAATAAATCTCTGTAACAAACAACCATCTGAAGCAACTGTGAAGGACACAAAATCAGCAATATACAGCGCCACTTTCATATAAAATTTCCATCTTATTCAAAAATAGGAATGTCAAAATCAGTTTTCACACCAATAATAAACTGCAACAGAGAACTGTACGCACACTTCCACACATTAATACCGCTTAAAAAAACTTTTGAAACAAGGTTTCAGGAACATTGATTGAATGAAGTAAATCGGCCTTTGGCACCTGTCTTGCAGAAAATGATCACGCAGTAGACAAAACAGAAAAAAAACTGCAGATCTTTTACCTTACCGATAACCGTGGCAAAATGAAACTTCTAGAGCAGACTGAGATTCTTACACATAAGAACACTTTTCCTAATCTCATTCTGGATGAACGAACAGTCATTAAACACCCCCTTCCTAAATTATTTCCATGAGGTCCTCTCATCGTTTAAACGAAGTAATATTCCCTAAGTTCAAGTAAGTCGAAGTATTTTAAAAGTTGTTTCATAAAAATATTTTATACCCATCTTATATGAATGCAGTATAAACTACTAATACATTTGTTGTAGAACATCACTATTTACAATGTAAAATGCAGCTGTAGATTCATTGTTTAAACGTAGTTTTATCACTATAACAGGTAACACAACTTCTTGTAGTTACATACTGTACACTGCGTTTGGTTTTGTTTGCAGATAATCTTTGTATGGGTGATCCTAACCATTCAGCGTATTAGAAATAACTGTAAATAAGTCTACGTTTCTTTCCGATTTTTAAATTAATTCCGTTGCATTAGCAAAGACATATTTTACTACGCTCATATACTCCCACAACATCGGTAAGCTAACGTGTTTACCTTTCTAAAATCTTTGAAAATATTATTTAAGTTGATGATGTGAAGCTGGGCCACGTTTTGTAAATGTTTATCTAGAGTGTCGCAATTAAACATAAAACTGAGTCGAGTCAGGAGTTTTTCAATGAACTGAACAGCTCTCACATAGTGCACGTCCACAAATGTGTTGAATTTAAGTCATATCAAAAATACAGGGTGATTTCGTTACTCAGAATCATACAATACGAAAAGTTTCACCACATTTCACGTTTTTATAACTTTAAAACTGTTTCATAATTGTTTTGGTACAGGTCAAAAGATCTAAATCTCTAGTAAATTTTACCAAACAGTAAACAAAAATTTTCTTCCACCCTAGTGCGACAAACCAATAAGGAATACATAAAGAGGCCCAGCAAGGAAACAACGAACCTCGTAACAATCAACTGAAGATGGATTTGTAAGAAATAGTTACAGTATTACAGCTACGGTTCTCAAAACTTAGATTTCGACAAAATAGTGTTACATTTAACGCGTTACATTTGTAGATTTTGTTCCGTTACGAACGACCGGTCTAGTTCTAATCCGATACTCGCTAAGCCCGTATTTTGTTCGCTAAACGACAGTAAGGAAGTGTATCGAACGCCCTCTGGGTAAGTTCCAAGAAGCGTTGCACATCGAAGTCGTGGCCTGCCTCCGACCAATATATCGAAGGCACGTCTCTCGAGGGGGCAAATATGTATATTGTTTTCTGTGTAGACAACGGAATGTCGTATAACATTGTTTATAGTAATGACTGAATTTGGCGTAGTATCGACTTCGAATAGTCTCACGTGGCGGAAGTAAATTCAGTGTGGTGTAGACAGATGTTTACAGTTTTGTTGGAAGTATGGGTAGTTGCCAGACAACGACCTGAGGAACTGCATCGATTGTCATTGGGAGATGTGCGTGACACTCTCTAGAAAGGCCTCCGATGTAGACGTTACTGTTCAGCTATACTGCACGAAACGCAAGAAAACGACTTTCACCAGGAAAAACGCATGGTTTGATAGCTCCATATCGAACATCGACGATGTAGCCGCGCGGTCTATGGCGCCTTGCCACGGTTCGCGCGGCTCCCCCCCTCGGAGTTTCGAGTCCTCCCTCGGGCAAGGGTGTGTGTGTTGTCCTTATCGTAAGTTAGTTTAAGTTAGATTAAGTAGTGTGTAAGTCTAGGGACCGATTACCTCAGCAGTTTGGTCCCATAGGAACTTAACAGTCACTTCGAACATCGAGAAGAGTATCATTATATCATATAGAGTGGGGAAAAGAATACACGTTACAAGCCACAGTGTCGTAAACTGAAGTGTCAGTGAATACTGTTTGCGACTACTACAGTTTTTGTCGTGGGGTGTGCTACGTTATTGTCCCGAATGAAGGTGTCCCTATCGGTGCTGAGAACAAGGTTGTAGAAATTGATGAGTCACATACCGCCACTCGGAAGTACGGGAGAGGACGTCTTCTAAAAAAAAAAAAAAAAAAAAAAAAAAAAAAAAAAAAAAAAAAAAAAAAAAAAAAAAAAAAAAGAGAACATATTTGGGTTTTCGGAGGTATTGAAATGGATTCTGGGAAGCGCTTTATACTTCGAGCGCACTCTAGGGGTAAGGCACCGAAGTTTTAAGTGGCGGCTGGAAGTCTCATAAAACTTTGAAAAAAGAAGGAATAGATAACGAATTTGTGAACCATCTCGCTGAATTTGTGTCTTTCGACAATCCGTCGGTCCACACCCAGACACGTCTGAGAGAAATATTAAGAGTGTATCCTGGCTATGGAAAAAAAAAGCATTGCTCCCAGCTGCCTGCACCACCCGCAGTATTGTCCACGCTGAAGATGAGGCTGACGAATAAGGTAAGTGAAACTACTTCACTGAAGCGCCAAAGACACTGGTATAGGCATGCGTATTCAAATACAGAGATACGTAAACAGGCAGAATACGGCGTTGCGGTCAGGAACGACTATATAAGACAACAAGCGCTTGGTGCATTTGTTAGATCGGTTACCTGTGCTATAATGGCAGGTATTCAAGATTTTTTTGAACGTGGTGTTATGGTCGTTACACGAGCGATGGGATAGAGCATCTCCGAGTTAGCGATGAAATGGGGAATTTCTCGTACGATCATTCCACGAGTGTACTGTACTGTGAATTACAGGAATCCGGTAAAACGTCAAAGCTCTGACATCGCTGAGGCCGGAAAAAGGTCCTGCAAGAATTGGTCCAACGACGACACAAGAGAATCGTTCAACGTGACAGAAGTGCAACCCTTCAGAAAATTACTGCAGATTTTAATGCTGGGCCATCAACAAGTGTCAGCGTGTGAACCATTCAACGAAACATCATTTATATTGACTTTCGGAGCCGAAGGCCTACTCGTATACCATTGATGACTGCGCGACACAAACCTTTATGTCTCGCCTGGGGGCCGGCCGGAGAGGCCGAGCAGTTCTAGGCGCTTCAGTCTGGAACCGCGCGACCGCTACGGTCGTAGGTTCGAATCCTGCCTCGGGCATGGATGTGTGTGATGTCCTTAGATTAGTTAGGTTTAATTAGTTCTAAGTTCTAGGGGACTGATGACCTCATATATTAAGTCCCATAGTGCTCAGAGCCATTTGAAAAACTCTCTCTCACCTGGGCCCGTCAACACCGACATGAGACTTTTGATGACTGGAAACATGTTGAGAGGTCGGAGGAGTCTCGTTTCAAATTATATCGAGCAGATGGACGTGTACGGGTGTGGAGACGACCTCATGAATCCATGGACCCTGCATGTCAGCAGAGGACTATTCAAGCTGGTGGAGGCTCTATAATTGTCTGGGGCGTGTACAGATGGAATGGTATGGGACCCCTGAAACATCTAGATACGACTCTGACAGGTGACACGTACGTAAGCAGATCACCTGCATCCATTCATGTCCTTTGTGCATTGCGACGGACTTGGCCAATTCCGTCAGGTCAAGTGAACTGTATCCATATTTGCCGCCTCAACAGTCGCGTGTTCGATGTATATCTCTCGGAGGCATGCCGCGACTTTGATATGCAACGCTTCTTGGAAATTACCGCCTTCTGCAGGCAAGGAAGACGCCATCAGCCTGGGCGCCGTTGTCTACGGCACTCTGGATTTCAGTACGGGAATTGAACGAATCGTTCAAACGACTCTAAACACTATGGGACATAACATCAGAGGTCATCAGTCCCCTAGACTTAGAACTACTTAAACCTAACTAACCTAAGGACATCACACACATCCATGGCCGAGGCTGGATTAGAACCTGAGACTGTAGCAGCAGCGCAATTCCGGACTCGGACTGAAGGACCTAGAACCGCTCAGCCACAGCGGCCGGCCGCGAATGGAACGGATTAGAATATTGCTAACAGTGGTACGAAGTACTCTTTGGCATGCAATGTGTAATGACTTGTAGAGTATATACCAGTTGCATATCTAATACGTAGCCAGTTATGTGGTAGCTTCCAGTAGGAAATATACTCATTTCGGTAGTATGTGATGTTAAACCGCTCATAATCGATGTTTGCGCACAATAGTCTCTTCTAATAATCAAACAGTGAGCAGCATCGCAGGAAGGCCATCGAAGATGGTACTAAAAAATTCCCTACATTATTAACACTACATGAACTGTCCATCGAAATACTTTGGTGCGTACGTAAGTGGAAAACAAGATAACCGCATAATAGCCTCACTGACCAACATAAAATTTACGACGACTGGCCGGCCGGTGTGGCCGTGCGGTTAAAGGCGCTTCAGTCTGGAACCGCGTGACCGCTACGATCGCAGGTTCGAATCCTGCCTCGGGCATGGATGTGTGTGATGTTCTTAGGTTAGTTAGGTTTAATTAGTTCTAAGTTCTAGGCGACTGATGACCTCAGCAGTTGAGTCGCATAGTGCTCAGAGCCATTTGAACCATACGACGACTGTAATTTATACAGTCCTCTGTTGACCTATAGAAACTAATCTGCCGCTACGGGTAACATGTTTTCTTTGTGTTATCACACCATATGACTGATATCTCAACGGAACGATCTCTATAATCGATCATAATTTTGAAGGAGTCATTAAACTTGGCTTTGCATGGAAAAGAGTGATGTATGATGATGCAAAAGAATTATCACTTTTTCGAGTTACATAAAGTAACTTAATTTTCAAATCAAACGAAAAGGTTTCTACTTGCCGACTACTTCATTACCATAATGGATTTTTTATATGTATTTGCGCATTATTGAATACAAACTTTGAAAAGTAGCATACTACGGTTATTAGTGATTTTAGGTATATAGATGAAGCGACGAGTGAAAATTTTACCAGGCCGGGAACTGAACACTGGCCTCCTGCTTGCTAAGCAGGCACATTAGTTTACAGTAACCAGAAAATACACGGTATTTAGTAGTTTTTAGCAGATATTTACGATAAACGGCTTTCAAAATGGCTAGCTCTTCTTCATTAAGAAACGTCATGTATATTATCCAAGGAATACGTATTCAGTTAGTGAGCTTTGACATATTCGACTCGTAGGTCTAAGAACCACTCTCAAGCAGTCTACAGCTTATCGTCGAGAGATAAAAGCGTACACAGCTCTGTTTGCTAGCTATTAAGGAAGTCCATACCACGACTTCCTTGCGCCTTAGCAGCCAGTGACTGCGCTCATGTGTGTATGTCATATCTCCGACGAAGGCCTTGTTGCCCGAAGGCTCATTTTCTGACAGACTTTTTGTTGTGCCTAGGTGTAATTTAGCATCTCCGCTATCCTTTTCATAATAGTTTTACATTTCATCCTGTATTCTCCACTGATGGATTTAAGCTGTAATTGTGACGCTTGCTTGTATAACGACCCAAGACAGCAGACGACTGTGAGAAGTTCAAATGGTTCAAATCGTTCTAAGCACTATGAGACTTAACATTTGAGATCATCTTCAGCCCCCTAGACTTAGAACTACTTAAACCTAACTAACCTAAGGACAGCACACATATCGATGCCCGAGGCAGGATTCGAACCCGCAACCGTAGCAGCAGCGCGGTTCCATACTGAATCGCCTAGAACAGCTCGGTCACAGCGGCCGGCCTGTGAGAAGTAATTCCGCATGACATTCAATATATAGTGCACTTTCGATTATCCACGGTAATTGGGGACTTGAAAACCGCGGATAATCGAATTCAGCAGATAACCCGCAATTAAAGTACACGGCAATGTATTAGATCTGCTCAAAAACAAAAATTAATTACAGGTCATAATTATAATGTTTACAAAGAGTTCTACTTTATTCATAGTATTATGTGTGAGAATACTGTACTTACAAAGAATAGAGAGCAAGCCAGTTTCATATTACACTAAACTGCTTTGAAACAAAATAGTCTTGAATTGATTTCGGTCTCAGGTGAGATAGCTTGTCTTTTACATATCGCACTACGAATTTTATGCAACACCAACTTGTCAGAAAGGTGAGCACCTTCTTGCTGTTCCAGGTAGTCCAGGAAACCTTTGACCAATTGAAGTACTGATGCAAGACTGATTACTGTTTCTGGAATTAGAGGAATGTTGTCATCTTCGTCATTGTCATCCACCTCCTTTTACTCGCTGAACAATAGCACTGTCTTTCAGCATCTCATGACCTGGCTCTGTGCGATCCACGACAAACCATTGAGAAATATTTTCTTTGTCAACGGTTTCACTCCCTGGAGTACTTTTCAAAACAGCAGCTAACGTTGCTAATGAGCAGTCTTCTTCGTCATCGGAGTCACTGAATTCATCTATTTTAGGATTAATGTTTTTCCATGGGTTGACTATGGTTGATTGTTTTACCTTCCACCATTCCTTGGACACTCCATAACCTGCGTGTAAAACAGTTAATTGTTTCCAAAGTTTTTGAAGGTTGCTGCCTTCATCAGTAAGTTCAAAAAATGTGTGTGAATTCCTAAGGGACCAACCAAACTGCTTAGGTCATCGGTCCTTAGACTTACACACTACTTAAAATAACTTATGCTAAGAACAACACATAAACCCATGCCCGAGGGAGGACTCGAACCTCCGGCGGGAGGGGCCGCGCAGTCCGTGACATGACGCCTCAAACCTCGCGGCCACTCGCGCGGCCATCAGTAAGTTTTTGTAGCAGATTCTCCCTGTAAATTTTCTTCGTGGCAGCAATGACACCCTCATCCATTGGCTGTCACATTAGAGGGTAAATATTTTACAAGTATCATGCCATCATCCGATTTCAGAACAATTTCATTCGGATGCGATGGTGCATTGTCCAGTAACAATACAGCCCTTGCAGGTAGACCCTTCGACGGTAAATGTTCGCGCACCTCTGCAAGAAAGCAGTTACGGAACCATATTTGAAATATTGTGCGGTCCATCCAGGCCCCTTTCTGGTGAAAATAATGGACAGGTAAATTATGCATTTATTTTCCTGTGAAATAGGGTGCTTTTTTAGCTTTAGCTATCATACCAAGCTTAACTTTATGTTATCCCGTACCATTAGCACAGCGGAACATAAGTGTCCCTTCCTTACTTGGTTAAATACCAGACGCACTACGTTCTGTTTCTAAAGTTAAAGTATTTGTTGCTAGACACTTCCAAAACAGTCCGGTTCCGCCCGCGTTGTGTATTTCCTCCAGCTCTAAATTTCCTTGTGCAATAAACTCCTGGAAATCATTACAAAATTCAGAAGCATCCTTATTTTCTGTACTTAACTTTCCTCGTTGGACTGATATCTCCGGGATGCTATGACGCTGCTTAAATCTTGGCATCCAGCCGGAAGGTACATTAAAATCCCCTTCAGTCAGCAAGATTTGAAGAAAAACTGAGTCTGTTTCTTCTTATTGGGCCAGATCTTGTGTGGCATCTGCTCTTTTCTGCTGAAAGCATTCCAGTATGGCTTTATCCATTTCTACGGTTCAAATGGCTCTGAGCACTATGGGACTTAACATCTGAGGCATCTGAGGTTATCAGTCCCCTAGAACTTAGAACTACTTAAACCTAACTAACCTAAGGACATCACACACATCCATGGCCGAGGCAGGATTCGAACCTGCGACCGTAGCGGTCGCGCAGTTCCAGACTGAAACGCTTAGAACCGCTCGGCCACACCGGCCGGATCCATTTCTATGTATGAAGATATTTTCATAGCCTTATGCTTTAACAAACCTTTTGATGAGTCAGAACTTTTAGCAAATTGACCTACTTTGTCTTTGTTTTTCCGAATACACTGAACTGTATTTTCGCCCACATGGTAATCAGTGTCAGATTTCGCGTGTCGGAACTGCCTTCTTCGAGTTTGTGTATTATTTCCAGTTTCTGCTGTATCGTAACATAACACTTTTTCGCTTTCCAGACTTTGTTCGGCACTAACAGAAACCAAATGAATACAGTATCCACCGCAACAATGCAGTCCAGCTCGCGGATAATCGAGAGTTTATTTTATGACATTTCAAAGGTTTGTCGTATGCTCTTGCCAACTGATTGGTTCAAATGGTTCAAATGGCTCTGAGCACTATGGGACTCAACTTCTGAGGTCATTAGTCCCCTAGAACTTAGAACTAGCTAAACCTAACTAACCTAAGGGCATCACACACATCCATGCCCGAGGCAGGATTCGAACCAGCGACCGTAGCGGTCTCGCGGCTCCAGACTGCAGCGCCTAGAACCGCACGGCCACTTCGGCCGGCTGTTGCCAACTGACAGTCAAATAATAAATACTGAGACTGATTGTTTACATTGCGTAACGTTCTACAGAAGATGAGTCATTTTTAATTATAAATTAGTTCGTTCTCGTAAGTGATAATTATTTTACTCTTTGACTAGCTTAAATTCTGATTCTGCTTTAATAACTCTGAAGTTAATTCCCATAAACATCGTACTCAGTAGCTGCACCAGAGTTACGTGAAAGATGAGAGCGGTCTCAGAGAAAACAGACCTCGGGACGACGCAGCCTCGCTGACGCTACAAATAAAGCCCGCGACCGTCGCCACACTAAGACAAAATGGACTTCCTTGGTGATGGCTGTCTCCAATGCTTAATGTCCGTAAGCAGCAGATTGAAATTCAAACAGAAGCGCTGCAAGTCCACCGTTCGGCAGTTTGCGACATGCTGACATTCTCGAAAATCACGGACGGATGCTAGGAACTAAATCTGATGTCCAGTTAGTGTACAGACGGTTAACACAGATTCCAAGGTTATTTTATTCCATATACACACCACATAAAATGCGTGAATGGGGCATAAAATCGATCCACTTCCGGAACTACTCATAGTCTAAGTTGAAATATGTAAAAAATTTAATTTGATTCCGAGACATTCTGGTAGCGGTACCAGAATGTCTCGCAATCAGATTAAAATTTTTACATATCATGTCCACAACATTCGCGTGCACGTCCTGCTACCGACACTGCGAATCGCATTCACTTGTTTCAATAACAAAATCTCCTAAGTCTTGATAACACAAATAATATATATACAGAAAGTGATCAAAATTATCTGGACACCCACAAAAACATACGTTTTTCATATTAGGTGCGCCGGCCGCTGTGACCGATCGTTTCTAGGCACTTCAGTCCGGAACCGCGCTGCTGCTACGGTCGCAAGTTCGGATCCTGCCTCGGGCGTGCATGTGTGTGATGTCCTTAGGTTCGTTAGGTTTAAGTAGTTCTAAGTCTAGGGGACTGATGACCTCAGATGTTAATTCCCATAGTGTTTAGAGCCATTTGAACCATATTAGGTGCATTGTGCTGCCCCCTACTGCCAGGTACTCCATATCAGCGACCTCAGTAGTCATTAGACATCGTGAGATTGCATAATGTGGCGCTCCGCAGAACTCACGGACTTCGAACCTGGTCAGATGATTGGGTTTCACTTGTGTCATACGTCTGTATGCGAGATTTCCCCGCTACTAAACATCACTAGATCCATTGTTTCCGACGTGATAGTGAAGTGGGAACGTGAAGGGACACGTACAGCACGAAAGTGTACAGACCGACCTCGTCTGTTGACTGACAGAGACCGTCGACAGTTGAAGATGTTCAAATATTCAAATGTGTGTAAATTCCTAAGGGACCAAACTGCTGACGTCATCGGTCCCTAGACTTACACACTACTTAAACTAACTTATCCTAAGAACAACACACACACCCAGGACTCGACCTCCGGCGGGAAGGGCCGCGCAGTCCGTCGCATGACGCCTCAAACCGCGCGGTCACTCCGCGCGGCGCAGTTGAAGAGGGTCGTAATGTGTAATAGGCAGACATCTATCCAGACCATCATACAGGAATTTCAAACTGCATCAAGATCTACTGTTAGCCGGGAGGTGAGAAAACTTGGATTACGTGTCGAGCGGCTGCTCATAAGCCTCACATCATGCCGGTAAATGCCAAACGACTCCTCGCTTGTAAGAAGAGTAAACATGGACAATTTAACAGGGGAAAAACGTTGTGTGGAGTGACGAATCACGGTACACAATGTGGCAATCCGATGGCAGGGCGTGGGTATGGCGAATGCCCGGTGAACTTCATCTGCCAGTGAGTGTAGTGCCAACAGTAAAATTCGGAGGCGTTGGTGTTATGTTATGGTCGTATTTCTCATGGAGGGGGCTTGCACCCCTTGTTGTTTTGCGTGACACTATCACAGCATAGGCCTATGTTGATGTTTTAAGCACCACTATTGAAGAGCAATTCGAGGATGGCAATTGCATCTTTCAACACAAGCGAGCACCTGTTCATAATGCACGGCCTGTGGCGGAGTGATTATACGACAACATCCCTGTAATGGACTGGCCTGCACAGAGTCCTGACCTGAATCCTATAGAACACCTTTGGGATGTTTTGGAACGCCGACTTCGTGCCAGGCCTCTCAGACCGACGTCGATTCCTCTCCTCAGTGGAACACTCCGTGAAGAATGGGCTGCCATTCCCCAAGAAACCTTTCAGCACCTGGGTGAACGTATGCTTGTGAGAGTGGAAGCTGTCATCAAGGTTAAGGGTGGGCCAGTACCATATTGAATTCCAGCATTACCGATGGAGGGCGCCACGAACTTGTAAGCCATTTTCAGCCAGGTTTCCAGATACTTTTGATCACATAGTGTGTATCTACTTGAGCCATCGCATTACCTTACACACATATTAATGTTTCCAGATGATATTACATCTCCAACCTAACAACATTTACACATATGAAAAGCAAAATGTATTTCTGCAGTTTATCATGAGACAAACATTAACAACATAAGCCATATTTTACACAATAAAAGAGATTGAACAAACGATTGTACACACAGATCGAAGCCTATATGTTAATAAACAAAAAATATCAATTTCATGGTATTCATAGCTACGTCTTGTTATTCTGATTTAGGTTTTAGTGTTATCCCTAAATTCACTTTAGGCAAATATCGGGATGGCTCCTCTAAAAGGACACAGCCATTTCAGCTTACGCTCCGTCTCTAAAGACTTCGTCTTCAACAGGGCGTTAAAACCTAATTTTCCTCCGAGTATCCAGTATAGACTACAAACGTTATCTGGAAAACTGTTGAGAAATGCGATCTCCGCTGACTCGACGCTTGGTGCAAGTACTTGCAGCTAACTTTCAACACAAAAGATTGGCCAGGTGCGAGTAGCACTCGCTCACTGAGCGATCTGTACAAATATAATTAAGTATACAGGACAGTCCATTCATTCCGGAAACCGAGAGTCTCAACGATTTTGGCTGTTATCAACATAGATAGTGGCAAGATATCGGTCCCAGGGATTCGAAGACTTTCCGAGAATTTTTAATGTTTAGTTTGACGTCGGATAACAAGCGACAAAATAATTATTTTTTCGTGTGGTATAATTATAATAATTTTCGGATTTTTTTTTTTCCTTTTGTTCCACTGTGAAACTTTGCTTCTAGCCAAATTTCATGGTTCTACGTCAACGGGAAGTGACCTATACGTCTTCGAGTATCAAAATATGTGATTGCGTTGCCTTAAAAACTTCCATTTTTTACACTGCATAGGGACCGCAGGCCTTAGTATGTGACATCAGTTTCAAGATCCGAACAATGCTCGGAACGAAGTCTAGCCAAATATTACTTCTTCCCAACATAAATCGTGAAATGCCAGTAGCGGTAAAATATAATAAATTCGAGCTTACGAAAATTCTTTCTTGCCGCCTCCCATTTGCCGATGAAGCAGAATGGGGTGAAAATTATGGTGGTGCCCGAGGTTCATTACATCAGTATCTCAAGATGATTCGCACAGTTCACAGAGTGATTCTTTTTAACGCTTAAAAAACGCCGTAGCGATTTAGACGTTGGTGAGACAAATGATTTAATATGAGACACATGCGGCCGTAAAAGTCGGGAAATACCCAAAAAGTAGATGACAAATATTGATCACGTGACATCACATCCAAAATATGGAGTGTATGTGCGAGCGTGTGCGTAAAGTGATAACTGAGCGATGCAATACTTGCATCCGAGCAAACGCTGCAAACTTCGAACACCTTTTGTAAATGTGAAGTTAGAAAACTGTTGTCCTTGCTGCAACCAAGTGAAAGCTATTCCTATTTTGTGTATCTTCCCTTTTCCTCCTTCTTTATTGTTTACAGACGTTATTTAGTAAAGAAAACGTGGGTCATTTACTGGTAACGACGCAATTCGGAAGCTTATGCTCATCTACTGGAGACGCAATACGGTAGGTGAGTGCTGTAATGTACTTTGCAGTAAACCAGTGGAGACCGATAGACCGGTAAACAAATTAATAAATTAATACCTCAGTGTTAGCATACAATTGTCTCAAGCAATGAAAATGCAGGGGACATGGCTCGAAACCTGAGCCCCAGAGCGAAAGTGGCGCTCCCAGGTTCGGAGCAACATCGACGTAAATACTTGACGTGGGTTAGGATATTAAATAAATTAGAAGCATTAGGAATAAGAGGGGTAGCTAATGACTGGTTTCGATCTACCTAACAGATAGGTTACAAAGAGTAGAGATAACACATCCTTCAAATAGATCCAAGCATTTAGTAAAACACTTATCAGAACCAAAATACATTAATACAGGGGTTCCAGAAGGTAGCACATTAGAACCAATACTGTTCCTGATATACATCAATTACTTTCCCAGTAGTGTTACTCATGGTGAAAAAATCCTCTTCGCTGATGACAGCAGTATTATAGTCACTGAGAAAACAAGATAACTCCTTGCCGAGAAAGCAAATGAAACTCTCAAGGAAGTTTATGATTGGTCAATAAGTAATAAAGTGCCATTGAACATAAAGAAAACTAATGCCATGAATTTCAGTTTGAAGAGGAAAAATGGCAATGTTAAATTAAATGTAGATGGCACCTCTATAGACTGTGTAACAAATACAAAATTTCTAGGAATGAGTATTGATTCGCAGTTGAAGTGGTGTGAACACAGAAAGGTACTTGCAAACAGAGTGTCATCAGCATGTTATGGCCTTAGAATCCTATCATCAGTGTGTAACATGCAGTGTCTTTTAGTTACATATTATTCATATGTACACTCAGTTCTTAGCTATGGCATTCTTTTTTGGGGAACAAATGCACAAAATATGAACACAATTTTCAAACTCCAGAAAAGAGCCATAAGAATAATAACCAAAAATACTAGCCGAGCTCATTGTAAAGATCTGTTCTGAACACTGGGGATTTTAACTGCTCCATGTGAATACATTTACCAGTCAGTTGTGTACATCAAAAATAACATTGGTAATTACTGCACAAACAGCTCTGTCCGTGACCATGCAACAAGAGATAGACTCAACTTACATTTATCAAGAAAAAATAAACATAAAACTAAAAACAGCATTTTCTATAAACTAATAAAACTGTACAATAAATTACCAAGAGAGATTAAAGAAATTGCAAAAAATACACTTATTTAAAAAGGCAGCTAAAAAGTACCTGTTATGCAAAACATTTTATACATTGAAGGATCACTTAGCCAAGACAGAGTAGGGGTTTGATAAAAAATGTTATACAAATAAATAATAATAATAATGATTAAAAAATATCCAATAATCCACATAACACCTTCACTTTATGTTTTTTTTCCTTTTTTTCCTTTCTAGAAATACTTACCCGCAAGTTATGCATAGCACTCTTCCTCTTTCTGAGCCTAACATCTCACTCATTATGGAGGGATGCCTACTCAGCTTATCAGGATAGCAAATGGGAAGTTGCGGTTCAGAAAATGGCCCAGAGATCACCAGTGTGCTTGTGTGTGTGTGTGTGTGTGTGTGTGTGTGTGTGTGTGTGTGTGTGTGTGTATGTGTGTGTGTGTGTGTGTGTGTGTGTGTGTGTGTGGTGTTATGAAACAATGTGTGTGTAGTGTGTGCAGTGACTGATAATGAGATATGAGTGAACAATGTGGCATTACATTATTTAATAAGTTATTTGTATAAAAAGTATTGTATACAAGGAGTAAATCTAATGATTATCTCTAACTAGAAGTCTGTAAATATATGTGTATACGAATTAGCTTATTTTAAATTGATCTAAATTTACAAATACTTTGACATATCCTATATCCTTGTAAATAGAGATCTACGGATGAATAAAGCTGCTACTACTACTACTACTACTACATGATCAGGTGCGACAGACCGATAGGCTCAACCGCTGCACGTGCGGCGAGGAACGTCATCTGGTGACGTCACATGTCCAACATTTCTCATTCACTTTTGGCGTATTTCCCGACATTTGCGGCCCCACGCGTCTTACATCAAATTACTTGTCTCAGCGTCATCTACGTCGCTTCGAGGGTTTTTAAACCTTAATACGAATCGTTCTGTATATACTCATGTAGATGGACACAGTGTTTATCTCGTTTCTGGTCATTTACGTACATGAGTACCAAAAACACCCTGAACACTTCAGTCGTACCGGGTAGCTGCTCCTGCCAACAGCGCAGAGTACGGGTCAAACCTGTACCGTACCTCTCACCATTCATCAGTAATCTGCTGGAAGAACGATGTTTCCTTATCTGGGAAGTTGTCGGTCACAAAAGCTAGAGCATGAGACGAGCGCAGATGATTATTATGCACCGTACTTATCCGCAGTTTGTAGCGACCTGTCTTCAAGGCGTTATAAGAGTGAAGGCACCTAATTGTCTTTGAGCCCACAAATGCCAAGGCGGATGAGCATGACGTGGATGTGTTGTGACAAACTTGTAAGGTACCGACAAATGCGAGGCAAAAGCAGGTGAGTGTTACATCGTTGAGAACTGGTTTCTGGGAAGCTCGCCATGTAAGGCAGCGCCAGGGGCACGAGACGTCATCCGCTAACGGTCAATAGGGAGACCGGCGTAACGACCAACGACGATCAGGTGTAACGTGTTCTGCACCAGCATCTGAATTTATAGTCTGCAGATCTACGAACAGTGCGTGGGGGAATATTTTACTCGCTATTTCACATACTGCTTCTCTACGCTTCTGCTACAATGCTTCGTAGAAATAATGTTGTCTTTTTTCGAAATGTTTCCACATAGATCCCAAAGAATATCCTAGCAGCAGGACTCTAATCTGATCTGATGAGGTTTCCAAACCCTCAAATAATAGTAAAGAATAAATTGCACGGGTTTCTTGCTGTGAAAATGCACTACTCTTTCCCAGTACTCTCGATAAATTGTCGTCCCCTATTCGCTCACCCTACAGTTGATTTAATATAATTACCTCACTTAATACAGCTTCTCAAGGCTGCACTTAGGCATTTACCTGGAGCGAAATACCAATAACTCTATGCTCAAAACCTGTGTATTAAAAATGGCTCTGAGCACTATGGGACTTAACAGCGGAGGTCATCAGTCCCCTAGAACTTAGAACTACTTAAACCTAACTAACCTAAGGACATCACACACATCCATGTCCGAGGTAGGATTCGAACCTGCGACCGTAGCGGTCGCGCGGTTCCAGACTAAAGCGCCTAGAACCTCTTGGTCACAACGCCGGCACCTGTGCATTACCTTGCGTTATTCACATAGGCTATAATGCATCGAATCAAGTGGGCACTTTGCCAAAGTTGTTCTTGGTTTCCATACTGCAACTCACCGAGGACACCTACGTGGAACAGCGTCGTCAGAGAACAATCTGAACTTAATTGCGCCTACTGACAGCTCATCTGCACACGTTGTCCCAGGAGGAATGGCCAATATCCGGGGATATGACAGGAACCATTATTCGAAGCAAGAAGTCACAGAGCAATGAGCACTCCTTCACCTTCGATATTGTGAAACAACTCTTCTACTGCAACCTCTTTGCTTTCCGTATTTTAGGAGAAGGAAGTGCGGCCTAAAACAAGCAAAAAATGTCCGGTAAACATAGGCTCCAAAATGCATATCTCAAGAGCTATAAATACTTGTTCATTTTCGTTGCTATGGAACTCATCTCTTCTACTGAACAAAGGCAAATAGCGCTTAAGGTACACGTTTTAGAGTCCCTGTTAGACAATGTTTTCTTGTTTTGGTCCATAGCACCACCTTTCAGAATATGGAAAACAATGGGCTTACAATATCGAAGACGAAGAAGTGCTCGTAAGTGCTCATACCTCTTCAGGTATGCATTTTGGAGCCCCCGTTTGCTAGATCTTTTTGCTTCGAATAATCGTTCCTATCTAATACCTGAGTATAGACTATTCTTTTTGGGACACCCCGTACACAATGAGAACAAGAGCGGTGCGATCACATGAACTTATGGTGTTTCCGAAGTTTATGACGAACTTGCCATTCAAGACAAGACACTGAGTTTATCCGATAAAAATTATGAAAGTAATCACATAAAAAAGTCTCTTGTTATCGGTCGACAACATGTCTTGCTGTAGGACGCTTTCAGCAACAGAGGAATGAAGTGCTAGTTCACCAGTGCCTCCGGTTTGTATGAAAAGTTGAGCTGTATTTCGTATGAATCGTACTTCATAAGCCAGAGCTGATTTTCTCTCTAATAACGTTACTATATTGGATATCAGAATTTGTTCTAGGTTTTTGAATCAAACAGTCCTTACCGACATTGGTCTTTAATTCTTCGAATTATTTTACCTTTCTCATACAAGGAAATGGCTTGTGCTTCCATCCAGCCACTCATTGTGCGAAATGCTCGCAGTAGGAATGAAATCAGATGACAATTCCGCAGCGATGTGAAACCTAACAGAACTGCTGCCACGGCCTGGTGCGTGGCACGAATCCCACATACCTGCATCTTGCTCTTCGTTTTGCACATGACTAACGAAGCTGACGACGTTTGCGTGCTGTAAAGTAATCGTTATCGAGATGGCCGTGGCATTGGGCGCTCCTGGCAATGATACGAGTATCCACTTAAGATGAGAAATGTCCCTCGGCGTAGGGCCAGGAAATCATTAATGCTATTCGTCCTTATCTGACAGATAATCTAGCAACACTTGATCAGAGTGATTGCAGGTTTCGGGCTCCGCTCTTACGTTTTGAGCCAGTTTTCTCGCGCCAGATACCATTTAGAATTTATCTTCTAGCCTGACAGAGCTGCGTTCGTGTTTACGTAAGTAAACGTTGTCGTTCATGTTTCCGATTGTGTTTTTATAACTTTTGTTTAATTTCAAAGCGAGATAATCCGTTAATATTTTACTATACGGCCGTAAATGGCATGTAATCTTAAAGTGCGTGCCATTCGGTATATGTTAGTTAAATAGACTGAAACGCCAAAGAAACTGGTATAGTCATCTGTATTCAAATACAGAGATATGTATACAGGCAGAACAGCACTGAGGTCGGCAACGCCTATATAAGACAAGTGTCTGGCGCAGTTGTTAGCTCGGTTATTGCTGCTACAAAGGCAGGTTATGAAGATTTAAGTAAGTTTGAACGTGGTATTATAGTCAGTGCATGAGCTATGGGGCACAGCATCTCCGAGGTAGCAGTGAAGTCGAGATTTTCCCATACGACTGTAACACGAGTGTACTGTGAATATCAGGAATCCGGTAAAACATCAAATCTCCGACATCGCTGCGGCCGGAAATAGATCCTGCAAGCACGGGACGTACAACGACTCAAGAGAATTGTTCAACGAGACAGAAGTGCAACACTTACGCGAATTGCTGCATATTTCATTGCTGGGCCATCAACAAGTGTCAACGTGCAAACCATTCAACGAAACATCGTCGATATGGATTTCGGAGCCGAAGTCCCAATCGTGTACCCTTGATGACCGCGTGACACAAAGCTTTACGCCTTGGCTGGGACCGTCATCACCTACGTAGGGCTGTTGATGACTGGAAACAAGTTGTCTGGTCGGACGAGTCTCGTTTCAAATTGTATCGAGCGGATGGACGTGTACAGGTATGGAGACCACCTCATGAATCCATGGACCCTGCATGTCAGCAGGGAAATGTTCAAGTTGGTGGAGGTTCTGTAATGGTGTGGGGCGGGTGTAGATGGAGTGATTTGGGGCCCCTGATACGTCTAGATACGATTCTGACAGGTGAAACTTAGGTAAACATCCTGTCTGATCACCTACATCCATTCATGTCCATTGTGCATTCCGACGGACTTAGGTAATTCCAGCAGGACAATGCGACACCCGACAAGTCCAGAATTGCTACAGAGTAGCTCCAGGAACACTCTTCTGAGCTTAAACACTTCCGCTGGCCACAAAAATCCCCTGACATGAACATTATTGAGCATATATGGGAATCCTTGCAACGTGCTGTTCGGAAGAGATCTTCAACCTCTCGTATTCTTACCGATTTATGGATAGCCTTGAAGGATTCATAGTATCAGTTCCCTCCAGCACTACTTGAGACATTAGTCGAGCCCATGCCACGTCGTGTTGTGACACTTCTGCGTGGTCGCGTGGGCCCTACACGATATTAGGCGGGTGTACCAGTTTCTTTGGCTCTTCAGTGTACTACGTTTAAACCCGTCAGTTATTGCGCTCCGTAAAAGCTGTTAACCTGTACTGTGCTCTTGGAGCGGAACGGGACGAGGCAGAAGGAGAGATTACGTTCTGCCCAGTCATTTTACGATTTCAAACCATATCTTTCTTTATGCCCCTAGCTTTTTAAGGTGGTGTTAACTTACATTAGAAAGACTCATAGGTAGCAAAGGGAAATTAAATCAACAGAAACGTCATTTTCAACTGTCTTCTGAAATTGGTGCTTTAAAAATATCCAAGGAGCTTAACATACCCAAATAAACGTTGGAAAGATGTGTTCGTAAAACTAAGAATATCCCAACTACCGAGTTGAAAAATCAGATGGGAATCTAAAAAACGAGTTTACTGCAGAACAAGAAAGCGAGCTGGTGGTAGCATACCAAAGTCAATGTAGAACAGACTCTTTGGTCTAACGGTGAAACATCTCACTGTCAGGTCATCAGGCTATCAACTAGCAGAAAGATATGGCTTTTCACACAGATTTGACAAAGAAACTTGTTGTCTAGCTGAGTAGGACTGGGTTATAGTATTTATTACTTTGCATCCTACTTTGTCTGTTCGTAAGCTAGAAAATACATCTGGTGCACGAGCGATAGGTTTCAGCAAAGTGACAGTAACAGTAACTTGGTAGTAAGCATTACAGGTAATAGAACATTTTTCAAAATGACGCTGAAGTATCTTCTTATTGTTAATGATTTTTTCAAGATTTGACATTCCTTAACCTAAACTGTTCAATAACGACTTCATGTGTTAGTTTTAAGACGATATTCCTGATAATTTGAGCCTTCATGCATTAATTTCGCAAAAATTGCCTTAGTCCGTTCTACCTCGTGGATGGGGCAGAATGGGAAATATGGAAGCATTTCTTGGAAAAAAAGGAAAAAAATACGTAACATACAGTTTTAAGTGATTTTGAAGTAAGGTACGTTAGATTATACTACAAAGTGATTTTTCTGTACCTTTGACAAATTTTTTTTTGTTTGTTTCTTTATCCCGTTCCACCCCGAGTTCACCTAAAAGATATTTCTGAGTTCCTCTTATATACTACAAGGATGTCTGGCGCTGGACACATGATGGTTTCAAGAGGGACCGACGTGATCTACATCCACATCGTTACTCTGCAATTCAGAATTAAGTGCCTGACAGAGGGTTCATCGAACATCTTCAAGCTACTTCCACCCACGAACAGCACGCGGGGAAAACGAACACTTAAATCTTTCTCTGCGTGCTCTGACTTCTCTTATTTTATTATGATGATCATTTCTCTTTATATAGGCGGCGCCAACAAAATATTTTCACACTCTGAGGAGAAAATTCGTGATAGAAATTTCGTGAGAAGGTCCTGCTGCACTGAAAAAGGCCTTTATTTTAATGACTGCCACCCTCGTTAGTGTATGATATCCGTGACGCCCTCTCCCCTGTTTCGCTATAATACGAAACGAGCTGCCCTTCCTTGAAATTTTTTGATGTTCCCTGTCAACCCTATCTCATGCGGATGCCACACCGCACAGCTATACTCCAGAAGAGGGTGGACAAGTGTAGTGTACGCAGTCTCTTTAGTAAACCTGTTTCATTCTCTATGTGTTCTGCCAATAAATCGCAGTCTTTGGTTTGCTTTCCCACAACCTTATCTATGTAATAGCTCCAATTTAAATTATTCATAATTATAAGCCCTAAGTATTTAGTTGAGTTTACAGCCTTTAGGTTTGGATGATTTACCGAGTAACTGAAATTTAGCGGGATCTGTAGTGGCG
This sequence comes from Schistocerca piceifrons, assembly GCF_021461385.2. Lineage (NCBI taxonomy): Eukaryota > Metazoa > Arthropoda > Insecta > Orthoptera > Acrididae > Schistocerca > Schistocerca piceifrons. The sequence goes on along the minus strand of NC_060139.1, from coordinate 397,910,091 downwards.
CAGTCTCCTTTCTGCAGTAATAAACAGCAAGTTCCCAACACTTGCTTGTCGACAGAACGGTAGAAATTTACTACCACTCTGGTAACTACGACCGAGTCATAAAGTTGTAATTATCATCGCGAAAAAAATAAAGTAGTGAAATTATTTTTGTTTTGTTTGTGCGTTTTTACAAGTAGATGTCTGCTGCCTTGGCTCCCACTAAAATCCAATCCCCTACAGTTCTGCATTTCGCCGCTAAAGCAGGCAAAACAAAATCGCGCGGCCCATATATAAAGTCGAGATGGGCTGTACTGTTGTACTTTGTCAGCTCTAGCGGCGAATTACGTAACTGTGGGGCATGGATTTCAGTGTGTGACAAGGCTGCAGATGAAGTGATAACTAAAACTCAGTGAGTACCCCTCGCGCGTAGTTCACCAGTGAATTAACGTAATAATCCCCAGTGCTAGTCACTGCCGTAGGATTGGGATGCGGACCGTCAGTGGCAGAAGAAAGGCACCGACTGTGTAATGTGCTGCGCGGATTTTTCACATTTCATGCGCAAGTTACCTCAACACTGGCCGTTCGTGCTGCATTAATTAGTTGTTAAAATGTAATAGTAATTACGTCACAGTAAATATCATAAGGTGAATAAAATCTTTCACAATGGCTGTTAATATACTTTTTAAAAATGTCACTGCCGGCTTTTCATCAAAAGAGATGCATCTCCAGGTGATCTATACAAGAAATAACAAAATTTTAGAATTGCAGTGGCTTGAAAATAGATGTTGAGCTGGTGCGTTGCTGGCGCCAGTTTCCATCGATTGTCTTTTCATCGTTGAGACGACTTCGATGCTTATTTGTCTTCTTCACACCTTTGGCGGCGGGGGATTTTAACTGCAGTGCGCGCCTCTGGCGGTGGCTGGTGTGCGGGTATCCGCGGTGTGAGGCGGAGTGACGTGGGACTGTGTGTGTATGCAGCACGGCGAGAGGCCGAGACGGCACGACGAAGGAGCGTGGCCAGACGCTGATGCGAGTTTCACCGTTACTACAAAATCTTCTGCCCATAGTGATTGGGATTTCCTCCAGGTTGGAAGGGCAAGTTCCGTCGCGTTGGTTACAAGTTACACAGCCGAATGAATTGGAGTCGTCAAGTTGCTTCGGTGGGTGGTGTTCATGTTAACTAAATATGCTAGCGCACTAAAGACCATTTGGAATTGTTCCAGTTGCTTATCGCCGAATTTGGTGTTGTCACTTGATACCTTGACGGCAGTTAAGGAAGTGTAACGACGCCCACGAAACAGACACGAAGCATGGCTGAACACGTAGCTAGAAGTGTAACTAAGTGGTGCGTAAGTCTGTGTTTGGCGTTCCAAGTTACGTTGAAACATTTATCCCATTCTACCTCTTACGTCATTATTTTAGTCTGGCCTTTAAATGTGCGCTGAGATTATTCTTGCTATTCTAACTTTCATGCCATTATTTTAGTGATCGTTTTAAGGGATTGGCTAACCAAACTTTAAAGAGCCGTGAACGCCCAAGTGAGTCATGGAGGTTAACTTTGCTGGTTTCATTTGTGGAGTATATCATTCAAAGATATTGATAACTAGTTGTGCAGTTAGGATTGTGTATTTCATGCCTCAGGATATTGTCTGCCGCTGATGTGTTTTACGTTGCAGATAATTCGCACTGGTTTACGCGAGCAAACTGGGATCGGACTATCACGGTGCCAGAGGGAAATTTAAGGCCCTGCTCCCCCCCCCCCCCCCCCCTCCACGTCTCGGGTTATGTTGTTGTTGTTGTTGTTGTGGTGGTCTTCAGTCCAGATACTAGTTTGATGCAGCTCTCCATGCTACTCTATCCGGTGCAAGCTTCTTCATCTCCCAGTACTCACTGCAACCTACATCCTTCTGAATCTGCTTAGTGTATTCATTTCTTGGTCTCCATCTACGATTTTTACCCTCCACGCTGCCCTCCAGTGCTAAATTTGTGATCGCTTGATGCCTCAGAACATGTCCTACCAACCGGTCCCTTCTTCTTGTCAAGTTGTGCCACAAACACCTCTTCTCCCCAGTTCTATTCAATACCTCCTCATTAGTTATGTGATATACCCATCTAATCTTCAGCATTCTTCTGTAGCACCACATTGCGAAAGCTTCTATTCTCTTCTTGTCCAAACTATTTATCGTCCATGTTTCACTTCCATACATGGCTACACTCCATACAAATACTTTCAGAAACGACTTCCTGACACTTAAATCTATACTCGATGTTAACAAATTTCTCTTCTTCAGAAACGCTTTCCTTCCCATTGCCAGTCTACATTTTATATCTTCTCTACTTCGACCATCATCAGTTATTTTGCTCCCCAAATAGCAAAACTCCTTTACTACTTTAAGTGTCACATTTCCTAATCTAATTCCCTCAGCATCAGCCGACTTAATTCGACAACATTCCATTATCCTAGTTCTGCTTTTGTTGATGTTCATCTTATATCCTCCTTTCAAGACACTGTCCATTCCGTTCAACTGCTTTTCCAAGTTCTTTGCTGTCTCTGACAGAATTACAGTGTTATCGGCGAACCTCAGTTTTTATTTCTTCTCCTTGGATTTTAATACCTGCTCTGAATTTTCCTTTTGTTACCTTTACTGCTTGCTCAATATACAGATAATATCGGGGAGAGGCTACAACCCTGTCTCACTCCTTCCCAACCACTGCTTCCCTTTCATGCCCCTCGACTCTTATAACTGCCATCTGGTTTCTGTACAAATCGTAAATAGCCTTTCGCTCTCTGTATTTTACCCCTGCCACCTTCAGAAAGTGAAAGAGAGTATTCCTGTTAACGTTGTCAAAATCTTTCTCTAAGTCTACAAATGCTAGAAACGTAGGTTTGCCTTTCCTTAGTCTTTCTTCTAAGATACGTCGTAAGGTTAGTATTGCCTCACGTGTTCCAACATTTCTACGGAATCCAAACTGATCTTCCCCGAGGTCCGCTTCTACCAGTTTTTCCATTCGTCTGTAAAGAATTCGCGTTAGTATTTTGCAGCTGTGACTTATTAAACTGATGGTTCGGTAATTTTCACAACTGTCAACACCTGCTTTCTTTGGGATTGGAATTATTATATTCTTCTTGAAGTCTGTGGGTATTTCGCCTGTCTCGTACATCTTGCTCACCAGATGGTAGAGTATTGTTATGACTGGCTCTCCCAAGGCCATCAGTAGTTCTAATGGAATGTTGTCTACTCCCGGGGCCTTGTTTCGACTCAGGTCTTTCAGTGCTGTCAAACTCTTCACACAGTATCTTATCTCCCATTTCATCTTCATCTACATCCTCTTCCATTTCCATAATATTGTCCTCAAGTACATCGCCCTTGTATAAACCCACTATATACCCCTTCCATCTTTCTGCCTTCCCTTCTTTGCTTAGAACTGGGTTTCCATCTGAGCTCTTGATATTCATACAAGTGGCTCTCTCTTCTCCAAAGGTCTCTTTAATTTTCCTGTAGGCAGTATCTATCTTACCCCGAATGAGATAAGCTTCTACATCCTTACATTTGTCCTCTAGCCATGCCTGCTTAGCCATTTTGCACTTCCTGTCGATCTCATTTTTGAGTCGTTTGTATTCCTTTTTGCCTGCTTCATTTACTGCGTTTTTAAATTTTCTCGTTTCATCAATTAAATTCAATATTTCTTCTGTTACCCAAGGATTTCTATTATCCCTTGTCTTTTTACCTACTTGATCCTCTGCTGCCTTCACTATTTCATCCCTCAGAGCTACCCATTCTTCTTCTACTGTATTTCTTTCTCCCCCGTACATGTCAATTGTTCCCTTATGTTCTCCCTGAAACTCTGTACAACCTCTGGTTTAGTCAGTTTATCCAGATCCCATCTTCTTAAATTCCCACCTTTTGGCAGTTTCTTCAGTTTTAATCTATAGTTCATAACCAATAGATTGTGGTCATAGTCCACATCTACCCCTGGAAATTCCTTACAATTTAAAACCTGGTTCCTAAATCTCTGTCTTACCATTATATAATCTATCTGATACCTTCTAGTATCTCCAGGCTTCTTCCATGTATACAACCTTCTTTTATAATTCTTGAACCAAGTGTTTGCTATGATTAAGTTATGCTCTGTGCAAAATTCTACGAGACGGCTTCCTCTTTCATTTCTTACCCCCAATCCATATTCACCTACTACGTTTCCTTCTCTCCATTTTTTTACTCTCGAATTCCAGTCACCCATGACTATTAAATTTTCGTCACCGTTCACTACCTGAATAAGTTCTTTTATCTCACCATACGTTTCATCAATTTCTTCATCATCTGTAGAACTAGTTGGCATATAAACTTGTATTACTGCAGTAGGCGTGGGCTTCGTGTCTACCGTGGCCACAATAATACGTTCACTATGCTGTTTGTAGAAGCTTGCACAGGATAGAGTAGCATGGAGAGCTGCATCAAACCAGTCTCAGGACTGAAGACCACAACAACAACAGCAACATGCTGTTTGTAGTAGCTTACCCGCACTCCTATTTTTTTATTCATTTTTAAACCTACTCCTGCATTACCCCTATTTGATTTTGTATTTATAACCCTGTATTCACCTGACCAAAAGTCTTGTTCCTCCTGCCACCGAACTTCGCTAATTCCCACTATATCTAACTTTAACCTATCCATTTCCCTTTTTAAATTTTCTAACCTACCTGCCCGATTAAGAGATCTGACATTCCACGTTCCGATCCGTAGAACACCAGATTTCTTTCTCCTGATAACGACGTCCTCCTGAGTAGTCCCCGCCCGGAGATCCGAATCGGGGACTATGTTACCTCCGGAATATTTTACCCAAGAGGACGCCATCATCATTTAACCATACAGTAAAGCTGCATGCCCTCGGGAAAAATTACGGTGTAGTTTCCTCTTGCTTTCAGCCGTTCTCAGTACCAGCACAGCAAGGCTGTTTTTGTTAGTGTTGCAAGGCCAGATCAGTCAATCATCCAGACTTTTACCCCTGCAACTACTGAAAAGGCTGCTGCCCCTCTTCAGGAACCACACGTTTGTCTGGCCTCTCAACAGATACCCCTCCGTTGTGGTTGCACCTACGGTATGTCCATCTGTTTCGCTGAGGCACGCAAGCCTCCCCACCAACGGCAAGGTCCTTGGTTCATGGGGGGAGGGTTATGTTGTTAATGTTGTTGTAATTCCATCCTTTCGGTGGAGAGTTATGGTTTCTGAAGCTCAATCGCAGTGCAAAGTTGAGTACCTTTTTACTTCATTTCCTGTCCAGTGGATTTCTTGTATTGGTTAACATCTTTTGGTGTGCTTGCGTCCATTACTAATTCTTCTGTAGAGTGGAATCGGCCCGTGTTAAGTTTTTATTCGGAAGATCTTCTCGTTATAGTCAGGTAATGAAACCATACAAAGCTGGTATATGCAAGTAGTATTGTTCTAATTAATCAGAAGTTGGCCGAGTAAACTTTAAAAATTTTGTGATTAAGTCATGTTAATCCTATTTTACGAATCAGGATTTTATGAATATTGCATTAGTTAATGAAAAGTTGGCCGAGCAAACCTTAATATTTTGGTGTTTGTTGAACTCAGAACTTTGACCTGAACTAGTTAAGTGAATCATATTTTACGAAGGATGCTTTTATGAATATTGCCTTTAAATTATGAAATGTTGGCTAGAGAAGTCTTAAAGCTTTACTGTCTGTTGAACTCAAAACTTGGATGTGATGAAAAGGTAGGTAAAAGGATTTCCATGTAAGTGATGAAGTAGGTGTGATTTGTCAGTCATATTGAACTAATTATGGGTCCATGGACGTGGTTTAAATTAATGTAAGTGGTTGAAAGAAAACGATATGTGGAAGATATCTTAAAAGATTTTTGTGTTCTATAAGACAAGCTTTGTTGTAATTATGGCTACTGTGAATGTATTATGAGCAATGTGTTTGTAGCAATGAAGAGTGTGGTAACTACAACTGATTTCGAATGAGATGTCGGTGTGTCCTTAGGGAGCACACCCCAGATGTGTACTACAATCAAGCGCCATATATCAACGACAGCTGTGTATTCGCAGGCTTTTCAAACCGTCATAACGGGGCAAAGTGATTCCTTAGAGCCATCGTTCATCGTCAATAGAGAAACAGATAGCACACTAGAAGCGGAAGTCCAAGATTAAACTGACTGGGACCGCGGAGCATCCGTAAGTTACAGGAAGCCGAATAAACCAATTTACATTTGTTACCACCATATAATTATGCAAACCAACTGAAAACACCAGTTATATGAATGCATGGCGTCCGTTTTTTTGGACATGTCCGAAAGAACAGACACCACGGATTCGTGTAACTGATTCGCCTCGATCGGAAATGAATCCGCCACCTTTAGCGCAGATGCACAATTACGTTCGATCTCCTGTGGGAATCTCAGAGTAGCGAGCATAGAAGACATGAATGTGGACTGCGGGTGGGGATGTGGAGCGGCCGTGCGCCGTGCCGAGGTGCTCCCCGCAGTTGCAGTAATCACTGTGTCCGGTTGGCGCAGTGGCTAACGCAACTGCCTGCGCCGGCACAGTAGCTCAGCGGGTTCGGCCAGAGAGCCGGTTGGCCTCTGTAAAAAAAAAAACCACCGAACTTCAACAGAATGTCTTGCGACGTCCGCAACGACCGAACACAACGACCAACAATGAACAAAATGCAAAAAAAAAGAAAGCAAGAAATCCCGGGTTCGAAACCCGGTCAGGCACACATTTTCACTCGTCGCCGTTGATTCTGCAAAAAGTCCTGATACAGCTGACATCAACAGTACCTTCCCTTTCCTTTCTCCTAGACACCATCTTCAATTTACAAAATAAAAATACTGCAGTACCATTTCTTAATTTCGTCATATAGATACCATAGGACTTGAATGTCTTACCATGCCGTAGAGAGCATAGGAGTGTGTACGGCGCCAGCGCAAACTGTATTGTTAAGTCGTTATTACGAGCCACATGTGCGTGGTGGCGATGGAAAGTTTCGCGAAATTACTCTTAATGCGCAGACCGTCATGTGCCACAGAAGTCTGCTATCCAATTCTGATTGTCTACATAGGTTATGTTTAGCCTACCCATACACCTAACACCTAACTGCTACATCCCTACAGTATCTGTCATTCTTTGTTGTGGCCGTTATTTTCATAAGACTGGATTTTATTTAGTTTTATTCTCAGTCGATGTAATTGAGCATTAAAAAAAAAAGTACTTCTCTACGTCCCCTGCAATACAGCGGGTACGCTATACGCTTGCTGGTTCTAAAACAGAGCAAGAAAACATTTTAAAAAAGTCATACTATTAGCCAGGATTTTCGCCGTTATATTATCTTGAATTTTGAAGATTTTAATCGTTTTTAACTATGGATGTCTTTAAATATGAAAGTTGCTAATGACCATATAACACGTAACAGTACGGAAAGTCACCGAGTGAGGTGGCGCAGTGGCTAGGCACTGGACTTGCATTCGGGAAACCAACGGTTCAAACCAGCGTCCGGGCATCCAGATTTAGGTCATCATATATCCCAAAATTGCTTAAGGTAAATGACGGGATGGTTCCTTCGACAGGGCACGGCCGCTTTTCTTCTCCATCCTTCCCTAATCCGAGCTTGACCTCCGTCTCTAACGACCTCGATGTCGGTGCGACGTTAGAAACCAACCTCCTCCTCACCTTTCTTATCATTGGTAGTGTCAGCTCGGTCCAACACCCGCTCTAGCGCCAGCTCGCAAATGTGGCTCGTAATACCGTTGGCTCCGTACACAATTCCATGCTGTCTAAGCATGGTAATACATTCAAGCCCTATTATACCTATCTGTTAGACTTAAGACATGTTAATGTGGTGTTTTTAGTTAGTTCATATACGGTAGACAGAAATTTAAAGAGGTTTGTCCGGATTCCTATCACTTTTAGTTTTCCGTAGTCCTAGGCAGTTTAGTGATGGACTACAGCTTTTAGCATGCTATCTGTTTCTGTATTAATGATGAACGATGGAACATGGTCTGAGCAATCGCTTTGCCCCGCCGTGACAGTTTAAAAAACTTGTGATTAAAGAGCGGTCGCTGATATATGGCACTTTATGGTAGCATACATCTACTTTCAAACCATTGTAATTCTGTAAGGGTTTAGTATCTTGTACAGATCAACTGAAGAGACAACTCTGTTGATGCCAAACCAGCAGCGAGATTTTAAGAAAAGTGTTTTAACAGGCAGCGCGGATAATTTTATTCACTCCGTGGAATTTTGGCTGCGGTTATCCGATCTTTAAAAAAAAACAGTAAATATCGCTTACACTCAATAACAGTGGAAGAGCGTAACAGTTTTACATGCTTCTTTCCTCTATCACCGAACTGTTCGTCTCTGTGGGTTCTCATTCAAATGATTACCCAGCATACGTCCTAGGAGTCTGTTAGAGGAATTTTGAAATATCCTCTGTGTGACAACACTCTGTTATCTCTTTTTTGATTTCTCCTTCAGGCAGTTTCAAGTAACGCGAGACAGCTATCGTTCATAGGAAATCGTGAACTGTCATGTTCTTCCTGAATCGCATAATTCGTGTTTCTACTGACATCTTCTGAAGCAGGAGTCGGTGTGTGGTACGTTAAGCTGTGTCTGACATACCCTTCCATGTACAGTAGTCAAAATAAAAGTTGCATATTGCATTATTGTCAGTACCGGTAATAACAGGAAAAAAAATTGCTTTTATTCTGTCAGATTAAGTCACAAGAAAACGAAAATAAGATACACATTTCCACTTGATAAACACAAACAAAAAACAAAAACAACACCTTACTAGAGATTCCACTACTCACTGTCACCTTGCATAACACGTTTGTGAGCCGACTGGTCTTCCTCGTAGCTGGAGACACTTTTGAGTGCGGTTAGACATAATCCTTACCCAATTGTCCAGATAAACCTGTGGAATATTGCTCCATTCCTCCACGGCGGCCTCTATGTGGTCTCTGGTGGGACAGTACGATTACAAATCGCTTGTTACCATGGCCCACTCATTTTTAAAGCATTTGGGGGCCATTCCTTCAGACTGTCTGTATGCTCCACTAGGAAGGTGTTCACAAGATTGTGACTATGGGGGCGTGCATTGTCGTCCATCAGTGTGAATCCCGATCCAACATGTTCAACAAATGGAGCCACAATGCATACAAGGATGTCGTCCCGATACTTCATACTGGTCATTGTCCCATATATAGGCCCAAGTGGTGTCCTGTGGCCATAATGATACCACCCCAAAACTTGACCGATCCGCCTTGGTGAGGGTGGCGGTCTACTATGCAGTAGGGGTGTGAACGTTGTCCTCGTTGACTCTACACACGAATATCAGTATTTTCGTGTGGGAGACTGACAGAGGTCTTATCAGAAATCAACGACGCGTCCCACTGCTGCCTCGGGTTCACAAAGAGTGGTTTCGTGCTCATGCAGCACGAACCCCTCTCCGAACCCAATGTAGAGGAGCCTTGAGACGTCTTCTGGCATGTAATCCCTGCTCATGCAGCCTATTTCGTATCATTTGTGTAGATATCTGCAGTCTATGGCTGTTTGCAACTGTCGCCGTAGACGTGTCGCATTGTGATGAGGGTGTCTACTTGCTGTCATACGCAGATATCGATCCTGCACAGCTGTAGTTTTTCTTCTGTGGCCACCACTGTGACGATCCTCTACCGATCCTGTCTCTAGAAACTTGTTCCACATTCTAGAGACATTATTTTGACTCACAGTGACATTCACCGATTGTCTCATCCTGTCCTGCCCTCGTTGGAGTGACTATACGGAGCCTCTTATCGCACGTTATTGTTATCCAAACAATCATGAAGCGATCTTATGATGATACGCAGCACAAGTACTGAAATGTTGACAGGAGACACGGTCGCCATAGACTGCATTCATTTAGACCTCTGTATTTGCGTACACTTAGACTAAAGTACTGATCTTTCAACGAAAACAAGTATTTTGGGCGTTGTTAGTTGGAACAAGAGCGTGGAGGACTGCCAGTATGTTTGATGTTCCTAGACCGACGGTGTCCATGGTGACCAGGACATACACGTAGATACACGCAAATCGTGGCAATGTATCATTACTCAACAGGAGTAGTGGTCGGAAATCTACCCTCCCAATAAACAGGACGTGACTTAATTGACGTTAGAACACAATCAGTAGCTGGAACAGTTAGTTTCTGTAATCATAATGTGACAAAGACTGTATAAAATGAACCTCCATAGGAGGATAGCAAATTCTGATCTTCTGATTACAAACGATGTGTCAGCGTGGTTCAGATGGCACCGAAACCTGCTGTTATGTTGTTGGCTTCGGATCGTAGACTGGTTTGCTGTATCTCTCCACGGTAGTTTATGCCGTGCAAGGCTCTTGAATTCAGATCATCTTTGGTGGTAGTCAGACTACGTCTGAAACTGTCTACCAAGTGGCGAAGTAATGCTGAAAGGATGTTTCTCTTTGACAAGGATTAATCGGAAGACGTACAAGTGTCATTAAAATAAAACTACAGAATACCTCACACATCAGAGGATCCTAACAACGTGAAAGCAGCATGGTTGGCATTACGGAATGCAGTATCAGTGAGTGCAAAAGATGAGCTTGGATGCCGTCCGAAACGCAGAAGAAAACCTTGGTTCGATGAAGCCTGTCGGAAACCTGTCAAGACAAGCGGAGAGGCTAAAATTTTCTAGAGAAACTTTCGGAAGATGAAATGATAGCTTATTACGAGGCAAGGCTTGACACAGATGAACGCATAAGGAAGAAGAAACTGGAAAACCATAAGTCTGTTGATAGCAATCGAGGAATCAGTCATCACACTCCTTTTTCCATGCCCGCCAGAGGTGTCTACCGGCAACACTGAGTGCAAGTCTCTCAACCATCAGAGGAGGATTCAGTATAACGTTAAAGGCCCTCAAGAACAACAAGGCTCCGGGGGGGCGGGTGGGGGGGGGGGGGGGGGGGGTAGTGGCATCACAGCGGAGATGCTCCACTTGCGAAGTGAAACATTAATGGATGCTTTGAAGCTTTTAGTATCTACCATCTGAACAGCAGAAATAATTCGTGCTGGGAAGGGAGGAATTAAATGTCCCATATTCAAGAAGGGTGATGCTATACATTTATCCAACTATCGGTGGATTTTATTACTTGAAACCGGTTATTACGTCCTTACAACGCTGGTACTAAACGACATGAAACCACTGGCTGAAGGAACTGTAGGCACCTACCGATGTGGCTTCGTCCTTGGACGAGGGACTCTTGACCAAATATTTACCTTGAGCCAACTAACAGGAAAGTCTGACGTGTTTGATAGGGAATTATACCGTATCTTCATTGATTTTCGACAAGCTTATGAAAGCACTGACCGCTCCATATTATGGAATACGTTAGAGGAATTTGAAGTCCCATCGACATACATCAGGGTAATTGCAGATTGCTACTTTCAATCAGCTTGTCAAGTACAGTTCGGCAATCATCTATCGCCACCATTCAGTATTCGAAATTGTTTGAGACAAGAGGATCCATTGGCGCCAGTGCTATTCAACTTAGCCTTGAAAGAAGTGAGCCGTGACACTGGTCAAATCACAGAAATGGAGGTGGTGGGAGCGGGTACCACCTTGGCATTTGCTGATGATGTGTTTCTTGGTGACACCCTGGACCATGTATGCACTGACGCTTCCCGGCTTCTCCACAATACGAAGAAAATTTGGCTGGTGGTGAATAATGATAAAACAAAATGTCTCCTTGTATCACGCCGTCAAGCTCTCCTTCCTTCCATTGTTGTTGACGGGCATAGCTTTGAACGAGTTCACGAATTGAGTATCTGGGACCCGCACTGATTAATAAAGGTGAACTGACGAAACAAGTAAATCAACGAATAATAAGTGATAAATGCATGTTCTCTGGTCTGAACAATTTATTCAAGTCACGGTTGTTATCACAGGAGTATAAGACCCAGCTGTACATGACACTACTATGGCTAGTACTATTATAAGGTTGTGAAATCCGGGCGATATCAGCAACAAATGAAGACGCAATTTTTTGCCTTCGAGGGGCAGGCATCTCGAAAGACTTATGGAGCCGTCTACATATCATTGAAGGTAAATGGGAACAAAGAACAAAAGACGACCTGTACCAGCGGTTGGAAAAGTCACATACTGGCCGAATATTAGGGCAGAAGAGGCTACAGTGGTTTGATCGCATCCTTCGAGCTAATAGATCCCTCTCATACCGGATCGTCAATTCTCGATTTGCTGGAAGGTGCTCAAGGAGACGTCCAAGAACGCGATGGAAGGGCCGAGTATAAAAATCCTCAAACAAGAGGAGCCGACAGCAGCGGAAGATAAAGCTAGAGAACTGTAGCGATGGACTACTGTCTGCAATACATATCTGCTCTGTTGTGACTAGCTGACTCTGCTTGCTGTGTTCAAACCTTTATCTCCCTCTACAATGTTTACCCCTTACACGTTTACTTGATGCCTCAGGATATGACATTTCTACCATAAATTTCTTTTCTGCCCATATCAATTCAGTACCTCCTCATTATTTATGCTATCTACCCATACAATGTTCATTAGTCTTCTGCAGTACCTCATATCAAAAGTTTTTATTCAGTTCTTGCCTGGGCTGGTGATCGTCCACGTTTCACTTTCATCCAATGTTACGCTCCAGGTAAATACGTACGAAAAAACCATTTCAACACGTATTCGGTGTTAACAAATTTTCATTTTCGGAAATGGTTTTCTTGCAACTTATATCCTCTCTATTTCGCCATCGTTCGTATGCAAAATTCATCAACTTAGAGTCTCTCTTTCTCATATAATTCTCCCAGCATCAGATGATTGTATTCAACTACGTTCCATTAGCCTTGTTTTGCTTTTGTTGACATTCAATTTATAACCTTTTTTCAAGATTCTGTCCATTCCATTCAACTGCTTTTTCAAGTTCTTAGCCGTCTTTGACAGATGTTACTGTCATCGCCAAACCTAAAAATTTTAATTCCTTTGAAGTATTTATTGCAATGTCTCAGTTGCAAACAGTCACAATTGATAGCTAGCTTCGATCATATGTAATGATATCTTCAGATCTGACTAATCGCAAAATGTGAAAAGTCGAAATTCTTGAAAAATGAATGTAGTCAAAGCTGTAAATGAAGGTAACACCGGATAGTACGCTTATGACAATATTCCGTGGAGTCCAGAATTCACATCTTGTGATTAATCGGCTCTGAAGATGATCGTTATATCTGTTCGGATCCAGTTTACCAAGTGTGATTATTTGCAACTGAGACTGTTACAATAAATATTTTACAAATTTGAACAGTTGCGCAGTCTCTCGTGACAATAAGTCATCCATTTTCTTGTCCCTGAATTTTAATTTTCTTTCCAAATTTCTCCTTGATCTCGTTCAGTTTGCTCATTGCACAAATTGAATAAAACAGTGGATAGGTTACAACCGTGCTTCATTACGTTCTCAACTACAGCTCCACTGTCATGTCCTTCTACTCTTATACCTGCTGTCTGATTTTGTGTCAACAATGACTGTAGAAGAGTAGAGTAATAAAATGATTAATTGCATTGTTTCTAAGAATATGTAGCATTTCTGGGTGGCAGGCGCCAATAGAGGCCTACGCTCCAGACTGCCAACAACTGTGCAGCAGCATTTCCTTCCTTCCTCGGCTCAACAGTCGACTCTCAGAACAAGTCGGAAGACTTTTTAAAGGACATCATCTTTACGCCAGTGCTGATATTATGGCACTTGATAATGGCCTAAGGCCGAAATTGCAATAGTGTAATAAAAAACCTATAACAGTCACTGGCGTAAAGATGATGTCCTTCAAAAGTTTTGTACGACTGTGAATTCCAGCTACAACAAGTACATCAGTCAGAAGACGTTGACTCGGTAGCGTTCCTCCTCTGTTTGCTAATAAATTTCTAGTCCAACGAAACTGGTAGTACGACATAAACCATGGTGAATAATGTATTGCATTTCGTTGTTGTACGAGGGTCCGCATGAAGTTTTAACTACCACCCTAAAAAATAAAGTTACACTAATTAATTTGTTATTAGCAGGTAAACATATTCAATTCTAGTAAACACTGAAATCCCAGCACCACAGTACCGTAGCACGCCACTACAGAATACAGAACAAAACGGTGAATCTACTGATAATGGAGATGAGAAGCGCCATTTTGTTTTGAATCCTCTAGTAGCTTGCTACGGTACTGTGGCGTGTTGATTTCAATGTGTACCAGAATTACATATGTTTGTCCGGAAACCAACAAAAAAATTTATTTAATTTTATTTTTTCTGGGTGTTAGTAATAAAATTATGACTATTTGAGTGGCCCTTAGCTTTATGTAATTCTCTGAAAGTTAGAATTTTGCTTCTAAAATTCCCTCCCCCTCCCTCCCCCCAATTTTGTTCCAAGTGACAAAAAAATAGTGTGTGAAAAATTCCGTCTCAATCCAACGAATTGTAGGCGGCTTTCAATAGCCTTGAAGATGGAACATAGCATCCACAACACGTATTTTCGTTAGAACTCATTGTATTCTTCCTTATCTCCACGGTATACCTGTCTTTCGTAGAGTAATGTATGTGCCACATTCAAGCAACCCCAGCAATTGTTTAAAATAATTTTGATTCATCTTACTGAGAAATTCATTCGAGGAATTCAAAAAAGACACACAAAATTTAAGAAATATCAAATTTATTTTCAATAATCTACACATTTTCAGTTTGAGAAATGTTTTTATTTGTAATCATTTTGCAAAATTCGCTTCTTCGAATCAGAAGATAATTTAATTGAATGAATATTGAAAATTATTTATTCCTAAAAAAAGATTTAGTAGCAGCTGGGTAGTCCAGCGATGATTTGTAAAATAATTTGTTTCTCAGTTTCGACTTTTGTGAGAATGTTATTGTAGTCTTGAATGAGTTTGACACCTCCATCTGCAACATCAGTCACAACAACCATCTCAAGTTCATGAATTGCACTTTTGTAATGGGAATCGTCTTTCCATGTTCATGTGGTCTTTGTGGAGAAAATTGGAACTAATTAAAAATCTCGTGAAGAAAATTCAGTATTCATAAAACAAGAAGGATCATTTTCGTATATAATGTACTTTTGCACTCATTTTTTTCTCCTTCCTTCTCGTCACCTTTTTGTAATCTCAAAATAACTTACGGTATATTTGCCCTGACCTTTGTTGGGACATTGTCAACAAACAAAGCTAAAGCCACAGTATCTGTAACTAAATGCTAGAGATGATTTGAAAAGGTTTTTGCACCAATCTTACTGATTACTGGATCAATGTACTGATAATTTAACAGCTGACTCACGAATAGGAAATCGTTGTGTTGTGCCTTAACTGCTTCTGTTGACAGAAACCAAAGTCGGAAATATAGACGTGCAGGAAAACTACATATTCTTCTTAATGAGTTCTTCTCCATTACACATAGGTGAAACTGATCTTGAAACATGTACAACTTGAATGTGTAAATGGCCTATGCTATCCGCCTAGAATGAACTGCAGCTCCTGGGATCAGAAACCACATTCCATTCTTTAGAATGCCGCCAAGAAAGATCATAGTTAACTGCAGCAGTTCTCGGTAGTCATCTCGCGATTGTTCGTGCGTAGAAAGTTGGTTATGTAAGTGTTCTCGTCGAGTTTCAACCAAGTTATTCTAAAACTCTTGAAAAGTTCCTGTCCGGGCCAGAAGTTTCTCACATCAGTGAGTCGAAACAGTTCCTCTACACCAGTTCAAAAATGTGAAGACTACATGGGGTGTATAACATATCGTGACTGAACAATTTTTCTAGAGTTGTACAGCTGCCATTTACTCGACCTCTTTTGCTTGCTGACATATGACAGCAAAATTCCTAAACTTTGCCAGTTATACCTCACTTCTCTACTACATGGTAAACAACCATGGCCGGCCGCTGTGGCCGAGCGGTTCTAGGCGCTTTAGTTCGGAACCGCGCTGCTGCTATGGTCGCAGTTTCGAATCCTGCCTCAGGCATGGATGTGTGTGATGTCCTTAGGTTAGTTACGTTTAAGTAGTCCTAAATCTAGGGGACTGATGACCTCAGATGTTAAGTCCCATAGTGCTCAGAGCCATTTGAAGCAACCATGGCTTGATCTTCTCGAGAAGATATTGAGATTTCGGTTACTCCCAACAATTGTTCCTTGCCTTGAAAAGTTACTAATACTGCCAGCCTATTTACTTTTTCCACACCTTGTGTGCTGAGAGCAACTTTCCATCCCACTGCAACATTAAATCGCTGCCAATACCACAGCAGTATCTTTACTGTAAAAGTTTGCTGCTAGACTACAGTAATGGAAGGAAGAGGCCACTTTTACTCCTTTAGGGCTATTGCAGCCGTCTGTACCTACACTGTTAATGTCTAACTAGTGATAATATTGTAATAGTCTCTGTACTTTAAAGTATTAAAATAGGGTTGTTTAAAACAAGTGTATCTAATGATAAGAGTTTATTTAATAGTAACAATAATAATGAGAAACTGCGTACAAAATTAACACAGCAAAAATTCAAAGCTTCATGGTCAGTGAGGGTCGTCTTGTAGTTGCCTGACTGAGCTAAAATTTTCCGTATATCGTTTCCTTTATTGATTGGAAATCAAGGAGGTGGGAGTTAAACTTTTAGAAGGTTGAAACATAAGAGCCACCCTAATGCCGACACTTCGAATTTCTGTGCGGCGGTTTCAATGCCGGCTCTATAAACATTTATGTGTTCGTTTGCATGTCACATTTATCTTCGTAGATACTCGGTTCGAAGCACAAGACACATCGCATAAACCGCATATATCTTGTGGCTGCGCTGTGTTACAGAGGCATTCCTCTGGAACTCTGCTTCTGTAAAAGACCGTTGATATGCTATTTTTCTATGTGAAGCCATTGCCTGTACTCTGAGCGTACTGGAGCCCTCCATTGCCATCTGGTGACCGTTGGACGTCACAGATTGCATTTGCTGTTCTGGGAATTGCTTACGTAAACAGGTGGGCGAGACCGCATTGCTGCCTTACGCTCACCTTCATTGGCAACTGCCCGGCACTTCTTCCACCTTGGAAGACTTCCGTTGCATTAATTGTAAAAAGAACATGCAGATATGGAAAGTCTGAGGCGTACTACGTTTTATGGGGCTCATACTGCGCGTAATTGCAATTGTTACTAGCAAAATAGTATTGGCCGTAAATTATTAAATCCCCGTAAAATTTACGATTGCAGTTGGTATCTCTTCGCAGTTCCCTCCAATATCGACACATGAGCGATACGTGCTTTTGACAAGGGAACCTCCCCATCGCACCCCCCTCAGATTTAGTTATAAGTTGGCACAGTGGATAGGCCTTGATAAACTGAACACAGATCAATTGAGAAAACAGGAAGAAGTTGTGTGGAACTGTGAAAAAATAAGCAAAATATACAAACCGAGTAGTCCATGGGCCACATAGACAACATCACGGAGACAGGCAGCTCAGGAGCGCCGTGGTCCCGTGGTAGCGTGAGCAGCTGCAGAAGGAGATGTCCTTGGTTTAAGTCTTCCCTCGAGTGAAAATTTTACTTTCTTTATTTTTTCATAGTTATTATCTGTCCGTTCGTTCATTGACGTCTCTGTTCACTGTAATAAGTTTAGTGTCTGTGTTTTGCGACCGCATCGCAAAACCGTGCGATTAGTAGACGAAAGGACGTGCCTCTCCAATGGGAACCGAAAACATTTGATCGCAAGGTCATAGGTCAACCTATTCCTCCACAGGAAAATATCTGATATATTCTATACGACACTGGTGACGGCATGTGCGTCACATGACAGGAATATGTTGTCGACCAACCTAACTTGTACACTTGGCGAATGGGTAAAAAGATTCTTCTACCTTGCCCGATTTACGTTTTCTTGTGAATGTGATAATCACTCCCAAAAAAAGTGATGAAAACATAAGAGTTTCACATAAACTGAAAATAAAAAATTAAACTTTTCTCTCGATGGAAGATTTAAACCAAGGTCCTTTCGTTCCGCAGCTGCTCACGTTACCACGAGACTACGGCGCTCCTGCGCTTTTAGTGCCCTTGATGTTGCCTATCTTACCATGAACTACTCAGTTTGTATATTTTGCTTATTTTTTCACAGTTCCACACAACTTCTTCCTGTTTTCTCAATTGATCTGTGTTCAGTTTTTCAAGGCCTATCCACTGTGCCAACTTATAACTAAATCTGAGGGGGGTGCGATGGGGAGGTTCCCTTGTGAGTGCCATTGTGGCAGACATTGTTGTTAACAATGGCTGATTCCAGTGTTTTGCTGACACTGGCTCTCCTCTAAATGTAATGAATGTTTAGTAATGATGTGGTTGTTTTCTAATAGTAGGCATATTTGTTTTATTGCTTACAGTTTATCTTAGTGTGGTATCTTAGGTGAAATACCAAGCAGTCACAGTTCGAAGAGTGTTAGTTTCTATCACATTGGCCCTCTTCAGTGCTAATCTCGTCTTTTGCTGTTGAAACTGGCACAGTATAGATGGTTCTGAGTCTCATTTTGATACTAACAGACTGAGTGATATGCTTGGGAACTTCACCTGGGCAGCAGCAGCAGAATCTACAACCACCTCAAGGAAGTAAAGTATTCTCATTTTGTCCTTCGAGCAAACGAAGAATGACGACATTTTGTAACCATTGATCAAGAGCAATTTATGCAGAATACTGAGCTACGTCTTGCTTGGATTTCGCGAGTAGTGTCTATTGCAGAAGAATCTACTCATCTTGTTAAATATCATCCTCTTGGTGCTACGATTATTATAACTTGCACCTAGAGCGTAACATAAATCATGACTTCAAATTATGACGTCTTTTCCAATAACATTTTGAGCAGTAAAATTGTCGTTATATGGCTCAAATGGCTATAAGCACTATGGGACTTAACATCTGAGGTCATCAAACCCACAGACTTAAAACTACTTAAACCTAACTAACCTAAGGACATACCACACTCATCCATGCCCAAGGAAGAAGTCGAACCTGAGACCGTAGCAGCAGCGCGGTTAGGGGCTGAAGCGCCTAGAACCGCTCGGTCACATCGGCCGGCTGTCGTTATATGGTATAAAACAAGATAGTTTGTATGTAACATACCACTGTAGGTCTAATAATAATAATTAACTAGTGCAGTAAATAATGACTTCCTTTGAATAAAATCTAGACTAGTAAAATTTACAGTGGTTTAGTAGCAATACATCATTTTCTCCTTAGTGCTCTAGGATTAAATGCATACCTGGGATTTAATCTGTAATGACTAATATCGCATGATACCTAACATAAATAATTTCTTGGCAATGAACAGTTAAATCAGACACAGAAATTGCTTACACACCAGCTGCCGACAGAATACAGGCGAAAGTTTGGAGTAGATTTCTGAACCACATTAAATTCACTTTCGAGAGCAATTTTTCGAAATAAGATCGCCTACAAAATACATGATATAATTATGAAGAATGTGTGTATGTTTAGTGAATTAGGAGCGCTCAACGATGACATTATCAGCGGCCATGTCAGCAACTCATGGTCTAGTGGCTAGCGTTGCTGCCTCTGGGCCACAGGGTCCCGGGTTCAATTTCCGGCCGGGTTGGAAATTTTTCTCTGCTCGGGGACTGCATGTTCGTGTTTTCCTCATCATTTCACCATCCTCATCATCATTTTTACAGTGGCTAGATTGGACTGCAAAAGAAGTGGACAGTGTAAAAATTGGGACTCTGTACGGGTGCTGATGACCGCGCGGTTGAGCGCTCCACAAACCAATCATCATCATCATCAGCGCCCATACGAAGATTAGTAGACGCGAAGCCGGGCAAAACGTAGAAAATGCAATAAAAAGTATAAAAAGCAATCTGATATAAAATCGCACACGCTCTCTCCTAATGCCACTCATGATGACCTGCACATTCAGACCAGCTCATCTCATGTAACAGAGCATTAAAAAGGCCATATGTTCTAAAACTGCCAATTAAAACTCAAGTAAGACAAGAGGAAAACTAAAATAGATTCTCAGCGATATGGGGCAGGCTGATCACTTACAAAAACACGGATGAGCCAGCCACCTTGCTAATGCATTAAATTTATTGCCGTAAACTTATAGCGAACAGGTCGGACATTGCATAAAACTTTAAAAAAATGCACATTCGTGTCATTATCGTTTAAAGTAGAGGATAAATCAGTTGACAAATGAGCTGCTGCTCTCTTATCTGAATACAAAAAACGGTCTACTAAAATGTGGGGCACTGTGATCATCCACATGCCACAAGTAACACATGTGAGAGTCGTTTTGCTGGAGCAAGAAGGCATGCAACATAGGGCTGGCGGCTTTCCATGCTCGCGTTTTCTCTACTATCACAGAAACGAAGACGAAGTGTAGACATTTTCTCGTTATTCAAAGCAGAAGTGAAGCGACTAAAAGGACATTTACTGTATGCATTCGACAATTTTCTTATTATTAGGTCTCACAGACATGTAGAATTGTCTAAATGACAACGCTTTCGCCATTTGACTATCATCCTATTTCCTTCTGGATGCACTATTGCAATTTCGTCTTTGTAGCCATTGTGGAGTGATTCATTATATTTGTTTCAAAATTATTTACTCTGAATATCGTAATGTATGTCTTTGTGTAGAACTGTTGACAACATAAATGACACTTTCATTTCGTACTTTAACATAGCATAAAACTGGAGTCGACACGATGTTCCCTGTATGGTTAAATAATGAAAATGATGTTCTTGATATATACTATGACATGCAACGCAAATAATTTCGAAAGGACTTTAACGAATCAGTCTACAAAGACGAAACTGTGGTATTGTTTACAGAAGGAAATTAATAAACAGTCAAATGCTATTTTTGTTGTGGTCAGTTGGTTGCAGCTTTTTATGTTAGTCTATACCGTGTGTTCAGAAATTCTCGTTACAGATTTCCAGGACTTTTGGAGGGAAATGAGTGCATTAAATTTTCTATAGGAACCTATCTTCGGAAACGTACCGTTGCAACCGTTTGAAAATATGTTTGCTAGGTAGGTATGCAACAGCGTAGTAATGGTGGGGTATGGTTTCGTCGGATCGGGTGATGTCATTTGACGTCTGTCCTACCTCTCTGACGTGGCTCGAACATAATTCATGTGTCTCTGAGTGTTCGATCAACATGGTTGAGTATACGTTTGCAGAGTACACTGACATGAACCTTCTGAATGGCGAAGCTCACGGTAACGGAAGATTGCTCTACATCTTTATCTAGATCGTTTTCCACAATGTCCGACTCCATCACGTATCCTTTTCGCCACAATTACGCAAGAGCTTCGAAAAGGGTACCTTTACCATCAGCATTCGTGACTGTGGTGCTCCAAGGAAACTCCTTATACCCGAATTGGAAGAGGCCGTACTGCATCACGCTGTAGAGAACCCATCATCAATACACGAGCAATTTCTTTGGCTATTAATGAGTGGAATTTGAAAAGTGTTATAGTGAATCACTTGTAAAAGTGGTCGTGTTACTAACATGTTTTCAAACGGCTGTAGCACGGAAACGGTACATTTACGGACACAGGTTCCAATTCAAAATACACTTATAAGCCGAAACATTATGACTACTGCTGCCCCCCCTCCCACCTCCCTCCCCCCTCCCCCCGCGACGATGGATCCCGCCTGGTGGCGGTAACGAAAGTATGTAAGTGGAGCAGACATGGACGGCGGATATTACCCTAACGAAGATATGGGTTGCAAGTGGAGAAATTCATTGATATAAGCGACTTTCACAAAGGGCAGATTATTATGAAGTAGAACCTGCGAACGAGTATCTCGAAAATGGTGAAGCTGGTTGAATGTTCACGTGCTACTGTTGTGAGCATCTACGGAAAGAGGTAGGTCAGTGAAACTACCAGTAGGTGCTAAATGGTTGACTCTTCACAGAACGTGGGGTTCGGAGGCTTGTTATCTCTCGCTAAAGAGTACAATACTGATCCGCACACAAGTGTTTCGGGGCTCACCGTTCATCGTACAGGGTGTTTCAAAAATGACCGGTATATTTGAAACGGCAATAAAAACTAAACGAGCAGCGATAGAAATACACCGTTTGTTGCGATATGCTTGGGACAACAGTACATTTTCAGGCGGACAAACTTTCGAAATTACAGTAGTTACAATTTTCAACAACAGATGGCGCTGCAAGTGATGTGAAAGATATAGAAGACAACGCAGTCTGTGGGTGCGCCATTCTGTACATCGTCTTTCTGCTGTAAGCGTGTGCTGTTCACAATGTGCAAGTGTGCTGTAGACAACATGGTTTATTCCTTAGAACAGAGGATTTTTCTGGTGTTGGAATTCCACCGCCTAGAACACAGTGTTGTTGCAACAAGACGAAGTTTTCAACGGAGGTTTAATGTAACCAAAGGACCGAAAAGCGATACAATAAAGGATCTGTTTGAAAAATTTCAACGGACTGGGAACGTGACGGATGAACGTGCTGGAAAGGTAGGGCGACCATGTAGGGCAACGCGCAGCTAGTGCAGCAGGTGATCCAACAGCGGCCTCGGGTTTCCGTTCGCCGTGTTGCAGCTGCGGTCCAAATGACGCCAACGTCCACGTATCGTCTCATGCGCCAGAGTTTACACCTCTATCCATACAAAATTCAAACGCGGCAACCCCTCAGCGCCGCTACCATTGCTGCACGAGAGACATTCGCTAACGATATAGTGCACAGGATTGATGACGGCGATATGCATGTGGGCAGCATTTGGTTTACTGACGAAGCTTATTTTTACCTGGACGGCTTCGTCAATAAACAGAACTGGCGCATATGGGGAACCGAAAAGCCCCATGTTGCAGTCCCATCGTCCCTGCACCCTCAAAAAGTACTGGTCTGGGCCGCCATTTCTTCCAAAGGAATCATTGGCCCATTTTTCAGATCCGAAACGATTACTGCATCACGCTATCTGGACATTCTTCGTGAATTTGTGGCGGTACAAACTGCCTTAGACGACACTGCGAACACCTCGTGGTTTATGCAAGATGGTGCCCGGCCACATCGCACGGCCGACGTCTTTAATGTCCTGAATGAATATTTCGATGATCGTGTGATTGCTTTGGGCTATCCGAAACATACAGGAGGCGGCGTGGATTGGCCTCCCTATTCGCCAGACATGAACCCCTGTGACTTCTTTCTGTGGGGACACTTGAAAGACCAGGTGTACCGCCAGAATCCAGAAACAATTGAACAGCTGAAGCAGTACATCTCATCTGCATGTGAAGCCATTCCGCCAGACACGTTGTCAAAGGTTTCGGGTAATTTCATTCAGAGACTACGCCATATTATTGCTACGCATGGTGGATATGTGGAAAATATCGTACTATAGAGTTTCCCAGACCGCAGCGCCATCTGTTGTTGAAAATTGTAACTACTGTAATTTCGAAAGTTTGTCTGCCTGAAAATGTACTGTTGTCCCAAGCATATTGCAACAAACGGTGTATTTCTATCGCTGCTCGTTTAGTTTTTATTGCCGTTTCAAATATACCGGTCATTTTTGAAACACCCTGTACATTGATGAACGTGGAGCTGCGCAACAGAACACCCCCACGTGTTCACATGTTGACCCAACGACATCGTCAATTACGAATGCTGTGGGCACGCAGTCATCGGGATTCGACCGTCGAGCAATGGAAACGAGTCGGCTCTTCGGGTAAATCACATTTTTGCTGCACTAGGTGGCTGGTCGCCTCCACAAACGTCGCCATTGAGGTCAACAGCGACTCTAAAACTGCAGCGCGTCACGGACTCAGGCTGGTGGGAGCAGTATTATGCTAGGAGAGACATTCTCCTGCGCTTGCATGCGACCTGTGGTACTAATCGAAGACAAGCTTACAGCTGCGAACCATCTGCATCCCTTCATGCTTGATGTCTTCCGCGACGGCGATGTCCTCTTTCAGCACTATGATTGCCTGTCTCGGAGCCAGAACCTTACTTCATTGATGTCTCAGCTACCAAAGTCGCCTGATGCAACTCCTATGGAACCCATCTGGGTCGCTATTGGGCGGCATCACCGAGCCCGCAGATAAGCGGCCCGTTATTTACACGATTATATGACCTGCTTGTAGACATCTAATGCCACTGTACAGGATGGCAGCCAGTCAAGGAATATTTTAGGGAATTAGTTTAAAAAAATATTTTTTTTTTCAAAGGCTCAGTGGAATCTTTACAAAATTTCTCCCTTAGTAGTTCACGCCGTTTTTACGTGACACAAGTCGCTTGCCTTTCAAAACCGAAGCAGTTCTGTTCAGTTAAAGCTGCTGACAGGAGACGCCCTGAGCCCTCTGCTGAAATTGCTAGCGAATTCACGCCATTGGTTTCAGCCAATAGCGTGCACGGGATACCGATCACGTGTGTGGACGCCGGAGCGTCCTGCGGTGCAGAACACACTTGCTTCTCTCTCTTGTAATCCAGACCTCGAGCAGAACAGACGCCTTTTTGGAAGGCAGAGCCTCTGGCTCTGCTTTCACGACCGGCCACCAACGTAAGTCAACATGAACCGCTTCCCCTTCCGTTGTCCATTTCATTTAATTGTTCGACCTCATACACTGGCCAAACCTGCTGACTTTCGACCCTAGGCGCGCCTTTTGTACTCCGTACATCGAAATACATCCTCTTTATTGTACTTAATTTCCTGTTTTGTCATTTACCGGCAGCCGTGAACGCCCACTATCAATTCCTGACCGCTTGACCTCCTGCACACTACCGCCACGAAGCATATTTAACAACCTTCTTCCCCCTTCCCTGCCATTTTATACATTAACATTGGTGTCAGACGTTTCTCTCCCCATCCCCAAACCACGTACTCTTTTATAATTGGTGTCAGAAGTGGAATGTAACAATTAATATCCCCCCCTTACCGGCACATACTCTTTTACGCCACATATCTACACAAACCTACCAACAAACTGTCGGATCCCTGATACGAAAAATCAGTGATGTATTTCGCTCCAAACACGGGCGAACACCTATTAAGCAGGTGGTCATAATGTTTTGATTCATCAGTGTATTACCAATTCACATCCCTCTTCAAGTCCTAAAGTCTGTAACACGAAATTCCGAACGTCTTGTATTTTATCCCTGCTACTTCCAGAATTTCAAAGACCGTTTTATAGTCAATAGCCGCTCGGGGTAGCCACGTCGTCCGGGGTGCCTTGCCACGGTTCGCGCGTCTGCCCCTGTCTGAGGTTCGAGTCCTCCCTCGGGCATGGGTGCGTGTGTTGTCCTTAGCGTAAGTTAGTTTAAGTTAGATTAAGTAGTGCGTTAGCCTAGAGACCGATGACCTCAGCAGTTTGGTCCCATAGGAACTTACCACACATTTCCTGGCAATATAAAGAAGGCTTTCTATAAATCTCCAAATGAATTTTTTTCGTCTTAGCCTCTGCAAAAGTGCAGCAACTTTTTCTAGCTGCAGAACAAGCGAACGGAAGCGAGGAGCAAGACGATCGTGACTGAACACTGTTAATACTGCATCCAGTAACTAGTTAGTAATATTTGGTGCATGTGACAATATTTCAGGTGATTACATCACGTGAGCCTCTCTATATGCGAATAACTACTGCACCCACATCCATTTCAACCTGCTTACTGTATTCATTTCTTGGTGTCCCTCTACAGGGTTTACACCCCACACTTCTCTCTATTAAAAACTGACATTCCTTGATGCCTTAAGATGTGTCCTATCAACCTATCCCTTCTTTTAGTCACTTCGCACTTTTTTCGCAATTCGATTCGGTACTTCTTCATTAGTTACTTGATTTAGCCATCTAAACTTAAGCGTTCTTTTATAGCAGGACGTTTAAAAACGCTTGTATGCACTTGTTGCCTGAGCTGTTGATCGTCCATATTTCACTTCCGTACAAGGCTACAATCCTTTCCCCTGTCTTGACAGAATTACGATGTAATCGGGAATCCTCAAAGTTTTAATTAAAGAACTTTCAGCATTGCAGCGCGTCAGCAATCGCACGTAACGAAATAATTATGAAAAATCCGCCTCGATTGCACAAACTACCTGGTGTTTACCTAGGTTTCAGAGTGGGTAACCTCGCCTTCTTCAGAACAAATATAAAACAGCTTACCTAAATAGGCGTAGTCAAAGGCTAAAATCAACACCTACAGCGGCAAGACCCCATAAATTGATTTTAGCCTTTGACTGTGCCTATTTAGGCAAGCTGTTTTATATTTGTTCTGAAGAAGGCGAGGTTACCCACGCTGAAACCTAGATAAACACCAGGTAGTTTGTGCAATCGAGGCGGATTTTTCATAATTAAAGTTTTATTTTCTTCTCACTGGATTTTAACTGCCTTTCCGAATTTGTTCTTCGTTTGCTTCACAACTTGCTCAAAATAGCGGCTGATTAACATCGGGGTAGGCTACAACCTACGTAGTTTGTCTCCCTTGTGAGCTATAAGCTACAGTCTTTCTGTCAAGTCCTTCAATTGTTTATGACTGCAGTCTGTTTTCTGTACAAGTTGTTGATAACGTTTCGCTCCCTGTATTATGTCTGTGCTACTTTCAGAGTTTCAAAAAGAAAACTTTCTCTGAATCTACAAATGAAACTGTTTGCGTCTTCGTTTAAACTCCTCAAAAGTCTAGTATCTTCTACTGACTGAAGCAGCAAATGGAAGAGAGGGACAAGGCGATTGTGGTTAAGCGTATTCATTCTGCACCTTGCAGCCAGTAGCCAGTAGGCACCAATTATCGCCTCATATGGTAATGTATATATTTGAGGTGATGACGTCACAGTGCGCCGCGCGGCCAAATACATCCGCGCCCGCGTTATGTAGGTCGTGCGCGCGTGCACCAGCGGCTTCTAGAAGGTCGGCGAGGTATCGACGCGTGACGTCACTGGTGACGCGACCTTGTGGCGGCAGCATCAGCTGGCGGAAGGCGGCGGCGCGGCGGCGGCGGCGCTCAGGTCACGTGACTGCCGCGGCGGGAATCGGTGGGGCCCTACGCTCGCTCGAGGGCTGCCAAACACGGCGCGGAGAAGCCATGTGCGACGTTGCGCCGCGCCGCGACCCACGCGAGGCCGCCGCAGCTGATCGATACCTGCCGGCCCAGCTGCGCAGCAGGCCTTCCTCCGTCCCTTCCTCGGCTCCTCTTTACCTCCTCCGCATTCTTTTCTTAGCTGGTCAAAGTAAAGCACGAGGGGAGTTCAACAAGTAATGCTACACACTGGAGACAACACGCTGTTGAGTAGAGACTCCTGAGGAGATTTGGAAACTTGCGGTAAGGTCGTAAGGAACCAAACTACTGAGGTAATTGGTCCCTAAGCTTACACACTACTTAAACTAACTTACGCTAAGGACGACACACACACGCCCATGCCCGAGGGAGGACTCGAACCTCCGACGAGGGGAGCCGCACGGACCGTGACAAGACGCGTTAGACCGCGCGGCTAAGCCATGCGGCGTCTCCTGAGGAAGCTAGTCCACGTGTACTTGTAACAAGGACCCCACAATAAAGGCAAGGAATTCTAATACTCTTTTGACAGTGGTGAGGCCTGAGGATGGCGGTAATGTGCCGCCGAAACTAGTCGTGTGAGAGAATGAAGGCATTCTCAAGAAACAGCAATCGTGTTACTTTTTCTCGTATATATCATCAGCTGAAGTCCCTCGTCCGTGCAATAGGATGGAAATCCATTTTTTTCTGAAAGCGGTTTTGTTTTAGTCAGGGTTCCAATACACTGTACTATTCCCCACTCTTTTGTCTACAAAACCCCATTTTTCAACACAGTCTCCGATCAATGCGCCGGCCTTACACCACCTTACTGGGAAGGCCTGTATGCCGGCGTGATATCATTCTACTGATTGTCGCCGGAACTAACGTCTTGCTGCGTCAATTATCTCCCCGTCATCCGCGCACTACTTGTCGCACAGTGCATCTTTCATTGCGCCAGACAGGAAGTCGAAATGTGCGAGGTCCGGGTTCTGGGGTGGATAAGGCAGTGCAGTCAAATGAAGATTTGGAAGCTCCTCTCGGGTGCGCAGACTTGTGGCCCTGCGTTGTTTGTCATGGAGAAGAAGTTCGTTTGTGTTCTGTGCAGACAAACACACCGAAACCGCTTCCTCAATTTCCTGAGATGATCGTTGAACCAAGAGGGAGGACATTAAACAGAATAATCCCTTCCGAGTCCCAGAACGCGATCGCCAGTGCTCTACCGCCTGAGGGTGTGGCTTTGAACTTTTTCTTTCGAGAAGAGGTAGAGTACTGCCATCCCATGGATTGCCGTTTCGTTTCTGGTTCGAAGTGACGAACCCGCTTTTCATCGCTTGTGACAATGTGCGACAAAAAGCGGTCACGATCACCCTCCTAACGTGCAAGCAATTCCGCACAAGAGGTCCTCTGTTGTTCTTTATGGTCTTCTGTAAGGAGGCGAGGAATCCACCGGGCGCCGCTTAGAGTACCCCAACTGGTGGAGGAATGTGTCAGCACTACCAACAGATAACGTCCAGTTGTGCAGCGAGGTGTCTGACAGTGATCCATCGATCACCTCGAATGAAGCTGTCAGCATTTACAACACTGCAGGAGTCACAGCTGTATTGCGACCGGCGGGTGCTTGGAGACTGAACAGGTTCGTGCGACCTCGCCCTACGACTCATCGTGCTTTTACTCACAATCAGGTCACCATTGACATACTGCAGCGCCTCTGAATAACACCAATGCTATGATTTTCCGCCAAAAGAAACTCGACGACAGTTCTCTGCTTGGAATTCACCTCCGTTACTGACGCCATTTTGAAGGCCACGTATAGCGCTGCCACCTATCGGAACTTCATGAAACTATAAGAGCTGAAACGGGAATCTTCCATGATCTCGGCATAACAAATTCCGCATTTTTCAATCGAGATTGCCCGAGAAAAAAATGTGTTGCATTACTTATTGAACGCCCCTCGTTTATAAGCGAAGAAAAGAGTGGGTAATTATCTCGATAACGGAGAAGCTGGACAGCTGTCGGTGTGCTACTGCCGTATGCATCTATGAAAAGTGAAGGACGGTGAAACCAGGAGGCGGCGACAAGGTATTGAACTTCCACATCTGAAAAAGGAAGAGTTCGGTCGCTCTGGATAGTTAAAGTATTTTACAGTAGTTACTGCTTCCAGCTACTGAAATCTCTCTGCATATTTCTGCGCAGTACATTACCTTTTTAAGTTCAGGGTCAGCAACTGCACCAAAATTCAATCCTTGACAGGTCTTCCTGCGTTGCGCTGCAGTCTTCTTGCGTTGCAACCTCCAGCATCATCTGCTATTAGCCCACGGAATCTTCAACGTTGTTCACTGGATTATTAATACAATTTAAAAATATGCCCTATGACACTCCTTTGGGGTACCTACGAAATTGTCTGTGTCTGTGTCTATGTGTTCAAAAATGATATCCTGTCACAACAGGGCTTGTTGAGCAGTCATAAATACGACGGTGCTTTGATAAGTCTGGTAAATTTCAATGAAAGAATGGAAAATTTTTGTTGCGCCTTTATGGTTGGTAAGCTTGATAATTCGAACGACCGTGTAAAGAATTTGAACAATGTAAAGCGTACAGTTCATTGTCGAGAGGCATCCGAATTCGTTAGTGCGTGGACTGTGATTGAAACTGGAGAAAACCGACTTTCATGCTCTTATTTAACATTTTCATTTGAAAGGTAGGACTCCTGCAAAAATCAACACAGAACTTGAAGTTATCACGGACTCTGGACCATCACTGAAGACCATTTACTTTCGTATTAATGAATTTAAACATGGTCGGACAACTATCGTAGTCGAAGCACGCTACCTTGTCCTGTTGAGGTCACTATAGAGGAAACCGTTAACAAAATCCATGATATGGTAATACAAGACCACCGAATAAAAATTAGTGAGATTGCTGACACTGAAGGCATCTCAACTGAACAAGTGAATAGTATCCTGCATGGAGAATCGCCTATGAAGAAGCTGCGTGCGAGATGGGTGCTTGCAGTAGACCAAAAGTGAATCCGGCACAATATTTTAACACAATGTCTGGCCATGTTTAATCGCAATCAACAAGACCTTTTGCGCCGATTTGTGACTGTTGAGAAAACCAGGATCCTCCATTACACACCAGAATGAAAACGGCTGTCAAAACAATGGACAAAGACTGATGAAAGTGCACCGAAGAAGGCAAAGACCATTTTATCAGCTGGTAAGGTATTGGCCTCTGTTTTCTGGGATTCCCAAAGAATAGTCCTGATAGATTACTTGGAAAAAGGCAGAACCACAATTGAACCCTATTATGCTTCATTGAAACTCGCGTTGGATGATAAAAGACCGGAGTTGGACGCCAAAAGTGCTCTTTCACTGGGATAAGCACCACCGCAGCTGGTAAAACGGTGGGAGTGCATGAATCGGGATCTGAATCGGTTTCTCATTCAGCCTATTCACCAGACTTAAGCCCAAAATAACTTCTTTCTGTTCCCTGACTTGAAACTCTAGCTTTCTGGGAAGAAATTTTCATCAAAGGAAGAAGTGATAGTTGCAGTCGACGAATGTTGCGGAGTTTGACAGAACCTGTTATTCCGATGGGATGAAAAAACTGGAGAATCGCCGGACCAAGTGTATGTCCCTCAAAGTAGACTGTTGTTGCTTCTCTAGCAGTGCGCCGTACAATACGCTTCAGTTACGTAATATGTCATTGTGCTCAGCCAGCTCTGAGAAGTACTCCCGGCCAGTTGTCCACTTGAAGCGAGTCATCCTGCGTAGCTCGTACTACACGTCGCCTCAAAAATGGCTCTGAGCACTATGCGACCTAATTTCTGAGGTCATAAGTCGCCTAGAACTTAGAACTAATTAAACCTAACTAACGTAAGGACATCACACACATCCATGCCCGAGGCAGGATTCCAACTTGCGACCGTGGCGGTCGCTCGGTTGCAGACTGTAGCGCCTAGAACCGCTCGACCACTCCGGCCGGCACGCCGCCTTCACTAGTAGCTGCGGGCCTACGGGCTGCGCCTAATGCTGATGCTGGCAGGGGCTGAACTGGTGCTTCCCAGACAGGGGCCACCTTCTGGCTGACTTTTCAACCGACTTTAGGGCGCCTACCCGTCTGTCCATCGTTCGCATCCGGTGCTGAGGCGGTCACCCATACACCACTTGTTGCCGAGTCGCTGCCTGCCCTTCGCGTACGCATTTGCTATCGCCTGCTTCCGTCCGCGGGCCACTGACGCTGCGTCCTACAGCGGGGGTCGTAGGTTCGCACCCGTTCTCGGGTGTCTCCTGCACCGAGCCCACCAAAGGCTGTTACCTGGTAGCACTTACGGCACCAAAAGGCGCGACCGGCTCCAAGATGCTACTCCAGGCGGGTGTAAAATGAATGTGCACAACGGAAAATAATAAACGCTAAAATGAAGATTTGGCCCTGTCTGACTACACCCTGAAGCAGATCTTAGGATCTCTTAATTCTATAAATTACAATCTAAACATATATGAATGATGAAGGCAACTAATCCTACTAAATGATACACATTGTTCCTGTTTATATATTTACTGTAGATTTAAAAAAAACCTTTATATTGTTCAAATGTGTGTGAAATCTTATGGGACTTAACTGCTAAGGTTATCAGTCCCTAAGCTTACACACTACATAACCTAAATTATCCTAAGGACAAACACACACACCCATGCCAGAGGGAGGACTCGAACCTCCGCCGGGATCAGCCGCACAGTCCGTGACTGCAGCGCCTTAGACCACCCGGCTAATCCCGCGCGGCAAACCTTTATATTACAAAGTTTATATTTCCTAAGTAAAATTACTAATCAATTGCCTAACTCTGCCCCTTATTATGACTACGCAGTCTAATGTCAATAACGCGAAATGACTGACATCATCTACGTACCAAACACTAGAAGACCCTACTTTCAAAGATGATCTACTGTGGTGTTTCCGAAGTATAATCCTTCCAGTCCGCCTACAGAATTGGCCGGTCGCGACTCTATTGTGCCCTAGCGCTCAGGTGTCCCAACGACCGTCTCGCTACTTCCTGTGTTTAAGCAGGACCAACACACCTGTGTTGGCCTTTCACCCAGGGCTTGAGTTCCGCCTGCCGTTTCATTTCCACTGTCGTTCCAACCTCTACTAGTATGATAATAAAGGCAGTCCGTCACCTTTCATGCAAAAAGCGTGAACAGTTACTTACAAGGCGTACGTGACAATGTCAGTCTCCTTTATATATTCATATATACGATGTACAACCTATCACATGATACCTAATTGTGTTTGTAGATCACGGAAAAGTATGTGGATGGGTGCTTGTAAGGTGTGAAATTATAGCCACCTTACATGGCTTACCAGTGAGTTCACTGCCGCGTCGTGGCTGTCACGTTTCCGGCCTGAAACAGCTCTTTGTGCCCACCAATGATCTGATTTGGCTTCTACACGGCAGGTCTTCCGGGCCTAAGGATTCTATACACCGTCCGCCTCTTGCTGCCATTTGCTGAGCTGAGCAAGCTGTTCACGGCCACACTGCGCGTCCTCTACATCTGCAGCTACATTATACTCCGCTATCCACGTAACAGCGCGTGGCGGAGGATACTTCTGGCACCACCAACTGATTCCCCGCGCCCTTCCTGTTCCGCTCGTGTATGGCACGTCGGAAGAATAACTGGCGGAAAGCCTCTGTACTAGCTCTTTCTCTAATTTTCTTCTCATGATCATCTCGCGAGGTGCATTTGGTAGGAAGTAATATGTTGTCCAGCTCTTTTCAGAAAGTGCTTTCTCGAAATTTCAATAGTAAACCTCTCAATGATGCACAAGGCCTTTCTTGTAAAGTCTGCCACTGGCGTTTGTTGAGAATCTCTGTAACGCTCTCGCGCCCACTAAACGATCCCGTGACAAAACGCGCCGTTCTTCGGTGGATCTCCTCTATCAGTTCTACCTAGTAATGATCCCAGATAGATGAACAATACTCAACAAACGGTCGAATAAGTGCCTTGTAAGCCAATCCCTTCTTGGATCAGTTACGTTTCCTTGAATCTCGTCGGCCATTGTGGCCAAGCGGTTCTAGGCGCTTCATTCCGGAACCACGCGGCTGCTACGGTCGCAGGTTCGAATCCTGCCTCGGGCATGGATATGTGTGATGTCCGTAGGTAGGTTTAAGTAGTTTTAAGTCTAGGGGACTGATGACCTCAGATGTTAAGTCCCATAGAGCTTAGAGCCCTTTGAACCATGTGCATCTTGAATCTGTCTGGAATCTACTTTTCCTACTGTATGTTTTATGTACTCCTTCCACTTAAGGTCACTCCGGAAAGTTACTTCTAGATATTTTACGGTAGATACTGTTTCCAGCAGTTTCTCATCAATAGTGATAGTGATCAGTGGTGGATTTCAGTGGTGGTGGTGGTGGTGGTGGTGGTGGTGGTGGTGGTGGTGGGTTCTTATGTGATCAAACTGTTGAGGTTATCGGTCCCTAGGCTTACACACTACTTAATCTACCTTTAACTTACGCTAAGGACAACACACACACCCATGTCCGAGGGAGGAATCGAACCTCCGACGGGGGGAGACTCGCGAACCGTGGCAAGGCGCCCCTAGACCGCGCGGCAGTGGTAGATTTCGTTTCCTACGTATGCGCATATATTACGTTTATCTACGTTCAGGGTCAACTGCCAGAGCCTGTACCAGTCACCAAACCTCTGCAAGTCATTCTGCAAATAGATACTGTCTTCTGGCGTTGCCACTTTCTTATAGGCTATCACATCATCCGCGAATCGTCTTAAAGAGCTTCCGACGCTTTCTGCTAGATCATTTAAATACAGTAATAGTCCTACCACATTTCCCTGGAGTACTCCGAAAATTACATTCCCATCTGTCGATTTTGTTACGTAATAAGCGATGTGTTGCGTTCTATGTGCAAGGAAGTCTTGAATCCAGTCGCAAATCTAGGCCTAAATACGGTTAGATTACCACAACTAGGCAACGCCTTCGACTGCTGTACGAATTATGATCAATAAACTTGTCGTTATTTCGCACGGCATCTGTGATTGCGCAATGGCAGACCTCCTGAGTCTACGTGCCTGCTATCCTGGCAACCATCCTCGTGACCTGCAACTAGTTCAATAAACACTCGAGCCGTATTGACCCCGCTATAGCGACCAGCGCTTTTTACCGACCGACCCACCCAAACACGACGCGTCGCTCCTTGTCACTGCTTCACTTCTGCCAGTATTTCTCTGAGTTCGTGGCCCGATTCGGTAGATACCAGTGATCTGTCGTGAAGTTTCAAGATAACTAACTCATTCTGCTTCAGCCATTAGGATATGTTTTCCACTACAAATGAGGTCCACATCTAAATGCGTTGGTAGCAAAACAGAGCTTACATTGGCTACGCTCTGTCAATATTTGTACAAAAACGAACATTCTGCTTCTGTACAATAAGAAAGTATTACTACATCAAATGCCATTCCTGTTACGAAAACGCTGTCTCAGTGTTTCCTTTCGTTTCATTTGAAGATGCATTTGGAGATATTTACTGCTGATATATATACTCCTTGATACGGCTGTAGTGTAATAAGTGTTTACATACTGATTGCTCATTAGGCACTGATTCTTTTGTGGAATACCTACGATTCTTCGAAGGCATTGCTCTCGTTACTTCATCTTCAAAGTGTTTGCCAAATCAGCTCCAGTGTCTCTCTAGAATGAATCAAGATATCTCTTCCGTAATAGATAATATATCTTGGCTAAAGACATGCTTCCAGAGATTGAAGTTTGTTCTCGCTTGGAAGCTGGCAGATTACTCACTGATAGTCTGATGTGGACTCGACTGATTTCACATAGTATACCTATTTACTTCATTTAGTTACCGTTCAGTCACCGAAGCCTATCACTCACCCAATGATGTTGAAACTAATGATCTCATCATCAGTTTCTCTTGCAAGGAATGTGATTTCTCGTGCAGTTGTTCATTAGTTATGTCTAGGCTGCATCAGAACGCCTTTACTGAAAACTGGCTTCAGATTTGTAACTTTTTACAGCAGAGGGTATTCTGCATTGGACTTTCACGACAAGTTTATACTGTACGGCGGACCGGGAAAGGAACCCTGAGGTCAGCCATTCAAGAGTAGTTTTTAAAGTGACTCACCTGAAGATGTTCCTGTGACTGGTTCAGAGCTTCAAATGGCACTTCCTGTAAAACAGCTGGTATCTGGCATATATCGTTTCGAATGCCAGTCCAAGATACAGTCTTACTTTGCCCAAATTATTTAACACAACGAATACTTCAGAGCAAAGCAAGACATTTCATCTAATTACTATCTACGGACTCTCGAGAAATCGAACACTCCGTTGTTTTCATTTTCCCGTGTTTTCTAGTCCCATATGATGACTGGAGAGCATCTATGAAGTTTGTAATAAGAGTAAAGGAGCTAACGGCAATATGAAACATTGTCACATTTCGGAAACACGTTGGACCCACTCTAAGCCAACACACACTTATGATTCTAATTGTTGTATAAAATGCGGCAAGATTTTATCTCACAAGTGTTTGCTTCTTCCTACATTCCGTGCCTGGATCTTCTTTTGGCAAACTGCCTTTCTTCGTCGGAACGCGTTGCGAATAGCAGTCGACCTTACTTTCTCCCGCAGAGAGATTTCACGATAATTGTCCCCCCCCCCCTCTTCCTGCCCTCCCCCCCACCTCCCCCAACCCGCCAGGGGTTTTCATCGCCGCTTAACTGGGTGGCAGCTCAAACGCTTTCTCCTGGGAGCAGCCGACAGTCGTTCAGACCGCGCCTGTTTATGGCTCCAGACGTCAAAGTTTTCTATGGAACAGGCGGACAACACGCTTACTGCCTCCGACACGTAATACTTCGTTCCATTCTTACAGCTAATTTTGGTATGGAATGCTTAAACCTTCCAGGGCAATATTTAGCTGTGTTTCGTTAGGCACGTTTCCTTTTTTTACAAAAAGGGGCGAATGAACGATGCTGAAATATCGCCTCGCGGGTCTCATCATTTATTTCCTTGATAAACTGAAAAAGGTCCCTTTTTCTGTCTACGAAAGTTCTCCGGGATTTCACAGTTCACTACCACTAACCTCTTTGATATTATATATCTTACATGGTATCCGATTCGATAATACAATTAGGTTTACACATATTCATTGGCCTATTACAAGTAGACACAGAAAACCATTAACGTCTCCGTTAATAATTAAACAAAGTAGTTGATAGCCTGTAGGAGCAAACGCAAAATCAAGGAAAGATTAAACAGCAACACAAAAATCGATTTCACAGTAAAGAAAGAAATCTTAATACAAGCAATTCAAGAAAACATTGCAAATTAATATTACGGAAATATTTTTCCCTTCGTTTGTGTCCAATTTAAAAAATAATAAACTATGATGTAAAACTTAAGTCATGTTCCCATATATCCACATGTATTTTAAATAATTTCCCAGAGAAAAAAAAAACGTGAATCGATTTAATTGTTCGCTGCTTTCACATGGCAAAATCTGATTCATTTTACGTAACTGTTTATCCTTCAGGTTCTTTGCATTCACTTTCTTTAGGCAGCCTATCACACTATGCGGCATTTGTCAGCCGGTATCGCCGTGCTTTATGTTCAGTACAGTGCGTGCAGCAGATGTGATGGAGAAAGAGCTTATCAAGACAGTCTGTGCATATGTGAGGCAGGTATATGGACTCCTTAAAGCTCCTGCTGCTCCGCCAGCACACCCCCAGCAGATGTTGACACATGAGAGCTTAAATACCTGTTACAGATTTCGTCAGATATTCTTATCCATACAGTACAAAGTGTTCAGACACTGAAAGTTCGATACAGATATCCAAATAAAAATGTACTAGTTGTATGTGGAAACAGTTGTCAGATACAAAACAGATGGTCGCGAGTGAAGTCTCTCTTCCTTTAAAAATGTCAACAGTTTTCCTAAAGAGTCGGGCCCATTCTGTGACGAGCACAGAAATCCATTAATACGTATTCTCGAATGCTGCCGTATCTCAAGTCCACTTCTTCTGGTCTGACCTGCCTATGCCTATCTTGTTCCCAAGACCTCCATCGCCACAATGTCTCCTATCTGATACTTTCCTCTATTCGCTATAAAAGGTATTTCAAAAATTCTTTCTCCTCTCCCCTAGCGTTTATTCAGTCCAGTACGGGGTCCGCTTTTGCAAGGTTTGGCAGACAATTGGAATCCGTACTGATTCGTTCACTGTGATGTCCACTTCCTTCGCTTGTACATACGCGCTTCACACTGGAACAGCCCACTCGACCGCAGACACACTCTGTGCCATTACTAGAAGTCTGCGCTGGTGCGCAGTAATAGCGATTTTGCGGTTAATCTTTGGACATTCGCAGTAATAATTCCTTTATGGTTAAAAGTTAAACGACAATGGCAATATTACGTCTCTTATTTTGAATCACAAAAAATCGGTAATAATTATCATTAAGATGCAAAGAAATTATTATTGTATAAGTTATTACTACTCATTCGGGATGGAAAACGCAGTATCCTCGAAACGGTAGAAGCATTATTGATATCTGCAAGGACTAAAGATGGCGACATGGGAATTTTCCGAATTTTCCCAATGTTTACTCTGACATCTTGCTTTCGTCGTACCAGCAGCCGCCTTGTGCCTTAGCCATTTTATTTACGTTTATATTAACAGAGACCACTTACATAATTACCGAAAGCTGCTACAAACGGACACAAACGCTATTCAAGTTTAATTCAGTCATTGGAGTCTGCGCTTCATGGTACTGTTTGTGTAAAAAATATTAACATGTACGCAACGCAACGCTTACTATACGCTAAGTGTAGCACGCTAACGTGATTCACCATATTGACGAATTAATATGTATTTGATAAACTATTATATGGCTAATATTTAACAGTACGCAAGATGCTACGACAACTTGTAGTAAGACTTCATTTGGCTATCCAGTTTTAAGGAAACAATCTGTGGAAAGTTTCACAAAATAAGCCTTAATAGTTACAATCAAGAATGTAACAGACAATGTATTAAAACGTGCTCATGATTGACCTCTACGTTCTCAAACCAAGCAATGTGGATTACGAGGTCCAAATTCTGTAGACGAAAATTCAGACTAAGTGCAAACACACCGTCAGACCTCTAGCATACTTCACCGGGTTAAAGGGATTTTAATGTTTTAGTGTCCATGGATGAGGATAAACGGCTTACTGACGCAGTTGCGGATAAAGGACTTGGAATGTGGCAGCTTATTTCTTATCCGCTGAGACCACTAGCCAAAACTGACGTCTGTAATAGTCATGGATCTGCGCCCAAGACCTGATCATCAGTTACCTGATAATTTGTTCCTGGCACACACATTGGCAGGTGTTAGTGCAACGCTGTTTGAACGTCAGAGTGCGATCCAAGAAGAGGCATAAATATAACTGGACTGTGAGCAGTGCTGGATTCTTTCACCTGGTCACAAAATGAATTATTGCCGTGCATGTCTGTTATTGAGATATAAAGCACAGACTTGTGTCTTGATGGGGTTTGACTTCAGGTGATTAGTATCGTAATACACTGACGGAAAAAACGCAGAACGCACCCAGGCAGAGCCACAACTCATCAGAATACACAGCGGACCTCCATCCTGCTCTTTAGTGACCACTCGATTGACATCACTGAAGTCGCAAATACGCCGAACACTATTGTCTTCTCATAGCGTGTAGGCTTTCACGGCCGGCGTCTTCAGTAATTAAAACTTCCGGGCTAAGAGGCCGTGGTCCAATAGTAGAAATACTTCTCCCTGACGTTTCGTTGCCAGCTGCGGGCAACATCATCTGAGGTGATTCTACGACTGGCTGCTAGCCCGTGGAGGTCCTGTTTATATAGAGCGCGTAGAGGGCGCCACCACTCGTCACGTGTTGTCAACAGTAAAACTATCTCTGGCTGGCGTCATTACTCTCGATCGAAGGTAATCGATTGTCACATCTTTGGTACAGAGTCGATCGCCATATCTTATCTAGCTTCAAGCCTTCTTCTTTCCTGTTAAAATTATTCTGGTGTTTAAAAATCTCTACAGCCTCTCTATACATACGTGCATAATAATGTGATGTCTTAGCTAGCACGCTTGTCTCACTAAATTTTATTTCATGGTCACCCGTTTCAAAAACATGTTCCGCTGCAGCCGATTTGTCCGTGTGTCCCAGTCGACAGTTCCTTTCATGTTCAGTTAGGCGAGTATTGATACTTCTTTTTGTGGTTCCAATGTAAACCTTCCCACAACTACACGGAATCTTATAGACACCAGGAGTAGCTAGAGGGTGTCGTGCATCTTTCGCCGATCTTAAGCATTCACTAATCTTCTTGGTGGGTCTGAAGATTGTTTCAACTCTGAACTTGGCCAGCACTTTTCCGATACGGTCCGTAATATTGTGGATGAATGGAAGAAAAACTTTCCCCACCGATGGTTGTTGTTGTTGCACGTTTTCGTACATTTTTCTTCTGGGATGGAGTGCTCTATCTATCTCCTTGCCAGCGTACCCATTTTTCTGGAAAGCGGTTCGCAAGTGGTTTAGTTCCTCTTGCAAATAAGCTGGCTCACAGATTTTATTAGCCCTGTCCACCAATGTCTTGATAATACCTCTCTTCTGCCTGGGATGATGGTTTGAATGCTTATGAAGATAACGATCGGTATGCGTATCTTTTCTGTAGACTTTGTGACCCAGAGTCCCATCTACTCGTTTAATTACTGAGACGTCCAAAACATTTATCTGTCCGTTACTTTGTCTCCATAGTGAATTGTATTTTTGAATTGATGCTATTCAAATGCTTCAAAAAACGGTTCAGTTCTTCTTCACCGTGATTCCATATGACAAAAGTGTCGTCCACATACCGATACCACTTCAAAGGCCTTTTTCTGGC
The DNA here is from genome assembly GCF_021461385.2 of Schistocerca piceifrons. NCBI lineage: Eukaryota > Metazoa > Arthropoda > Insecta > Orthoptera > Acrididae > Schistocerca > Schistocerca piceifrons. The sequence goes on along the minus strand of NC_060139.1, from coordinate 397,870,145 downwards.
TGACTGCAGTGCTTGCTGTTCAAAAAATTCCATAAAAATATTAGCAACGGCTAGACTTAGAGGGCTACCCATTGCCACTCCATTAATTTGTTCATAGAACTCATTATTATACTGAAAATAAGTCGTGGAAAGGCAATGTCTAAACAAAGCTACTATATCAGTCGGAAATATGTCAGATATGCAAGCAAGAGCTTCGTTGACAGGATCCATGGTGAACAGAGACACCACATCAAAACTGACAAGAATATCACTGGGGCTGACGGTAATCTCCTTCAATTTTTCGATGAAGTGCATAGAGTTTTTAATATGATGATCAGTTTTTCCAATAAACGGTTGTAACAAGGTGGCAAGATGTCTAGCCAGCTCCTGAGTAGGGGACCCAATAGCACTTACTATCGGTCTAAGTGGGACATTAGGTTTATGCACCTTAGGTAGTCCATATAATCTAGGAGGATAAGCTTCCGTTTTGCAAAGATCTTTTTTATCCTCTGAAGGAATAGAAGACTTTTTTATTGATTGGTAACTGTCAACACTTTCGTTGTAGGATCCTTTTTCAACTTTTTATAAGTGGTAAGATCCAAAAGGTCATTTATCTTCTTATGGTAGTCTTCACTCTTCATCACCACGGTAGCATTTCCCTTGTCAGCAGAAAGTACAATAATACTCTTGCCCGCATTAATCTCCAGTAATGCTTTCTTTTCTCCTTGAGACAGATTACTGCTAGGTGGCTTAGCTTTACGCAGTATCCTGGCTGTTTCCACCCTAACTTCATCAGCAGTGTGTGATGGTAACAGCCGAATCCCCGCCTCTATATTAGCTACAATATCCTCCGTTGGAATCTTCAGTGGAGTAATTGCAAAATTACCTCCTTTCGAGAGAACAGAAGTTTCTTCCCTGGATAACTCTTTTCCGGACAAATTTATAACCGTTCGAGACTTGTCTATAACCGGTGTTTCCTGTCTGCTCTTATGTAGATAGTCAAACTTCTTCTTCTGTCTATTCGAAGACACTTCTGCACTATGTTCCATGGATCTAAATGTTAGCCCATCCACTGTCTTCTCTCTTGGTAGTGGCACATAGCCGTCCGGAGTCCAGTCTTCTTGCGACCGTACAGTGGCTACATAACTGCCAAGTCTTTCTGCAGTATCGCAAAGGGAACATCCAGCTTCTCGTAGCCTTATCACACGAAAAAAAATGGTTTTAATGGCTCTGAGCACCATGGGACTTAACTTCTGAGGTCATCAGTCCCCTAGAACATAGAACTACTTAAACCTAACCAACCTAAGGACATCACACACATCCGAGCCCGAGGCAGGATTCGAACCTGCGACCGTAGCGGTCGAGCGGTTCCAGACTGTAGCGCCTAGAACCGCTCGGCCACCACGGCCGGCTTATCACACGACCTCGACCAAAATCAGTGAGGTGTTGATAATGGCGTCATTTGTCACTTTGAAGGCATACTTGACTAACATCAACTCACCATGTCTACTCTCAAAGGTAACTAACGTTCACGAATGATGCAGCGTGTATTTAAAGCAGATCTGATTTGCGTCCCCATAGTGGCGCTATGAGCGCCAGTCTTATGTGATTTTTTTATTTTTTTTGTCAGTTTAGATGTAGTTCGTATTCACAGTGTGCTTCAATTTCTCTTCTACCTCTGAAAGCTCGACTCTTCAGCTGCCACTGCTGTATCGTTAACGCATATGAAATGAATGGAGTGATTTAGTTTTGGTTAGTCGTTCATTTACATGATATACAGCATTAGTGCTTGGATTCTTCCTTGTGACAGGTCATTCTTCTGTGTCCTCCGCGTACTTGTATTCGCGTAGAGTGTGAGGTAGAATCTCCTCCAGTGCAGAATAGTGCCAGACGGTGGTCGCTCGTCAGATCATATAGTTTAAGAGCAGCTTTCTGTGGCTGACAGTGTCATTTGCGGCTGTCAGATCGACGAGGTCATTCAATTTGCTTAGTTTAATCCTGTCCCCGACGTCCTGTTACGTGAATTAAACACTGTTTCTCGTGACGCCACTGCAACAGTAGTTCGTACTGTGTGTTGTTATTTATACGAGGGCGTGCTGAAAAGTAATGCCTCCGAACTTTTTGTGCGAAAACTCTTCAAGATTTTTAAATAAAACAAACGGTATTAATATTCTACATCATTGTTCTTCATGTCTACATATTTATTTCTCAACATAGTTACTCTGGCAACAAACACATTTCTCCCAATGAGAGATGTCCTTAGGTTCGTTAATTAGTTCTAAGTTCTAGGCGATTGATGACCTCAGAAGTTAAGTCGCATAGTGCTCAGAGCCATTGAACCAATGAGAGACCAGTTTGTTGATGCCGTCACTATAAAATGTTTGACTTCGTAAATTGAGCCAGAGCCTCACCTGTCCTTACGTCGCTATCAAAGTGAAGTAATCGAAGGTGTTTTTTAAGTTCTGGAAGTAGACGAAAATCGGATAAGGCGAAGTTGTGGCTCTGTGGAGGATGATGACAGTGAACCCGAGGCGTCGGACTGTTGCAGACGCCGCAGCACTCTTGTGTGTTCTGACATTGTCATGCTGAAGGAGAGATTGCCCGTGTGTGGAGCGAACTCTTCGAATTCGAAACTCGATTGCATCACGCTGTTTCTCACACACCGACATTGTTACTCTGCACACCGCCATGTTACATGTTACATGTTACAGTTCGAAGCCCTTAAACGGCAGAGGGCTGCAAATATGAAGACATGAAGACTAAAGATGTAGCGCGTTAATAACTGTCATTTTTTCTGTTATCATTCTTTCTTTAGTTGATTTAAATTCGTGGAGGTATACTCCTTCTATGAAACTAATTGAGGGCAGTTTGTTTATTGCCATACATGTTTCGCTTCTTTTATTTGAGAAGCATCTTCAGTGGCGATTTCCAGCGCTGTTAACTCACTCGTGTGGTCCTGGAAACGTATTCTTTAGTTTTCATGCCCCAACTGGCCTATTTCTGGCGTACTTTCACCCACATTTGTCACATAGCGTATATCACTTCCACTTTCCATTTTTTGATCAATTAGATCGATTAGTTGCATAGACGGAACATACCTCCACGAACGTTAATAACGTTTGTTTTTTATCTAAAATGCTTTAAAAGTTTTCACAGAAGAAATTCGGTGGCGCTACTTTTCAGCGTGCCTTTGTAGATTGCTATTAGGTCGTGTATGGCTCTGGCTCTGAGCACTACGGGACTTAACAGCTATAGTCATCAGTCCCCTAGAACTTAGAACTACTTAAACCTAACTAAGGACAACACACACACACATCCATGTCCGAGGCAGGATTCGAACCTGTGACCGTAGCGATCGCGCGGTTCCAGACTGAAGCGCCTAGAACCGCTCGGCTACCCCGGCCGGCAGGGCGTGTATGAAAGCATCGTGTTATCTGATGACAGACAGTTAAGAACTTGCAAGTTATTGGTAGCATAACGTCTTCTCGTCCGACGAAAATCTCGGCAATACTCTTCGCAATATTTCACTGTATTGTTTCGCGGTATCCCGCTACTAACAACTGCCCCTTCAAGTCTATCAAACTGAATTCTGGAAGAACTATCCCAGTACATTTCTTGGCACCAAGGATTGGGTATATGCACGAACTGCTTTTATTCTAGAATTAACTGATATTCAACTGGAAGCTGTTGACAGATTTTCTTCTCGACAGTTCATCTTATTTCTTCGGTTTCCAACTTCTCCGACAGAAAATACGGCAGTTTTCCTTTGCTGGTCGCCAAATTCTACATCTACTTCTACATCCACATCTACACTCCGCAACCACCTTACGCTATGTGGCGGAGGCTACTTTCTGTACAGATCCAAAGAAGAGCAGCGCGTTTCGCTACAGGTTCATTTAACAAGGACGAGAGCTTCACAGAGATGATCAGTCAATTACAGTGGCAGGCGCTACAAGAGGGACGTTCTGCAACACAGTGTGGTTTAATGATAAAAATCCGAGACCGTACGTTCTTAGAAGTCACCCAGTATAATGATTCCTCCTACGTACATCTCGCAGAAAGGTCACGAAGGTAAAACTAGAGAGTTTCGAACCCATATGAAGGCTTATCGGCAATCCTTCTTTCCGCGAACCATTCGCGATTGGACCAGGAAAAGGCGGACACCCAGTCTTTTGAGTTTTGATAAAACGAACTCGAGAAACACGTTTAAATTTAGGTCAAGATTTTGTACTTATTACTTGAAGACAAAGAAAATGCCGGTGAATTGGTTTATCTACGTCAGTATAAGTAAATAAACGTGCGAATTGCTCAGATTTTGCCACTTAGCTGATCTTGCGTCTCCTTTTACACTATCGTGCCAAAGATGAACACAGCAGCTTCAAAAACGACGTGAAATGTAGTGCACAACTGACGCACATCCACATCCGACGGCTAACACGTCGTATCATTTCTCCTTAAGAGCCGAATCTAAAGAAGGCGGTGATGTTACACGCTCGGGTCTGGAGCGAAACAGGGCTGTCCATTTCAGGAATGTTTTTATCTACAAACCATTGCCTGCCGAGTGCTACTTTATGCCAGGGTGCTTTGTCATGCTGATACAAACATTCATCGTCTCCAAACTATTCCTCCACTGTACTTAATACACGATGCTGTAAAATGTGTTCATTTAGTTCGACATTTATCGTATTTCTGTTTTTATTTTAGTTTATTTTATTTTTAAGAGCAATAGTGATCACATCCTAACCACAAAAACACCCCGATATCTTAACACCCCTCCTCTGTACTTCACTACACATGATGGCAGGTAAAGCTCTCCAGGCAATCCCCAAATCCACACCCTTCCATCGGATTGACGCCACTCTAAATAATTTATTTCCAGCCGTCCACTGTCCAGTGGCGTCGCCGTTACACCACCTCGAGCGTCACTTAGCGCTGTCTAAAGAAATTTATGACTTATGAGGAGTTCAGCTGCCGAGAAGTCTTCCGGGTTATACGGCCGTGGTCCAGGTAACTCTTCAATCACTGACGTTTCGTCCAAAGCTACGTTGGACATCTTCTGAGGTACTCCTGGTTGTGCTGAGTCTTGCCAGGAGCACCTCCGAAGATGTCCAACGTAACTTTGGACGAAACGTCAGGGGTAGAAGAGTTCCATGGACCACAGCCGTACAACCCGGAAGAATTCTCGGCAGCTGAAACATCCGGTCGTGAAAGCCTTCATTGTATGAGTATGAGGAGTTTGATCGACCACTGTAACCGAGCGACGTGGCACAGTGGCTAGCACACTGGACTCGTATTCGGGAGGACGATGGTTCAAATCCTCGTCTGGTCATCCAGATTTAGTTTTTCCGCGATTTCACTAAATCACTCCAGGCAAATGCCGGGATGGTTCCTGCGAAATGGCACAGTCGATTTCCTTCCCCCCTCCTTGCCACAATCCGAGCTTGTGCTTCGTCTCTAATGAGCTCGAGGTCGACAGGACGTTGAACCTAATCTTCCTTCCTTCCTTTCTCCGACCACTATACCCGATGTTTTTGATCTCCTTCACACAGTCGCTGTGCCAGCTGGACTACTGGTAGCACTTCGGAGCTGACGAGGGATTCCTTCCGCTGATTTCATGGAATTTTTTTACAACCGTGCTCCTTAATTTTCGACGGCCCTGTCCTCATGACTGACCCATTCTGGTGTTGCTCCTTCTCTGGTGACAACACAATAATCCTTGCCACCTTTTACGCTGGCGGATCCGCCTGCACTGACATCTAGCGGTAAATTCCACATTACATAGCAATGATCGGATGCTTTTTATCATGTAATGTACTTGGAATGTGCGAATACCATCACACCTTAATCAAAACATAATAACTCGTAATACAGGTGTGAATGCTACCCAACCATCAGTTACGTAAGTCATGGTTACAAACTATGGATTAGAATTATTTTCATGAGACCGGAAAAAATGGTGAGAGCCAACCTGGAAGTGGATCTGTTTAGGTTCTGAAGAAATGTAGGAACACACGAAGGAATAATGATCCTACGACTTTCTTAGGAGGTAGGTTAAAGAAAGGTAAACCTATATCCATACCAATTGTAGCTTTAGTTGAAGCTTTCGAGAACGTTGATTGCACCATACATTTCGAAATTTTGAAGGTATCAGGAATAAAATACAGGGAACGAACGGTTACTTACAACTCCTGCAGAAACCATATTGCATTTATAAGAGTCGTATAGAAATTGAGTGAATGCAGTGATTGAGAAGGGAATGAGACATGTTTGTAGCCTATTGCCAGTAATGCGCAGGGTGTATATTGAGCAGCCAGTAAAGGAAATTAAGGAGTAATTTCGATGAGAGTTAATTACAGTTCACCGAGCGAGGTGGCGCAGTGGTTAGACACTGGACTCGCATTCGGAAGGACGACGGTTCAATCCCGCGTCCGGCCATCCTGATTTAGGTTTTCCGTAATTTCCCTAAATCACTCCAGGCAAATGCCGGGATGGTTCCTCTGAAAGGGCACGGCCGACTTCCTTCCCCATCCTTCCCTAATCCGATGAGACCGATGACCACGCTGTCTGGTCTCCTTCCCCAAACCAACCAACCAACCAATTACAGTTCAGAAAGAAGAAATAAAAACTTTAAGGTTTGCCTAGAACGTTGTAATTCTGCCACAGACGGCAAAGGACTTGAAAAATCAGTTGAACGAAATGGATAGTCGTGAAAAGAAATCATTCAATGAAAATTAACAAAAGTAACACAAATGTAATGCAATGTGGTCGAGTTAAATCAGGTGATGTGTAGGATATTAGATTAGTAAATAAGATACTAAACGCAGTCAACGAGTTTCGTTATTTGGGGAGCAAAATAAATGGCCGAAGTGGAGACGACATAAAATGAAGACCGACAATAGCAAGAGAAGTATTTTTGGAAAACATAACTTGTTAACATTGAATGTAAATTACACTTTCAGAAAATTTTTTCATCCAAAACAACACAAATTGTACGCAACCAGACTTCAAAGTCATCAAATGATACAGATACCAAGCGAAAACTGACCAGAGGGGGAGAATGGCCCACCACGTCCATCAGTCGTTTACTCGGACAAGCATCTGAGTCTACCAAATTGTGCCCTGCGGTCTTTCACGAACATGAAAGTGATCTTCATATTTAAAAGAAAATGGCCAACACACAGACGACCTCTTGCGACTGCCTATTTTAACGTAAAACTGATTTTTCAGAAAAATACTGTCGAATTAAATTAGGTATATTTGAGGAGCGCCGGAACAAAAACCGATAAATCCGCATTCGCTGTTAATACAGAAAGTAACAAATAGTGATCTGTAAATGGCTCCACAAGCTATAAAAAGAAGAAACAACCATAAAACACCTGATGTCGCGTTGTGCTGAAAATTATTTTGTGGCAGCGTGTGTTATTACTCCCGTATCTCCCCCCTACAGCTCAAACACGCGAATACAGCAAAAGTGGATATATCGGGTTTTGTTCCGGCGCTCCTCATTTGTAACACATGCTGCAGCTAGGGCTATCTGACAAGCAACTTTCGCGAAAATATGGGAGCACGAAGAGCCATGTAGGGCGTCCGGTGTGGAGAAAGCAGGTACGCCTCGTCATCGCTGGCTACAGCTGCTTTCGTAGCTCGAGGCCCCCACAGTCGCGCTTAAAGGTCCACGGAGAGGCAACCGAAGCGAAAATGCAGAGGCGGAAACGCTGCGCCACTTGCAAAAACGGAATTTGGCATTCTCTGCGTACCCTTCTTCTTACGATGCTGTTACTCTTGTTATTACAATTAGCAAAAAAAAAAAAAAAGGTTCAAATGGCTCTGAGCACTATGCGACTTAACTTCTGAGGTCATCAGTCGCCTAGAACTTAGAACTATTTAAACCTAACTAACCTAAGGACATCACACTCATCCAAGCCCGAGGCAGGATTCGAACTTGCGACCACAGCGGTCGCGCGGTTCCAGAGTGAAGCGCCTAGAACCGCTCGGCCACACTGGCCGGCGACAGGCTGCAGAAGCTTGTACTCACATAGCTCATGACTCGTTTTCTGCTTCGTCAATGATGAACTTACGCACAGTGACCTACTGATGTTAAATGTGGCGTTAACATTATAGTCACATGGAAAATGAAAGAAGGAACGGAGAGATCGCTGCTGCCGGTAAATATATTGCTCTTCTAGAAATACAACAAAGAGAAATATCTGGCGTAAAGTCTTCCTGAAAACCAATTAACACCATATTCCGCATGTCGTCCTTCACTATGGATTGGTGTGCAATTGTCGTGATACATTACGTAGCATTAAATTGTCAGTTGTAAATATAACCTGTGCTTTCAGGAATGTGATATATTGTGTAGTATTATATCGTCAAACTTGACTTTGGTTTCCAGAAATTCTGGCCAAAGTATTCTTTTTCACAACTAATAGTTCCCAAATTTCATTCCATATTTTCATGTTTCTGAGAACTTTCGGGCGCTAGCAAAGATATTCGTATATTCAAGTGTTCCGTATAAGGTCGGTTCGTTGATTTGGGGGAGTGAACCAAACAGCGAGAACATCGGTTCCATCGGACTTGGGAAGGATTGGGAAGAAAGTCGACCGTGAATTTTCAAAAGGATCATCCCGGTATTTGCCTGAAACGACTTATCACGGGGAACCTAAACCAGGATGGCCGGACGCGGGTTTGAACCATCGTCCTACCGTCCTGTACACGGGAGACATATTTCAAGGAGAACTCAGAATGTTGCGCCCATCAAACTAACCAACAGCTTCGGGGTGCTGTCTTCCACTGAAACCGAAATTGGGACAGTGAGTGTCGCTTTATCTGTTCGAACACCTATCATGACCTGTGCCAAGAGCCAGCGAATACAAAGAGGAGGGATCTATCAATCGCCGCTAGTTCAAAACGTACTGCAAGTAACGCTACCCCTGAGATAAATGGCAAAAGAGATGGGAAGAAACATCAGGTCTGCTCAGCGTGTATACCTGGAGACCTCATTCAGCGTTTTGAAGAGGCAGTCACTGAAGGAACGGGGAGAAACCAATTGTACATCGTGGCGCACCTTGGAACAAACGATGCCTGCCGTCTGGGCTCCGAGGTCATACTTGGATCATTCCAGCTGCTAGCAGAGAAGGTTTGGGAATACCAGCCTTGCTCACGGAGTTTCAACGAAGCTCGTAATCTGTGTCATTGTCCCCAGAACAGATGGTGGCCTCCTGGTTCTGAGTGGAAGACTTGAACCAATCTGGAAGTTCTGTGAGAAGCTAAGCTGTGTCTTCCCGGACTAGCGCCATAGGATTGAGAGTTTTAGGGTCGCCATAGTTGGGTCAGGTGTGCACTACAAATCAGAAGCAATTAAACAAGTAGCTGTTTTATTTTTTTAAATTTTTTTATAGATTAGGTTACCTCCGCCCAATACGGATGAGGCATGCTGTAGGAAAACATGAAATATCTGTGTAAGATCCAAAGAAAACCTCGCGCTAGTAAGAGTATTAAAATCCTAATGGTTAACTGCCGAAGCATTCGCAGCGAAGTGCTAGAGTTTGAAGCGATCGTAAAATGCGCTGAAGCTCACATAATACTAAACCTAGGAAGCTGGTGAAGACCTGAAGTGGACACTAATGAGGTCTTTTGGAGAATTTATGTGTATTCCGAAAGGATACGCTAACTGGAAACGGAGATGGTGTATTTGCCGCGGTAGGTAAGAAACTAAAATCCACTGGGGTACAAATCGAAACTGAATGCGAGATTGTTTAGGCAAGACTTAATATCCAAGATGGGCGTAAAATTATAGTTGGATCCTTCTGGTGTTACCGAAAACTTTAGAAAAAATCTCAGTTAGCTGGTTCACAAGTACCCAAAAAAACTGTAATCATCAGAGGAGACTTTAACCATCCAATAATAAATTGGGATCATTAGAGTTTTGTTAGTGGTGGGTGTGGGAAGACATCATGAGAAAATTACTAAGTGCTTTCTCCAAAAACTACCTAGAAAAGATGGTTCAGAACCGCACTCATGATGGAAATGGATCAAATGGCTCTGAGCACTATGGGACTTAACTTCTGGGGTCATCAGTCCCGTAGAACTTAGAACTACTTAAACCTAACTAACCTAAGGACATCACACACATCCATGCTCGAGGTAGGATTCGAACCTGCGACCGTGGCGGTCGTGCAGTTCCAGACTGTAGCGCCCAGAACCGCTCGGCCACTCCGGCCGGTGATGGAAATGTATTAAATCTAATGTCCGCATCAAAACCGATATAAGTGACAATGAGGAAGTTGTAGCAACGATGAATACCAAAGTACAAAGGGAAACTAAAACAAAATGGTTCAAATGGAGCACTGTGGGACTTAACATCTGAGGTCATCAGTCCCCTCGACTTAGAACTACTTAAATCTAACTAACCTAAGGAAATCACACACATCCAGGCCCAAGGCAGGATTCAATTCTGCGACCGTAGCAGCAGCGCGGTTCCGGACTGAAGCGCCTAGAACCTCTCGGCGACAGCGACCGGCGAAACTAAAACAAGCAGTAAGATTTATATGTTCAGCAAACTACACAAAGAATCAGTACGTCAGGACAGAAGCATGTAAAGGAACTACGGCTCAAGTTTGAAAGAATAGTTGACCATGCACTGGACAGATACGTACTCAGTACAACAATTATTGATAAGAGAGATCCTCCATGGTATACAGTCACTGTAAGAAACTTCTAGACAAACAGAGATTACTGCATAATACGATATTTCAGAGTCTATGTTATTGTGAGTACGATGCAAATTTCCTTTGGACATGCATGTACATCCACAGGATTAGCCACTGCGACGACTACAGCCGCTACGAAATATATTAAATGAATTCGCAATTGCGAATTAGGACAACAAACAGCTGTACATTGGAATGAGAACAATGAAAATTTGTGCCGGCGGGTGACTGGATCCCGGATTTCCCACTTATCGCGAGCGGTCGCCTTATCCTTTTTTTTTTATCTCGTTTGGTTCTATATTGTTCGTTGAATTTGTTTGGGGCGGACGCCCGATGTCATTCGTTCAGGTTCTTCGTTGATCCTTTCTCCCAGTTTTTGTATTACAGAGGGTAGCTAACCCTCCGACCGAACACCTTGAGCTACCGTGCACGAGCCCCAGCCTCACCCTAACTTCCATATGTCGTCAACTATGCGTCTACGACCTGTGCTTGTACATCTATTGTGTATATACCCATATAGGTCAGACGTTGCATTTGAAAGTCGCTGGCCCAATATCGGCAGATAAATACGATGTTGCAGTGCCTGTGTTATTCTAATTACAATGCAAAGTTCCTTTGAACATGTATGCATGACAATGTCCATGCATGCATGTCCAAAGGAACTTTGTATCGTAATCAGAATAACACAGGCACTGCAATATCGTATTTCTCTGCCTATACCGCTCAAGCGACTTTCAAATACGTCTGACCTGTACGGGAATATACATAATGGATGCATGAGTACAGGTTGTAGAGCATGGTTGCCGCCATGTGGAAATCTGAGTGTGGCCATGAGTCGCGCACGGGTAGCCAAATGGTAAGGCGACCGCTCACGATTAGTGGGAAATCGGGGTTCGATCCCCGGTCCGGCAGCAATTTCTCAGTTGTTACCATTGATTGATTTCAGTTTCCAAATGCGGCTGACATCATAGAAAACCTTTAAATGAATGGAACGCATTTAGCAATCAAGAGAGCAATGCATGAAGCCTTCATTGACTACCGTAGCCGAAGATCGTTAAATGATCTTTCACAAAACCCTAAGAAATTCTGGTCGTGTGTAAGGGCTGTTAGTGGCAGCAAAGTCAGTATCCACACCCTAGGAAATGAGACAGGTACTGAAATTGAGGATGTCAAAGCAAAAGCTGAAATTATTGACTCTGTATTCTAATTTTCCGTTACAAAGTCAAACCCACGAGAATTGCCCCAATTTAATCCTCGTGCCACTGAAAAGATGAGTGAAATAAGAATTGATGTCGGCGGTGTTGAGAAACAGCTGAAATCGCTAAAATTGAAGAAAGCCCCAGGGCCCGATGGTATCCCTATTAGTTTCTATACCTAATTTGCGACCGAGCTAGCCCCTCTCTTAGCTATAATAAATCTTAGTTCCCTCGGACAAAAATCCGGTCCAGTAGCTGGAAAAAAGCACAGGTCACAAGTGTCTACAAGGTGGGTAGCAGAAGAGATCCACAAAAGTAGCTGGCCGATGTGGCCATGCGGTTCTAGGCGCTTCAGTCTGGAACCGCGCGACTGCTACGGTGGCAGGTTCGAATCCTGCCTCGGGCATGGATGTGTCTGTTGTCCTTAGGTTAGTTAGGTTTAAGTAGTTCTAAGTTCTAGGGGACTGATGACCTCAGATGTTAAGTCCCATAGTGCTCAGAGCCACAAATGTACCGTCCAATATATTTTACATACATTTGTTGTAGTATCTTGGAACATATTCTGATCCCAAACGTAATGAGATACCTTGAACGGAACACCTCCACTGTGCTGGCCAGCACAGATTTCGAAAACATGTTAATTCCAACCCGCACTTCTCTCACATGTCATGCTGAGAGTCATGGACGAAGGACGTTAGGTAGGGCAGTATTTCTCGATCCCGAAAAGTATTTGGCTCGTTACCACATCTACCCTTACTATCAAAAGTGCGATCGTATGTGGTACGAAACGAAATTTGCGACTGGAAGGGAAGACGCAGTATGTTATCTTGGATGGAGAGTCATCGACAGATGTATAAGTAACTTCAGGTGGACCCCAGGAAAGTGTGTTGGGGCCCTTGCTGTTCATGTTGTATGTTAATGACCTTGTTGAAAATATTAATAGTAATCTCAGACTTTTCACAGAATGTGCATTTATCTATTATGAAGTACAGTCTGCACGAAACTACACAAGTATTCAGTCGGACTTTGATAAGATTTCTAAGTGCTGCAAAGATTGGCAACTTGCTTTAAAAGTTCATGTAACCTACGAATATAAAATCAGTGAACCAGAGTTATTATACCGAGGGTAATTTGTTTGCGAAGTTGTGAGGTCCCGGGGCCGGTAGCACGACGCGAAGGACCGCCCCGGCTTCTCTAAGCGATCCACGTGCAAAGGACCGGATGCGGAGAAAATCCCAGAGTTAGAAATTTGGACGACTGATGCTCGCATTGTTTTTGTGCAGAATATGCTCCAGGAAATGGCAGACAAGTTAATATTTCAGAGTGAATAACCATTTACACAATGAACTTCTGAAGTAACAACTTTTAATCGCTTCATGCTACTGCAGTAAATGTTATGTCAGACGATAGTATTGCGCTATAGCTATTATCCCTGAAAGCTACGTATCTGTATCTATTTTATTTATTGATTTACTGCGCATTATACATCTTTTTCATTATGCAAATGTTTCTCAGAACATCGTATTCCCGCATTTACAGCAGTAATTGATTGCAAATGCTCTTAGAGACAACGGTAATTTAAAAGTGGTCGATCACTTGTGTTAGCTGACACCACTATTGTAAAGAGTGCCAAAAGACGCTTCTGTCAAGCATGCATAAATAATTATTTTAAACAATACTTCAGGACAATCTCTTGTCATTTAACGTGAGCGCAAGAATGCTGGTTTATTTATTTATTAACCAGCTATTGCTTTTATTTATTGTAAATCATCTCAATGTAATCGAATGTTTACAACATTTCTTTCATTTAAATATTGTTATAATATGTTAGTTTAGTGCAGGAAAGTGGTCAAGTGAGTCAAATCATGTCCGCCGAGCTTGAGAACGATGTATTTTTGGTGGGGATGGCCTTCAGCCAATGAGAGTTGGGCAGTGGCGGAATACTGCTGGAGGCAAGTGGAGATTGGAATTTTCGGAGTGAAGCACTCAAAGAGGTGATTCTAGTCACTTTGTGACGGTTCTGGAAGAAGGGAGACGTGCCTGTGGTAACAAGTGGTATTCAACCGTGGAGGTGGCTGATTCTGCGCGGTGAACGGCCGGTACCATACTTTAGTTCCAAAGGGACTTACATTTAAAGAGGTTTGAATGCACTTCAAAGTAGGACTCCAACGTTTCCTGTTTGCATTACGGAACTGAGGATAGACAGAGTATAAGTTCTACCCTTTGTATCGCGTGTGTTAATTTGTGAATCATCGTACTGAACTATTTTGAGCTGGTGAATCTTACTTGTATTGTGAACTCGAAACTGACTAACTTTTTCGCAAGTTTTTGATGACTATTTAGTTTGGGGATTTTGCTACCATCCTCGTAACGCTCCCAACGTAGCTTTATTGCATTCGATAAGGGTTTTTCCTAGCTGTATTTTAACTGAATGTCGTAGAACTATTTCCTGTTTATTTGCGATTTCCTTTCTTGAGTAAACATTATTCAGTGTAATTCTCTGTCGTCTACATCAGCTACCGGCGTTATTCAATTATTCATTTAAATACGTGACACTCAACGGTGAGGAGAACCTGATGAAAATCCTGAGCGATCTATTCGGCATGTTGTTGGGTTCATCTGTACAGCGCTGCATGGTGTCGTGGTTGCAAAGATGGACGTCGGGAGCGAAGTTGCGCATCATGCAGTCTATTGGGCACAGTTTGAGTTATAACAAGATGGCCTGTGGCTGCACGAAAAGCATTATTAAACATGATGGCGTTGCTGCCAGGGTTCCTCCAAACCATAATCTGTAGGTAGCACTCATCCACTGCAGTAGTGGCCCTTGGGCGGCGTGAGCGGGGCATGCCATCGACAGTTCCTGTCTGTGTATCTCTTCCATATCCGAAAAACATCGCTTTAGTTCACTCCGAGACGCCTGGACACTTCCCTTGTTGAGAGCCCTTCCTGGCACAAAGTAACAATGCGGATACGATCGAACCGCGGTATTGACCGTCTAGGCGTGGTTGAACTACAGACAACACAAGCCGCGTATCTCCTTCCTGGTGGAGTGACTGGAACTGATCGGCTGTCGGACCCCCTCTGTCTAATAGGTGCTGCTCATGAATGGTTGTTTACATCTTTGGGCGGGTTTAGTGTCATCTCTGAACAGTTAAAGGGACTTTCTGTGATACAACATCCACAGTCAACGTCTATCTTGAGGTGTTCTGGGAACCAGGGTGATGCAAAACTTTTTTGATGTATATATAAGGTCTAAAATCTCTCTCATTCACCAGTCTGCTCAGCAAAACCCTGGGGAAGGCCACTTACGATACTGGCCGAAACGTCGGACAATTTTATACATTGACAATGCGATCAACAACACAGAATGATTTTGTTGACAGTGACAACGGCCGCGGAAGCCTATGCTTATACTAATAAAGAGTGTTTATTTTTAGCGGATAGAGGACCGGAAACGATGTGGAACAATGGCATCCTCTGAAAGGTTTTAGAAATACATCGCCTCTCGATATGAAATGTGCGTGACTAAATATGAAGTATGAAGGAGCTCCAAGGCAACTGCTCATCTTGAGACTCTGATTCTGCAAATGTATTCTGTGGTCGCCCTGTTTCGATGGGTGTAACGAGGAGTCGTCAACAACTCCACCTCATATTTTAAGGAGAAAAAAGCACACGAGCAAGATGGCAACCACAGCAATCGATTCCAAGCGACAATTTGGGCTATGATTCTGACAGTACGCAGCTTTGAAACATTCACGCGCGTCACTTGATACTCGCTCCGCCCCTCTGGAACTGCCTAAAGTTCGAACACTAATTACTGCACGATGGAGTGCGTTAGATGTATGTGAAATACTGTTTTAACATTGCTAAAAGTCTTTGTTCATTGTGTCAACGTAGGTGGTTTCTAACCTTAGCTGATGCCAAAGACCTCTTTGTTTTGCAATGCCCACAGTTCTAAAATGATCCACAAATGCAGTGTAACTTAACAAAATGATTGAGTGTGCCATTAAAAAAGTAGCGATGCTCTATGTAATTGTTAACGTCGCAGTTATGCGATGTTTTCTTTGGAGTGGAAAGCTGAAACTTTATAAGTACATTTGCAGGAACTGTCTATTCTTCAATGTGGTTGGCGTGATTAAATTGTAAATCGAAAATCATTAACTCCGTTTCATAATATTTCTTCAGCTGATTAGATTTATTCATTTTGATTTTGAGGGATATATTTACATATAGGGTGTCCCAGGACGAATGGTCAGTATTCAGGAATATGACAGAAACGAGCATTCGAAGCAAAAACGTCTAGCCAACATGGGCTCTAAAATGTATACCTTAAGAGCTAAGAGCACTTGCTCAGTAGTTTTGTTTCACATTAGCGAAGATGAACAATGTGTATATGCATGACGTTGACATATTAAGTACTCTTTTCGCATAAAACTACGTACATTTCTAAGCTTGTTCAGCAGATGTGACGCGCTTCTCCCTTGTCTTTCCTCGCCTTCACTATCTCCCGAACAGGAGGTCTTTGGTTGGCGTCCTGCTGGACAATACGTGGCGCTCGGGCATAGGCAGCTGCAGTTGGGAGGAGCGTGTGACAAACAAGCGGTGCGCGCGAATGTTTAAAAGCTGTATATTCAGGCGGTTGTAGCTGTGTACTGTCAGAATTATTGCCTAAGTATTTGCGCGGGTTCGATTGCTGGACTGATATCTTACAAGTATGCGTTTTTCTCCTTAATATGAGTTCGAGTTGGTGAGTTTTTCTTGCAAGAACTTTCTAAAGCTTCCGATCACAGTATACTTTCTGATAAAGCAGACTCTTTCACTGATTATTTATTTACGTTCTCTTACAGTCTGAACACGTAATTTTATTAGAAGCTAATTATTTTTATATAATGAGGTAGTACTGGGAAGAAGAAATGTTTCGTTCTACGTGGTTCCTCTTCCACAGGTCTGAATGCTAAAGTTGGTGGAAAAACGAGAAGATATGTAAAATAATAAAAAAATGGATAGTCATAGGAAAGCATAGGCTACTCGCAGTAAACCAGGTATTTTGTTTTACTGAGAACCCAGATGCCTTTTGAAAGCTCTTGTGATTCTGAATTGGGAGTGCTTAGATCCCCAGTAAACTGTCTTCCCACAAAAACCAAGAGACATGTAAGAAAAATACCAAAAACACTCGAATATTATAGGTGATGAAATCAGAACGACAGGAAAGAAAAATATAACTGAATGCTTATTCATCATTTGGTTTTTAAGCTCTTGAAGTACTTGTGCCTACAGACAAAATTACTGACTTTCAGGTCCGCCTGTTATGCAAATAACTGCTTTGTATGTAAATCCAAACATGTTTCACCAACAATGGTCCATCGTCAGTAAGTACTCATTATCCACTTCTTACAAGATATACAGGATTTGAACAATAATTTATTATAACAGAATGTTGTGTGTTGTCATTATCCGAATTTGTTTACGTTATTGGGTTATAGGAGCCTCTCTGCGTTACTGTGTATTTGTAGCTTGCTCTTCTCTCCTTCTCTCTTTTCTTTTTTTTTACTTCTGGGTGATCGAAATGAAATAAATAAATGAGTTCTTCACAACCATCAGATCAGAAGGACCTCCCTGATCTGCCGCTGCTCTCCGGGCTATGGTGGCGCCGGATTCTTCTTCGCCTGCTGTAGGGATTTCGACTGCTGATTGAAATTAAGTGGTTAATGAAGAGAACAGAGGGGCAGGGGGCGAACTATAAACCAGCAAAAGACAGCTAATATAAAAGCAGGTATATTCCCGTAAACACGTTGTATGAGAGCAAGTCTCGATATAAAAGCAGTTGGTGGTACAGTATTTTACGGACTATAAGACGCACATTTTTCTTCGAAAAATTGCCTCCAAAATTCAGATGCGTCTTATACTCGAAATTAATGTAAAAATGTCCAGTGTTTTATTTAAAATTCCCGCCAGTGTTAAAAATGGTCATATATTCGATGCCGCAGGAAACCTATTTCTATCTGGCAACATTGGGTTCAACTGGCAGTGGCAGTACACCGATGCGACGAACGTGAGTTGCAGGGATTCACAAGCTTGCTAACATTTCCTTCCTCCCGCCCCGGCATCACAAATCCAGAACACTGTTTAACCTATGATGCGGCATTGTAGTCTACGGTGCCAGCGAAATTGAACTGAAAGTGATTTGTTTTATCGGTAGCAGTACAACGTTTCTGTTAGTAACTAGTTTGGTAATGTAAAAAAATAAACGGAATTCACAAGATGCGGGCAATAAATTGAAAGTAACAGTACATGAGGAAGAACATGGGCCGGACGGAGTGGCCAAGCGGTTCTAGGCGCTTCAGTCTGGAACCGCGCGACAGCTACGGTCGCAGGTTCGAATCCTGCCTCGGGCATGGATGTGTGTGGTGTCCTTAGGTTAGTTAGGTTTAAGTAATTCTAAGTTCTAGGGACTGATGACCTCAGATGTTAAGTCCCATAGTGCTCAGAGCCATTTGAACCATTTTTTTTTTTTTTTTTTGAAGAGCATGGAAACAGAGCAGCTGAGCGGTATTTAGGTCCCCCCACCAACAGAAAAAACCATTAGCGATTGGCGTGCTAGTAAGGAAAAACTGAAAAACATGAGGAAGACTAAATGTGTAAATAGAGCACTGAAAACTAGAAGGTGACGTACACTATGTGATCAAAAGTATCCGGACACCTGGCTGAAAATGACTTACAAGTTCGTGGCGTCCTCCATCGGTTATACTGGAATTCAGCATGGTATTGGCCCACCCTTAGCCTTGATGACAGCTTCCACTATCTTAGGCACACGTTCAATCAGATGCTGGGAGATTTCTTAGGGAATGGCAACCCATTCTTCACGGAGTGCTGCACTGAGGAGAGGCATCGATATCAGTCGGTGAGGCCTGGCACGAAGTCGGCGTTTCAAAACATCCCAATGATGTTCTATAGGGTTAAGGTCAGGACTCTGTGCAGGCCAGTTCATTACAGGGATGTTATAGTCATGTAACCACTCCGCCACGAGCCGTGCGTAATGAACAGGTGCTCGATCGTGTTGAATGATGCAGTCGCCGTCCCCGAATTGTTCAACACTGGGAAGCAAGAAGGTGCTTAAAACATCAATATAGGCCTGTGCTATGATAGCACCACGCAAAACAACAAGGGATGCTAGCCGCCTCCATGAATCACTCGACCACACCATAACACCACCGACTCCGAAGTTTACTGTTGGTACTACACACTCTGGCAGATGACGTTCACCGGACATTCGCCATACCCACACCCTGCCATCGCATGGCCACATTGTGTACCGTCATTCGTCACTCCACACAATGTTTTTCCACTATTCAATCGTCCAAAGTTTACGCTGCTTACATCAAGCGAGGCGTCGTTTGGCATTTACCGTCGTGAAGTGAGGCTTATGAGCAGCATTGGACCTAGGGATGTTTAGGAGTGTGGAAATCTCGCGTACAAACGTATGACACAAGTGACACCCAATCACCTGACCACGTTCGAAGTTCGTGAGTTCCGCGGAGCGCCCCATTCTGCTCTCTCATGACGCCTAATGACTACTGAGGTCGCTGATATGGAGTAGGCTACCTGGCAGTAGGTGGCAGCACAATACACCTAATATGAAAAACGTATGTTCTGGGGGGTGTCCGGATACTTTTGATCACATAGTGTATCTAAATGGATTCATGGACACAGTCAAAATGGCATTGGAATTAACACAGAAATGATTGAAATACGGTACACGCTCGTAAACTAGAGCTACAGTGGAACTTGACAGACTTTATGGGTGGAGTTGGTTGGTGCTACAGGTTTATGAAGCGTCGTGGACTTTGCACGCCAACGAAAACCAAAATATCTCAGAAAATGCCACAGAAGTATGAAGAAAAAATTTTATCTTTCCTTCGCTTTATTATTCAACATAGAAAGAAAACCTGTGCGTAGCTAAGCGAATATGGACGAAACTCCTCCGACATTTGATGTGCCTACTAACATAACTGTTTCCATGAAAGGTGCTAAAACTGTAACTATAAATACAAGTTTACATGAAAAAACGCACTACACTGTTGTCCTTTCATGCTGTGCTGGCGGTACTAAACTTAAACCAATGATCATTTTTAAGCGCAAAACAATGCCAAAACATTCTGAAATACCGCCTGATGTTCTTCGCGTACACGAAAAAGGTTGGATGGACGAGGCTGATATGAAGTTATTATTAACAGAGCTAGGAAAGAAGGAAAGGCGTTTAGTAAAAGAAGAGTTCTCTTCTTTTGCTATATCAGCTTAGTAGTCATTTGGAAAAGTCTATGGAAGAGAAATTGAGACAGGGGCCTACTTCACAACTGCAACCTCTTGACGCCTCGATAAATAAACATTTAAAGTGTATATGAGACAAAAATGGAACAAATGGGTGATGACTAAAACCCAGCGTGAATGCACGCCGAAGGGAGCTTTAAAACGAACTACAATCAAAGAAATGTCTTAGTGGATAAAAAAGTCACGGTCTAGACTGAGAGAAGACATTATTATTAAATCTTTCAGGAAGTGCGGCATAAGTAACTCTCGATGGCATTGGAGACCGCTTCTCTTGTTCCCAATCCCATTTTGAAACCAAACGATCTTCACTCAGCATATCCTGCACCTGCAGTTCTCTTCAAAATTATTTTTATGAGCATTTTTGATGCATGTGATATTAGCCTTAAAGTTCGGTACTGTTCACATTTTGTAGCTGCTGCCTTCTTTGGTTTCCAACAATGATGCATTTCTGGAAGCCTGTCGGCATTTCTCCTGAGTTATAGATGGACATAATAAGTATAAGCAGAATTGTTTTCATGCCGTCACCAGATTCTTTATTAGTTATGCAGGGATGTCATCAATACACGTTGCTTTGTTGTCCCGTAGTTCTTTTAGGGCTTTGTCAAATTCTTCTTGCAGAATGTCATCTCCCTTGTCATCTTCGTCTACTTGCTCTTCTCTTCCTATTACTTCCTCCGAAAGAGATGTTCTGGCATACAACTCCTCGATGTATTCTTTCCAGCTCTTCACTACGTCTTCACCAAACAGCATTTACCCCTCTTATTTTCTATTGTGCCTGAGAGTGCTGCTTTACGTTTGTTAAAAAATTTATTTTCTGTTCTCCAGACTAAATCAGTTCATCCGTTTTGCATATTTTCTTTCACTTCCCTGCACATTTCCTCAAGAAAATTTTCTTTTACTTTCCTATTTTCTCTATTGACTAAATTCCTTAGTCTTCTGTATTCAGCTTCTCCTCGTTCATCAGTTGCGTTTTTGTGTAATCTCCTGTTTTCTATAAACTCAATAACATGTGCTGTAATCCATTTCCTCTTGTTTTTGGTTTTAGTTTTTCCAATTATCTTTTCTGCTGCTTTGTCTGTACCAGATTTAATTTGATCCCAGTTTTCATTTACTCCACCATGTTGAAAATTTTTAGCTAGGTTGTCTGTGAGCATAGCGCTTTGCCAGTCCCTCGGTTTTCAGTTCGTCTAGTTCCCATTTAAGTTTTACTGTCTTCTTCTTCAAACATTTGAATCTGATTGAACTTTTCAACAGGACCAGGTTATGGTCACTGCCTATGTCTGCAGATGGATAGCTCCTGCAATCTTTTACCTGGTTCCTAAAACGTGCTTTCACTAGAATATAATCAATCTGGAGTCTCCACAGGTCTCCAGGAGCCTTCCATGTGTATCTTGTTTGTTTGTGATGTTGGAAAAGTGTGTTTGCAACAACTAATTAGTGCCTCGAGCAGAACTCGATTAGTCGATCTCCTCTTTCATTTCCTCTTCCATGTCCATATTTGCCAACAATTCCTTCCTCCGGTTCTTCACCCACAATCGCGTTCCAGTCCCCCATGGCAATCAGGTTTTCATCTCCCTTAACATTTCTCATCGCATTGCTTATTTCTTCGTGTATTTCGTCAACGACAGCATCTTCTTCTTTGGATGTTGGCATGTATACTTGTATTATCACAGTGTCCTTTGTTTTAGTTTCAAGTTTGACTGGTACTATTCGTGAGCTATATTTCACATATCCCTTGACTCATGAACAATAGTCTTTCCTCAAAATTATTCCAACTCCTCCCATTCCTGGTCTGTCTTGGTCAGTTTCGATGTGAATGACTCTGTATTCTTCAGACCAGAAATCACTTGGTTGGGGCCTTCTCGTCTTGGATATGCCTAGGGTATCGATTTCCAGTCGTTCCATTTCAAGTTTTAGGTTTTCTAGTTTGCTACACTGAAGCAGTGTTCTCACATTCCGAGCTGATTTGTTGAAATTGGAATTCTTTTCCGTCACCTTGTCTGTATCTTTTGCAGTACCCATCCAGAGATCCGACTGGGGGACTACTTTATCTCCAGAGAATCTTACAGAAGATACTGACATGGTTTACTGCTGGTGCTTGGGATAACAGTAGTTCTTTAATGTGGTGGTTTCCCGAAGCTTGTTACATCCTATGCCGTTGACCATCAGCTGGTTCTTCCGCCTTTGGAAATGATTTCTCATTTCCAGCGCAAGAGGGTGCCCTGCCCAGCAGCTTAATAAAGACGAACTACAAGATTCGTATCATAAATTAAGGTACAAGCTACGAGTAGAAACACGTTGCGAATAGAGGTAGAATGTCAATGGCTACCGAACTGACACTGATAAAAACGTGAGGCTGATCTCTCGCGGAGAAACACGAAATTCAAAGACAGTTGGCTTCACTATTAACGTTATACACTATGGCAGCGAAGCCTGGACAATAAAGGCAAATGATGCGAAAAGATTAACAGCCTGTGGAATGAAATTCTTGAGACGAACAGCTGGTTATACCAAATAGGAACACAAAAGATATAAAGATGTGCTGAAGGAACTTAAAATGGAACCCACTGCACATTACATTCAAGACTACCAAGCTACTGGAAAAAACATCTGCAACTGGGGAAAACATCTACAACGAATGAGCTCTTGGAGGATCCCACGATCCAAGTTACTCCGTTACGCCAATGTTGTAAGATCGCTAGATCGAGGAAGACGATGATGCTGATGATGAAATATGTTCCTTTTTTAACTGGGTGATAGTTGTGGGCTATCATAACCGCTCTCCATTGTTAACTCTGTGCAGTTCTGTTTGTTTATGGCTGGCTGATCTGTGCTTGCGTGTCAGTGGGAAGCTTGAGTAATTGTGAATGGCGGTGCTTGTAATTGTGGATTTCTTGTATGTTGTGAAATCATGTTTATTTGTTGTATGGTGAGATCCAGAAAATGTTGTGAGTTGTCATCTTCTGTTTCTAAATATCAGCTAACTTGATGTCATAACACAGAGAGTAAAGGCAAACATCTTCTTCTTCTTTTCTTCCGTCATGCATTAGGCTTTCCCTCAGCCTGTTGCAGCTACACCTGATCCTTCCATCGTTTTGCCGGTCTTCCAATGCATCTTTTATCTTGTGAAGTATATCGCCAAAAATGTAGTGGTAATCTTGATTTGTCCATTCGTAACAGATGGATATCCATTTTTGTCGATATTCGTCAACCTTACTGTTTATATCGAAAATATTTAATTCCTTCCTGATATCTGTATATATTTTGTAGTCTAAATTGGTGTATCCTGCTATGTACCTGTAGAATTTAATTTCATTGGCTTGTAATCTTATTTTATCTTTCTTTTCTTTCTTTTTCATTACCCAAGATTCACTTCCATATAGTAATGTTGGTACTGACATAACTTTATAAAATTTTATATATGTCTCTGTTCTTACTTTACGTTGGAGGGCTCTTCTGATAGTGCCATTTAAGTAGTTAAATTTCTCAATTTTGTCTTTTTGATCTAGGTCTCCCCTGAACGACAGCATGGTTCCTAGAAATTTGAATCTATCTACTTGCTCTGTAATCTTGTCTATAATTATTTTTGGTCTTATTGGATTTTCTCCCACAGAAAGCCATGGCTCCTGTTTTTCGTATTGATATTGACATATTGTACATCTGGCATGTTTGATATAGTTCGTAGGCAGCTCTCTACAGTCCGTCTTCATTATTCGAAATTAACACTTGGTCATTTGCGAATGACAACGTCATAATGTAATCTTTTTGGATGAAGTTATATGTATAGGTCTTCAGTTTCATTCCCCATTGCGGCAATGGAGAATGAGGATTAAATGGAGATATTGAAAAAAATCCATACCACCCATATTTTACTTTCAAGGCTTCCATCACATTTTTATTAATAACATCATTATTAACTATATTATGTCTAATTAATCATTATCTTCTAGGAGACCCAGATAATTTTGTATTTGCCAATTCACAAGTAACACCAGTTCACATTCAACCGGAATGATATTTCCTATTTTCTTATGCAATTCTTCGGTCAATTCCTAATAAATTAGGAGGTGAAACTGAAACTAAAGGCAACATACAAGAGGTAATCCTAGGAAACACCAGAAACAAAGAAAAAATTCAATTCGCAAAAACACTCAATGAAAAAAGCTATCAGTGTCAAATTAACAATTTCCATGATAGTGTCATCAACTTAACTGACATAAATATTACCAAACAAAAAAATTGGCTACTTGATAAAGGACCAAAACAAAATATTACCATATACATAACACACAATACAACAGAAGACCTGATAATAGAATCTAAACACGGTGTAAAGAAACATGAAAGACTTAGCGCACTAAATTATTAAGCAAACTTGACAAGAGAATTCGTAGCTACAGCAGTAATGCAAATAATGAAAACAGAAATCCAACACAACACACGGTAGCAGGACACATGGAGAAATTACATCCAAGAAAGTATGGCAAAAATTAAAATGATCCAATGCCATACCAACAAAGGTAGCACAATGGTGATCATAGACAAAAAATTAGATTTTCTGAAGGACAACTATATCACCAAAATTATTAGTGCTCGAACTGCAAGGAAACAGAGAAACATTCACCAAACACTGAAATAAATTTATAAAAAAACGTTCACAAACGCCAGATAAACAGAGTGACGTAGCAAGCCTAATGTCATTTCACGTCACATCAATGTACATTTTCAGTCCAAGAGACGAAATAAATAACATTGTTATACAAGGACTAAGTCAACAATGGAACTCATCATAGACACACGAATATGTAATGCAACTATACTGAGGACTAATAGCTCAAAATTATTTTGTAGACAACAAGGAACTGTATTCCCAACACAAAGGACAGCCAATGGTATCTCCGATTATTGGCCTCATAGTCAAGATATTCTACAGAACGAAATCTTTGGACACTAAATGAAATCAAAAAATACAGAGTTATATACTTGCAGTATTATGTCAATGATATAATATGCCTGATTTATGAACCACACACAAATAAATCAACCACACGATGAAATAAACAATTTACAACCAAAAATTCACTTCACATTACAAACAGAAACAGACAACCCACTAAAAATTCTGGATTTCACCGTACAAACAATAAACACCACACTTGATGTCACAGTACACAGGAAACCCAGAATCATAAGCACAACCACCCACAATCAAACAAACCAACCACTGACACACTAACAAGCAAACTACAGATTTGTACTCCACAGATTAAACAGAAGAACCATAAACAAACAGAACTAAACACAGAAGTTACATACAACAAAATAGTCAGCAATTGAGAATAGTTATGAAGCCCAAATGGTAGAAAAACTAAACGAAAAAATATGTAAACACACAGGGAATGAACGGCCAAATGCACTTAAGACAGCACAATAAGAAAAAAGAATCCAACATACACCGAATGACCACATACTAGACGCAACAGACCAAAAACCTACACATAAAATAAAATGTCACATACTCACGTACAGTAATAAAATAGTTCACAGAATAGCCAATATTTAAAAGAAACTGGGACTTCAAATACGATACAGAACAAAAAACAAAATACAGAAGAACTCAGAACACAAGAAACACCCATAGGTTAATTCAGCACATCGAACATATAGAAACTAACACACAACTTTTATCAGTAAATATACACTACTGGCCATTAAAATTGTTACATCACGAAATGACGTGCTACTGACGCGAAATTTAACAGACAGGAAGAAGATGCTGTGATATGCAAATGATTAGCTTTTCAGAGCATTCACGCAAGGTTGGCGCCGCTGGTGACACCAACAACGTGCTGACATGAGGAAAGTTTCCAACCGATTTCTCATACACAAACAGCAGTTGACCGGCGTTGCCTGGTGAAACGTTGTTGTGGTGCCTCGAGTAAGGAGGAGAAATGCGTGCCATCACGTTTCCGACTTTGATAAAGGTCGGATTGTAGCCTATCACGACTGCGGTTTATCGTATCGCGACATTGCTGCTCACGTTGGTCGAGATCCAATGACTGTTAGCAGAATATGGAATCGGTTGGTTCAGGAGGGTAATACGGAGCGCCGTGCTGGATCCCAACAGCCTCGTATCACTAGCAGTCGAGATGACAGGCATCTTATCCACATGGCTGTAACGGATCGTGCAGCCACGTCTCGATCCCTGAGTCAACAGATGGGGACGTTTGCAAGACAACAAACATCTGCACGAACAGTTCGACGATGTTTGCAGCAGCATGGACTATCAGCTCGGAGACCATGGCTGCGGTTACCCTTGATGCTGCATCACAAACAGGAGCGGCTGAGATCGTGTACTCGACGACGAACCTGGGTGCACGAATAGCAAAACGTCGTTTTTTCGGATGAATCCAGGTTCTGTATACAGCATCATGATTGTCGCATCCGTGTTTGGCGACTTCACGGTAAACGCACATTGGAAGCGTGTATACGTCATCGCCATACTGGCGTATCACCCGGCGTGATGGTATGGGGTGCCATTGATTTACACGTCTCGGTCACCTCTTGTTCGCATTGACCGCACTTTGAACAGTGGACGTTACATTTCAGATGTGTTGCGGCCCATCGCTCAACCCTTCATTCGACCCCCGCGAAACCATACATTTCAGCAGGATATGCACGACCGCATGTTGCAGGTCCTTTACGGGCCCTTTTGGATACAGTAAATGTTCGACTGCTGCCCTAGCTAGCACAGTCTCCAGATCTCTCACCACTTGAAAACGTCTGGTCAATGGTGGTCGAGCAACTGGCACGTCACAATGCGCCAGTCACTACTTTTGATGAACTGTGGTATCGTGTTGAAGCTGCATGGGCAGCTGTACTTGTATACGCCATCGCAGCCCTGTTTGACTCAACGCCCAGGCGTATAAAGGCCGTTATTACTGCCAGAGGTGGTTGTTCTGGGTACTGATTTCTCAGTATCTATGCACCCAAATTGCGTGAAAATGTAATCACATGTCAGTTCTAGTATAGTACATTTGTCCAATGAATACCCGTTTATCATCTGCATGTCTTCTTGGTGTAGCAATTTTAATGGACAGTAGTGTATATAGGGCAAATATGCAGTAACTTTAAAACAAGGTATTCAGAGCACCTCAGACCTCTAAGAAGTAACAACTCTTACTTCATATTTTCTGCTTACTTAATAACACAGAACCATCATCCATCTAAAACAGCAACAAATTTAAAAATACTGAAGTCCAACCACAGGCTTTATTACAGACTTACAGTAGCAGAAAACTTTTAGATTTGTAAGGTATTAGTAGGAAGAAAACCATATTACAAACGACTTCACTAGGCCACGCAGTGGCACACTATTCAACACGCTAAAGCAGCTTTATAGAAAATACGATACAAACAGGTAAACACACACATACACGCGCACGTGCATAGATGGAGACAGGAACTAAACAAAGTGCAGATTTGGCGCCAGACCGATTCGAGAACAATGGAACATCAACAGGGAATGGACACAGTAGCAAAAGAAACATTGTATTTTGTAAGGTGAAAAAGTGTTACTTGCGAGCGAGATGCCGCAAAAACATGTCTTGTGTTTATATGAGCACTTCAACAACAAATAAGAACGGATAGTTCGAAACTAGTTGTAAGTAAGCGCCAAATATAGTCGCGAAATATTTCACACAACAAAATTGCGTTTACAGATAAAGCGATTTGTTTACTCGCCAAGCAAGCTCACAGTGATATCATTCAGTTGCAGATGACAAACTGTATGTACACAGTAACGTACAGAGGCTCCTACATAACCGAGCAATATAGAAAAATTAAGATGATGACAATAACAGACAAATTTCGTCAGAATAATTATTATTTAAAACATGGTTGTATTTCACTGAACTGAAAAAAGTGTACTCGTTGACGATAGCCCAATGCGTTGAAATATGTTTGGTATTATATTCGTATAAAAAAAATAGTTGTTTGTATAACAGGCGACCTGAAATCCACTAACAAGTGTATCCTTTTAATACATAATCTCACTTGTGCGCTAGCGACAACGGCACTGTCGAGCTTAGAGTGTTAAAACGAGATGTCGTTTCAGCATTGTTCTCAAAGTGCCAATCAGAGGCCAGAGACGAGCCAGCCAAGCGGACAGAGGCGGCCTGCAGTGCAATCCCGAAATAGACAGCGCCACCGAGGCGGAGCGGACAGGCGTTCGCAGAATCCAGATGAGCAACCGTATCTGAGAACGGATCTTTCCGAGATGCAGGCGACGTGTCGAATATATCTGGAGCTGATGACAGGCGGGGACGGTCGCCGGAAGCCCGGGCACGTTCGGTGCGGCTCGCTGCAGTGCGTGTCGCTACGCTGCCCTGTGCTCCTACAGGCTCGCTAACGGCTTTAGACAGTGTGCTGGCTCACGGCCCAGTCCCTCATTGACAGCCACGACGCCAAGACGTACCACTCTTCGGAGAGCTGGGACGCCAGACCTGCCCCGTGCATTCGATAGTGGAGCGTTGACTGTGGCGTGTTTACGGTGTCATAGCGTGGGAAATGCACGTTGGGGAGTCTTTCCGAACGTGCAAAGTAATATGCGGCACATCAGATATCCCGAACGTGCGTTTGAACGTACACCAGTGAGATGGAACAACGTCACCTAGGTCACATGGCCGCCATCCGTGGCTAACAACAAATACCGACCTCACAACGAACTAGACACCCTACACTCCGTTCCCATAAGAATAAACCTGATATAAAAAACACAAAAGCGATGATTAGTCAGAAGCCGTAGCACACGAACGCCGGTGTTGTTATGTTCTTGGAAGTAAGTTCTACTTACGTATGAGATATATTATTACTATGTTACGTTAAATGAGACTTTAAGATGAAACTTCCTGGCAGATTAAAACTGTGTGCCGGACCGAGAGTCGAACTCGGGACCTTTGTCTTTCACGGGCAAAGCACTTGCCCGCGAAAGGCAAAGGTCCCGAGCTCGAGTCTCGGTCCGGCATACAGTTTTAATCTGCCAGGAAGTTTCATATCAGCGCACACTCCGCTGCAGAGTGAAAATCTCATTCTGGAAACATCCCCGTGGCTGTGGCTAAGCCATGTCTCCGCAATATCCTTTCTTTCAGAAGTGCTGGTTCTGCAAGATTCGCAGGAGAGCTTCTGTAAAGTCTGGAAGGTAGGAGACGAGGTACTGGCAGAAGTAAAGCTGTGAGGACGGAGCGTGAGTCGTGCTTGGGTAGCTCAGTTGGTAGAGCACTTGCCCGCGAAAGGCAAAGGTCCCGAGTTCGAGTCTCGGTTCGACACAGTTTTAATCTGCCAGGAAGTTTCATGTAGCGCACAGACTGCTGCAGAGTGAAAATCTCATTCTGGAAACTTTAAGATATTCTAATGTATTATCAGCCATCAGCGTCTTTCTTAATCACGCTTTAGCTTCGTAGCTTTTATTTAAAAAATCGTGTACAGTCACATTCTCTGTACTTTCGTGCCCTGACTGTCGCGCTGTTAATAGACAGTACGAAAATGGCTGAGGCTGCTTCCTGCTCCGTAGTGAAACGTGCGAGTGGAACGCGGTTGGTAAAAAGTGCCGAGAAAGAGGCTGTTCTTAATGTTTTCCGTAAATTTACAGAGATAATCGGCTTTGAATTTTTTCGAGGGACTGCATTATATACGTTTGTGACGCCAGCTCACATCGAGTGTATAGCGGTATCAGTAGCGAAGAAGATCGATAATATACTGCAGTTCACGTTCGCTGGTGCAAGTCATGCTTGAGTCATTTTTTTCTCGTTCAATTTATAAATAATGCACGTCTTCTTATTTCTAATTACATACTGCACGCGAAATTCCTGTTTTCATTTCAACTAAGAATTTTTAATTATCGAAATTTCATGAAAGACTGTTAATAAAGATTCGTTAAATTAACAAAACCTAACAATTTAATTTTTAAGACAAAAATGGAAACCCAAATACTATTTATTTGGACTATTTCCATTGTTTTATACCACAGCTGTAAGTAAGTATCGTAGAAACATGGAAAACCATCATTTTCACAGAGTCGAGCCCACCATACATTTTTACATTTGCCACTTTACCATAACAATATGAACCTAACAGAACCGATCTGGAGCCAATCTTCGGGATTTGGCTCGAGATATAAACAGACTGTTAAGCTGCCAGACGTACTGGATCTAACGCACGCACCTTTACCACATGTCACTGCCGAACGCTGGCGGGATATAGAGCCGCACGTCATAAAAGAATAGAAGAAAATGCGGCGCTTGGACGGCTACGTGAATTCTGTTGTCGATCGACACGTAGCAGATGACAGTTCCACACCTGAAATGAATTTCCCGGATTCGGATAAGGAAGGAGGTAAGAGATTACCCTACGACTGACTGTAATTATTAACTTTCAGTTGCTTCAGTACTCGACAACACAGTGAAATCCCTGAAATACGCTATTTCAACGCACATAGCTCGCTCAGAAGAATTACCCAGTTTTTAAGCTAGGAATATTCATCACTCTTGTTTGTAATGGGAATACTATGTTAGATGAGAACGAGAGCATTTTATGCTTTCCGCATGCGTGGGGTAGTGGGGTAGTGCTGGATTTTTGTCGAATATTATTTCATTGTCTATGAAAATTAAATGACATTCGACGCTGAATTCTTTCTTTGCTCGTCTCTTTTCATGTCTGAACTGCAACTGCTCACGTCACTGCCGGTTAGTTGGGTCAGCTGACTGGCCAGTGCTGCCCAGCTTAATGAGCCGGTAAATGTGTTGTTCCGCGTTATCGCTCAGTATGTTATATATATATATATATATATATATATATATATATATATATATATATATATATATATATATATATATATATGCAGGGTGGTCCATAGATCGTGACCGGGCCAATATCTCACGAAATAAGAGTCAAACGATAAAACTACAAAGAAAGAAATTTGTCTATGATGTGTCGGCAGCTGGGCCAACACCTTGTAGATCGAGATGGCTGAAAATGCACGCTAGACTAACGCAGACGGGCGAAGTACTGGAACAGACTACGTAATTAATGCTATGAAGAAAAGTACATAGCTGGATTAATACTTATCTTTAATCAATCATTGTGGTACATCGCTCTTGACTATACACAGGAGACTTTAATTACAATCACTGTAAGGCTAATGGCGCCTTGCTAGTTCGTAGCCATTAACTTAGCTGAAGGCTATTCTGTCTCTCGGCTAATGAGAGAGAAAGGCTTCGTACATCTAGTCGCTAGCTAGGTCGTCCGTACAACTGGGCGAGTGCTTGTTCGTATCACGAGACCTGCCTTGTGGTGGCGCTAGGTCTGCGATCACACAGTGGCGACACGCGGGTCCGACATGTACTAAATGGACCGCGGCCGATTTAAACTACCACCTAGCAAGTGTGGTGTCTGGCGGTGACACCACAGTCTAACTTGAAGGGGGAAACCACATGACGCTATGGTTGGCCCCCTAGGTGTATCTGCCATAGGTTCAAAAAAATGGTTCAAATGGCTCTGAGCACTATGGGACTTACCATCTGTGGTCATCAGTCCCCTAGAACTTAGAACTACTTAAACCTAACTAACCTAAGGACATCACACACATCCATACCTGAGGCAGGATTCGAACCTGCGACTGTAGCGGTCACGCGGTTCCAAACTGAAGTGCTTAGAACCGCACGGCCACACCGGCCGGCCGCTGCCATAGGTCAAACGGATATCAACTGCGTTTTTTTTAAAATAGGAACCCCCATTTTTTATTACATATTCGTGTAGTACGTAAAGAAATATAAATGTTTTAGTTGGACCACTTTTTTCGATTTGTGATAGATGGGGCTGTAATAGTTACAAACATATGGCTCACTATTTTAGACGAACAGTTGGTAACAGGTAGGTTTTCTTAAATTAAAATACAGAACTTAGGTACGTTTGAAGACTTTATCTCGGTTGTTCCAATGTGATGTACCTTTGTGAACTTATCATTTCTGAGAACGCATGCTGTTACAGCGTGATTACCTGTAAATACCACATTAATGCAATAAATGCTCAAAATGATGTCCGTCAACCTCAATGCATTTGGCAATACGTGTAACGAAATTCCTCTCAACAGCGAGTAGTTCACCTTCCGTAATGTTCGCACATGCATTGACAATGCGCTGACGCACGTTGTCAGGCTTTGTCGGTGGATCACGATAGCACATATCCATCAACTTCCCCCACAGAAAGAAATCCGGGGACGTCAAATCCGATGAACGTGCGGGCCATGGTATGGTGCTTCGACGACGAAGCCACCTGTCATGAAATATACTATTCAATACCGCTACAACCGCACGCGAACTATGTGCCGGACATCCATCATGTTAGAAGTACATCGCCATTCTGCCAAGCCGTGAACAATCTTGTAGTAGCATCGGTAGAACATTACGTAGGAAATCAGCATCATTTACATTGCCACCGATAAAATGGGGCCCAATTATCCTTCCTCCCATAACGCCGCACTACACATTAACCCGGCAAGGTAGCTGATGTTCCATTAGTCGCAGCCATCGTGGATTTTCCGTTGCCCAATAGTGCATATTATGCCGGATTACAATACCGCTGTTGGTGAATGACCCTTCTTCGCTAAATAGAACATGTGCCAAAAAAAATCTGACATCGTCCGTAATTGCTCTTGTGCCCAGTGGTTGAACTGTACACGACGTTCAAAGTCGTCGCCTTGCAATTCCTGGTTCATAGAAATATGGTACGGGTGCAAATGATGTTGATGTAGCATTCTCAACACCGACGTTTTTGAGATTCCCAATTCTCGCGCAGTTTGTCTGCTACTGATGTGCGAATTAGCCGTGACAGCAGCTAAAACACCTACTTGGCATCATCATTTGTTGCAGGTCGTAGTTGACGTTTCAAATGTGGCTGAATACTTCCTCTTTCCTTCAATAACGCAACTATCCGGCGAACGATCCGGACACTTGGATGATAACCGACAGGATGAAGATGCTGTGATATGCAAATGATTAGCTTTTCAGAGCATTCACACAAGGTTGGCGCCGGTGGCGACACCTACAACGTGCTGACATGACGAAAGTTTCCCACCGATTTCTCATACACAAACAGCAGTTGACCGGCGTCGTCTGGTGAAACGTTGTTGTGATGCCCCGTGTAAGGGGGAGAAATGCGTACCATCACGTTTCCGATTTTGATAAAGTTCGGACTGTAGCCTATCGCGATTGCGGTTTATCGTATCGCGACATTTCTGCTCGCGTTGTCGAGATCCAATGACTGTTAGCAGAATATGGAATCGGTGGATTCAGGAGAGTAATACGGAATGCCGTGCTGGATCCCAACGGCCTCGTATCACTAGCAGTCGAGATGACAGGCATCTTATCCGCATGGCTGTAACGGATCGTGCAGCCACGTCTCGATCCCTGAGTCAACAGATTGGGACGTTTGCAAGACAACAACCATCTGTACGAACAGTTCGAAGACGTTAGTGTAATATAGGGTGGTCCATTGATCGTGACTGGGCCAAATATCTCACGAAATAAGCGTCAAACGAAAAAACTACAAAGAACGAAACTTGTCTAGCTTAAAGGGGAAACTAGATGGCGCTATGGTTGGCCCGCTAGATGGCTCTGCCATAGGTCAAACGGATATCAACTGCGTTTCTTTCAAATAGGACCCCCATTTCTATTACATATTCGTGTATTACGTAAAGAAATATGAATGTTTTAGTTGGACCACTTTTTTCGATTTGTGATAGACGGCGCTGTAACAGTCACAAACATATGGCTCACAATTTTAGACGAACAGTTGGTAACAGGTTGGTTTTTTTAAAATAAAGTACAGAAAGTAGATGCGTTTGAACATTTTATTTCGGTTGTTCCAATGTGATGCATGTACCTTTGTGAACTTATCATTTCTGAGAACGCATGCTGTTACAGCGTGATTACCTATAAATACCACGTTAATGTAATAAATGCTCAAAATGATGTCCGTCAACCTCAATGCATTTGGCAATACGTGTAACGAAATTCCTCTCAACAGCGAGTAGTTCACCTTCCGTAATGTTCGCATATGCATTGACAATGCGCTGACGCATGTTGTCAGGCGATGTCGGTGGATCACAATAGTAAATATCCTTCAACTTCCCCCACAGAAAGAAATCCGGGGACGTCAGATCCGATGAACGTGCGGGCCATGGTATGGTGCTTCGACGACGGATCCACTTGTCATGAAATATGCTATTCAATACCGCTTCAACCGCACGCGAACTATGTGCTGGACATCCATCATGTTGGAAGTACGTCGCCATTCTGTCAAGCAGTGAAACATCTTGTAGTAGCATCGGTTGAACATTACGTAGGAAATCTGCATACACTGCACCATTCAGATTGCCACCGATAAAATGGGGGCCAATTATCCTTCCTCCCATAATGCCGCACCATACATTAACCCGGCAAGGTAGCTTGTCGCAGCCATCGTGGATTTTCCGTTGCCCAATAGTGCATATTATGCCGGATTACAATAGCGCTGTTGGTGAATGACCCTTCTTCGCTCAATAGAACATGTGCCAAAAAAAAAATCTGTCATCGTCCGTAATTGCTCTTGTGCCCAGTGGTTGAACTGTACACGACGTTCAAAGTCGTCGTCTTGCAATTCCTGGTGCATAGAAATATGGTACGGGTGCAAACGATGTTGATGCAGCATTCTCAACACCGACGTTTTAGAGATTCCCAATTCTCGCGCAATTTGTCTGCTACTGATGTGCGGATTAGCCGCGACAGCCGCTGAAGTTCCTACTTGGGCACCATCATTTGTTGCAGGTCGTGGTTGCGGTTTCAAATGTGGCTGAATACTTCCTCTTTCCTTCAATAACGTAACTATCCGACGAACGGTCCGGACACTTGGATGATGTCGTCCAGGATACCGAGCAGCATACACAGCACACGCCCGTTGGGCATTTTGATCACAATAGCCATACATCAACACGATATCGACCTTTTCCGCAGTTGGTAAATAGTCCATTTTAATACGGGTAATGTATCACGAAAGAATACCGTCCGCACTGGAGGAATGTTACGTGATACCACGTACTTATACGTTTGTGACTATTACAGCGCCATCTATCACAAAGCGAAAAAAGTGGTCCCACTAAGAGATTCATATTTCTTTACGAACTACACGAATACGTAATAAAAATGGGGGTTCGTATTTAAAAAAAAAACGCAGTTGATATCCATTTGACCTAAGGGAGCGCCATATAGCGGGCCGACCATAGCGCCATCTGGTTTCCCCTCTTCAAGCTAGACGAGTTTCGTTCTTTGTAGTTTTTTCGTTTGATGCTTATTTCTGAGATATTTGGCCCAGTCACTATCAATGGACCACCCCGTATATGAAGAAAAATTCACGTACTCGGATTGTTCCCAGCGCGATTTCTCACATACTAACAATACAAAAATGTCTGTAACAAAATTTCGTACTGCGCATATTTTGGTCACTAAATGGACATTGGAGACGCAATCTGGCAACACTGTAATTACGTGCACGGTAACTACCTCTGTCAGGAGATAGTAACGGTGTTGTGCAGTTGATGCAGCGGATAGTGTTTTTTCGGTTATCATGCAGGAGGTCGACGGTTCCATCCTGGGTCGTCGATTATTTGTTCTTATTAGCTAAATGTAGCCTACGTGGTACGGTATCTGGCGTCTTAATCGTCACTCTGCGATTACAGTTGATCTTCTACACAACATTTTCAGTTACTTTTTACGAACACCGAAACGGAAGTACAATCGTTTTCATTGGTCAGCTTTTAAAGAAGTGTTTTGCACGTCGTACACGCGAATTGTTTCACACCGCTGGAGCCACGCGGGATTAGCCGAGCGGTCTGAGGCGCTGCAGTCATGGACTATGCGGCTAGTCCCGGCGGAGGTTCGAGTCCTCTTTCGGGCATGGGTGTGTGTGTGTGTTTGTCGTTAGGATAATTTAGGTTAAGTAGTGTGTAAGCTTAGGGACTGATGACCTTAGCAGTTAAGTCCCATAAGATTTCACACATTTTGTGCACCACTGAACCTACTAGATTCCAGACTTTTTTTCTGAGTACCCTCCCCTAAAGGTCCCATCGAAATTATTTGCATAGCTCTTTGCTAGCCCTAGTGGCTTTAATGGTATGCAATTTACCTGAACATGGCAAGAGTAATAGCTGCTATTAATATATATATATATATATATATATATATATATATATATATATATATATATATTACACACACTCTTTGATAGTATTAATGGAACAAACTGACATACAATTACAGTTGTTGCTCGGGAGGAATGTTATTTTATACGTTAAAAGTGACTCCACTAGGCCAGCCGCTGTGGCCGAGTGGTTCTAGGCGCTTCAGTCCGGAACCGCGCTGCTACTACGGTCGCAGATTCGAATCCTGCCTCGGCCATGGACGTGTGTGATGTCCTTAGGTTAGTTAGGTTTAAGTACTTCTAAATCTAGGGGACTGATGACCTCAGATATTAAGTCCCATAGTGCTCAGAGCCATTTGAACCATTTTAACCCCCATTAGCAGCCAAACAACGTATGTGCCGATGAACTGTTGACCGAACTACGGCTGCCAACGTTGCTGGTGTGATAGACGCACAGAACGCGTCGAAGGTTTCTTGTAACTGGTTTCCGTTGATAAATTTCATTTTTCAAGGTCCCCTATAGGTAGAAGTCAAGAGATTAAGATGTGGAGGCCTTGGTGGATACTCAGCAGATGCTCTTCCACCTATTCATTGTCCAGGTAGATCATCCAACCACGCTCTGACATCTCTGTGGCTGTGAGGTGGAACGTCATCTTGTTGTAGGTAAAACCTTTCATTTCCAAACACGGATGGCAGGTAAAATCGATTTTTACAGCATATGAAGGTACACCTCACCTGTTACGGTACCTTCAAAGAAGAGTGGGCCAATCAAACTGACCATACCACACGTTACCACCCGGTACATTTAAATATTTGTCCACGTGAAAGTGCGGATTTTGAGGAGTCCAGTACAAGCTGTTGTGGCAGTTTAAAGTTCAGTTTGAATTGCGGCTCGTCAGAGCAGATAACCAGCCCTGCAAACCGTTCATCCTCGCGAAGCATGCCTTCAGACCATCACAGTACTCCATCCTTCGATCCGGATCGTCCTCGTTCATATCGTGCAGCAATCTTGGAATGTACACTTTCCACTTTGCGGCCTTCAGAATACGTCGTGCGCTGGATCAGTTACCCCGCTTTCACGTGCATCCAGCTTCGCAGATATCTGAGGTGACCTAGTAAAATGTCACAACAGAGCAGCGCTGGAAACTGAACTTGCTGATGTTTTTCGTCGGCCACACCTTTCCTCATGCACATCCTGAACAGTATCATCGGATTCAGATTCATTCCGAATATGATAAATTGTTGTACGTGTTGGTGGGTGAGTTCCGTACACATTACGCCTTTTGCTGTTGTACCTCCATCATGTTTTCGTATTCCCAGTACCACTTCAATAAGGCCTTGAGTTGCTCAAAAGACAATCTTACTTCATTCATTGCTGCACTGTGTAATGGGACACCTTTTCTAACGTAATCTTTTGTTTTATAGAAGTAGCCGATACCAGGATTAATCCAGAATCCGGTATAGGCGAACATTCTCTGCTGTTCCCCAGAAAAAAATTCATTTGATTTTGTACACAATGTATTAAATTTCAGACTACAAAGTATAAAAAGAAATTAATTTCTTACACTCTGTAAGTGCGGTTAAAATTATTCTTTCCTTAGATATATTTGAGACTACGAAATGTCTGGCATAATTAAAATTCATATTATTAATTGCACAATCTAAGGCTAACTATTAAATTTATTTCTGGATTCATTTATAAAATAATGTTATATCTTGGTGATGATTCTTCTTTTGTCAAGAAAGTTTGTAAACTCTTTTGCTTTGTAAACTCTTAGGAATATTGTGAGTACTCCAGAATGTAAGTAGTAGTGGGTATGCCTCTGATGGAGACAGATGTATTTTTTTATGATGGACACTAACAATATAATTTGGAATATTAAGTGGAAATTGTAAAGGCGATGTGATATTGAAAAATGTGACAAAGAATAAAATTCAAGAAAGATACAGGCCAATCTTCATCAGTTATTTAATCATCAGGAACCCACAACGTTAAATCAAAATTTCAGCAGCAAGAATGTACCCCTAGACGCAATAACTGCAGCCAGCAACACGAAGAGAAAATGAAGATAAGTAAAAAGTTTTTCTTTTCTACAACTTACGCCTCACGAAGCTTTCAAAACTTGTGCAGAGACAGAGAATAACAGCGATGTGTGGGTAAGATTGCAACTGTCAC
Source organism: Schistocerca piceifrons (assembly GCF_021461385.2). NCBI lineage: Eukaryota > Metazoa > Arthropoda > Insecta > Orthoptera > Acrididae > Schistocerca > Schistocerca piceifrons. The sequence continues at coordinate 397,831,524 of NC_060139.1, read as the reverse complement.
GTGCTGGAAACCGCGCGTCAGAATCTGTTGAGAAAACAATGGACTACGCTACCACTCAATATTGCAACGATATGTCATATTGTTCAACATATTAACTATTAAAGAGTATCTAAATTTTTCTGTATCCGCTTCTAAGCACCAGGGAATTGAGGACCTCTCGAAAAAGAAAAACCGTCGTTAATTGTATGATGTGTTAAAATAAAGTGACGAGAAACGTCATATTCGTGGTTAAAGGATTATTGTAACTAGCATATTACAAAAATATGTCGTTTTAAGGCAAGCCGTGGGGAGTGGCCGTGCGGTTTGAGGCGCCATGTTACGGATGGCGCGGCCCCTCCCGCCGGACGTTCGAGTCCTCCCTCCGGCACTGATGTGTGGGTTTTTTCTTAGCATAAGTTAGTGTAAGTAGTGTGTAGTGTGTAAGTCTAGGGACCGATGACCTCAGCAGTTTGGTCCCTTAAGAACTCAGACACATTTGGACAATTTAAGGCAACGGAAACACTGAGGATCCATCAAAAACGCGTTGTTCTTGGTACAATTCGTTATAACCAAATGTCAGTTAATAACGTGCCTTCGGCTAAAGCTTTCGGAGATGGTAAGATGTAACGTACGCACATAAATCACTCATGGTCGGAGTAGCACAGTTATTGGAGTCGGAGAATTATAGGGTATCAGATGGCGTGTTGCTGGTTTGCGCCTCATTGGATCCAAAACTAGCCTTCGCATCATTTCCTAATATGGTCTGACATTTTCTCATTAGTTTAATAAAAGTTTATTTTGTAATGACGCAAGCCTCCCCACCAGCGGCAAAGTCCATTGTTCATGGGGGAGGTAGTGCGTGGATTTTTTGTCTTAGTGCGTGCATCTACATGAAAAGTGGAAATCGAAAGTGTTCTGAGTGCCACATCTGACATTTATCAGGAGACTGAAAAAACAATATATCTCTGGTTGTGCGTAATTGATTTGCATCCAAAAAAAACGAGAAGATATTCTGATAACATAAAATGCTGCTGCTAACCGCATCATCGCAAAAATATTGGGACAAATTAGAAAATAAATACTTTATTGGGAACTTTCTACGTGCTGTACCACAAAGTCTCGGGCGGGGACTACTCAGGAGGACGTCGTTATCAGGAGAAAGAAAAATGGCGTTCTACGGATCGGAGCGTGGAATGCCAGATCCCTTAATCGAGCAGGTAGGTTAGAAAATTTAATATAGCGGGAATTAGTGAAGTTCGAATGCGGGAGGAACAACACTTCTGGTCAAGTGAATACAGGGTTATAAATACAACATCAAATAGGAGTAATGCAGGAGTAGGTTTAATAATGAATGGGAAAATAGGAATGCGGGTAAGCTACTACAAACAGCATAGTGAACGCATTATTGTGGTCAAGATAGATACGAAGCCTACGCCTACGACAGTAGTACAAGTTTATATGCCAACTAGCTCCGCAGATGACAAAGAGATTGATGAAATGTATGATGAGATAAAAGAAATTATTCAGATACTGAAGGGAGATGAAAATTAAATAGTCATGGGTGACTGGAATTCGAGAGCAGGAAAAAGGAGAGAAGGAAACATAGTAGGTGAATATGGATTGGGGGTAAGAAATGAAACAGGAAGCCGCCTGGTAGAATTTTGCACAGAGTATAACTTAATCATAGCTAACACTTGGTTCAGGAATCATAAAAGGAGGTTGTATACATGGAAGAATCCGGGAGATACTAGAAGGTTTCAGATAGATTATACAATGATAATACAGAGATTCAGGAACCAGGTTTTAAACTGTAAGACATTTCCAGGGGCAGATGTGGACTCTGACCACAATCTATTGGTTCTGAACTGTAGATTAAAAGTGAAGAAACTGCAAAAAGGTGTCAATTTGAGGAGATGGGACCTGGATAAGCTGACTAAACCAGAGGTTGTACAGAGTTTCAGGGAGAGCGTTAGGAAACGATTGACAAGAATGGGGGAAAGAAATACAGAGAAATATAGTTGAAGAACACTGAGTAGCTTTGAGAGATGAAATAGTGAAGGGAGCAGAGGATCACGTAGGTAAAAAGGCGAGGGCTAATAGAAATCCTTGGGTAACAGAAGAGATATTAAATTTAATTGATGAAAGGAGAAAATATAAAAATGCAGTAAATAAAGTAGGCAACAAGGAATACAAACGTCTCAAAAATGAGAGCGACAGGAAGTGCAAAATGGCTAAGCAGGGGTGGCTGGAGGACAAATGTAAGATTTTAGAGGCGTATATCACTAAGGGTAAGATAGATATTGCCTACACGAAAATTAAAGAGACCTTTGGAGAAAAGAGAACCACTTGTATGAATGTCACGAAAATTAAAGAGACCTTTGGAGAAAAGAGAATCACTTGTATGAATGTCAGTAGCTCAGAAGGAAACCCATTTCTAAGCAAAGAAGGGAAAGCAGAAAGGTGGAAGGAGTATATAGACGGTCTATACAAGGGCGATGTTCTTGAGGACAATGTTATGGAAATGGAAGAGGATGTAGATGAAGATGAAATGGAAGATACGATACTGCTTGAAGAGTCGAAACAAGGCCCTGGGAGTAGACAACATTCCATTAGAAATACTGACAGCCTTGGGAAAGCCAGGCCTAACAAAACTCTACCATCTAGTGAGCACGATGTATGAGACAGGCGAAATACCTTCAGACTTCAAGAAGAATATAATAAGTTCAATCCCAAAGAAAGCAGATCTTGACAAATGTGAAAATTACCGAACTATCAGTTTAATAAGCCACGGCTGCAAAATACTAACATGAATTCTTTACAGACGAATGGAAAAACTGGTAGAAGTCGACCTTGGGGAAGATCAGTTTGGATTCCGTAGAAATGCTACGTTTGTAGACCTTCGGAAAGCTTTTGACAATGTTGACTGGAATACTCTATTTCAAATTCTGAAGGTCGCAGGAGAAATACAGGGAGCGAAAGACTATTTACAATTTGTACAGAAACCAGAAGGCAGTTATAAGAGTCCAGGGGCGTGAAAGGGAAGCAGTGGTTGGGAATGGAGTGAGACAGGGTTGTAGGCTATCCCCGACGTTATTCAATCTGTATATTGAGCAAGCAGTAAAGGAAACAAAAGAAAAATTCGGAGTAGGAAATAAAATCCACGGAGAAGAAGTAAAAACTTTGAGGTTCGCCGAAAACATTGTAATTCTGTCAGAGACAGCAAAGGACCTGGAAGTGCAGTTGAACGGAATGGACAGTGTCTTGAATGGAGGATATAAGATTAACATCAACAAAAGCAAAACGAGGATAATAGAATGTAGTCGAATTAAATCGAGTGATGCTGAGGGAGTTAGATTAGGAAATGAGACACTTAAAGCAGTAAAGGAGTTTTGCTATTTGGGGTGCAAAGTAACTGATGATGGTCCATATAGAGAGGATATAAAATGTAGACTGGCAATGGCAAGGAAAGCGTTTCTGAAGAAGAGAAATTTGTTAACATCGAGTATAGATTTAAGTCTCAGGAAGCCGTTTCTGAAAGTATTTGTATGGAGTGTAGCCATGTATGGAAGTGAAACGTGGACGATAAATAGTTTAGACAAGAAGAGAATAGAAGCTTTCGAAATGTGGTGCTACAGAAGAATGCTGAAGATTAGATGGGTAGATCACGTAACTAATGAGGAGGTATAGAACAGAATTGGAGAGCAGAGAAATTTGTGGCACAACTTGACTAGAAGAAGGGATCGGTTGGTAGGGCACATTCTGAGGCATCAAGGGATCACCAATTTGGTACTGGAGGGCAGCGTGGAGGGAGAGCTGCTTCAAACCAGTCTCTGGACTGAAGACCACAACAACAACAACATCCAAGGAATTATGCGAATGGAAAGGAAATCCGTAAGTGTGATGCATATGTACAGACAAACAAATGATCACAATTTCAGAAATATTGGACGATTTATTCAAGAGACAGAGCTTCACAAATTGAACAAGTCAGTAACGCTTTGGTTCTCCGCCCTCCCTCATATAAACAGGTATTCTGCTTGGTACTGATTGACACAATAGTTGGATGTCCTCCTATGGTATATCGTGCCAAATTCTTTCCAATTGGCGCGTTAAGTCGCAAAATACCGAGATGGTTGGAAGACACTGCCCATAATGCTCCAAACGTTCTCAGTTTGGGAGAGATCCGGCGACCTTGTTGGTCAAGGCAGGGTTTGGCAAAGACGAAGACAAGCAGTAAGAACTCTCAAGGTGTGCGGGCGGGAATTACCTTGCTGAAATGTAAGCCCTTTCTGGCTTGCCATGAATGGCAACAAAACGGGGCGTAGAATATCGCTGACGTACCGTTGTGCTGTACGGGTGCCTTGAATGACAACCAAAAGGACCCTGATATGAAAAAAACGGCACCCTATTCCGTCACTGCTGGTTGTCAGGCCATACGGCAGGCGACAATCAGGTTGGTATCCCACTGCTGTCGGGGACGCCTCCAGACAAGTCCTCGGCCTGGAATATCGTTGGCTTGTATTCAGTGATGAGATCCACTTCGAACTGAGCCCCGATGACCAACGAAGGACGTGTATGGAGACCCCCCAATCAGCAATTGGATACTAGCCTGACTGTCGCCCATCATACGACCCGACAACCAGGATTGATGACCTGCGGTGCCATTTCTTTTCATAGTTGGATACTTTCGGTTGTCACCCTGCACCACCACAGCACAGCGGTAAGTCAAAATTATTCTACGCCTCGTTTTGATGCCTTAATGACAAGCTACCCTGGGACTACATTTCAGCAAGATAATTCCGTCTCGCAAACGGCGGAATTTTCTACTGCTTGTTTTCAAGCTTGTCAAACCCTAACTTGGCCAGCAAGATCGCCGATTCTTTCCTCAGTTGTAAACGTTTAGAGCATTATGGGCAGGGGCCTCCAACCATCTCGAGATTTTGACAATGTAACGCGCCAATTGGACAGAAATTGGCACGATATTCCTCAGGAAGGCACCCAATAACTCTGTCAGTCAATGCCAAGCTTAATAACTGCTAGCATAATGGCCAGCTGTGGACAAACGCGTTATTGACTTGTTTGTGAGGCTCTTTCTCTTGAATAAATCATCCATTTTTTCTGAAATTGTAGTTATTTGTTTGACTGTACATATACGTCACATCTGTCGATTTCCTTCCCATTCGTATAATGTATAATTCCTTTGTGGTGCCCTGTTTCTTTTCTTTTTATTTTTCTAGATTGTGTATACAATATATTGTTTAACTAGAAAACAAAGTCTCATGCAGGTATCTGAATAGACAAAGAGACTATCATGAATTGTGTTTCCTAGCAAACGATGTCGTTGTTTTACCATATAATTTACGTTCTAAGCAAAATAGGCAAACAGTCGAAAACAACAATAAGACTGTATCCACAAACAAAAGTAAAACAACGGCTTTTATAGAACGGCGTCCCATAAGAATAAAATTACTGGTGAACAATACAGTCGTAGAGAAAGTCGGTCATTTTAATTATCTGGGATGTGGTATCACATTGGAGTATGACAAAGATATACACTAGAATGTAGCAAAGCTTACAAAAAAAATGTGGAACAAGACGCAAAACATAATAAATGATCTTTTATAAAGCAATGACTGGCCTCATTTTACTCTACGGAAGTGAGTCGTGGATAAATTACAACCGACAAGAAAGCAAGATCCAGGCACTGAAAGAAGATTTCTTAGGGCTGTGAAAGGCTGTACCTGTGAAAGGCTGTACCACAGAAGGGAGCTTAGGAAATAGCGACATTAGGAGGAAATTAAACATTTTAATGTTAGAAATCAAATTAAAGACAAGGGAAGAAAATGAAGTGAACATCTCTACAGAATGAGCAGTGTCTTGCGGCCTTATGAAATCAGAAATTATAATCCGGTACGGTGAAGAAGACTGGGAAGGGCAAAGGAAGAGATAGACACCGTAGCAATCAAAGGCCAAATACTTGAAGTGTAGATGTTGAAGAACATAATGTTCCCTCAGCAGTTACAGCTTAGTAGTTTTCAAGAGCTCATATCTACAATGCAGATTGCAACCACGATATTGGATTAAGAAAAAATTTAGGTCTGTTAGAGATTTAAATTCTTACATCAGACCGGCCTTAGCCAGATCGGTATACGAATGTGATAGAATATGATAGGATGTGGACAACAACATCTTTGGAGAGAAATTCGCGATTATTATTATTATTACTGTTATCTTCTTAGAGATTTGGTCCATCTATGCAAGTAAATTTAATGCTTTTTATTTTTATGCCATAAGCGTTTTGCTACCTTTTATTTACTAAGCATCCTCAGTGGCCCGTAATGTTTGTTTTTTGTATGAGATAAATGTGTTGTATAATGATTCTAGATTCGTTACTACACTACAGTTTTTTCATTAGTATTATTGTTACTGTTGATAAATAAGAAACAACTTTTTGAAACGCAAGTTCCGTAAGGTTAAATCACCCTTTGATTTCACATATATTTTATGAGATCTTAGGGCAACGTTTTTCTCGCCCTGGAATTATACCTCCGAACGCAGTTTCGGTTTTGTGAGTATACTTCATTTAGACGTTTTAGCTTTTTTAACGTGTGTTTACTATTTATCTTCTTTACAAGTGTCGCCGAGCGTTTTTCTGTCTTCTTTTGCTAGCGTCGTGGTATCCATATGCAATTTGGTACTCGTTTTTTTGTTATGTAGGTGCGTGGTGCGTTATTGTGTGTGTTTTTTTTGCGGCGGTGTTGCTCCGAGAAAGTCCAGGTCGGACTCTTATTTTAGTGGCTAATAAAATCAGTGAATTGTCATTTAAATTTATTTGGTCATTTATTACTTTCTTGTTCATTTCAAGGCAATTTATATGAAATCTGTCCTGTAATTTCAGAAGATCACCACATTCAACGAGAGAAAACAGTTTTCTGTAACACTTTCTGTCCTACGCTGCGTCATGAATCACCAATACTCTAATTATAAACGTAGGCATTGCCCTTATCCATTACAGCCGATGGAGTTAAAGTACATCTACATTTACATATATACTCCGCTAGCCACCAAGCGGTGTGTGGTGGAGGGCACAGTTCGCGCCAAAGTCATATTTCCCCCGTTCTGTTCCACTCGCGGATCACGCGAGGGAGAAACGACTGTCTGAACGCCTTAGTACGAGTTCTAATTTCTCTTTTCTTTGAATGGCGATCATTGCGCGATTTGAAAGTTGGTGGTAATGACATATGCTCTACATCTTCGGCGAAGATCGGATTTCCGAATTTAGTGAGCAGCCCCTTCCGTTTAGCGTGTCGTCTATCTGCAAGTATGTCCCACTTCAAACTTTCTATGAGATTTGTAACGCTCTCGTGATGGCTAAATGTACCAGTCACGAATCTTGCCGCTCTTCTTTGGACTCTCTCAACCTCTTGAATCAGACACAACTCATAAGTACTTACATGTTTCAATTTCGTACAATGACTTTTGTGATCGCCACGTCCACACCCTGGGCCGCTCTGGTAGCGCACAGCTGCCAGTTTGGCCATCCTCAGCCTCATCCGGTCTTGATCGCCCGCCTTCGGCCTTAAGCATCTTTAAGACTTTTAAATGCAGTATCGCTGCATGATTACAGAACATGGCAAGAACACCTCTTACTTAAATAGTCCTTTCCAGTTGTTTGCTGCAGTGGCAAACGTTCTCAGTAAGTCTGTTTTAAAATAATTGCATTTTTGTTTCGATACCTAAGATTCCATTTATTTTGGGCCGATACCAAGTAATTCTATGAACCGTATGTGGTCACATACACAGGGTGAGAAAGGTCACCTTAAATATATACAGAAAGAGTGAATATACTGAATTGCGTAATTTTCCAAATCATAACGGACAATATGGCACATTTAGGCCAGCTATTAACATTTATGTTATTTATCTACCACCAAAATTATTGCAAAATAACGTTTCACTTCAGATATTTCAATAATCTTTGTTCTCTGCCCAAAAATGCTTCTATGTTACATCGACTATACCTTTTGTAAATATTTTAAGGGAGAGAAGTAACATTTTCAACAAATTTGGAAGTGATTTGAACCACTGAATAATGATAATAACCACCTGCTTGCATTTGTTTACTACTTTGTATTTAAAATATTCATCATTCAGAAATTAGGCAATTTCTCATATATTTCTTAACCTCATACGTTGCACAAATCATGTAAAATTAAATTATCATTTTTTTACATATTGGAAACCGTTATACTAATTATTATTCGTAGAAATTTGGTTAATTTCATTATAGTCACGCAAAAATGTTGTCGACAGTGGTAATTTCAGCAAAATCAGTCTAAAATTTCTTCTGTGTTAAAATTATCTAAATGTGAATACTTTAACCTATGATTACATTTATTATTTTCAAATCTAAACTTTTCAAATTTTCTATATCTGAAATCTTGAAGTGCAATCTCATGCCATGTGTAATTTTCAGAATCAATTGGTTCTTGGGCTCAGGACCAGAAGTATATATTTGTGATGTATTTCAAATATTTCTGAATTTTGTACATTTTCCGAGGGAGGCGACAATGTTGAATTAACTTATACCATAATTGGAGAAGAGTATAGACTACAGAAAATGAAATTTTGAGTAAATCGACAGGAATGGAAACAGTAGTTTACCTAAGAAAGTTTCATATCTCTAAACAAGAAAAGAACTCTCTGAGCAGAACATAACTACTTTCGGATATTATTTTATCATTGGAATGCATCATTTGTGTCCGCAGGTGACTTTCGATCATTGGTAGGGAAAGCCAGAGTCAAGTTCTGTTAGATGTACTTAGTAGCTGCGTAAGAACAAATTCACTTCTCAAATTCATACTAAATGCAAAATTTGTACAAAGACAGGTAGCAAGAGGCTGGTTAGAACCATTTGTTTCAATTTCCCTCACAGATAAGAGCCCCAAGGCGTTTGTGGTGTCATTGAGCAGCTCATTTTATGTTTCCTAAACTATCGATCAAACGATTTCGAAAAGCTCTCTTAAGATGATCTGTGATTAATCTGTGCGGAACGGGATGGATATCTGTCAGGTTAGTACAAGATGCAGTGCCTTATGTACAGTGGTATGTCTTCCAATAACTGCGACAACACATTTGCCTGGAACAGTAGATAGTTACGGCTATTTAAAGTTCCATTAATCAAACAGAAACCAATAATGCAACCATTGAAAAGTCTGCAACACATGTTGACAGATTCCACACCTCTCTTCATTACCAAACCGACGATTCCTCAGAATGTTTTCTGTCAACCGATCCGTTCGTTTAGTCAATTCATACTACAAATTTCTTATCTCCCAGGTGGATTCAGTATCTTCTCAATAATTATTCAATCTAACCAGCTACTCTTCAACATTCTTCGGCAGCTCTGCATTTCAAAAGCACCTATTCTCTTCTTGTATAAATAGCCCTGTTTCAGTTCTATGTAAGGCCACACTCCAGACGAATACCTATACAAAAGACTTCCTTGCACTTATATTCTCTTCTTCTCTTGTCATTTCCAGTCTGCGTTTCCTCTTCGGCCAGCGTCAGTTATTTTGCTGCCCGAACAGCAAAACTCATGTACTACTTTCAATGTCAGATTTCCTAAATTGATTCGCTCAGCTTCGCCTAATTTAATTCGACTATATTCCTTTATCCTTGTTTTACTTTTGTAGACGTTCATCTTACACCCTCTGTTCAGAACTGATCTGCCAAGTCCTTTGCGCGCTCTGACAAATACTGCCATGTGTAATTTTCAGAATTAATTGGTTCTTGGGCTCAGGACCAGAAGTATATATTTGTGATGTATTTAAAATATTTCTGAATTTTGTACATTTTCCGAGGGAGGCAACAATGTTACTTCCCTATCCAAAAGTCTGCTTGGTATTCCAGTCAAAATTGCCGAAAGCTTTCTCTGAATGTACAAATGCCATAAACGTAGGCTTGTCTTTTTTTAGTGTATCTTCTAAGCTGAGTCGTTGCGTCAGTATTGACTCGCATGTTCTTCCATTTCTCCAGATCCCAAACTGATCTTGCTCTAGATCAATGTCTACCAATCTCTCCAGTTTTCTGTAAGTAATTCGTGGCAATATTTTCAACCATGACTTATTAAAGTCATGACCTGGTAGTATTCACACTTGTCAGCATTTGCCTTATTCTGGAATTGTGATTACTACATTCTTCTTTATGTCCGAGGGCAATTCGCCTACCTCACATATCTAGCATAGTAAGTGGCATAGTTTTGTCATTATATGTTCTCCCCAGGATCTAGTGTTTATTGATTCACGACTCTGAAAGAAGCAAAGAAAAGTACAGATAATTTAAAGCATTAACCGTGTCGAATACCAATAATGTGTCAAAAAAAGTAAGTAAAAAATTTCACGTAAGTAGATAGAGATGATGTCAACTGGAGCTAGACTGCAAACGAAATATACCACTCATTCCTGTTCACGAAGTAACTGTGTTCCTAGAAAGCTGAAGGACTAACGATGCCCTCTGAACACCGCTAATTTAATAAGAAATTAAATGAATAGGCACTTCACAAGGGCGCCTTTTTTGGTGAAAGGCGCTTAGGAGGATCTGCACCAGGGCCAGACTCCATATGGCTGTGATTAACACTTGCGATGTGACGCATCATCTCACACTGTTTAGCTTCTATTGGCACTGCTTAGGTGTTGTTAACAATGTCTTCGGCAAACTGAATAATGCATACTTGGAGACCGATGAAAGACGTACATATCTGACAAAAAAAGCTAAGCACACAGAACCCACGAGGATATATCAATGTAATTTCTTACACGTAAACACCATCAGTGGATATGTAACTGATTACAGTTGGAATTCTCCGAGACAGACAGGACAGCCACCAGTGTTTTATAGTGTAGGCAGCAGGCCTGTTAGGGTATGTAAGGGGCGTGAAGAGCGTCAGATGTTGAGTGTTCGCTGTGACGAACACCAAGGTCACGCGCAGTGGTGTGTGAAAGCGTTATCAGCCACTGACAGAGTTTGAAAGAGGAATCATTGTGGACCCTCATTTGGCCAGATAATCGAATCGTGCACTATTCAGGTTTATGGGGCATCAGGACGTGACAGTGGCGCAATGCTGCATTGCACGGGAACGCGATGGTACACATAGTCGTCATCAAGGTTCCAGTCGACCATGTCTCAACACAACAAGGGAGGATCGCCGTATCGAAGACCCAGCACATTGTAACCCCCTCACATCTGCGCCTATCTTCTGAGAACAAGCAATGGACTCTTGTAACATTTTACGTCGTCCCACCTTATGATGGAGACCAGCGGATTAAGGAATTAGCGTCCCATGGGTAGACTCCTGTAACATCGCAACACAAATGGCTGCATTTCGAGCGGTGCGGTGACCGAGAGGCACGGACTAGTGACGAATGGCGTCGTATTGTGTTCAGCAATGAATCGCACTCCAGCACTACCCCGGATAATCATCGTCGGCGAGTATGGCGGAGACAAGGGCGGAGGTTACAATGTTTCGCAGAGGCTCAGCGGAGTTATCTCCTAGACTCATGGTGACGGGAGCCGTGAGTCAGGTTACCGCTAGTAGTGCACAAATGGTGCCTTACGGACATCCTGTGTCCTCGTGTGTTCCCCTCTCATGACAGTATCATGGTACCCTTTTTCAAAGAGCGCCACGCGTGGTAGCCGCGCGGCCTAGGGCGTCTTGTCACGGTCCGCGTGGCTCCCCCTAGGAGGTTCGAGTCCTCCCTCGGGCATGGGTGTGTGTGTCGTCCTTAGTGTAAGTTAGGTTAAGTAGCGTGTAAGCTTAGGGACCGATAACCTCAGAAGTTTGGTCCCATAAGACCTTACCACAAATTCCCAAAAAATTTTTTTTTCAAAAGGACAATGCTCGTGTTTCTCCAATATTGAAGTCCTCTTGCGACCAAAAATATCATAGATCTGTTCCAATTATAACATGTATGGGACCAGCTCGTACATCGACTCTGTCCCGATGCTAGTATCCAGGATATCTACATCTGCATGATTACTCTCCAGTTCACAATTCAGTGCCTGACAGAGGGTTTATCAAATCACATTCGAGCTTTTCCTCTACCGTTACACTCTCGAACAGCCCACAGGAAAAACGAAATCTTTCCGTGTGAGCTCCTATCTCTCTTATCACGATCAAGTTGCTCTGTCTCTCCAATTTCGTGACAGTACAAGCCGAAGTGCTCTTCTTCCAACTTTTTCTATTTCCTCTGTCGACTCCTATCTGTTGTGTATCACACACCATACGGCAGTATCCGGAGAAGAGGTAGGATAAACGTAGTGTAAGCATTCTCTTTAAAGGGTGGACCCCCTCCACGCCCACACCGACGTGGTGACCATCACAGTAGATCTACTGTCACCTCGGTATTTGTTAGTTACCAATCGAGGACTTCACGGATTGTGGGGCTGTGGTCATATCCATACGTCTGAGTAGGATTACACAATAATACGTTCGTATCGAGTAGATAGACAATGGACGAAAAGCGAACGAAGGGTAGCGGTTTCAAGGGCAGAGGGGGAAAAAGTGCCAAGCCAACCGCCAAGGGAAAAAAACGGCTGCGGTATTCTGGACGGGTACTAACAGCAGTAGCGTTTTTCTTGCTGCCTGCAAGAGATTATGCAGGAGTAGGTTATTTTAGTAGCGGCTATCATGCATCGATACCGCTCAGAGCCAAAGATCGTTATAATGAGAGCAGTCCAGTGCGGTAGCACAGTGCGCTGCTGGGAGCCTTCTGCTGCGCCGTGTCAGTGGTGACTCGTCGCAGTATCAGGCTGAAGTTGAACGGCGGCTGCTCGCTGTTGTGCGGCGTCTCGTGTCTACTGCAGGGTTGCCTGCTCGACGAACTGCACTGCTGACTCTTCGGTGAGCTGCAGGCCGTTTTCGCGCACTTTGACGATGAATGCTACCTTCTGTTCTTCAGCATTGGCACTAGTCACGCCCGTGGCTTCCGCCGTCGTCGACATTGCCATTGGGGCGAAGGATGTCATCGTGGCACCCTTCTCCTACGGCGCTGCTGGAGCGGTTACTGGGGCAGGCACCCTTACAATTATATCATTCCAATGATACCATTGTAAAGAGGAAAATTTTACACCCACATCAAAACAGTTAGACCATTCAACACCGCTGACGCTGTACCGCAGCCACTCAGTGGTTTCACTCCTGCCGACGATGGCGGGGATAGACATCGAAAGCTCGAAAATTTCACTCTAACTGACGTGGCTCGAAAATCGAGAATATTTTATACAGACATGCCACCGTGAAAGTCTCCAGGGACACGTTCCATTTGGTTCTTGATATAGGTATCCCTCTCATACAATTATAGGTACTTGTGACCCCAATCTACCCTCGAGACGTTGACCAAAAATACATGTTTCAAGTCGGTGGTGGGCATAAAACGTCGTCCGAAATCGTACCGTATTCCTTCTCAGAAAATTATTTTGTATAATTAGTTCAGGAACCCATTCGAACTGTGGATGGTGGCGAAAACGTACTTGACATCTTAGCAACAAATAACTCCGTGCAAATAGCGAGCACCGTAACGGTTACAGGGATTAGTGACTGTGAGGTTGCTGCAGTGAGACTGGATACCGTAACATCCAAACCCGCCAAAAATAAACTCAAAATACTTATGCATCTATTTAAAAGCACAGATAAAAATTCGTTTAGGGACAGTCTCCATGTTGGTGACGCTCTTCTGCGAGGGTTCAGGAGCGTTCTCTGGGATTTGCACCCCTGCTGCTGATAGCAGACCTCAGGCGCGGACTGCACGCAGTTGCCTCGAGGCCTCCTTCTCCGCAGCCAGGGCAACCGCAAAGGCGGCCCTCTCTACCGCCATGGTGGCTTTGAAGGCCGCTGTCGCTCCCTCCTCGCTAAGTGAAGGTCACCACCGCTGCTCTTCTCGGGGACGGGAGCTGCGTCCCGACCGTCCGCCAACGAGCGGTCGTCCCCACTGTTGGGGGGGAGAGCTGCCTCCGTGTTATCTCTCCGATGCGCCGGGCTGGTCTTAGCCCGCCGCCGTCGTCGTCGTCTTCTCCTCCGCTGCGTCGGTGTGGCCGCAGCCGCCACACCGCCTTCGGCCCCGTTTTGGCTTGAAAAAGCCGGACAGCCATGCCAGCTGGCGACGTGTGGCCCGCCACACCGGACACAGATTGGCAGAACTTTTCTGCCGCGGTCGCAGGTGCGGCAGTCGTTCTCGCCTGAGGACTTAACAGACCGCGTTGCGTTGCGGCAGTGCTTCGCTACCACGGCACTCGCCCTCGCACTTACAGCACTGGGATTGAGGACCCATGCCAGACGAGAGAGCTTCTGCTCTCACACAGTAAGGACTGGAGGCCTTATTTTTATTGATTACGAGGGCTATTAGGAAAGTAAGGAACGATAGGTCGCGAAATGGAAACCACAGTGAAAATCAAAACTGTTCTATTTGCAACAGTTAGCTACAGCTTCCAACTACTTATCTCCATAGTTGCCGATCCGACTTAGACATCTGTCGTAGCGTTGTACCAACTTTCCAATACCCTCGTTATTAAAGGCAGCCGCCAGTGATTTCCGCCGATTCTCTACGCTGGCCTACAGCTAGTTGTCTGTGCCAAAATGTTGTCTTCATATCCAGCAGTTCATATGAGCAGAGATGAAACTCAGAGGGAGACAATTACGGGCTGCATTGTGGGTAGTCAAACATTTCCAATTGGAAACGATGCAGGAGCATCTTCATTGCCCCTGCAGACTGCGGCTAAGAATTGTCTTGAAGAAGAAACCACATGACAGTTATGTAATGTTGGCTGCATAGCTTCAGGCCGAATTTCTCACCAGGCCCTCGTACTTGGCGGAAGACACTATTGTTCTAGGTATCTTTATGAGCTCCCTGTATGTTCAGAACTAAAAATAACGACGTAACGCGATCGACAGGCGTACCAGAGACGCTGCCCAACACACCTGTGCAAAACTTCATCGGATTTTCACTGTGGTTTCCATTTCGCGACCGATCGTTCCTTACTTTCCGAATAACCCTCGTACAAATTGCTTCGCTACACCAACGATATCTGCTTCTAAGTTACTCACGCTGGCAGTTGTTCTCGATTCGAATTGTGGAAAATTTATTTCGTCTTCTTCTTTGAACGGGTTACAAAAAACCGTGTTTAGTAACGCTGCTTTAGTGGCGCAGTCATCAAGAACATCACCATTGTCATCGCGCAGTGAAGGTACTGATTGTGCATTGCCGCTGGTGTGCTTTACATACGGCCAGAATCTCTTTGGGTTTTTTGCCACATTTAAAAACGCAACTTGCATGAACGTTCACACTAAATTTCGAGCTTCTATAAAACTTCGCCAGTCTTGAGGACTTTGCGCTATTTAAATATGGTATGGGATCAGTACCGCCTCTTATTAATTTATTTGGAATATATCTCTTATTTACATCGACATTATTTATCTGGATTCAAACCACATCTGGTCTACGCTCGCGTAGTCAGATTGTTACGAGTCCCTAAAGGCGTCAAGCGAATTTTTATCTGCTGTTTTAAATGGATGCATAAGTATTTTGAGTTTATTTTTGGCGGGTTTGAATGTTACGGTATCCAGTCGCACTGCAGCGACCTCGCAGTCACTAATTCCTGTAAGCGTCACGGTGCTCCCTATTTGCACGGAGTTATTTGTTGCTAAGATGTCAAGTACGTTTTCGCCACCATCCACAGTTTGAATGGGTTCCTGAACCAATTATACAAAATAATTATCTGAGAAGGAATACGGTACGATTTCGGAAGACCTTTTATGCCCACCACCGACTTGAAACATGTATTTTTGGCCAATATCTCGAGGGTAGATTGAGGTCACAACCACCTATAATTGTATGAGAGGGATACCTATATCAAGAACCAAATGGAACGTGTCCCCGGAGACTTTCACGGTGGCATGTCTGTATAAAGTCTTCTCGATTTTCGAGCCACGTCAGTTCGAGTGAAATTTTCGAGCTTTCGATGTCTATCCCCGCCATCGTCGGCAGGAGTGAAACCACTGAGTGGCAGCGGTACAGCGTCAGCGGTGTTGAGTGGTCTAACTGTTTTGGTGTGGGTGTAAAGTTTTCCAATTTACAACGGTGTCATTGGAATGATATAACTGAATTGCACATTTAAGATGTGGGAGTTCAAGGTCGCCAGTAAGAAGTGAAACAACTACGTAGGTAGTTAATACACCAAGGATTTCACATAATGAATGGTCGTATCAAAACTGGTACATTATTATTGGCAATACCAGGGCTATCGTTAGCCATGGTCCGCATCTGAGTCCTCAAGGATGGTGAGAGAAACACAGTGGCGGTGCCAGTGGCTGGGAGTCGTAGTGCCAATGTGTTGCAAGCCGCTGACCAAGTCGCACAGGATTCCACTTTGTCACAGAGTCACCTTGCCTTTTGTTGAATGGATGTCTTTAGAGAGGCCATGATCCCTCCTCCTGTAGGTTAACAGTCCTCGTGAGTGGAGGGGCATGCAGGCACCACTGATGCACCTTGTTTTGCAGGTGCTGGAAGGTCTGCATCTGGGAAGCATTAATTGTGGTCCACACAGTGGTGCCATAGGGAAGGAAGAGTGGACAACATATGGTACAGTTGTAGCTTGGTCTTTAAGTTCAATTCAATGCTGTTGAAGAGGGTACAATACTTTTTATCAGCTTCTACCCCTTTTTGGGTGGCTTATTCGGCATGTCACTGGAAGAGGAGTTTGTTATTCATCCAGACTCCTAGATATTTGGTATCTGGGGACCATGGAACTTGGCGGCGTGCAAAAGCAATGTTGTGGCGGGGACTATGAGGTAGTTGTCCTTCATGTCAAGCAGGTGCTTAACATGGTCTTTCTGATAAACTCCCCACAGCTGGCCTGTAGTAAGGCGCTGCAGTTCATTATTCAGTTTAATGTAAACCTCGGTAGGAGGTATCTTATCCTGATGATGATGTTGGTGGTGGGTTCTGAGAAGTGGGGTCAGGAGAGAAACTCGTGTCCTGGTCCATGGCACCAACAGGTGAAGCTGCTGCAGGTAGGGCGGCATCCGAATCTGAATCAGCCATGAGGAGAGGGGGGGGGGGGCGTGACGAGGGGGAGGGGGAGACCGACAGGGGTGGAGTCCCCAGATGCCCGCTGGGCCGACAAAACAATTGGTCAACCCCAATTGGCATGACAGTCAGAGGGTCAGAAATCTATCACCAGTTGGCCATTAGTGTCACCGGATGACGATGTGGAAGATTGGTCCCTTACACAGGGTTACAGACAAGGTTTTGTGAATTCGTAGCACTGCCAGTGGTGCAGTGGTGACCAGTGACTTGTGGCAGGAGGCACATTGCCCTCGGTCCTTAGCCTGTTGGGTGGTGTCAGTATCGGCGCCTCCTCCTCATGCCGGAATGGACGGTGATTGGCAGATGTCACATTGCCACATGGAGGGGAGGCGGAAGATTCGCCTAGTCGCTGATTCCTTTCCTTGGCTCTATTTATGTTTAGCCTCAGCCCGACTGACGTAACCAGTGCCCCAGCCGACAAATACCCTACCTCCTGTCGTCTAAAAAACTCAGGTAGGCAAATGACAAATCAACGTCGACTTGCACACCACATCTAGCAACGCTGAGCACAACTCGTGACAGTTACGAACAATGCGCACGCGCTCGCGTGTAAACGTCAGGGCTCCAACCTGACTGAACAGTGCCGGTGTTGGTAAGGTTTCCCGCTTATATCGCTACGCTGCGGCCTCTGGCACCAATCAGAGAGAGCCGAAACGAAGCGTGCGCTGAACACCTGAGCTGGGCGGCTCAGTAGTCCTGGCCAGCCACGGGACCGAGTGACGCCAGTTGGCGCGAGGGGCGGGCGTCACGTTTGAAACTGCTGCTCCCGTGTCCCTACAAGCGTCAAGCATCCGTCGTTGCTTTCTTCCGACATCCAAAGCCAGCCCCCACGCCCTACTAAGTGTGTACTCTGGTCTCTGTTAAAATCATTGTTGCTATTCATTCTGATCTCGACCGCCTTTTTATAACGGAATTCCGGTGTGTTGACGCATGAGCCAAGACTCTAGCGTCTTCAAACTGTATTTTTTCCAGGCAATGCTCAGCTATGGCTAACTTGTCAAGCTTCCATCGTTTAATATGTCACTTGTCCTCGGTACAACTCTTTGCAACTTATCGAATTGTCTGACCTATATAGGTACTGTGCATTCGTAACGGACACCGTACACACGAAGAGCTGTGTCGTCTTTAACAGGACGCAGCAAATCCCGCATCTTGGACGGGCCAGAACACTGATGTCAGTCCATGTCTCTGTAGCACATGTCCTAACTTTTCGTTCGTTGCCCCACAGTACAGCAGGAAAGCGCCCGGCTTGGGCTCTTCTGCCGATTCAAATGGTTCAAATGGCTCTAAGCACTATTGGATTTAACGTCTGAGGTCATCAGTCCCCTAGACTTAGAACTACTTAAACCTAACTAACCTAAGGACATCACACACATCCATGCCCGAGGCAGGATTCGAACCTGCGACCGTATCAGCAGCACGGTTCAGGACTGAAGCGGCTAGAACCGCTCGGCCACAGCGGCCGGCCCTGCCGATTCACAAGGCGTCTTTCTTTGATGGCACCTGAAAGCGTTTGCAATGTCTCTGTTGCTATAAATATTCTCTCCCAACACGTCTCTCAAGTGCTGCAATTCAGACTGTAGGTGGTCGTCGTTAGAAAATTGGAAATTTGTGGTAAGGTCTTATGGGACCAAACTGCTGAGGTCATCGGTCCCTAAGCTTACAAACTACTTAATCTAACAAACTAACTTATGCTAAGAACGACACAAACACACACACCCAAGCCCGAAGAAGGACACGAACCTCCGACGGGGGAAGCCGCGCGGACCGTGGCAAGACGCCCGAGACCGCGCGGGGTATCCGTCGCCAGAAATAATTTTTTTTTCTGTGTACCAACATGTTCAGGGCCGCTTGCTTGTGTACAGGGTGGTGAAAACTATCGGCGTCGAAGCAACGATCAGTGTGGTTCTCTGAGCACTATGGGACTTAACTTCTGAGGTCATCGGTCCCCTAGAACTTAGAACTACTTAAACCTAACTAACCTAAGAACAGCACACACATCCATGCCCGAGGTAGGATTCGAACCTGCGACCGCATCGGTTGCACGTTTCCAGACTGTAGCGCCTAGAACCACTCGGCCACTCCGGCCGGCCGATCAGTATGCATTGGTTTCCTGTATACTGAATGACCAAGCCGGCCTCCTGCCTTACGCTCAAATAAAACATCCAGGAACGGTAGCTTGCCATCCTTCTCCATCTCGATGGTAAATTTAATGGTGGGATTGACAACATTCATGTGATCGACGAACTGTTGCAGTGCATTTTCACCGTGAGGCCATGTCAATACATGCATCCAGGTCAGAGAGGGTGCAATGTCTTAAAAGAGGGTTCATATTGCCAAGATCTTTGCAAATATGATTCGAATATGTAATCTCAGAAATAACATTACATACCGTCTCAACATATGTGTCTTACTTTTCGAATAACACGCTTCATTATCAACAAATATAACAGTAGCTTCATATAAGTTTTCGATAGTCAAGTGTAATTTTTGTTTCTTTCCTCTGTGTAGAAGCTACTTCATCTCGTTATTTTTTTCTGTGTCGTAAATAATTTTACTGTTTTGTGGTATTCCTCGTGTCCTTCTGATCTGCATATCATAACTGAACAACATTCCCAGTAATCTGCCTTACCTGCTCTGGACACAACTTGTTCTACAATTCGCGCACTCCACTGCCCCCTTCATTACGAAATTACTTGCTTGAGCTATTGTGTCCGTCGTCTTAACTTTGGTCGTTTAACCAGTGCATTGTGTTCAATAACTTTTGGTTACCTTCATCTGGGAGGGTAATATTATCCATGAATCTTAATACAGATCTTAACGCTCTCAGATTTACGTCTCCACATGGACACGTAAACTGAACCATAAAGACCATATACGTTATAAAGGTGTTATTCGTGCACCATTTTCAGCATTTTAGCTATTATTTGCTATTATCAAAACACTTACAAAACGAGAGCCTTGCTTACTTGAACGTTGGAACCATTCCTTTCTACAAAAGTTTCTCAATGCGTGCGAATAGCATAAATACACACATCAAAAAAAGTTTTGCATCTCCCGGTTCCCAGAGTTCCGGAACCTGCACAGAAAATTAGAATCGAGATCAAGATAAACATCATTTCCGCCCTTTTTATTGCTCGTGAAAACCACACATTGCATGTTGTACCACCTTACAGCGAGACCTTCAGAAGTGGTAGTCCAGATTGGGTGAGAGCGATGTCGTTATCCTGAAAGAAGTCATTCACAAGATGTGCAAGATGGGGGAGGGGGGTAGAGGGGGGGGGGGGGAGAATTGTGGACCATGAGGACGAATGCCTCCCCAATATGCTGCCGATACGGTTGCACTATCGGTTGGGGGATGGCATTCACGTATCGTACAGCCATTACGGCGCCTTCCATGACCACCAGCGGCGTACATCTGCCCCACATAATACCACCTCATAATAGCAGTGAACCTCCACCTTGCTGCACTCGCTGGACGGTGTGTCAAAGGCGTTCAGTCTGATCGGGTTGCCTCCAAACACGTCTCCGGCGATTCTCTGGTTGAAGGCATATGCGACATTCATCGGTGAAGAGAACGTGATGCCAATCCTGAGAAGTGCATTTG
The DNA here is from genome assembly GCF_021461385.2 of Schistocerca piceifrons. NCBI lineage: Eukaryota > Metazoa > Arthropoda > Insecta > Orthoptera > Acrididae > Schistocerca > Schistocerca piceifrons. Next base: position 397,810,797 of record NC_060139.1, on the reverse strand, counting down.
GCATGTTGTTGGGCCCATCTGTGCCGCGCTGCATGGTGTCGTGGTTGCAAAGATGGACCTCACCATGGACGTCGTGAGTGAAGTTGCGCATCATGCAGCCTATTGCGCCCGGTTGGAGTCGTGACAAGACGTCCTGTGGCTGCACAAAAAGGATTATTCAACATGGTGGCGTTGCTGTCAGGGTTCCTCCGAGCCATAATCCGTAAGTGGTGGTCATCCACTGCGATAGTAGTCCTTGGACGGCCTGAGCGAGGCATGTAATCGACAGTTCCTGTCCCTCTGTGTCTCCTCCATGTCCGAATAACATCGCTGTGGTTCACTCCGAGACGCCTGACACTTCTCTTGTTGAGAGCCCTTCTTGGCACAAAGTAACAATGCGGACACGATCGAACCGCGAGATTGACCATCTAGGCATGGTTGAACTACAGACAACACGAGCCTTGTACCTCCTTCCTGGTGGAATGACAGGAACTGATCGGCTGTCGGACCCCCTCCGCTAATAGGCGCTGCTCATGCGTGGTTGTATAGATCTTTGGGCGGGTTTAGTGACATCTTTGAACAGTTCAAATGGCTCTGAGCACTATGCGACTTAATTTCTGAGGTCATCAGTCGCCTAGAACTTAGAACTAATTAAACCTATCACACACATCCATGCCCGAGGCAGGATTCGAACCTGCGACTGTAGCGGTCGCTCGGTTCCAGACTGTAGCGCCTAGAACCGCACGGCCATTCCGGCCGGCCTCTGAGCAGTCAAAGGGACTGTGTCTGTGATACAATATCCACAGTCAATGTCTATCTTCAGGAGTTCTGGGAACCGGGGTGATGCAAAACTTGATGTGTGTATATCAATGTATGTCTTAGTTCTCCCTTTAATCCACAACGACATAACTATTTCTCGAATACCTTTACTTCTTCCAGAAAAAAAGCTCATTAAATACCTAAAGGCTAACCTGACTCATTGTTCATTGTTCATGGTGCACGGTCCCACTTGTACGTTGCCCATCTAACGGCCACCAGGGGCACCAAAACTTTGATTTTCAGTATTTCATATACTTACTGACCGAATGTATATATTTAAATGCTGTCAAAATCCACTCATTAAAATGTATAATCCTATGTTAAAGGTTTAACTCAGTAGTCAAGTATTTCAGCCAGAAATTGTGTGTTTGTCTTTTGGCAGCGTAGCTCACGGAGCGCCAGTTACCCAGATTACATCCATCCATTATTTAAGAATGAGAGCACTTGGCGACTTCCAACAAACTAATTTCAAACCCTTTTTTAAACTTTCTTTCCTTACATGCTTAACTTCAAATATTTAACACTTTAACTCTTTTGCAATCAGTCCTTTGAAGCTGTTTTACACATTGGAGTTCGATTATTTAAAGAATCGAGATTTACTAGTTCTACAGAAACTCGACCCGCAAATGGAACAAGAAAGGGAGGAAAAAATATTGGTAGCAGAGCTACTCTCCGTCACACACTGTATGGCTTGTGGAGCAGTGATGTAATTGTACTTTTGTTTCTCGTTCTGTAGCTGTGTGTGCTGTCAGGTTTGTTGTTAGGTAGGTTTCCTGTCTCCTTTTGAGGTAAACGTTAAAGTTCATAGTTTCTTTTCCAGAGTTAGCCATGTGGTCATATGCACTGAAGAGCCAAAGAAACTGGTACCCCTCCCTAATATTGTGGGGCCCCTGCGACCACACACAAGTGTCACATCACTACGTGACGTGGATTCGACTAATATCTGAAGTAGTGCTGGAGGAAAGTGACACCGTGAGTCCTGCAGGGCTGTCCATAAATCCATAAGAGTACGAGGGGGTGGACATCTCTTCTGAACAGCATGTCACAAGGCATCCCAGATATGCTCAATAACGTTCATGTCTGGGGAGTTTTGTGGCCAGCGGAAGTGTTTAAACTCAGAAGAGTGTTCCTGGAATTACTCTGTAGCAATTGCCGGCCAGTGTGGCCGAGCGGTTCTAGGCGCGTCAGTCTGGAACCGCGCGACCGCTACGGTCGCATGTTCGAATCCTGCCTCGGGCATGGATGTGTGTGTTGTCCTTAGGTTAGTTAGGTTTAAGTAGTTCTAAGTTCTAGGGGACTGATGACCTCAGATGTTAAGTCCCATAGTTCAAAATGGCTCTGAGCACTATGGGACTTAACATCTATGGTCATCAGTCCCCTAGAACTTAGAACTACTTAAACCTAACTAACCTAAGGACAGCACACAACACCCAGTCATCACGAGGCAGAGAAAATCCCTGACCCAGCCGGAAATCGAACCCGGGATAAGTCCCATAGTGCTCAGAGCCATTTTCTGTAGCAATTCTGGACGTGTGGAGTATCGGATTGCCCTGCTGGAGTTGCCCAAATCTGACGGAATGCACAGTGGACATAAATGGATACAGGTGATCAGACAGGGAGCTTACGTACGTGTCACCTGTCAGAGTCGTATCAGGGGTCCCATATTGCATCAACTTCACACACCCCACATCATTATAGAGCCTCCACCAGCTTGAACAGTTCCCCGCTGACATGCAGGGTCTATGGATTCATGGGGTTGCCTCCATACCCGTCCACGTCCATCCGCTCGCCCGATCAAGGAACAGGTTTCTAGTCATCAACACCTCAAATTCGGTGTTGACGGGCCCAGGTGAGGCGTAAAGCTTTGTGTCGTGCAGTCATCAAGGGTAGACGGGTGCGCTTACGGCTCCGAAAGCCTATATCGATAATGTTTCGTTGAATGGTTCGCACGCTGACACTTGTTGATGACCCAGAATTGAAATCTGCAGCAATTTTGGAAGGGTTGCAGTTCTTTCACATTGAACGATTCTCTTCAGTCGTCGTTGGTCCCGTCCTTGCAGGATCTTTTTCCGCGGCAGCGATGTAGGATATCTGATGTTTTACTGGATTCCTGATATTCACTGCACACTCGTGAAATGTTCGTACGGGAAAACCTCACTTCATCGCTACCTCGGAGATGCTGTATCCCATCGCTCGTGCGCCGACTATAACACCACGTTCAGACTCACTCAAATCTTGATAACCTGCCATTGTATCAGCAGTAACCGAGCTAACAACAGCGCCAGACACATGTTGTCTTGCCGACCGCAGCGCCGTTTTCTGCGAGTTGACATATCCCTGTATTTGAATACGTATGCCAGTACCAGTTTCTTTGGCGCTTCAGCGTATTTTCTGTGTCCTACATCAAGTGACACTTTTGGTTTATTAACTCTGGAATATTCTCAACTACGCCTGGTGACATCTTTGAATTAAGTATTTTGAATCTCCATTTCTTCCTGGCAGCGCTTATGTATTTCATGATGCAACCTTTTTTTTTCTAGGGCTTCCATTCCCAGTTTTGATGAGAGTGGTTGGGCCAATGAAACATATTTATCTTCTTGCTGCATTTTTTCGAACTGTCTGCTTACAGACCTTGTTGTTGCTGCTGTTCACTTCGAAGACCGGTTTGATGTATTTCTCGGCGACAGTCTCTTTTGTGCACGCCTCTTCATCTCTGTATAACTACTGCACCATTCAGTTATTTGAATCTGCTTACAGTAGTGAAGGCTTCGCCTCCAGCATCGTTTACGCAGCACTCTTCCCTCTGGGCCGGCCGCTGTGGTCGCGCGATTCTAGGTGCTTCAGTCCAGAACCGCGCTGCTGCTACGGTCGCAGGTTCGAATCCTGCCTCGGGCTTGGATGTGTGTGTTGTTCTTAGGTTAGTTAGGTTTAAGTAGTTCTAAGCCTAGGGGACTGATGATCTCAGATGTGATACTTTTGGTTTATTTTCTCATAGTGCTTAGAGCCATTTGAAACTTTCCCTCTGTTATCAACTTAACAAATCCTTGACGCCTCAGGATATGTCCAATCAGCTGCTGACCCTTCTTTTTCTTCAAGTTGCGCCATAAAGCTCTTTTCTTTACTACTCGGTGAAGCATCTCTTCCTTATTTGTCCAATCAACCCATCTAATCCTCAGCATTCCTCTGTAACACCACATCTCAAAAACCTACCTTTTCTTCTTGTTTAACGTCCACATTGCTTCTACTGTAGATGTTAACATTATTTTTTATCAGGAAAGTTTTCAAACCCGTATTTTGTATCCTCTCTCATCCTGACAGCGTCTGTTATTGCGCTAATAAAATAGCAAAATTCATCTACTTATTTTAGTGTCAAAGTTCGTAATCTAGCATTTAATTCAACTACACTCTATTACCTTTCTTTTACTTTATCGATTTTCATCTTATAATCACTTTTTAAGACATTACCCATCCCAATCAACCGGACTTACAATCGTGTCTTTTGCTTTTTCCGACACGTTTATATCAGCGGCAAACCTCAAAGTTTCTATTTTTTTCCACTGAGGTTTAATTCATTTTCCAATTTTTCTTTAGTGTCCTTTACTGCTTGCTCAGTGCACAGACTGAATAACGCCGGCGATAGTCTATAACGGTGTCTCACTCTATTCTCAAAAACTGTCGCCCTTTCATGGGCTATGACTGATTTCTGTACATATTCTGACTCTGCGTTTCGCAGTGTTTTTTCACCTCAGGCTGTGAGACTATTTGTCTGTAATTAAATAATATCTTCTGCATGTTTTCTTATATTTCATTACTTCTGTGCTGAATTGTCGCGACTGTGCGCAATGCTGAAAATGATCGTTAGCCTCACAGTCCTGTGGTAAGAGGGGTATCCACTTACTTTTCTTTTATCTCTGTGCCTATTTTTACTTCTGCCAGTGAATTATATACAAGGCTGATCCACAAACGATTTTTATAACCTTTCTATGGCTTCTAACATGATTAACAATACGTTAATCTAGTTACTAATTTAGTTCTTTTACTTTAGCTATAGATTTTTAATAAAAAGGGAAATAAAGGGAAATAAATTTCCTAAAGGAGTCCGCGGTCATTAAGAATTTTTGTGAATAAAGGCATGTTGATCGATTTTCTTATAACGACGTTTCGATTCTGCGATCATCAAAATTTACAACTTGCAAAACAACATTCTGTGTCAGATGCAGTAAAACAAAAGCCTCGCTTAGACGAAGGTTTTATTATAACTAACACATAATGTTGTTTTACAAGTTTTAAGTTTCGATCTGATGGTCGCAACATCCGAAACGTCTTTATAAATAAATCTGTCCAGACGGCGTTATTCGTAAATTACCACGTTTACACCCAGAATTAAAATGTAATCAGCGAACTTTTATACAATCGCGTCGTATCTCTTTCACCATCGCACGAATTTTATTGCGCTCTTTTACCCGTACATGACTAACACAGTTGTTGAATGACGCTTGAAACTGTGAAATAATGAAAAAAGATAGTCGTTTAAACACCTTATTTCTCTTCCGGCTCTCATCTTGAAGCAAATTGTGTTGTAATCTCTCTGTGAAGATACAGAAGACGTAAACGTCTGCTGCCATTTTTTAATTCATCCATCGGATAACAAAACAGACATTCCTCTCGGAATCCTATGTAAAAGTCGTCCACTCATCAGCTACAGAATTACCGTCACTACCTATTTCTTGTATATTGCAATGGTAAACAAACGAAAGGCTTAAGGTCTTAACTGATTCCTCGAAAGTTACCAGTATTTGTATAGCAGCACGTATTTCCTTGGAAATCTTTTGCGCAGTTCCACGTGACTGGAAAATTTCCACTTGGACAGACTAAACTTGTAGTCCCAATCATGCTGCATTGGGCCCCATTGATTCACGTAACGTAGGGATCGAGGCCAAACAAGAGAGAGTACTAATTTATTTTGTACAAAAGGCGGCGCATATACGTCCCTTAGAGTTCCTCGGTAAAACTAAATCGCACTGTTATCGCAAAGTATTCATGGTGCGTATCAGGTTAATAGTGTAAAAAAGTATTTTCGAACAAACGAGATGTAGGATAAAGACACTCTCTCGGCAACTTACTTCAGTATTCTGTTGTTTGTGCCCAACGATTTTACCTTCAGATGTTTGGCTAGCATGTGTGCAGCACAGTGGTAGCTACTTGCATGATATGACAGCAAAGCTACACTTGTGATCCTGAATTGTCTGATGCACGAGTCAATCCCTAACAAGTGAAGATGCTGTTAAATGTCGCCTGCCCACTATTTAAACGTAGTAGTCCTGCACGCTGACGGGAAGGGAACACGGGCGTTTGCGTGTGACAGCTGCCGTAAGAGGAGGGAGCCGCGGCCGCGTGCTATTCCAGCGGCTGACTTCAGTGGCCCGCGGGCTCTTGAGGCACTTCACAACTGGTTTGGCATCCGTGAGCCATGACTCACTCCCAGAAAGGTGATAACCACCGGCGGCTCTTACCTAACTCGCGCTCGCTCGCGCTGAACGCGTCTGCGACATTTCCTTCCGAGCATTTACCGAGGCAGTGCACGCATTATCACTGGCCACCTAGTGATCGAGTAAACGTTAAAACGAACTGAAGAGCTCCACAGATTGTTCATCGTAATGAAACTGTCTACCCGACACTATTAGATTTCTTCTTTTGCTGTCAGAAGACGCGTATCGCTTTCTTGTGTCAAAGCGTTGTCGGTGGTGATACGCTATTTATCTATACATTTACAAAAATCATTTTACGCACGTATATGTGCATATATATGTAGTGACGGGGAGGTGGGGAGGGCAAGTTCCACATCTCGTTCTACACCACTTGGTCTACTTCAACCAGACTTGTTACACAGAGCAGGTACTATCTGGAAAGAAACTGAAGTGGACCAGTCGCCAGCCCTACGGTCCTTATGTCGTCGTTCCATTTCATATTGCTTGACAACGTTACTCCCATATATTTAATCGACGTGACTGTGTTAAGCAGCACGCCATTAATACTTTAATATAACACTACGGATTGTTTTTCTACTCATCTGCATTAACTTTCATTTTTCTACATTTAGAGTAAGCTGTAATTCTGCACCGGCCGGGGTGGCCGAGCGGTTCTAGGTGCTACAGTCTGGAACCGCGCTGCTGCTACGGTCGCAGGTTCGAATCCTGCCTCGGGCATGGATGTGTATGATGTCCTTAGGTTAGTTAGGTTTAAGGAGTTCTAGGTCCTAGGGGACTGATGACCTCAGAAGTTAAGTCCCATAGTGCTCAGAGCCATTTTTGTAATAGAGCACACCACACAGAAATTCCTTCCAAGTTATCCTGTATCCTCTCACAATCACTCAAAGAGTACACTTTCCCGTACACTACAGCATCATCAGCAGTCGCAGAATGCTGTCCGTCAAATCGTTTATGTAAATAAAGAATAAGAATGGCCCAGTTACTCTTCTCAGGGGCACTCCTGGCAGCAGCCTTGTATTTGATAAACACTCTCCGTCGAAGACAATGTACTGGGTTTTATTACGTAAAACGTCTTCGAGCCACTCACACACGTGACAACCTCCCTTAATATTCGCCCGTCATAAACTCAGACAGATCAAGCACGAAAACAGGAAGAAGATATACTGAACATTGAAAAAAGAGGCAAAATATAAACAGTGAATAGCCCAAGCTCAAGATGTGCAGCATCGAGCATGATTGTGCATGTGGGGCGTCGTGGTTATGTGGTCGCGGTGTTGGACTTCTCGCTCGTACCCAATTTTTTTTCCACAGAATTATGAACTTTCCGTCCGCTCGTTGACGTGTCTTTTCACCGTCTGTATTCTTGGCAACTGTCATACTATACATTGATTATATGATATGAGTTACGTGGTAAGAATATATTGTATTGTATGGAACTGGGGACCTAGAAACGACGGAGAGGCTGCGTCCCCGCCGTAGCCCTCAGCGGTACACAACCCCACAACAGGCTACAGCAGTCCACTCACCCAACCGCGGCCCCACACCTAACCCAGTGTTATGGTGCGGTTTGGCCCCTAGTGAACGCCCCCCCCCCCCCCCCCCCCCTCTGGGAACGTCTCACACCAGACGAGTGTAACCCCAATGTTTGCGTGGTAGAGTAATTATGGTGTACTCGTGCATGGAGAAAGTGTTTGCGGGGAACCAGCCCACGTTCGCGGAGGCAAATGGAAAACCGCCTTAAAAACCATCCACAGACTGGCCGGTACACCGGACCACAACACTAATCCACCATCCTGATTTAGCTTTTCTGTGATTTCCCTAAATCGCTCCAGGCAAATGCCGGGATGGTTCCTTTGAAAGGGCACGGCCGACTTCCGTCCTCGCCCTTTCCTAGTCCGATGAGACCGATGACCTCGCTGTCTGGTCTCCTCCTTCAAACAACCCAACACCCAACTAATCCGCCGGGCGGTTTCGTGCCTGGGACTGGCACGCCTTCCCGCCCGGAAAGCAGTGCGTTAGGCCGCACGGCTAACCCGGCGGGCTAAGAATATATTACTGTCGCAAGCAAATGTAATGTATAGTGAGAGCAGGAGAGATGCCGCATCGACCGTTCACAGAAATGAAAACAACGAATAAACAGGTGTGAACTATGTTACAACAAATGAATTCAAGAGTCAAAACTTACAAAATGGAACGCAAGAGTCATAACATGTGGCACTTGGGTAATTCAAATAGGAGGTACATACATAGGTCTGGAGGTCCCTTTCTTACACCTCTCTGTTACAAACGGACGTTACACCATGACACAGGGGACTGATGACCTCAGTTGTTAAGTCCCATAGTGCTCAGAGCCATTTGAACCATTTGAACCATGACACAGACACAAATCTGAATACAGCGAACAGACACGTCAATAAACGGACGGACAGCTCATAAAAAAAGCACTCCGTCATCAGGCCGCATGTGGCCCACCGGGACCATTCGACCGCCGTGTCATCCTCATTGAGGATGCGGATAGGAGGAGCGTGTGGTCAACACACCGCTCTCCCGGTCGTTATGATGGTTTTCTTTGACCGGAGCCGCTACTATTCGGTCGAGTAGCTCCTCAATTGGTATCAGGAGGCACGGACAGCTCATAACCTTGTAAAAAAAATAATAACTAATTTGGGGCAGGAGAGAGATTTGAACTTGGTTCTCCCCCTTCCCAGACCAAAACAATAACGACATAACCACGATGCCGTCGCTACGGAAGCATCCTCGATGCTGCATATCTTGAGCTTGGACCAGTCACTGTTTCTACTTTTCTTCTTTTTTCACGTTTCAGTACGCCTTCTTCCTGTTCTCATGCTTGACCTGTGTTCAGTTTCTGACGGGCTATCCACTGGGCCATCTTACGATTAAAACCGAGGGGGTGCGTTGGAGAGTGTCCCTTGTGAGAACCTATTCCGTACGCTCGGATCAAGGGCTCAGAATCCTGTAAGTGCTATACTGCGAACCACGGAAAATTTGAAAGGCGCCTCGGCGGCCATTGTGATGGTAAAATTACGAGCATTTACTTATAACACCTCTCCCTTTGAGCAATGTCACAAACATAATGTTTCATTTAGTATGTAGCTAAAGGAAAGCAATTCAGTTTATGAACAATAGACAGTCACTGTTTTGTCGTTTATTTTATGTACTACAAGAAGTTTCCTATAACTGTTTGTTCGGATTATAATTGCAGTATGTCGTTGTTTAGTGATCCAAATTTTTGAAGTGAAATGTATCAAATGATTTTTGCGCTATCTGGAACACTACATTATTACTGTTTCGTGCCATACGCATTACGCAGGTCAATCCTGACACCTGATTGTGTGGTATTCTCGCCAGTATCTGAGCTATTTTACAGCACGACAACACGAAACGTTTTGAGCCTCATGTCCACCAGCAAAGTCAAAAATAGCAACCACTGTCAAAAATAGAATGTTAATTCAGTGATAAATCCCTTCTGAAAATGTAAGTACTGTGACTGAAATACTCTAAATAAAACATCTAAAATATACATGTACATGCGAAAAGTAATATTGGTTCCTCTCCCAAACTTGTTCGTGCAATTAAACGCTGCAAACTCTTCATCATTTTTATTCACCTTCACCGGAATGTGTAGACAGTAGAGTCACGTCTAACAAATCTTGAGTGTAGGCACAAATAAATATATAATGTTCGGTTTGTGTCCTTACAAGCAACAGTACATCGAGGTGACATAAGCCATTGGATAGCAAAATAAACAAATACAGATGGCAGTAGTATCGCGTACTCAAAGTATAAAGGACAGTGCATTGACGGAGGTGTCCATCGTACTCAGGTGATTCATGTGAAAAGGTTTCCGACGTAATTATAGCCGCACGACGGGAATTAACACACTTTGAACGCGGAATGGTAACTGGAGCTAGACGGGTGGGACATTCAATTTCTGAAATCGTTAGGAAATTCAATATTCCGGGATCTACAGTGTCAAGAGTGCGCCTAGAATACTAAATTTTAGGCATTACATGTCACCACGGACAACACAGTCGCCGGTGGTCTACATTTAACGACCGAGAGCAGCGGCGTTTGTGTGCAGTTGTCGATGCTAACAGACAAGCAACACTTACGTGAAATAGCAGCAGACATTAATGTGGGACGTGCGAGGAACGTACCCATTAGGACAGTGTGGCAAAATCTGACGTTAGTGAGCTATGGCGGCAGACGAACGAGGTGCGTGCCTTTGCTAACACCACACTATCACCTACAGCGCTTCTCTCGGGCTCGTGACCATCAGATAGTTCCGACAGCAGATACTAAGAGCTGATGGTGGGGTTCCAGTGTGGGACAGACCCAACGAAGCCATAAACCCAAGCTGTCGACAAGAAACTGTGGAAGCTGGTGGTGGCTCCTTAATGGTGTTGTCTGTGTTTACATGGAATGTACTGGGTCCTCTGGTTCAACTGAACCGACCATGGACTGGAAATGGATATGTTCGGCTACTTGGAGACAATCTGCAGCCATTCATGTAATTCCCGTTCTCAAATAACGACGGAATTTTTATGGAGGACAATGTGCCATGTTATTGGGCCACAATTGTTCGCGTTTGGTTTGAAGAACATCCTGGATAGTTCGAACGACTGATTTGACCGCCCAGATCGCCCGGCATGAATTCAATCAAACATTTATAGAACATAATCGAGAGGTCAGTTCGTGCAGAAAATCCTACACCGGCAATTATGGACGACTGCAGAGGCAGTATGACTCAACATTTCTGCCGTGGCTTGCAGCGACTTGTTGTGTTGCTGCACTATGCCTGGCAAATGGAGGTCCCACTCGATATTACGAGGTATCCCATGAGTTTTGTCACCTCAGCGTAAGTTCAGCTTGTCACAATGGCGTCCACCCGAAGGTTCAAAATATCCCACCTGCAGGGCCCTCCGTTCTTCACACGGACGTTCAGTAGTCTGCATTGTGGTACTGTGTCAAACTTATTCCATAAATGTAGGAATATGTCATCTGCTTGTTCATCCATGATTCGCAGGACGCCGTGCAAGAAAGGAGTAAGCTGAGTTTCGCACGAGCGATGCTTTCTAAAACTGCGCACTAAAGTGAAGATTTCTTTCAGATTCTGATCAACGAGGCGAGGGACGCCACCTAACAGACGAAGTACTGTTTCGGCCAGCTGGCGGTCGGCGCGTAGCGGGGAATGTTGGCAGTACAGGCGGTGTGCGCCCCTGGTCCTCGCTGCTGGAAGGTCAGGGCGCCTGGCCGCGCCGCTGCGAGGAAATGTCAGCAGCCGAAGCGTGACTGCCTCAGGCTCCATCTCATCCGTCTGCTCGCCGGCAGCGCAAGATTCCATCTGCCCCTCTGCTGCCTTCCGCGCTCAGCACTGAAATCACAGGCAGCGCGCAGGTTAACGAAAACAACTGATCGAATACACTCGTAGAGAACAGAACAAAAGACAGCGGCCAGTAGTTGGATGAAAGCACTGGTCACACCTGTCTGTAAGAACGATAGCAGAAATGATCCATTAAACTACCGTCCAACGTCTTTGACATCCATCTCTTCTAGAACCTTAGAACATATTCTGAGCTCAAACATAATAAAGAGTCTCGTACAAAATGAGCTCCTCCGAGCCGACCAGCGTACATTCCGAAAACGATGGTCATGCGAAACCCACCTCACGTTTTCTTCACATTATATTTTGAATACCATGAACCGAAACAGTTGGTAGGTGCAGTATTTCTGGACTTCCGAAAAAGCATTCGATCCAGTACGAAAATGGCTCTGAGCACTATGGGACTTAGCTTATGAGGTCATCGGTCCCCTAGAACTTAGAACTACTTAAACCTGACTAACCTAAGGACATCACACACATCCATGCCCGAAGCAGGATTCGAACCTGCGACCGTACCGGTCGCGCGGTTCCAGACTGTAGCACCTAGAACCGCTCGGCCACTCCGGCCGGCGATCCAGTACGATACCAAAGCTTATCAACGATAGTACCATTATGTGGGGGTACAGATCGCGCTGAATAACGTGGCACCAGCACGAAACGCTTTCTCGTCGTAAGCACTCGGCGGCTATTCTGACGTGGTGGGAGCCTCAGTTAACGGTCACCTGCCGGCTTGACGCGTCGAGAGTTCACGTTTACTAAGTAGCGTGACTGTAGTCTCTGTACGCCATAGGTGCAGGAAAGTTCTTTATTATCAGGTACGGTCATTGTATGCAGTGCCCTTAAATATTCGTCGGAAGAGGCAAACGAGAAAGCGAAAATACCATTAAAAACTATGCTCGAAAGGCTTGCAGGAACCGCTAGCGATTTCAGTCATCCAGTAAAGATGATAGAGATAAAGGAAGGGAAACATAGGTACAAATAATTTCCCAGAATCACTACTTTGCAGCCAAGTGTGAGAAGGAAAAGAAAATTTTATTTTCAACTACGAGGAATATTGCCGAACAGATTATCTTTGGACTGACACGTTATTTTCACATGACACGTGTTCTTTAGTTTACATTGCCGCCATACGTTTACGTTGTCTCCCACAATACTTCTTACATCTTTTTTGTGTTACGAGATTTCTTATCCTTAGTTTAACAATTTATTTTCCAGTAAAACAGGATTTCTGGTGAGGTCAGTACAGGATTATAAACACAAAACCAAACGGGGGTAATCCAGAAGCAGGATTAATAATGAATAAGAAAATAGGAATGTGGATAACCTACTATAAACGGCATAGTGAAACCATTATCATAAAAAGATGCACACGAAGCCAACACCCACCACAGTAGTATTAGTTTTTATGCTAGTTGGCTCCACAGATGATAAAGAGACTGAAAGAATGTATGATGAGCTAAGAGAAATTATTCAGATAGGTTGTTTTTTTTCGTTAACGAACTTGGGAACTTGAATTGGGTAGTACGAAAAGGAAGAGAAGAAAAAATAGTGGGAGAACATGGACTGTGTTATAGGAACGACAGAGGAAAGAGCCTGGTAGAATTTTGCAAAGAGCTAACACACTAGGTTTAAGAATCATCAAAGAAGATCGTATGCTTGGATGTGACATGCTAACAATGGAAGATTTCGGACTGATTTTATGAGGGCCAGTCAAATGAAAACGAGACAGATGGAAAAAAGTAAGTAAACTGTTTATTATTTAGAAAGCAATCGACATAACTTTTAGTACGTTAACCCCACTGTGAGACAGGATGGTCAACGCCTTCATGGAAAAATACGATTGCCTACGGAATGATGATTGTGCTGAGCCGTGCACCTTTTCGCCTGAAGCAAATCGACGGTCGCGAATGTCTTTCTTCCGGGCTCCGAAACACGGATATCGCATGGGGAGAGATCGTGACTGTATGGGGGATCTGTATGGGCTTCCTAACAAAACTTCTGCGGCGTATTCGAAATGACCATCGCAACACATGGCTGTCGATTTGCTTCGTACGAAGAGGTGCACTCCTCGGTACAATCATGGTTCCATAGGCAACCAAATTTTTCCACGAAGGCGTTGGCCATTTCGTCTCACAGTGTGAAAAATGTATTAACAGTTATGGCGATTACTTTCCAAATAGTAAATAGTTTACTTACGTTTTTCCATCTGTCTCTTTTTCATTTGGCAGCTCTCTGCTTGGAACGTACCTCCGTTACAGACGCCATTGTGAAGGTTACGTACAGCGCCACCACCTATCATAACTTCATGAAACTATAGGAGCTGAAGCATGAACAAATTTCGCATTTTTCAACCAAAATTTGCCTAGAAAAAAGATATTTTGCACTATTTATTGCACGTCCCTCGTAGCAAGCGGGTTTAAAGGGATGTAGATTGCATAGTTATGCAGACATGAAGAGGCTTGCACAGACTGGACTAGCATGGGGAGCTGCCTCAAACAAGCCTTTGGACGAAAGGCCACAACAACTTGTAAAGTTCAAGAACGAGTTTTATGTGAGGAGTGTAGGAAAATACTAAATCTCCTACGTAACGCTCGCTGAGGGACCGCGAAGACAAGTTACTATTAATTGTAAAGCCCACAGAAGCATCTGACACTCGCGAATGGAACGGGGACAAACCTTAATGCGTGGTACAATTGAAAGCGGCCGTTGCCATTCACTTCACAGTTGTTTGCATAGTGTAACCTATATGTAAACATACAGCATAATGCAATCTTTAGCTTATAGTACAACTAAAATTAATCACGTAACAGACGTATTCAATTTTTTAAATTGTCTTTGTGCGAAAATTCAGTTTCTGGTGAGGTTGCCAACAAGTAATACAATTTCCAGGTTGAGAGGTTCTGATCGAAGCAAGAACATTCATTACAGTTTCATACTCTTCTGCAGTCGACATCTTCAGATATGAAACACTGGCGACCGCGTAGAAAGTTCGAAGGATGCAGAAAGCATAGTGGTATTATGAGCTGTATAGAGGGCACCACAATTCATAACGTGTCTTTGGCAGGTAATGCCATTTTCATTAACAAATAATCGGTTCCTCATTGTTGTTGTTGTTGTGGTCTTCAGTCCTGAGACTGGTTTGATGCAGCTCTCCATGCTACTCTATCCTGTGCAAGCTTTTTCATCTCCCAATACCTACTGCAACCTACATCCTTCTGAATCTGCTTAGTGTATTCATCTCTTGGTCTCCCCCTACGATTTTTACCCTCCACGCTGCCCTCCAATACTAAATTGGTGATCCCTTGATGCCTCAGAACATGTCCTACCAACCGATCCCTTCTTCTGGTCAAGTTGTGCCACAAACTTCTCTTCTCCCCAATCCTATTCAATACTTCCTCATTAGTTATGTGATCTACCCATCTAATCTTCAGCATTCTTCTGTAGCACCACATTTCGAAAGCTTCTATTCTCTTCTTGTCCAAACTATTTATCGTCCATGTTTCACTTCCATACATGGCTACAGTGAGGCCATATTGTCCGTAGCTGCTTTACAATTCCTGAGGGGATTTTCGTTGACAAGAAAATGCGCGTTTTTCTCACCAGATGCGGTTCGCTTTATTGAGTTAAAGCATCATCGGTAGTCTGTAACTAAAGATATTTACAATTTAATTTGTTTTTAAGATCAGACTGCTTTCCATTTCAGAAATAATTAAATTGTGAATATCTTTAATTACAGACCACTGATGATGCTTTATCGCAACAAAGAGAAACGCATCTGGCGAGAAAAACACGCATTTTATTGTAGTTGTAACGACGGAACGAAAATACCCTTCGGAAGTAATCAATAGTTCTGATTCCTCTTTTTGTGTAAATTCGTGATCCATATTTTATTTTCCTCTCTCTTCCTCTCTGTTAAAATTATTACGGTTTTTACAAACTTCTACTGCCTCTCTATCGTCCAAAGCGACGATTAGTTTTGTGCTCAGTTAAACGTGGTCTCTACTGATTTTCCTGGTTACTTGGCCACATCTGCACAGAATTTTATAGGTACCAACTGTCACCAATGGATAGTGTACATTTTCTACACGTCTAAGGAATACAGCATTTTCCTGGTGGACTGAAAAGTCGTTCCAAGCTAATGCTTCGCCAAAACTTTTCAATTGCGATAAGTAATCTTGTTTGTAAACTGGACGAAAACTTTCCCCACTGGTGCGTGGTGCTGGCTCGACCTCTTTATTAGAGTAACTAATGTAAAGTTAGTGGCTAGTTTTATGCATCGACCATGGCCTCTCAGCCTGGAATCTTTAACAGATGTTACCAACAAACTTCAAACTCTCAGGTCATTCTTTCAAGAACCTCTTTATTTCGTACTCTTCCCGTTCTGCAGCTCCAACAGTAGTTTTCCTCAGTTTTAGTTCTGTAATTTTCAAAATGCTGTACTCCAGACGTACAGTTCTAGAAACTTCACAGTCTATACGACGGAAATACAGGGTGTATTAAAACGAATTATTCGATTTTTAAAAAATCGTAAATATTATGTTATTTGAGATACGTGCGTGAACAACGTACTTTTGAAAAGAGCAAACTCTCTAGTTTCACATGGTTTCCGCTAGGTAGCAGCAGTGTGCGCCTACTTCAATTCTAGTAAAAGTGGTGTCGGAACAACAGAAAGCGTTTTGTGTTCTACGTTTTGCGCAGTGCCGGTCAGTGACTTTCATATCATGAATGGTGTGGCTCCTTCTACATCATTAGACGATGGCACGAAAAATTCCGAGAAACACGTTGTTTGCGTAAAGGCAACTCGCTGGGCCATCCCCGAGTGTTCTGACACAGACGTCGAACGCATCCGCCATAGTTTCACAAGGAGTCCGCAGAAATCGGTCAGACAGCTCGACATGCGCCCCCGCCCCCCCCCCCCCCTCCGATGTCCGGCTGTACAACATGAGAGGGACTCTCCAAAATTTAATGGGGTTTGTGCAGTTTCACGGGAAAAGGTGTATGGCTCATTTTTCTTTGCCGAGAACACTATTACGGGAAGCACATATCTCGATCTGCTTGAGAACTTCCTTCTCCCACAGTTGGAGACTGATTCGAACGACTTCATTTACCAACAGGATGGGGCACCGCCACACTGGCATCTGGAAGAGTGGGAATTTTTAAGTCAAGGGATTAATGAACGATGGATCGGTCGCACTGGACCAAATGATCCAGCTTTGCATTACTGACCTCCAAGGTCACCGGACCTGACTGTATGTGATTGTTTCTTCTGGGGATTTTAAAAGACTCTGTTTATGTGCCTCCGTTACCAACAACAACAGTGAATGAACGGAGACATCACGTAATAGCAGCTGTGGAAGTTGTAACTCAAGACATGCTTGCTGCATTCTGGGAACAATATGAATGCCGAATTGACATATTATGCCGTGCAGCTCAAGAGGAGAATATTGAACACCTATGAAAGGGTATAAATTGAACACTTTTGAGTTTCCCGTTCACCAAAAAACAAAATTCATTGTATATGTTTATTAATTTCAGAAATATAAGACGTGCCAAATCGGATGATTCTTTTTGATACACCCTGTATATTTTTTGCTGAGAATTTCTCCCGTTGCTAGTATACCGAAAGTGGCAATTCCAACTTGCACTAGTGCAACATCTTTTAGTTTACATTTTGCTAAATAAAAATAAAGATACCATTTAAAGCTCCAATTCAACATAATTCATTCGTTTTCATTTAGTTTATATTTTGCTAAATAAAAATAAAGATACCATTTAAAGCTCCAATTCAACATAATTCATTCGTTTTCACAAGTCTCATTTCCGCTGCTGTCACTGTAAATTGAAAATAGACTAATTACCCGTATAGGCATTTGCATATTATTGTTGTGGCAATAACTGCAGACTAGACTCGGCAAGCTGTAGAGGAGCGTGCAGGCGAGCCGCCTGCAACAGCCTGCTGCAGGGTGCGAGAATACTGCTGACACGGCATGCTGCAATAACACAATCTAGGTTGCGCAACAGTATTCTTCCGCCACGTGACGTGACACAACAGTACTCTTCCGTGTTCCTTGACTTCAGGAAGACATTTGACAACGTCCTGCCCTGCCGTTCAGTGAAAAAATACGAACTTATCAAGCATCGGAGTAGATTTGCGACTGGATTCAAGACTTCCTTGCAGATAGAACTCAACAGGTCACTCTTAACGGAACAAAATCTACAGACGTAAAGATAATTTTCGGAGGACCCCAAGGAAGTGTGATGGGACCACAAATGATCTAGTAGAAAGCGTCGGATGCTCTTTAAGGCTGTTCGCAAATGATGCGGCTGTCTATAACAAAGTAGCAACGCCAGAAGATAGTAACGATTTGCAGAATGACCTCCAGAGAATTGATGAATGGTGCAGGTTGGTTGGTTGGTTGGTTTCGGGGAGGGACCAAACAGCGATGTCCCATCGAATTAGGGTTCAAATGGTTCAAATGGCTCTGAGCACTATGGGACTTAACAGCTGAGGTCATCCGTCCCCTAAAACTTAGAACTACTTAAACCTAATCAACCTAAGGACATCACACACATCCATGCCCGAGGCAGGATTCGAACCTGCGACCGGAGCGGTCGCGCGGTTCCAGACTGAAGCACCAAAACCGCTCGGCCACACCGGCCGGCTGGAATTAGGGAACGAATTCGGCCGCGTTATTGAAGTTTCGAGAGAGCACTCTCCGGGAAGAGTTGGACAACATATTACTCCTCCCACATACGTCTCGCGTAATGACCACGAGGAGAAAATTGGAGAAATTAAGAGCCAATACAGAGGCTTACCAACAATCATTATTTCCACGCGCTTTTCGCAAATGGAACAGGGTTAGAGGGCTCAATTAGTGGTTCGAAAACTACTCTCCACCACACACCATTAGGTGGCTTGCGGAGTATTATGTAGCTGCAGATATTCACCTGCGTGAGCACAGGGGAGTAACTGTTGCAACATAGCTGGTTAGAGTAACTGTAAAGAGTTACTGCTAAGTCCTTAGCAGCACCTGTATTGGTGCTACGTTTGGTTCCCGTACTTTCGACTGCAGCTGACCCCAAGACAGTCTCTACGGCAGCCGTCGGCCCATGTGTGGCAAAGCAGCTTCCGCTTCACCTGGCGGCGCATCAGCTGCCCTCTGGTCCACAAGCCGCCGCTACCCTCGATGGTTCTGAATCTCGAGCCACTGGCACCGTGTAAAGACCCTCTCTGCGGTCACATTTTCAACTTCTGTAGTTCTGCCATCTTCAGCTACGTAAAATATTACGGTATATTGATAATTTTTATTTTAGGACCCTCTAATTACAACATAATATTTTTGCCATACGCGTTTCGCCTTATTCTTTGCAAGGCATCTTCAGTGGCCTGGAATATGAACATATATTTGTTTATACTATTTAGTTTCCATTTACGATGTTGTGTATACAGGTTGGATCACCTAAAACTTATACCGGAAACACTGCGAAAATGGATAGTGGTATTGACGTGCGGTTTTCACAGAAACTGTTGGTAGTCAGGGGCTCGTATTGTTGGCCAGTCAACAGATTTTAGTAATACTTAGGAAGTCTATTTTTGTTCAAACATACACTTTTTAAATGCATTCTATTGACCTAAATAAACTAAAAGCAGGATAAAATAGATTGTCATTGGTGTTCGTTGCAGCCTTATAGTGCGAGTCGTTTACGAGATATCGTTCTTCGAAAAGTTTCCACACCGACATTTATACAGTACCTATGATAACATACACTAAAGAACAACGCAAGTGCATACACTAGTTATGTCGATTCTGACAAGTAATGAGACAATTGATTCTCCCAGGTTGTGTTCAAAATGACCACACTTCCAGTCTGGTATGGAGCGACTGCCGCACACGTGCTAAAATTTCAGCTGAGACGTCCAAGCAGGCTGCAGTAATACGTCGTTGCAAAAGAAGTCTAAAGGCGCCAAGACTGTGGAACGGGCCGGCCAAAGTACAGGTCCTCTGCATCGAATCCAACGATTTGTAAAAAAAATCGGGAAGACGTGCTGTAGTACTTTGTGTGCTACGGCTGGACAGCCATCATGTTGGTACCAGAGGTTCCTCCTAGTCTGCAGTCTTCTAACATCTGTTGAAGATGGTCTGTTAGGAGGCTGCGATCCTTGTGCGCTTTGAGTGTTCCGTCTCTGAAAGAAGAGCCTAGGAGCTGGTGACTCACTATGCCACACCACACGCATACACTCAATCGACGCTGACGTTCTAGCTGTCGAAGCCAACGAGGATTGTCAACAGACCAATAGTGTGGTTTACCTGGCCATAACTAGTATATGTGGCTTCATCTCTGAACAAGACACATGATACATCTGGAACATATTGTCTTAATGGCCATGTACAGAAGTTACCACGATTCTCATAATCGTTTCCAAGCAGCTATTGATGGAGAGAGATGTTATAGGGATAGAACCTATGTCGATGGAAAATGCGTAGGACACTTGCCTGACTCATGCCACTTCCTCGTGCGATTGCGCAGGAGCTAACTTGTGGATCAACTGCAAAAGCAGTAAGAACATTAATTTCCCCCTCTTCTGTCGTCACTAATTTCCTTATTTTTCACTGTCTAAGTGTTCCACTACAACTTTCGCGTAACTGGTTGAAGAAGCTGATGATTAAATTTCCGAGATTGTTTACATCTATTGGGATATCTTGCCGCATACACCATACAAGAACGAACTGCATTCTTCCTACATCCTCCATACGCCATGAGCGTGTCGGATTTTTCTGCTTTGGTAAATTCTGTCGTCCACTCACGATCTAATGCTTGGACTGCCACACACTAACTGACCAGAGAGTCGCAATGCACTTAAGGCACACAAGCATACAGTAAGCAAACATAACAACATCGTACGCAGCAACTATGCAGGTTGAATGGCAGAAACAAGTGTCGATGCGGAAACTTTTCAAAATACGATGTTTCGTACAAACGACTCGCACTAGACTCCTGCAACAAACACCACTGAGATTGTGTTTCACCCTATTTTTAGTTTTTTAGTGTCAATAGGCGTTGTTGCATTTACAAAATGTATGTTTACACAAAAAATACACCTTCTAGGTATTACTATAATCTATCAATTGGTTAACAATACGAGCTCCTGACTACGAATCCATTCTGAGAAAACCGCACATCAACAGCACTTTCAATTTCCGCAATATTTGCGGTGCAAATTTGACGTGATTTACCATGTACAGTTTATAAACAGTTCTGGCACTTTCTGATTTTCTGTTATGCAGTTATAACTTAAAGTTCTAGTTACAGATTTCGTGTGGCACTCCAGGCGATTCCGAGGGTCCTCGACTTGGCTTAGATGAATCACTGCGCCTGGCCTCCTGTTCACGGCTAATGCCGCGTAAGCATGCTGGCTGCTGGGGACGCCTGTCCTGCGTCAGCACGGTCGCGTCACCGGCCACAGAACTTCCACTTCTGCTGAGGCAGCACCCGCTACTTAGCGTGCAGACACGCACACACACTGCTGCGGCGCGAAGCACAATGCTAGCAGTTATGCTGAGATAGCAACCCGCTGGCTAGATGTCCACACACACCATTGAGACGCCGAGAACAGACTCTGTACGGACGTCCTGCAGAATAAAGAATGTTACGGTAATACTAAATGAGCTCTCCACAATCCGCGCTCGCCGTGGTGCCGGTAGAATGCAGTTAACAGTTCTCGAACACGTCATTCTTGAGCAGAAGCGACCATCCCGGCTGATAGTGATGTCCACATTGCTGATGCTGTTTCATTATGCATTGCTATTATCAGGTCAAGAAATGCTTTATTTCTCCATACACAGCTACACTCCGAAAGCCACCTTCTATTATGCTGTCGGAGGGGGAGGGGAGGGGGGGGGGTGGGGGGGCGGGAACCTCCACCCACACCCTTTTTTTCAGTTAGATTGACGAATAGCGACCGGGCAGAATTACTAGCAGTACTCTGTTCGAAGTCTAATTTTTCTTATTTTCCGATCGTAGTCACTTCGTGATACCTTTGTGCAATGAGTACATATCTTTGCTAATATACAACCTCAGGTTGTTTACACAATTTCGCATCGGTTTCATTGCGTGTGCCATAGACATTTTCTTGAATCTAGGACAGGGTAACCAATCAGCAGTGATACTAACGACTATTTAAACTGTAAATCACCTTCAAGTAAAACAGACTGAAGAGACAAAGAAACTGGTTCACCTGCCTAATATCGTGTAGGGCGGAAGCGAACACACAGAAGTGCCGCAACACGACGTGTCGTGGACTCGATTAATGTCTGAAGGGAACTGACACCATGAATCCTGTAGAGCTGTCCATAAATCCGTAAGAGTACGAGGAGGTGGAGATTTCTTCTGAACAAGATGTTGCAAGGCATCCCAGATATGCTCCATAATGTTAGCGTCTGGGGAGTTTGGTGGACAGAGGAAGCGTTTAAACTCAGAACAGTGTTAATGGAGCCACTCTGTAACAATTCTGAACGTTTGTGATGTCGCATTGTCCTGCTGGAATTGCCCAAGTCCGTCGGAATGCACAATGGACATGAATGGATGCAGGTGATCGGACATGATGCTTACGTACGTCTCACCTGTCAGAGTCGTATCTAGACGTACCAGGGGTCCCATATCACTGCAACTCCACATGCCCCACACCATTTCAGACCATCTACAGGCTTCAACAGTCCCCTGCTGACATGCAGGGTCTATGGATTCATGAGGTTGTCTCCATACCCGTACACGTTCATTCGCTCGATACAATTTGAAACGAGACTCGTCCGACCAGGCAACATGTTTCCAGTCATCAACAGTCCAATGTCGGTGCTGACGGGCCTAGGCTAGGCGTAAAGCTTGGTGTCGTTCAGTCATCAAGGGTACACGAGTGGGCTTTAGACTCCGAAAGCCCTTCGTTGAATGGTTCGCACGCTGACACTTGTTGATGGCCCAGCATTGAAATCTGCAGTAATTTTCGAAAGATTTGCATTTCTGTCACACTGAAGATTCTCTTCAGTCGTCATTGGTCCCGTTCTTGCACGATCTTTTTCCGGCCGCAGCGATGTCGGAGATTTGTTGTTTTAGCGTATTCCTGATATTCATGGTATACTCGTGAAATGGTCGTACGGGAAAATCCTCACTTCATCGCTGCCTCGGAGATACAGTGTCCCACCGCTCGTGCGCCGACTATGACACCACGTCCAAATTCACTTAAATCTTCATAACCTGCCATTGTAGCAGCAGTAACCGATCTAAGAACTGTGTCTGCGTAAATAGGCAGAATACGGCGCTGCGGTCAGCAACGTTTATCTAGGCGTTTGCTACCCGCAGCGCCGTATTCTGCCTGTTTACGTACCTCTGTATTTGAATACGCATGCCTATACCAGTTTCTCTGGCGCTTTAGTGTATGTTGAAATATTATTTCGTTTGTTTCATTATATGTTGACGGAAAAAATCGCAGCACCAAGCAGGACTTGCGCGACATAAGCAAAGTCGATTGGCGTGTTTCTACTCCTGAAATATGATGTCTGTTAAAATTTCGAGGCAGTCAAGCGAGATTGGCACTAGTAGCGCCACTATGAGGATGCAAATCAGATTTGCTTTAAGTACGCGCTGTAACGGTCGCATGCGTTACTTACCTTTGAGACTGGACGTGGTGAGTTGGTATTAGCCAAGACCGCCTTTAGGGCGACAAAGACAGCATTATCGACATCTTAGAACGAGGTCGTGTAATACGGCTATCAGAAGATGAATGTTCCTTCTGCGGTATTACCGAAAGACTTGGCAGAAATGTAGTCACTGTGCATGAATGCTGGCAGCGATGGTCATGAGAATATACGGTCGCAAGGAGACCGGGCTCTGGAAGGCAACATGGCATTACCGCGAGGAAAGAGTATCGTGAAACTTCCTGGCAGATTAAAACTGTGTACCGGACCGAGACTCAAACTCGGGACCTTTGCCTTCCGCGGGCAAGTGCTCTACCAATGAGCTACCCAAGCACGACACACGACCCGTGCTCACAGCTTCATTTCTGCCAGTACCTCGTCTCCTACCTTCCAAACATCACAGAAGCTCTTCTGCGAGTCTAGGTCCGGCACACAGTTTTAATCTGCCGGGAAGTTTCATATCAGCGCACACTCCGCAGCAAAGTGAAATTCTCATTCTGAAAGACCATCGTGTTTGGCGAATCATACTGCGTCTGCAGCAGCAATTTGAGCAGCAGTTAAAACCACAGTGAGACAACGAACTGTTGAAAATCGGTTGCTTGAAGGATAGCTCCGAGGCAGATGCCACCGACCCCAAACCACCGCCATTTGCGACTTCAGTGGTGTCACGCGAGAGCTCATTGGACGGCAGGGTGGAGATCTGTTGTGTTTTCTAATAAGAGCTGGTTGTGCCCCGGCGCCAATGATGGCCGTGTGTTGATTAGAAGGAAGCCAGTTGAGGGCCTGCAACCAACATAGCACGGTTTCAGAAAATATCGTTCTTGTGAAACACAACTAGCTCTTTATACTCATGAAGTAATAAGTGCTATCGACAGGGGATGTCAAATTTATTCCATATTTTTAGATTTCCAGGAAGCTTTCGACACCGTTCCTCACAAGCGTCTTCTAACCAATCGTCTCAGTTGTGCGACTGGATTTATGATTTCCTGTCAGAAAGGTCACAGTTCGTAGTAATAGACGGGAAGTCATCGAGTAAGCCAGAAGCAATTTCCGGCGTTCCCCAAGGAAGTGATATGGGCTCTTTATTGTTCCTGATCTAGATTAACGCCATTAGGAGACAATCTGAGTAGCCCTCTTAGATTATTTGCAGATGATGCTGTTATTTACTGTCTTGTAAAGTCATCTGATGATAAAAACGACTTGCAAAATCATTTAGATAAGATATCTGTATGGTGCGAAAAGTGGCAATTGACCCTGAATAAAGAAAAGTGTGAATTTATTCACATGAGTACTAAAAGAAATCAGCTACATTTAGATTACGCGATAAGTTACACAAATCTGAAGGCTGTAAATTCAACTAAATACTTAGGGATTACAATTACAAATAACCTAAATTGGAACGATCACATAGATAATATTGTGGGTAGAGCACACCAAAGACTGCGATTCATTGGTAGAACACTTAGAAGGTGCAACAGGTCAACTAAAGAGACTGCTTACACCACGCTTGTCCCCCCTATTCTGCAGTATTGCTGTGCGGTGTGGGATCCGTATCAGGTGGGACTGGCGGATGACATCGAAAAAGTGCAAAGAAGGGCAACTCGTTTTGTATTATCGCGAAATAGGGGAGATAGTGTCACAGACATGATACGTGAATTGGAGTGGCAATCATTAAAACAAAGGCGTTTTTCGTTGCGACGGGATCTTCTCATGAAATTTCAATCACCAGTTTTCTCCTCCGATTGCGAAAACATTCTGTTCGCGCCCACCTACATAGGGAGAAATGATCATCACGATAAAATAAGAGAAATCAGGGCTCGCACAGAAAAAATTAAGTGCTCGTTTTTCCCGCTTGCCGTTCGAGAGTGAAACGGTACAGAGACAGCTTAAAGGTGGTTCATTGAACCCTCTGCCAGGCACTTTATTGTGAATAGCAGAGTAATCACATAGATGTAGATGTAGATGAACCTTTCTGCGTGATAGACACACTGGACTTACATCTGCAGTTATGGTTTGGGGTCAGATTTCATATGACAACTGGAGCACTCTCTTGGTTATCTCACCCTAACTGCAAATTCGTACGCCAGTCTGGTGATTCGATGTGTTGTGCTGCCATTCATGAACAGCAGTCCAGGAGGTGTTATCCAACAGGATAACCCTCACCCACGGACCGCTGTTGTAACCCAATATGCTCTATAGAGTGTCGACATGTGTAGTGGGACGAAATTAAGCGTCACCCATCCACCAAAGTCAGCCCAGTTTGCAGGTGACTATAAGTTTAATTTAGTTTTGTTTATGTGTTTTCTTATTATTTATAATAGATGTGAATTATCTAAAAGTTTTGTATTTTTTTATGTGTTTCATGTACGGAGAGATCGGCGCAACGAACGGGGACAGCATCTTCGTTGCCGCGACCAGAGAGGAAATTGCTGGCCGCTATACGTCGCGGGTCGACAGCCAAGGAGCAACAGAAGATCCTGGAACCGAGTTGTTGCGTCGTGTTTCTAAAAAATTAAAAATGAATTTTTATACTCTTTTTGTACAACAATGACGAGCTTAATCTTATTGAAAAGTTAGTCACTGTCTGTCAACTCTCAAGTTCACATCTGTATGTGTAGGAAGCTAATAAAATAGTATATGTTACTAAAGGTGAAACACGTGTCTTGAAGATTTATTTATGAAGAGTTATGTGAACGGATTAATAATATATTTGACAAGATTATTGATTCAGACAGCGTTGGCCGAAACTTTGAATCTAAAAAGTTTATTTAATGTGTGATTCTGATATCGATTAGATCAAGATAACGTGTGTCGATATAATTTTCTGAGGAGAAACAAACGAACTTTAAATTCGAAAAAGTTACGAAAACCAATTGGCCCAAGTGATGTAATTCTCTGCACACGACTCAACTGATGTTTTACAGTTTCGTTCAAGAACCATTCTATGACAATTTAAAAAGAATATAAATCATTTTTTTGAAGTGGGTTGTAACTGACGTAGGTGACGAAGTCTGCACATGGTCATATATCAAACGCAAACCTTAATACGTCGTTACACTACACATGTTGCCTTGCCGGTCACCAGACCTTTCTCTAGTCGAACACATATGGGTCATCATCGGACGACAACTCTAGTGTCATCCACAAACAGCATTAACCGTCACTGTATTAAGACGAGGTTGAACAGGCACGCAACTCCATCCAAGCTGACATCCGACACCTGTATAGCACATTCCATGCACGTTTGTCTGCATGCATACGTTGGTTACACCGGTTATTAATGTACCACCATTTTACATTTGCAATGGCTTACCCCGTGCTTACATTAACCTGTGATCATGCAGTGTTAATTACTAAAATAAAAAATGTAAATGTCGTGTGACTAGGGCCTCCGGTCGGGTAGACCGTTCGCCGGGTGCAAGTCCTTCGATTTGACGCCACTTCGTCGACTTGCGCGTCGATGGGGATGATATGGTGATGATTAGGACAACGCAATACCCAGTCCCTGAGCGGAGAAAATCTCCTACCCAGTCGGGAATCGAACCCTTAGGATTGACATTCAGTCGCGCTGACCACTCAGCTACCGGGGGCGGTCATCACTGAAGTAAGTTACCTAGACAAATATATTCCAGAAATTTCATTACTGTACGTTCATTATTTTTTGGTGTTGGGATTTTTTTCCATCGGTGTATATAATGTCTTGAAATATTATTTCGTTTATTTCATTACGCAACTCAAATCTTGTGATGTGATATGAGACTGGCACGAATAATAAGCCGTAGTGGGCTGCAGTCAGTCAGAAGACAGTAGAAAAAAAAAGACTTTTGATGTTAACTAGATCTCCTGGTTCAAATTTTGTGTGTCAGACATTCTAAACGTTACTTGAGCTTCTCTGCCACACGTCTTTCATTTAACGCTTCAAAAATATGCACATACGCCCGAGAGCCTTAGCAAATTTTTTATGCTGGGAAGGAAGCAGAGAAATAGATTTGCTTGATGAAGAAAACTCTCTTCGGCAGTGCCAAACTGCTTTTTATTTCTTCCTAACGTTGTTCAGTTTTGTGCTGCTTATTTTCTAGATTTTACATAATTTGGCATATTTTCTTTTTCGGAGAAAATCCGCATTCAAATGTTGACCAACATTTTTTGTTACCCAGATGTCAGAATTTTCTTATTTGGTTGACAAGATAAATTTTGTTTGTTAATTTTGCATTTGTATCACTTATCCTTAAGCAGAAATTTTGAACCAAGTTCATTTAGAAAACCTAATTCTCTCGTATTTTCACTCAAACTGGAAATAAAAGTTCAAATAAAAAGATTTATCTGTGTCAGTCACTTCTTATTTTCTGCCATGACGCGTTTCGAGAATTTATACTCTTATCTTCCGGTGGAAAACAGCGATATCGTATTACATCTGTACCAGCTGGATGCAGCTAGTTGTCTGTTTTGGTTTCATTTTGGTACAAAAAGTATAAGAGGCTCTTGTTGTCGTTATGTGGCACTAAGATTATAATTTGAAATGGTGATGGAGTTACTTACATTCTGTTTTAGTGTATAGAATACTGCAATTCGTCATAAATGAACATTTTTACTTAATTTTTCAGCCAGAAACACAAACCACTGATATAAATAAACCAAAGATTGTATCGATGTAAATACATGATACTTTGCCTCAGAGATCATTCATAGTTAGTTTATATTGTGAATCAGAGATACATATAGCAACTATAAAATTATTTCTTTCATTACATCATCTTGTTAAAAGTATAACCTTGCAAAATATATGACAGTAACATAAATAAGGTAACAAACTATATGTATCTAACGTGCAGACTTAGTATGAACATACTTTTTCTCTACAGGATTTGGGATTTTTTTAGTTTATTTGTAACTACCTCAGGAATTGGAGGGCAGAAACAGTTACAATCCATGATCTAGTATGGAAATGTCATCTGAAAATCTCAACATCAGTACCTGTTCGTCAAATACTTGTTGTAGTGTCATTGACCACTTTGAACTGCAAGACGTTGACATTGACACGGACACTGACAGCCCCGGAGTTCTACCACGTCACATGCTCAGCCTTATCTTCATGTGGTTGTGTTACACGCGAATGAGGGGCGAAAATAGAATCAAAAAAGTAGTCAGTTCACACTGACACCTTTCGTACAAAGGCCAGTGACCGGAATGGATGGCAAAATTTAAAATGAAGCAACAAATGCTTAGAAACTAGGAAGATTACAGTTAACGTCCCGTCAACAGCACGGTCGTTGGAGACGGAGCATGAGCTCAGATCTCGAGAGGATGGAGAAGGAAATACCATCTTGACATATGCCCGGAGAGATTTAGGGGAATCACCAGAAACCGGATCAGGATGGCCAAGCGGTAATTAGAAACGCTGTCCTTCTGAATGCGAGTCCGACGTGCTAACTACTGCGTCGCCTCTCTCGGTGCTTGTCTTAGAAGGGCTAGGCACAGGCATACGGCTGAAACTGTCCGTCTTGTAGCAGGACCGAAACACCAGACTGGTCAGCACACTTAAAACAGGAGAGAGAGAATTATTTAAAAGCTTCTCTGTATAGGCAAATACGGGAAATAGTCCCATGAGTTCTCTGCCACTCTTCCACTCTGACTGGTTACTGAAAGAATGTTGAGCTATTCTGCATCTTCGAACTTACTCTGTACTGCCCTTGGACTTTGGACCATCGTTCCAGCTCTCATGTAGCAGTGCATCTGCCATGCTACAACTACACTCCCTGAAAAAAAAAAAGGTGAAGCAGCCAGGCAGGGAGGAGGAAACGATATGAAATTCCATGCATTGAGAGAATATGTGATGTTATTTCGGTGATTACAAAATAGTCAAATTTACAAAGACCTTGGCAGCATGAGACCTCTTATCAGTATGACTTTGCACCTTCTCTGTCCTCGATGCATGCACTTAATCGATTGGAAATCGTGTAATAAAGCAGTTGTATTCTTTCCCCAGGCACACAAGTGTTGTGGCGTCGTGGATACCCGGGATGGGATGGAGTTGACTCCCGAGCTGGTCCCACAGACACGTTCTATCGGGGCATATCTGGAGCTCTGGCTGGCCATGTAGACAGTTCAAAGACGCCGTGCAATCGTGGACGAGCACCGTCCTGTTCCAAAAATGGCACCACGATATTGTCACATGAGAGGGAACGCAAGAAGACACGGCAGGTCCGTGATGAACCATTGTGCCATTAGGGTTCTTTCAGTCACTACCAGCTGTGATCTTACGTCATACCCGTTGGCTGATCACACCAAGACACTAGAAGTAACACAGCTGAGCGTGTCCAAACATCGGAAGAATAGTACTTCTCCACACGCAGCTGCCACACTTGCCGACGTTGATCATCTGGGATAGAGCAGGGCCGCGATTCATCGCTGAAGACAATGCCACACCATTCGTCGCAGTCCATGAAACTCCAAATGCAGCCGTTTGTGTTGTGACGTTAACGACTGCCTAAGCAGGGAACGGTAATTGCCAAGCCCGGCTGCTGCTAGTCTCCGAACAGTGGTGCAGTACAACACAGAATGTTTGCGGAAACTCCTTATTTTCGGATGGCAGACGTAGACGTGAAGGGCTTATGGTGTGTTCAGTGCACAATATAGCGATCCTCAGTTGTGATGGTGAGACGTGTTAGACTGGAACGTTGAAGACGAAAATGCCTGCCTTCACGTTCTATACAGTCCAACATCGGGCCATGTCACATCCGAATGTCCCACAAATACGCATACTGCGCGATTTGACCAACCATCCTAATAGATACCTAAGATAAGGCCACTTTCGAATTCTTTCACGTGCAGATAACGCCGTTTAACACAAGTTCACGGCATCTCCGAGTCATTCATAGTGATAACTCGACATCCGACTGTTCACGCCCCTTATATACCTTACCAGGATTGGTAACAACACTAAACACGAACAGCGCCAGTGCACTCTGGTGGCCGAAATACCTACCGCAGAGAATTGCAGCCCTAATCATTTACATACCTGCAGATGGTGTACACGTGTACGAAGATAGATTGAGACACCGCCATGTCCTCTGGTGCGTTACTTTTTATGTCAGTCAAAGTAGGTTCTTTCTTTCTTTCTTTATCGTCGCCTTTCCCACGTCACGTAGGGTCGGCGTTGCCCTTCTCCTCCACAGTTCTCTATCCATTGCCTCTTTCTTCTTCCATCCTTTCTCCCTTAGGTCCCCGGATATCTTATCCTTCCACCTCATCTTAGGTCTTCCTCTCCTTCTCGCTCCTTCAATCTTTATATCTTCAACTCTGTTTCCGATATACTCTTCCCCTTTTCTCTGTAAGTGTCCGTACCACCTAAGTCTGCTCTCTTGTATCTTTTTCCCCATGGCTCCCACTTTCACAGCTCCTCTAACAAATTCATTTCTAATTTTGTCCTTTCTTGTTACCCCACACATCCACCTCAGCATCCTCATTTCCGCCACTTCCATCTTACTTTCCTGGGCTACTGTGATTGGTCATGTCTCTGCCCCGTATATCATAGCTGGCCTTACCACCGACTTGTACACTTTCCCTTTCAACCCAATGGTATCCTTCTTGTCACACAACACTCCACTCATTTTCCTCCAGTTGTTCCAACCGCAATTTATCCGGTGTTGTATCTCGCTTTCCAGTCCTCCATCCCTCTGTATGCACGATCCCAGGTATGTAAATTTGCAAACCGATTTCAGCTCATCATCCTAGATCTTGCAAGACCTCATATGCACATCCTTCAGTGCTAAATATTCTGACTTTGTCCTGCTAATTTTCATCCCTCTTTCTTCTGGTGCCTTCCTCCAATCCTTCAGATTTTCCTCAAGTCTGTCGACGCTCTGCTCACAAAGAACCACATCATCCGCAAACATCATATTCCACGGTGCTTCCTTCTTCACATCTTTCACCAGCACATCCATAATCAGGTCAAAGAGGTAGGGACTAAGCGCAGACCCTTGATGTATCCCTACTTTTACTGGAAACTCCTTTGTCATGCCCACACTACTTCTCACCTGTGTCATTGCTCCTCTGTACCTTTCCTTCACTAACATCACATACTTCTCTGGCACGCACTGCTCTCTCATGCTTCTCCATATTTCGTCCCTTGGGACCCTGTCCTATGCTTTCTCCAAATCAATGAAAGCCATATGTAGATCGGCTTGTAGCTCCCCGTGTCTCTCCACTATCCGCCTTAAAGCATGTATTGCATCAGTCGTTCCTCTTCCAGGCATGAAACCAAACTGTTCTTCACAGACCGCAGTCTCCTTGCGTAATCTTGCTTCTATAACTCTTTCCCAAATTTTCATTTTGTGTGCCACCAGTTTAATACCTCTATAGTTACTGCAGTCCTGCACATCACCTTTCCCCTTAAATATTGGGATCACTACACTAGTTCTCCACTCGTCTGGCATCTCCTCCTGTCACCAAATCTTCTTCATTAAATCCCAAAGGAGCTCAATTCCCTTTTTACTGAGACACTTCCATACTTCAACGGGGATCTGCCTTCTCGTTTTTCATCTTTTCAACTGCCCGTTCGACTTCATCTCTACTTATATCCATATTCAATCCTTCGTTTGCCCCTCCTTCCTCAGTTTTCACTCTTACATTATCTTCATTCATTCTATTTCTCAAAATATTTCAACAACCTTTGGATTATTTTTCCACGGTCATGCAGAATTATTCCTGTTTCATCTTTCATTTGTTTTATTGCTGTTAGATCCTTAGAAGCTTTATCTCTTGATTTGCCTATCCGTATCAGTTGTCTCATATCCTGATTTTTCTGTAGTTGTTCGTATGCCTCCCTTACTGATTCAGCTTTAGCTTTAGCCACGGCTCGTTTTGCCTCCTTCTTTGCACTTTTGTATGCTTACCCGTCCTCAGCACTTCCGGACATATCCCACTTCCTCTTAACGTCTTTCTTTTCCTTGACAACCTTCTGCACCTCTTCGTTCCACCATCATGCTTCCTTATCTCTGGCACCCCTCTCCCAGATGTTAACCCAAACACTTCCTCCCCGGTCTTCCTTATAACAGCACTATTTATTTTCCACCACTCCTGCACACTCTCTGCCTATTTTACCTTTCCCAGTACTTTTTCACTAAACTACTCTCTCAAATTTTTATCCTTAAATTTCCACCACTTAATTTTCCTTTCACATTGATTTATGTGCCTCTGTCTTTTACATACTTTCATCTCACAATCCGCTACAATCAGCTTATGTTGTGTTGCTATTTCTTCACCATATATGACCTTAGTATTTCGCACCTCCCCACTATTTTTCCTTCTACATAATATGTAATCAATTTGGCTTCTATTTTCACCACTCCTGTATGTTATTAGTTTTTCTCTCTTTCTTTGGAAGTAGGTATTCGTAATCACTAGGTCAAAAGCCACTGCAAACTCCACTATATTTTTTTCCTTCCTCATTTCTGTCGCCGTACCCCCATCCTCCATGCCACCTCTCTTCCCCACCTTTCCTACGGCCAACATAACCATTTAGATCCCCTCCGACTATCACTCTTTCAGTCTCTGGTATTCAGACCATTACTCCATCCAAATCTCTCCAAAATTTTTCCTTCTCATCCTCCGAACATCCCGCTTGGGGTGCATAGGCTGTCAGCACTGTTACCATTTCCCCGCCAAACATCGCCTTAACATACATGATCCTATCATTTACTCTGCTGACTTCACATACCTCTTCTTGAAGCTCTCTGTGCAGAATAACTCCAACTCCATTTCTTGATTCCGGGCTTGCACTACTATAAAGTAGCTTACAGCCTTCAGCTAAGATCTTTGCCTTATTGCCCTTCCATCTTGTCTCTTGCACACACAAAGCCTTTATCCTCCTCCTCTGCATCATGTCTATTATCTCTCTTCCCTTTCCCGTCATCGTTCCCACGTTTAGAGTTCCTACTCTTATCTTGAACACCTTTGGATCCTTCGCAAAACGCCTCCCCCGGAGGTCCGAATGGGAGGCTATTACTCCGGAACATTTATCTTGAGAAGCATCCATCATTCCTCTTGTTTTGGCAATGTTTTTACAGCCGGATGCCCTTCCTGCCGCCAACCCTCTTCCCTTGTTAGAGGGGCAGGGGCTTGCTAGTTTTGGTCCACCCTGGGTATTTTATTTCCCCGGTACCCACCATATCTGGTGAGCGTTCCCCTATCCGCCACCCGGGGAGGCGCCCGTCAGTCAGAGTGGGTACAGAACCTAAAATCTTAACAAGAAACGTAAAAAACGATACTAAATTATTAACTTCTAGAGGTCCACGTTGAAACTGAAAACTTGTCTTACACAAGCGCAGTCCATTCCCAAGCAATCTCGCCATTAGCAAACGATGTCACACAATGGTTAAGACACTGGAAGCATATCCGTGACGAACAAGGGTCAATATCGAGACCAGATATTTCCTAAATCTCTTAAGGTTAATGCTTGGAAGGCTCTTTGCAAAGGACTAGGCTGATTGTCTTCCACACTCTTGTCCTATCCGAGTGTTTGTTCTGTTTCTAATGAGCTCATCATCGATGGGATGTGGAACCCTACTCTTCCTCTCTTGTTCGCATTACATCGTTCCTATAGTGATTGCTGTTACTCTTTTATTTCCTCCTAGTTCTCTCCCTTCTTTAAATCAAATTTCAATTACTTCTCCTGTGTCTCAGTCGTGTCTTTAAATGTAAAGAAGAAGTTATTATTCGTCAATTACATATGAACTCACTGTCTTAACTAGCAATACTAAAAAACATCTGGGTTGTTTTTTAGCTTTATTAAACTTTAATGAAATATTGTTACCCGACACAAACTCTGTATATTCGCAATCACTGTCTTAGCTAGCAATACTAAACAATGACTTGTTTGTTTTTGCTGCATTAAACGATATTGAAATATTGTTGCGCAGTGTGGAACTCCGTCTGTCAGTTCTCGAAAGGTTGGAACACTGTAATTAGATTTCTTTCATAGTCTCTTCACAATACAAATTCAACGGCAATGGATGCAAACTGATATCTTCTCTTAACGTAAGTTTGGGGTTTTTAATTTTTCTATTTATAGCGCTGTCACTAAGCTTTGAGGTTACTTTACACAATTGATCCGCTGAACACATTATTTCTCTTGAGGAGTTAAAGCATTATTTTCAGTACCCAAAGTGGCTCCATGTT
Organism: Schistocerca piceifrons; assembly: GCF_021461385.2. Taxonomy (NCBI): domain Eukaryota; kingdom Metazoa; phylum Arthropoda; class Insecta; order Orthoptera; family Acrididae; genus Schistocerca; species Schistocerca piceifrons. The sequence continues at coordinate 397,776,238 of NC_060139.1, read as the reverse complement.
TAAGGTCATGATTCGTCTCCGAGAACAGAAGCGTACAAATCTGTACGCTTACCCCGCTGTAGGTCCGCCGCTGTTTCCATAACTCACTCCTGAACATCTGTATGTTCCAACAAGACCAGAAGTTATTCCTTCCATCAACGGTGTCTAGTCGAGTTAGTTCTTCAACTCTTAATGACTTAATGACCTTGATTGCCTTATTGACCTTACTGACTGCAAAAACTCGTTAGACTACACCCTCATTCGCTTTTTGCTCCATTACACTTTGTGTACTTACTCCCTGGGTCCACAAAAACCATGATCTTATACTGATTCCATCATAAGGTGCAATGTCAGAAGTTATGCCCGGGCACATGACTGGACTGCTAGTCGTCCAGTTTGTTGATATTTGCTATGTTATTGACAAAGTGCACAATGGGCACATTACTTTTAACTATAAAGTTTATATTAGTCGTTTAATGGGTATACCAGTTTCAACTGACAAGTCTTTATTAATAGCCCATAAACATTTCTTAGCCCAAGGCTCCATTAGAGCATGCTAGGAATCAACATTTTCATGTGCCTCCCACCAGTGGACTTTTCTGGTACGTGCCTCATAACAATGTTGACTCGTAGCACATCTTGCATTCAAGGTGAGTTGCAGCCGTCATGAGGTTGATGAACGGCATTTTTATCTCTGTACAGAGTGATTCTTATCAACTTTAAAAAAAACCGTAGCGACATTGATGAAGCTGAGACAATTAATTTAAAATACATGGGGTCGCAAATTTCGGGAAATATCCCAGAACTGAATGACAAATGTTGATCATGTGACGTCACATCCAAAATACGGAGGTTTTTTTTTCCAGATAGCGCATTTAGAGGATGATTGTGCTATGCAATAATTGCATTCAAGAGAACGGCCCAAATTTCTTTCATCTAACGTAAATATGACCCGCTGTAAATGTAGAAGCTGCAAAACTATTGTCCTCGATGTAACCTAAGAAAAGCTGTTCTTATTTTGTGTTTCTTTCCTTTTCTTCCCTCTTATTTTCTTTACAGACATTGTTTGGTAAAGTAAACATAGTTCATTTACTGGTAATGACTCAGTTTGGAAACTTAAAGGCTACTCAAATGACTCTGACGCACTACGGTAGGTTTTCGTTGCACTATACTTTGCATAAAACAGTGGAGACCGCGAGATCGGTGAATAAACTAATACCTCAATGTAAAAACGTAACTATCTTGTACAATGAAAAAAAAAAAACTTCCTGCTAGACTCATGACTCGACCCACGCGATCAAGTCGCGTGCGTAGACGCGGAGCTGTCACCGAAGTGAATAATACTTGGTTTGAAACTTCCTGGCATATTAAAACTGTGTGCCCGACCGAGACTCGAACTCGGGACCTTTGCCTTTCGTGGGCAAGTGCTCTACCATCTGAGCTACCGAAGCACGACTCACGGCCGGTACTCACAGCTTTACTTCTGCCAGTATCTCGTCTCCTACCTTCCAAACTTTACAGAAGCTCTCCTGCAGGAGGCAAAGGTCCCGAGTTCGAGTCTCGGTCGGGCACACAGTTTTAATCTGCCAGGAAGTTTCATATCAGCGCACACTCCGCTGCAGAGTGAAAATCTCATTCTGGAAATACTTGGTTTGGTTTAGGATGATCAGCTGCGATACAGGTAGATTCAAGCGCTACACATGCGGTGAGCTACGTCATCTGGTGACGTAAAATGTTCAACACTTGCATTCCTTTTTCGGGGTATTTCACGACATTTTCGGCCTCCTGTGTCTATATCAAAGTACTTGTCTCAGCGTCATCAACGTCGCTTCGAAAGTTTTTTTAAACTTTAGTAATAACACAAGGTTGCCTGTGTCTTATTTTTTTTTTATTTATCGGACCGTATCGAGCACATGCTCATGATCAGCGGTCCTACAAAAGGTGCATAAAATAAAACATACCGTAATAAACGCTATGGGCTATATGTTATGGGAATTGGAATGCGTTTATAATTACGTGTATTTTGTGTTGAACTGTTCAGAATTTACTTATATTTTACTTTAGCAGTCATACAATATTTTCAGATGTTCTATTAATTTTATATACTTTCTAACACATTAGCGTAATGGGCATAAACGAAGCAATAGTACTTTGAAATTCTGTGGCATATTTCGCTGTCAAAGATAGCAAAGATGTGAAATACACAGCATCTCGTGCATTTCTTTGGTTTTGATAATGTGTGGGACTTCTATGTTTCTCTCGCCCATTGCTAATAAATTAATAAAAATACAATTCACATAAAAGTAAAATGTGTGAACATTAAAAGTATAAAGTCTCTTATGTTGCGTTTAAAAGGTTGCTTCATCTTTGCACGAAGACATTTGTAAAATATTCAATAAAATGTATGTTCCTTAAGAAGTACTACTCGGATCTTTTTTCATGCGCCTAAAAATTTCTATTTCCTTCAGAACGTTAAGATAAGCCCTCATTAGCAGTGTAGAGCTGACATGCACTGTGATATTTCGTTTCGTGATTTTACTCTCTCAGATGTGTACTGAATGCTGACATATAGTATTCACTGCTGTTCATGTGTTCTCGGAATCTCGTGTAAAAATTCCTCCCTGTTTCACGCATGCATATTTTTTCAGTCTTTACATTTACATTTATAAACTCCAGGTCCGGAAATTTTTGTTTGTTACTCCAGAATATACTATGTTCGTATTTTTACTGTGTTATCTGATCTGAATACATTTTTTAGATTTGTTTTGAGTAGGGTGTTCCGAATTTTGTCTGATATTTGTACCCAATATGGTAAAACAATGCATGTTGTTCTCTCTTAATTACTTAGCGTTTATTACGTATTATTTTTATTTATCTTCTGTAGGACCACTGAGAAAGAGCATGCCGCTAGAGGGATTCGAATTATAGCGTATAAAACGGCTCTAACATTCTGCGTGGTGTCTGTTGTTCTATATCGTGTCTCCCTACCACTTTGACGCAACGACGCTCTGAGCGTGTTTTTTAGGGAATTGACTAGTTTAAACCTGGGACCTGTTGCTGGTAAGGAGACGTCAGACCACACATGACATGTAGAGTTCAGAAGAGTTCGGTGAGACTAGCGATGATATAACCAAATACTTAATGATTTCAGCATCAGCTCCACTGCACTCCCTGTAAAAGAATCTTAATACTAACTAAATTTAGTGGAAGGGATTCAAGGCTTTCCTATTTTTAGTTAGCTGGTAAAATAACGTCGAAAAAGCAGTTAAGTTTACCATTGCAAATTTTATTCTACTCACAAAACATTGTTTATAAATTGCACTATTGATAAAAGGAAATGTTTTAATACAGGATGGTAAAAAGTAACTGCGTTCAAAAAAAATGTGACGAATATTCCCTGAATGGGTTTCCAAGTTCTACAATGGATCGAAGGATGACCTATGCCATATCACATCTATAATCTAGGTTTAAATTAAGTTTCACAAGAGAGAAAACTATCAAAACGGTCTACAGTGATCCTCAATTATCTTTAATTACTTATCTAACTTGTCGTCAATTACAGTGGCTGATGTGGCTTCTCAATAACTATATAACAGAAAAATCATCGCGTTTCAGATTTTTACTTAAAGTGGCAAATGTGAACACCATGAGCTTTAATTGACGATCGACACTAGTATTACGCAAGAAGGGGGTGTAACAGATGAGACTTCTGCAGTTCTGAGTGAAGCTTTATGCGCTGTTATGCGGCATCGCAAGCGTTCATTACCTTGTCGGTGTTCGTCAGGGGGCGGCGGGCAGCACAGCTCTGCTCACCTCGCCGTCTCGGAAGCAACTCCTCCCTAACTTCTCCTTACTACAATTTACCGAAGTTGGTTTAAAAAAACCATCTGGCTGTGTTTTCATCTGACCAATCAGGGTCTCAATGTTAACCTTAAGATCCATCTACAAAAGTTCTGTCTATCCAATGAGAAACGTTATACTTTTTGTGGTGGGGCAATGTTTTTAAAGTTTGCAACGTAACAGAGACGAGAAAAAGTCTCACGCTAAAACTTGCAGCTCGTGTGGCCCTTTTAGTGTTATCGTAAGATCTATACTGTTCTTCTGGAGGGCTCTAGCCTTTAACATGGGCTAGGGGGTGGTCCAGACCTAACAGAGACGCAAAAAAATTTCACGCTAAAACTTGCGGCTGGGGTGGCCCTTTTAGCGTTATCGTAAGATCTATACTGTTCTTCTGGAGGGCTCTAGCTTTTAACATGGGCTGAGGGGTGGTCCTAGCGGTTAGCTGGCGACGTGGGTATCCGCCCCTTATCGTAGTGCCTTCTAGCTTAACACGGTTCTGCTCTCGGCTTCTGTTCTCGTTTCTCCCCTCGGAACTGTGTCTGTCTCACGGTGGGAAGGTATTACATGCATTTAGGCATTCTTGTGTTAGTCTGTGGTATTCCATTTGCTCACTCGTTACTCGTATTACTTTGGTTAATTTAATGTCACGATTTATTTGGAGCTTTGTGACATACTACTGGATTTGCTTATCATGTCAGGGTTTTCATGGTAGGTGTTGGATTTGCCTGACACCTTACATATCACCACCCTTCGAGCTTAATTTTGGCACTGAAGTTAGGCAATGATTGAATCGTTGTCTAAGTCAGTCAAAAATTATTCCGTAACCTAAATTTTGTAGCCTACTGTTCAGCCACGTTATTCTGTTCTATGCTAGTTTGCATTACTAATTTATTTTTTGTATTCTTCCACATTATTATGAAAAATATGTTTATATCGACAAGGGAAGAATATTTTTATTCTATTATAATTATTATTTTTTTAATTATTTTCTTTCTTTATTTAATTGTGAAGTTTGTTTTTTAAGAAGTTTGTTATCGAAAGTGAGGAGTCTTTCACATCGATTTTCTTAGAAATATTGTTTTTATAAATGTAGTAATTAAGTAATATTTATTCCTAACACATTTTCTAAATGTCATGTACAAGTAAAATGTTTTTGTTTCTAGACACTCATTTCAACATTCTTGCACTGTTGTTGTTGTTGTGGTCTTCAGTCCTGAGACTGGTTTGATGCAGCTCTCCATGCTACTCTATCCTGTGCAAGCTTCTTCATCTCCCAGTACCTACTGCAACCTACATCCTTCTGAATCTGCTTAGTGTATTCATCTCTTGGTCTCCCTCTACGATTTTTACCCTCCACGCTGCCCTCAAATGCTAAATTTGTGATCCCTTGATGCCTCAAAACATGTCCTACCAACCGATCCCTTCTTCTAGTCAAGTTATGAAACAAACTTCTCTTCTCCCCAATCCTATTCAATACCTCCTCATTAGTTCTACCCAACTTATCTTCAGCATTCTTCTGTAACACCACATTTCGAAAGCTTCTATTCTCTTCTTGTCCAAACTGGTTATCGTCCATGTTTCACTTCCATACATGGCTACACTCCATACAAATACTTTCGGAAACGACTTCTTGACACTTAAATCTATACTCGATATTAACAAATTTCTCTTCTTCAGAAACGATTTCCTTGCCTTTGCCAGTCTACATTTTATATCCTCTTTACTTCGACCATCATCAGTTATTTTACTCCCTAAATAGCAAAATTCCTTTACCACTTTAAGTGTCCCATTTCCTAATCTAATCCCCTCAGCATCACCCGATTTAATTTGACTACATTCCATTATCCTCGTTTTGCTTTTGTTGATGTTCATCTTATATCCTCCTTTCAAGACACTGTCCATTCCGTTCAACTGCTCTTCCAAGTCCTTTGCTGTCTCTGACAGAATTACAATGTCATCGGCGAACCTCAAAGTTTTTATTTCTTCTCCATGGATTTTAATACCTACTCCGAATTTTTCTTTTGTTTCCTTTACTGCTTGCTCAATATACAGATTGAATAACATCGGGGAGAGGCTACAACCCTGTCTCACTCCTTTCCCAACCACTGCTTCCCTTTCATGCCCCTCGACTCTTATAATTGCCATCTGGTTTCTGTACAAATCGTAAATAGCCTTTCGCTCTCTGTATTTTACCCCTGCCACCTTCAGAAAGTGAAAGAGAGTATTCCAGTTAACGTTGTCAAAAGCTTTCTCTAAGTCTACAAATGCTAGAAACGTAGGTTTGCCTTTTCTTAATCTTTCTTCTAAGATAAGTCGTAAGGTTAGTATTGCCTCACGTGTTCCAACATTTCTACGGAATCCAAACTGATCTTCCCCGAGGTCCGCTTCTACCAGTTTTTCGATTCGTCTGTAAAGAATTCGCGTTAGCATTTTGCAGCTGTGACTTATTAAACTGATAGTTCGGTAATTTTCACATCTGTCAACACCTGCTTTCTTTGGGATTGGAATTATTATATTCTTCTTGAAGTCTGTGGGTATTTTGCCTGTCTCGTACATCTTGCTCACCAGATGGTAGAGTATTGTTATGACTGGCTGTCCCAAGACCATCAGTTGTTCTAATGGAATGTTGTCTACTCCTGGGGCCTTGTTTCGACTCAGGTCTTTCAGTGCTCTGTCAAACTCTTCACGCAGTATCTTATCTTCCATTTCATCTTCATCTACATCCTCTTCCATTTCCATAATATTGTCCTCAAGTACATCGCCCTTGTATAAACCCACTATATACTCCTTCCATCTTTCTGCCTTCCCTTCTTTGCTTAGAACTGGGTTGCCATCTGAGCTCTTGATATTCGTACAAGTGGTTCTCTTCTCTCCAAAGGTCTCTTTAATTTTCCTGTAGGCAGTATCTATCTAACCCCTAGTGAGACAAGCCTCTACATCCTTACAATTGTCCTCTAGCCATCCCTGCTTAGCCATTTTGCACTTCCTGTCGATCTCATTTTTGAGACGTTTGTATTCCTTTTTGCCTGCTTCATTTACTAAATTTTTATATTTTCTCCTTTCATCAATTAAATTCAATATTTCTTCTGTTACCCAAGGATTTCTATTAGCCCTCGTCTTTTTACCTACTTGATCCCCTGCTGCCTTCACTGCGTCATCCCGCAGAGCTACCCATTCTTCTTATACTGTACTTCTTTCCCCCATTCCTGTCAATTGTTCCCTTATGCTCTCCCTGAAACTCTGTACAACCTCTGGTTCTTTCAGTTTATCCAGGTCCCATCTCCATAAATTCCCACCTTTTTGCAGTTTCTTCAGTTTCAATCTGCAGTTCATAACCAATAGATTGTGGTCAGAATCCACATCTGCCCCTGCAAATGTCTTACAATTTAAAACCTCGTTCCTAAATCTCTGTCTTACCATTATGTAATCTATCTGATACCTTTTAGTATCTCCAGGATTCTTGCAGGTATACAACCTTCTTTCATGATTCTTGAACCAAGTGTTAGCTATGATTAAGTTATGCTCTGTGCAAAATTCTACAAGGCAGCTTCCTCTTTCATTTCTTCCCCCCAATCCATATTCACCTACTATGTTTCCTTCTCTCCCTTTTCCTACTGACGAATTCCAGTCACCCATGACTATTAAATTTTCGTCTCCCTTCACTACCTGAATAATTTCTTTTATCTCGTCATACATTTCACCAATTTCTTCATCATCTGCAGAGCTAGTTGGCATATAAACTTGTACTACTGTAGTAGGCATGGGCTTTGTGTCTATCTTGGCCACAATAATGCGTTCAGTATGCTGTTTGTAGTAGCTAACCCGCACTCCTACTTTTTTATTCATTATTAAACCTACTCCTGAATTACCCATACTTGATTTTGTATTTATAACCCTGTAATCACCTGACCAAAAGTCTTGTTCCTCCTGCCACCGAACTTCGCTAATTCCCACTATATCTAACTTTAACCTCTCCATTTCCCTTTTTAAATTTTCTAACCTACCTGCCCGATTAAGGGATCTGACATTCCACGCTCCCATCCGTAAAATGCCAGTTTTCTTTCTCCTGATAACGACGTCCTCTTGAGTAGTCCCCTCCCGGAGATCCGAATGGGGGACTATTTTCCCTCCGGAATATTTTACCCAAGAGGACGCCATTGTTACACTAACAAATGAGAATTATTTCCAAGAATTGCTTTGACAAAGAAATATACATACACAAGTATTGAGATATTATCCTAACAAATGGTACAAATGTTTAAAAAAAGGGAAAACATCCAACAAGATAATTTTTTATTCTTTGTTTTTATAAGGAGAAAATAAGTAAAATATAGTTTTCTTTTATTTTTATGAGGAGAAAATAAGTGGCATATAGTTTTAGTGTTTATTATGCCTTACTTTTGTTCTTTATATACTGTCCATTTCAGAACTAATGACTTATTTTTATCGATAGTCTATTTTTTACTTAAGTCCATAGTCAATGACTGTTATTTTGTAGTTATTAGCTGTCTGGTGTGCTTAACTTATTTAGTTTTTCACACGTTTCTTTTGCACAATTCCTACATCACATAATTTGATTTCACACATTCACACAATCCTATGAATGTTTAAGCATGAGGTTGGTGAATGTTTTTTGCACGAAGGTGATGGACTTGAGCAAGATGGATGTGGGCAAGTATTTGATGTACAGCTTTGTTCGCTGTTCCTTGTTGGCTTTGCAAGTGTGTGTTGCTGTTGTTGAGGTCCCATAATGGAATGGAGCTGTGAGTGCAGAATCTCGTGGTTTACTGGCTTTGTATGCGTGAAAGTCATCGTTATGTGTCGCTGAAAGCGGTCGTTTTTCGTTGTAATACTTCACAGACGACTAGTTTACAATAGGATAGGGATTTGGGAAGGTATGTCGTCTATTCTTCACCCATCTTCTTTCTTGGTCTCAGTTTTGCGAACCTTCAACTCTGTTCTTCCTGCTTTTTCTCTGCTTCTTACTTGTTTCTTGGTTCTTCTCTGGGCAGGATATGGAAATATTTATTGATAACTAGTCGCTTTTTCTCTGCTTCTTACTTGCTTCTTGGTTCTTCTCTGGGCAGGATATGGAAATATTTATTAATAACTAGTCGCTTTGAAGTTCTCCTCTTAGTAACAGTTTGATAAATTGTTTGGGCATGTCATTCTTACTTTGTGGAAGTTTTCTTCAGTTTCGTGCATTAGCGTGCTGTTTAATAGCAGTAGTGTGACTTTTACACATATTTTTTTGCCAGTGTTGGCTTGCCCAAGCGGTCTTCTTGTCGAGCCGTTTTTTTGCACACTCCGCTGAGTCGGGGCATTCAGAGACCCTTCTGGCGTTCGGTGTCCTGTCGTGTCTCTGTAGTGTTCCGCCACTGTGTGGTTCCGTGTTCTGTCCCAGCAGGGTTGCGCCACCCTGTGGTTCAGCTTGGCAGCAGATTTATTTACTGCCCACTTCGGCTACAAGGGCCTTCTGTTGGTCTCACTGTCCTTGCCCTTCTCTCGACGCTTCTGCCTTGTAGGAATTGTGTCTTGCTAATTACGTCCTTTCCTTTCTTGATACTTCTCGTGTTGCAACTTGTGGGTTGTTGCATCTCGTCCTTGCCGGAGTTTTTACAATGGTTCTTACAAAAAGTTTTACTTATAATCATCTAACATATGTCTAGTAACTACATTGTTGTACGCCTTCTTAAAAGCTTTACAAATTTCGCCGCCCTTTCCATGTTACAATTCTAAGATATTTTGGGTCTTAACGTCTACAAGAATCCTCAAATTCGTTTTTTGTTTTTGTGTAGTGTCGTGGTGTATAGCATTTTAGTATTTCATGCTGTTAGACTATCTATGCTTTATCCCTTCACCTTAATCTATGGGACTAATGGTGTTATTTTTGTTTTTGTTTTTATTGAAACTACTTTCTTTTTCCCACCTTCCTCTCTCTTCATTCTTCTTTCTCCTGACGATCTTATCTGCAATATATTCTTGAAATATTGTGCTGATTATTTACCAGTAATAAAATTAATCTTCAAACTTTTTGATATGGCTCACATGGTGAAGTACTAAGGTTTTGCCTGTTTTTGGGTTCATTAGTTCCACATCATTATCATGAGCAATTCGGCTAATTATGACAGGTCCTTTGTATGCAGTGTAAAACTTATGTATTTTGTGTTTCTGTTTGCTGGAGAGATGGTGTGCTTTTACAAATACTTTCTGGCATACTGAGAATGTTCTTTTAATTGCTGTTCTATCTCCTCTTTCTTTTCTTTTAATGGCTGCCTTTCTGATGTTGGAGAGTGCTGTTGCTATGACTTGTTTGTGCTGTCTACTTGGTACAATAGGAAATCTAACATTTTCTCTGGTTATGTTTGGGGGTTCAATATTTTTAAGTACAGTAACTGGAGGTAGTAGTGTAGTGCTATGTGGCATTTCATTTATTACTTCTTGAAAATCTTTAAGGTATATATCCCAAGTGTTGTGTCTTTTGCCTGCATATAATCGGCATAAAGTGCCTATGTCCTTCACAGATCGTCTGCTGGATTTACGCTAGGTTTGTACTTAGATATGTAGATGGGTTTTATTTTGTGTTGTTTTAACGTGTTCTGCCATTGCACTGATTTGTATTGTGGGCCATTGTCCGAAATTATTTGTTCCACTCGACCTACTTGTCTGAGAAAATCTTGTCTAAATGCTTTACTTATAGTAACACCTGTTGCCCGTTTTAATGGTGTCAAGGTAACATATTTAGAAGTAAGTTCCAAAATGACAAATATGAAAATATATCCATTTTTTGTGCGTGGGAGGGTCCCCATCAAATCTTTTGCAGCTATTTATTTTAATCTTTTAGGGATTATTGGTAACATAGGTGGTTTGGTTTGGAAAGTGACGTGTTTAGCCCTCATACATATTTTGCATTTGACTAATACTGTTCTAATTCGTCTTTCCATATTAGGAAAATGGCTTGTTTGTTTTATTTTTAAAAAGCATTTCTTTGGTCCAAAGTGGCCATTACTTAGATGTGTATACCATATGTACTTATTAATTAGTTCATCTGGGTTATAAATTAACCATTCATTCGTTGCAACATTTCGTCTAAAAAATAAAACATTGTTTTTTTACGAGATAGTGCTGTCAAACGTCTGGAAAATCCTTACTTCTCCACTTGTGTTTGATTCCTAGTATTTCGGGATCCTTGTCCTGTTCTTTGCCTATGTTTTTCAATGCTGTCGTAATGTAGTTTTCGAAAGGTACTTGTTTCATATAGTACATTGTAAACTGGTCTTCTGCTGCTTCCAAACCTATGTTATTGGATGCACCCTGTGGACATCGTGATAAAGCATCTGCTAATACATTCGCTGGTCCTGGTATGTGTGTAATAGTGAAGTCAAATTCTTGTAGTATTAACATCCATCTGGATAACCTCCCGTGAGTTAGTTTGGCGGATAACAGAAATTCTAATGCTTTGTGGTTAGAGTATACTTTTGTTTTTCTTCCGAATAGGAAGTATCGAAAACGTTGGAAGCCCCATACAATGACCAATGCTTCCAGCTCCGTGACTAAATAGTTTTTCTCGCTTTTTGTGAGTACCCGACTGGCAAATGCAATTGTTCTATATGATCTTAGCCCTGCCTGTTCGTATTCTTGGAATAAAACAACTCCTAAACCTGTTTTCGCGCTATTAGTGGACATACAAAAATTTTGTGTTAGATCAGGATGTGCTAAATTCGGTGCTGTTATTAGTGCGTATTTCACTTTTAAAAATTCTTCATTGGCTTGTTGATCCCATACCCATGGCGTGTTTCTTCCAGTCAATGCACATAGGCGTGGTGTTGCGAGAGAGTCGATCCAAATAAATTTTTTATAGAGTCCGGTGAGACCTAGAAATCCTCTGAGAGTATTCTTATTATTTGGAGTACAGAATTCTTTGATTGCCGTTAGTATTTCTGGGTCGAGGATTACCCCTTTCTCGGAAATTATGTGTCCTAGAAATTTGACCTATCGCCGTCCAAATTTGGATTTTGTTATATTTACTGTGACCTCATGCTCTTTCATGATCTGTAAAAACTGATTTAATGTGTCGTTGTGATGTTCCCAAGAGGGTTCTGCTATAATCACATCATCAACATAACAAGTAATGTTTTGTAAAATTTCAGGACTGAGTATAGTATTAAATCCCTTAATAAACGATGCTGATGATATGTTTAAACCAAATGGCAATCGTTTAAACTGGTAACATCTACCGAATTCGATAAATGCTGTAAATTTTCTACATTCTGTGGCCAATTCTATTTGCCAGAAACTACTCCGTAAATCAATGGATGAAAATATCTTAGCACCGTGGAAGTTTTGTATCAATTCCTCTAATTTTTGTGGACGATCTATCTCAGTGATTATGATTGTGTTGATCTGTCTGGAATCAAGCACTAACCTGATGCTCCCATCTCGTTTTAGTACAATATGGAGCGTGTTGTTATATGTGGAGGTAGCTGGTTCAATAATATCGTCATCTAACATTTTAGATATGTCCTGGAATACTTTATTCCTGTAGCTTAATGGGATTGTATAGGGTGGCACTCTAAATGGTTTGTGGTGTTTTACTTCAAACTTGAACTGAAAGTGTTTAATACTGCCAGTCTTAGGCAAAAATACCTCTGCTTTATCTCGTAAAATACCCTGTAATTCTCTTTTACTGTGTTCGGAAATAGCTTGAACTTCATGCAATTTTTCGTCGATTTCTTCATGGACTTCTAACATGAGTTGAGGTGATTCCCCCTTTTGTGCATACCATTCTAATTCTTCTTCCTCTTTATCTCGCGTCGTTCTTAATTGTTTGTTTATAACTGGTATTTCTTATAATTTTAGCTTTTGCTCAAAGAGAAGTGTAACATTCCCGAATGTTACGCTACCTTTCCCCATATCTATTATCGCTCATCTCTCATTTAAAAAATCTGCACCTATAATCAAATCTACAGTTAGTTTAGGTATAATCACGAAGTTGGCTTCGATCTTTTGACCTTGACACGAAAGAGATAACCTTGTTTGTCTCGTAACTTCCGCAGCATTCTTTCTAATAGGACCTTTTAGTTTAATCTTACGTGTTTTCAGAACTGCCAATTCCTCATTGGCATTACACTGCATGAATAAATTTTCTGAGATCGCAGTCAGTTCACTTCCGCTATCAATTACAATATTGACTGGGATATGCTTTACCATGGCCTTCACAATTGGTTAAATTTGAAAGGGTTGGTTCTGTTCTTCCTCTTCTTGCTTCAACGAATCCTCCACTGATTCATACATGAGTCTTTTTAGGAATTTCCCTTGTGAATTCGAATTTTCTGTGGGATAAACTTTGACTGCTACTTCTCTCTCTTTTATTTCCTCTTCTCTATTTCTTCCTCCATTTACGCTTTCTTCAACATCCTCTACTTTTTCCTCATCCTCGTCTATCTTCTCCTTCTTCGTCGCTACTTCCACATAATCGCATCTAAATGTTCTAATTATCGCTTCATGACTTCCTTCATTATATACGTTGGGTTGTGTGCCCACTCGTAACTTATTTTCGACTTCTGTCGACTGCGCATTATCCTCATTGAATTCGCTTTCCCTGGTTTCCATCTCAAATAGCTCTGCAATACTCATTACTTCGTCCTTTCTTCCTACATTCGTTGTGCATGCCTCTGGTAATTCATCTTCCTCGTCAGTATTCTCCCAATTAATTTCGTCCCAACACGATATTGTTATTTTCTTGTCTTCGTTTTCATCTGGTCCCTGCGGATTTGTTTCTTCCTTCTTCTCTTCTCGTGATAAGAATTTTACTTCTCTGTCTAAGGTGCTGCAACTGTCCTGGGTCGGTGCGTCATTCTCTTTGGCATGGGCGCTTAGCTGTCAATTCGAACGTTTATTGGGGTTTGGTGGTCTTACCTCCACCTCTTCTATCTGTATTCTCTTTTCTTGTTCAGCTTGTTGATAGTGGTTTCTTTGTTGATAATTTGTCGGTCTATTGGTTCTCCAGTACCCGTTCCGGTTGTCGTTACTCCCTCTGTAATAGTTGTTGCCGTTCCTGGGTGAATTGTAGTTATTGCCATATTCTCTTCTAAATCCATAACCGGTTCTTTGTTGAAATCTATTGTCGTTTCTTGGTGCGAAGTTATCACATGGTTCGTAATTATTGTTTCTTCGTACTGTCTCTTGTGGATTCCACTGCTTTTTGCTTTCGTTTTCACGTGAGCTTCGTATTTTTCTTGCGTCATCTTCCGAAAATATGAACTCTAGTTCCCTTAGAATACCTTTAAATGCTTCAACGTCATTGCCTCCGCGACCTACTAATGATTGCTGCTTCATCGCGCATAATTTAAACAACCAACTCTCCGTCACTGTATGATACATCTAAGCATTGATTTTTCTTTGCCATTAATTCGAAAAAATTCTCGGGACTCTTCTCTCCTGAATTTTCAAAATATGGGTTCTGTAATAATTCGTACTTCACTCTGTTCTGTGCTTCGCTGGACCAATATCGTGAGAGAAACTTCTCTCTGAAATCTTTGTACGATCGGCATGTCGCTGCAACATTCTGCATGGTTTCTGCGACTGTTCCTGACATGTATGCACATATAAAGTCTAATTTGTGTGCTAGCGTCCAGTGTTCTGGTAATCCTACTCGGAATCGATCAATAAAAGCTCGTGGATGTAATGAGTTTCCTTCTCGAAAGTGTTGAAATTTTCTGACTGTGAGGAAATGATCGTTGTCGTACTTCGTCATAGTTCCATATGAAATTCGCGATTCTTCGCCACTTTTGTTTCTGATCATTTCTCCCGTCGTTCTTTCCGGTTGTGGTAGATCCATTGGATATTGTCCACTGTAACTTTCGCCTACCCTTGCGTAGTATCGTTGGAGTGGTACGCAATAATTTTCTTCCATCGGTTGTGAACGTGTAGCTGAATGCATTGCACTGTACTCTTCGCGACCTGGCTTTCCATTGTCAGGGATTGGTTCGGTATCTTGTCTGGCTAACTTTGCTGCTTCATTGCACGATCCAAACTGTCTTGAAACATTCATTTGTGGTTCCGCATGTGTTTGTGATGACGTTTGTTCATCAAGAATTTCGAAACGTGTTTGTTGCTGTGCAGGCTGTCTGATTTCACGTATGTTACTTTCCGCCTGTGATTGGAATCGCAAATGCGTAATATCTTCGTTAATTGCTTGTTTTTCCGGTGCTGTTACAGATACGGATGTGGTTGCAGACTCTGTGTTTGTTCGATCCTGTTCACTACGCTCTTCAATGGTTTGCAACAACTCTGTTCGCAATTTTTGAAATTGTCGCTTCGTTTGCGCTTCTATTTTGACTATGCGTTTATCATATCTTTTCAGCGCTGCTTTTGTGATACGTTTGTGTAACACACTGTTTTCAACAATTTCACGCGCTGTACCTGCTGCTTGTCTAGTAATTACGTTTATCTGTTTCTCTAGTTTCTTGATTTCTCCCAGGGTGTTGTTACGTAATGTTTTGATCTCGTCTTGAATGTCATTACGCAATGTTTGTACCTCCGCTTGTACCTTGTCAATGTCTGTTCTCAATTGATTGTGACCTGTTATTAAGTTTCCTATCACTTCTCGAGATTCTTTTGCCTCGTCTTCAATATGACTTAGGTGTAACTGAATTTTTTTTAGTTTTGTTCTTTAATCGCACGCAGTTGTCTCGTGGTTTCTGCATTCTGAATTTGAATTTGGTTCGCTATGTCTTTATTTTGCCTTGTCATGGTTTCCGTAAATTGTTGTAATAATTCTGTGAGATTGGTGGGTCCTATTGCGTTTTCTTCCGACGTCCTACGCTCAAGTGTAGTTTCGCAACCGATTGCATTGAACTGTGCTGTGACACGATTCTACTCGCATTCCTTGTACTCTGTGACGAGGGAGCTCTGATTACTTGTACTATGGGTTCTACGTATTCAAGACACAACTTAGAATCCTCATCGACTGTCTCTCCACTTTCCTGCTCCTCTGTCGTAAGCTGACTTACGTTTTCTATTCCTTGACGTACCTTATCTTCGTTATGGTGCGTTATATGTCCTATTCCTCGCGATACTGCATCGTCTGTTGTACTGTCCTCTATTCTCTGTCCATTTTCATGCTGGGTCTCTACCTCAGTTCGGTCAAGGTCTCGATCTGCCATTGCTAATCTTTCAGAATCCCTTATTTTCTGTTTTAAAAGCAATTCACGCGCCCTACTTCGAGTCAACATGCGCTCATACGATCTCACGCGTTTCATAAACTTTTTGTTCACACGACGTGACACTTATTATACCCAAGACTGACAATCCATTTACTTACTTGTTGGGTCAGAACCAACTTGTCAACGATGTATTCGCCACCTGTGCGCTTGCATTGAGGAGAAAACTTAATTCTAACAATTCTTAAAATTCATAACTTAATTATGCTATTGTCACTGCTAGAATGTCTCACTATCTATCGCTGCAGCTACTGTTTTCAACTATTTATGCCTTTCAAAAAAATTTTTTTTTATTACGAAAATTTTTTAACACGATATTTTTCTGACCTACTTAGGCATGTGGTCGACCTTCAATCATGGTATTTTACCATCCTGGCAGGGTCGCCATTTTCTAACATTCTGCATAGCGTCTGTTGTTCCATATCATGTCTCCCTACCACTTTCGCGCAATGACACTCTGAGCATGTTTTTTAGGGAATTGACTAGTTTGAACCTGGGACCTGTTGCTGGTAAGGAGACGTCAGACCACACATGACATGTAGAGTTCAGAAGAGTTCTGTGAGACTAGCCATGATATAACCAAATACATAATGATTTCAGCATCAGCTCCACTGCACTCCCTGTAAAAGAATCGTAATACTAACTAAATTTAGTGGAAGGGGTTCAAGGCTTTCCTATTTTTAGTTAGCTGGTAAAATAACGTCGAAAAAGCAGTTAAGTTTACCATTGGAAATTTTATTCTACTCACAAAACATCGTTTATAAATTGCACTATTGATAAAAGGAAATGTTTTTATTCAGGATGGTAAAAACCAACTGCGTTCAACAAAAATGTGAACGAGTATTCCCTGAATAGGTTTCCAAGTTCTACAATGGATCGAAGGATGACCTATGCCATATCACATCTATAATCTAGGTTTAAATTAAGTTTCGCTAGAGAGACAACTATCAAAATGGTCTACAGTGATCCTCAGTTATCTTTAATTACTTATCTAACTTGTCGTAAATTACAGTGGCTGATGTGGCTTCTCAATAACTATATAACAGAAAAATCATCGCGTTTCAGATTTTTACTTCAAGTGGCAAATGTGAACACCATGAGCTTTAATTGACGATCGACACTAGTATTACGCAAAAAGGGGGTGTAACAGATGAGACTTCTGCAGTTCTGAGTGAACCTTTATGCGCTGTTATGTGGCATCGCGTGCGTTCATTACCTTGTCGGTGTTCGTCAGGGGGCGGCGGGCAGCACAGCTCTGCTCACCTCGCCGTCTCGGAAGCAACTCCTCCCTAACTTCTCCTTACTACGATTTACCGAAGTTGGTTTAAAAAAACTATTTGGCTGTGTTTTCATCTGACCAATCAGGGTCTCATTGTTAACCTTAAGCTCCGCCTACAAAAATTCTGTCTATCCAATGAAAAACGTTATACTTTTCGTGGTGGGGCAATGTTTTTAAAGTTTGCAACGTAACAGAGACGCGAAAAAGTCTCACGCTAAAACTTGCAGCTGGTGTGTTCCTTTTAGTGTGATCGTAAGATCTATACTGTTCTTCTGGAGGGCTCTACCTTTTAACATGGGCTGGGGGTTGGTCCTGACGTAACAGAGACGCGAAAAAGTCTCACGCTAAAACTTGCGGCTGGGGTGGTTCTTTTAGTGTTATCGTAAGATCTATACTGTTCTTCTGGAGGGCTCTAGCTTTTAACATGGGCTGGGGGGGTGGTCCTAGCGGTTAGCTGGCTACGTGGGTGTCCGCCCCTTATCGTAGGGCCTTCTAGCTTAACACGGTTCTGCTCTCAGCTTCTGTTCTCGTTTCTGCTCTCGGAACTGCGTCTGTCTCACAGCGGGAAGGTATGACATGCATTTAGGCATTCTTGTGTTAGTCTGTGGTATTCCATTTGCTCACTAGTTACTCGTATTACCTTGGTTAATTTAATGTCACGATTTATTTGGAGCTATGTGACATACTACTGGATTTGTTATCATGTCAGGGTTTTCATGGAAGGTGTTGGATTTGCCTGACACCTTACACGGCGGTGTATTCTGTTACTACGTCGGTGGGTGAAAAACAGTGTTGCTCTAACAGAGTTCCGTAATCGAAGAGTTAGTCTACACATGGAACACCCTCTGCTTGAGCATGACAATGTCAGACCATACACCTGCGCTGCGACATCTGCAACAATCCAATGTCTTGAGTTCACTGTCGTCGATCATCCTCCATACAGCCCCGACTTGGCACCATCTTACTTTCTTCTGTCGGCCGTTGTGGCCGAGCGGTTCTAGGTGCATCAGTCCCGAGCCGCGATGCTGCTACGGTCGCAGGTTCGAATCCTGCCTCGGGCATGGATGTGTGTATGTCCTTAGGTTAGTTAGGTTTAAGTAGTTCTATGTCTAGGGGACTGATGACCTCAGATGTTAAGTCCCATAGTGCTTAGAGCCATTTGAACCATTTTCGACTTTCTTCTGTTTCCAAAACTTGAAGCAAACCTTCGAGGACTTCACTTTGATGGCGATGAAGTGGGGAAAGCAGAGGTGGGGTTGCAGTTCCACAACAAAGTCAAACATTCCACAGTGATGGTACCGCCAAACTAGTCTCACATTGGGAGCAATGCTACTATGTGGAAAAATAAATATGTAGACTTGAAGAATAAATTTGTTGACTGCTAATAACGTTTTACTTGAAAATTTTTAGCAGTTTTCACATAACAAATTCGGAGGCATGACTTTTAGCACGATCCCGTACATACAAATAAAAATGTCTTTCATCATACCAGCGCATTCTTACACAACCAAGAATTGTTTATGGGCTATTAATACAGACTACTCAGTTCATAATGGTATAGCCACTAAACGCTCATCCAATGGTCCTCGCACGCTTCCCTTGTTTCTTCTTCATATCATCTAGCAAAAATGAAGCATAAGAGTAATTTATCGCATTCTAATCATTATATATGTCAACTGGATCTTTCTTCGTCGGAATGTTTCATGGCAGTGACTGCATTTTTATGTCTAATTCTCACCATTCCATGCAGGTTAGAACGAGCGCAATGGTCTACAACTTAAAAAGCTTATTATGGATCATTACAAAAACATATTTATTAGTCGGTCGGAGTGGCCGTGTGGTTCTATGCGCTGCAGTCTGGAACCGAGCGACCGCTACGGCCGAAGGTTCGAATCCTGCCTCGGGCAGGGATGTGTGTGATGTCCTTAGGTTAGTTAGGTTTAATTAGTTCTAAGTTCTAGGCGACTGATGATCTCAGAAGTTAAGTCGCATAGTGCTCAGGGCCCCTGCCATATTTATTATGTACGAATTAAAGTAACAAAGCAATGATACCCAAGTTATTCGCGGGTAGAGAAACGCTCACCATTTCACATATTTCTCAAATGTGTAAACGAAAGTAAGTCGCAAATATTTTCCACAGGCCTGTGTGAGAACTACAAAAATCTTGTTGGGAAAACTAGTAACACTGTGCCAGACTTAGCAACGATAAATTCTTGGAAACTTGGCATTTTCCTCTTGGTGGGATAAATTTTACAGCCCTTTAAAATAATGTTAATCTCAAAGGTTCACGCCAACACTGTTTCGTGTATCTTGCAGTTTCTATGGGCTTTATTTTATAATATCTGAAGTATCTTAGCGTGCTCTACTCCGCTTCTAACCTTTTTTGACTCCTCTCATAGAACAGAGTGAGTGAAGTAAATGTCCTCACATTGCAGCTGCTCCCATATCTCGTGCGTACGTATCACTGCGCGTGCAGTGACCAACTTACAACAGCTCCTCGTCAGCTGCTTCTGTTCTCTGTATGACATTCACACACAGTGTCCGTAAATTTTGTGGCAATAAATATAGGCTGATGCAGCTATGCTGTTCACCTCAGATATTTCCTGAACCGTTTAAGACATCGTAATTCTATTTTCGCCCAAATGAACTGTGATAAAGTCCTCAGAAAATGACGTATTATCTCTTTTTTTTTAAATGTGTGTGAAATCTTATGGGACTTAACTGCTAAGGTCATCAGTCCCTAAGCTTACACACTACTTAACCTAAATTATCCTAAGGACACACACACACACCCATGCCTGAGGGAGGACTCGAACCTCCGCCGGGACCAGCCGCACAGTTCATGACTGCAGCGCCTTAGACCGCTCAGCTAACCCGGGCGGCATTGTCTCTTTTCATGACTGTATTAATTACAGAGCGCTATCAACTTCTCTGGAACTATAGTAGGCCTAATTTCTGCTCTGAGTACTGCAGTTCTAAAACAGACGAATTTCATGTTCTTATATGGAACTGTAGCGTCAGGCTGATGTGGCATTCCACTCTGACGTATCTAGAGAGTCTACTTGCAAAAACGGAAGAGTGGAGACAAGTTTAATTTAAAACCAACGCTAATCTCACTCGATTACATATGGCTGGGCAGGCACACTAAGCGCAAAGCAAAGGAGGAGGCATCTTATGTTGATTCACCAGTTGACAATGGTAACAGTCTTGCTCTTGTTTCTGTTAGAGCTCTGAAACAAACATGCACCTCAAAAATTGAATGGGTCTGTAAAGCTGGGAACTGAGACATAACACTTGTTCAATAATAATTTCACGTCATGAGTTCGTCAAGACACAGAACAAAATTGCAGAATTACCTGACCAACAACAACAAACAGGAATTCACAAAATGACGTGATCGTAGACATTTCCAGTTATCCCATGAAGTGTTCAAGACGCCCAGCATCTGCTGCAATACGCTTTTGCAATCGCCGGTGCAGGAACTTCTTCATAGGCTGAAGAGATTCCTTCGATATCGTTGTACTTGCTGCGACAATGCGATGTTTTAAATCCTCTTGAGTCGTCGGAACTTGCGCATAGCATTCGTCTTTGGGTTTACCCGAGAGAAAAAAAAGTCAAATGGCATCTAATCAGGCGAGCGTGCTGGGCAGCTGACTACACGTTGACGTATCCAACCACCTGGAAACAGGTAGTGCTTTCCTAGCCCCAGGCTAGTAGAGAGATCAGTACTCACTGTGCTGCCATCACATGCTTCTAGGTATTTCAAGGTGTCTTGCTCTAGGAGAGCCGTAGCACTTCGGGAAGTAATTGTGCATACCTTTTACCTGGAAAGATTTCTTCGCTGAAGTAAGGACCGGTCACATAGTCTCTACAATCCCGCCACATTAGGGCTAACTGTCCCATAGCATAGTAAGGAAATGTATTTAATTGTCTTATTTTTGTTATACTCTGCTCTCGGTTCGTTCACCCCATATCTGTATGTTTATTGGCAATTTTCTCATAAATTTCTTGAATATAAGAAAAAAAAAGCACTCCGTCTTCAGGCCTCGAGTGGCCTACCGGGACCATCCGACCGCCGTGTCATCCTCCGTGGAGGATGCGGATAGGAGGGGCGTGGGGTCAGCACACCGCTCTCCCGGTCGTTATGATGGTATTCTTGACCGAAGCCGATACTATTCGGTCGAGTAGCTCTGCAATTGGCATCACGAGGCTGAGTGCATCCCGAAAAGTGGCAACAGCGCATGGCTGCCTGGATGGTTTGAATATAAGACAAAGGATAATCATTGGTTTCAGCTATGAAGTAAATAATTTCCAATTCGGTTTTACGGTCTCTTTCCGAAAGCGGGACACTAAATACACGATTAAAATCAAACCTAAAAATGCTGCTTTATGCTGATTATGGTGGCCCAATTTATAATTAATAATGCAGTTAGTATATGTCTTTTTTCGAAATATGCTGAGGCGATGTCTTCATTCGATATTCCTTATGCATAAATCAAGAAAATTAATGACCCAACTATGTGTGCTCATCAGTAACTATGCTTTTTCCCTGTAGATGGCCTCAGTGGTTCGATCTAGTTCGCTGAAGGAGTAGATTAACAGGTTATGTCGTTACTGTTTTTCCATTTTCTAATGGTTGTCATGTCGTTATCAGCAACACTTTACTGGAGATATGGCGGCCTTTATATTTTTTGGGCAAACTTACATAGCTAATCGTTGTTTCAACGAATATTTTACACCATTAGAGCAGATGATCTGTGATCACAAGATTGTTCATACTTGTTCACATTAGAATGATGTAACACAGTATGTTGTGTTCTCTTCCTGATGATTATTTATGTCACCTTACATCGAGTGACGTCTATATAAATGGTTTTGTATCTCCTTATATGTATTAGCTCTTAAAGAAAATATGTATTTTGTGAAATCTGATGCAATTGCCAATTTTCGTACCTAAACTGAGCCATTCTTATTCAAAAAGTGGTTATAATTGGTTTTCGGTGTTTAGATTTGGTTTTACATATTTTGAGCGTGCTGCTCTTGTTTTTTTGTGATTTACTTTTGAGCACCTATTTTATCGCCGGTGGTTGGCAGTGATATGGCAATCCTTGTATCGGTTACCACCATACTCATGAGAAATATAAGGGTGCATGGTACATTTGTTCATGACGCTATAGTTCGCACAGTAGATCTAAAGTAGTTATCCACATATATGGTTCTTTAGATGCGCAACACTTTGTTAATCGCATTATTTAAGTAATACGATTGTTTATCTAGTACTGTAACATTTACCTGAACTCTGTCAACTTTGGATTTGCGCATTCAGAAACATATCGTCGTCTATTGGAAGTAACAAATGTGCCTTTTGATGCACTTGTAGTTCGTATGTAGAACGGCAGATGGCCATTGATACCACTATTCGGTTTCGTCATTATGACAAATAATTTTCATTTCCTAAATTTGTGTGAATGGAATCATATTTTTAGCGAGTTTATCTCTTCTTACAATTTTCACGATCGCAGTTTTGACGTACATATTCAATTTGTTATTATCATTTGACAAACAATGTTCACACATTGTCACTTGTTGTAATTATTTAAATTGATATTATCAGTTACCATCACTGTATAATGTATTGTAATGTGATATATTGCTTATTGCTTGTATTTTACATTACTTCTCTATTTTCCGAAGAGGGCGCTTATTGCAACGTGGCACCACCTCATGTTGTCTTGTTGTAGTGTTGACCTATGATGTGTCACTTCATGATAGGAATCTGCCAAGGACAGTACTTCTAGTTATAGCATGTATCGGTTAGAAAAATGGCATGTTATGACTTGGAATTTTAATTTCAGACATCTCTATATGTTGTAATTGATGTAACTATGTTTTGTTGTCAATTTTTTTCGTTTGTTAAAGCAGTTGTTCTTTATGCCCTGTCTCTTGTATTTTATTTTACCACCGATGATGACTGATTTGCAACAAGATAAATAAATTATGTTTCTGCGACTGGTTGCTACATTGTTTATAATTTTTGGAAAGAGAATTGATTGTAGAAGGACTGACTCAGCGTATAGGAAAGTCAAAACAGCTTCGGTGAAACTAAAACAAAGATCGGTAACATAAAGAGTGCAATTAGGATTCCACTGTTAAATGCAGAGGAGAGAGCGGATAACTGGAAAGAGTACTTTGAAGCCTTCTATGAGTAGGAGGAATTGTCTGATGACGAGATAGAAGTGGAAACAGAAGTCGATAGGGAAGAGGTAGGGGATCCAGTATTAGCGTCAGAATTGAAAAGAGTTTTGGAAGACTTAAAATCAGATAAGGCAGAAGGGAGAGATAACATTCCATCAGAATTCCTAAAATCATTATGGAAAGTGGCAACAAAATGAATGTTCACATTGGTACATAGAATGTCTGAGACTGGCGATTACCATCATTCACGCATTTCCGAAAATTGCAAGAGCCGACAAATGTGACCATTAACACACAGTCATCTTAACAGCTCATGCATCCAATTTCCCTATAAGAATAATATACAGAAGAATGGAAAAGAAAATTGAAGATCTGTTACATGACGATCAGTTTGGCTTTGGGAAAGGTAGAACCACCAGAAAGGCAGCTGTAACGTTGCGGTTGATAATGGAAGCAAGACTAAAGAAAATTCAAGACATGTTCATAAGATTAGTCGAACTGGAAAAAGCTGTCGACAGTGTACAGTGGTGCAAGAAAATTCTGAGATAAATAGGAGTAAGATGAAAGTAAAGAGAAGAACCAAGAGGGAACAAGAGTGGGAGACCAAGAAAGAAGCACTCGGATTAAAAAGGGTGCAAGACAGGGATGCAATCTTTCGCCGCTACTGTTCAGTCTATAGATCGAAGAAGCAATGACAGAAATAAAATAAAGGTTCAAGAGTGAGATTAAAATTCAAGGTGAAAGGATATCAATGATGAGATCCGCTGATGACATTGCTACCATCAGTGAAAGTGAAGAAGAATTGCAGGATCTGTCGAACGGTATGAACGCCAAATGAATACAAGTAAATCGAAAGTAATGAGAAGTAGCAGAAATGAGAACGGCGAGAAACTTAACATCAGATTAGTAATCACGAGGTAAATGAAGTTAAGGAATTCTGATATCTACGCACCAAAATGAGCCATAATGGATGGAGCAAGGAGGACATCAAAAGCAGACAAACACTTGCAGAAAGAGTATTCCCGCCCATGAGGAGTCTGCTAGTATCAAACATAGGCCTTAATTTGAGGAAGAAATTTCTGCACATCTGTAAGGTTTTGTTTAATCAAGTTTGGCAGAGTATCTTGCCTCTGCCCGCTTTTGAATTTCCAAGCCAGGGTAGAATGTCACCCCGTGAAGCTAAACTGAGTGTGTTTATTGTCGTCTTAATTACAACTGATAGCCATCTGTCCTGAAGATGGATGAAACCTCGAACTGAATGAATTTGGGTGTAATTACAACTGCATGCAACTGAGTAAATTCATGTGGAAATGTCTTGGTTTAGCTTTGCAGTAGCAGCCTGGCGAAGGCAGTTGAACGTAATCTATGGAGCCAGTTCTGGTGGTGACAGACTGTCTTCACACTGTCGCCACACTCGGCTGCACGTCTCTAGATTTGTGGCCACGCGTTTGGGCCCTTCGAATTCCTACATGGGGACGCCGTCTTCAAATTTTGAAACGTTCGAGCGAACAAATGGAAAGTTTTAGGCCGAAGGAACGAGGCGCATCCTCTACTGTTTTCTGATAGGAGGAAACGCCTGGAACCCCTGGCCATTTAGTCTTGCTGATTTGTCAGCACGCACTCACCAAGTTTGTTCACACTCTGTACGTGGAGAGAACAAAAATGATCACATGTAGTGATTACGTAGGAGAGTATTATCTTTTCGTACAGAAATAGTTAATTAACTAAAAAACGAAACTAGGTTTTTATGTGGAGATACGTATAAAAACAGATGAAAAAATAAAGTTGAATTTACAAATTCAATTTAGTATTTATAATTAAAATTTTGCCGGCCGGAGTGGCCGAGCGGTTCTAGGCGCTACAGTCTGGAACCGCGCGACCGCTACAGTCGCAGATTCGAATCCTGCCTCGGGCATGGGTGTGTGTGTGATGTCCTTAGGTTAGTTAGGTTTAAGTAGTTCTAAGTTCTAGGGGACTGATGACCTCAGAAGTTAAGTCCCATAGTGCTCAGATCCATTATTTTAATTAAAATTTAATTTAACAGAGGGGAAGAAGGATAATGAATAATTATTTAAATAAGGTTTTCCCTTTTCCCTCTGTTACTGTACGTTTCAGTTATAAATGTTAGATTGAAATTATAACTTCAACTTTATTTTTTCATCAGTCGTTAAAAGCATCTCCATGTAAAAACCTTTGTTTCCCTTTTAGTTAATGTAAATATTTCTGCATGAAAAAACTAATACTTTCATAGGCAAACACTCCACATGTCATCATTTTTGTTATCTTCTGTGTAAGTCGCACATCATTTTACGGTGAAAACGAAGTCTTTCGGAAGCCACTGTCGTATGAAACATCCTCGGACTTCTTGGCGCGTCAGTGCACAGTAAAACCTCGAACTTTCCAAAGTTTCCACCATCGTCTGCTGTGGTAGCCTTATATAGCCTAAAGACGACTTTTGATTGGTCAGTAGTTACGTCATGCTGTCGCATTTGGTGTCAACGTCTGCGCCGGTGGCGCCACTGCTTCCGCCGTAGTGTAAATATTGCGACGATTCTCTGTGGCTCTTCTCTGCATCGAGAGCTCGCTTCCGTGTACCGCTAAGATTATACCCGCCGTCACGGTTGAAGGTTTTCCTACACGTTCTTATTTCTACAGCCTCTTTAATCATAGAGTCCCAGTATGTGGGAACCTGCGACAAAACTTTCGTTTGGCCAAACCACCTTTTATGTTTATTTGTTTCTTGCCGCAAGAAGACAGAGAATATTTCATACAACAGTGCCGTTGCGAAAGATTTCTTTCTCATATAACTTTTCTCTACGGGGAGGACATGGTGCGACAGGTTCGTCAACTGGAGAAGCTGCGCGCAATACGCGCACATGCGTAGTAATTTGGCATTTCTGCGACGCTGTCGGGATAAGGATATCGTGTCCAAGTTTACCGTCGTAAAGCATGACATAAGATCGGCACGAGTGAATAATATTTTACGGAGGACCAGCCTGTCCATCGTCAAAGGAAAGACACGACATACAAGGTACATCAAAGGAAAGATACGACATACAAGATACGAACTGGTTACTAACGCACGCAGTTTATACAATTGACATCGCTTGGCATATGCGATCCTGTCATTTCTCGTCTGAGAGTGGGTCGATATGTCGACGACAGGTCATCAAAGAGCTCACCATGGCAATACAACGACGAAACAGACAAAGAAATGTGAGCGGCTTGCAACCACGCAAAGATCGGAGTCATGTCTTGGAACGGTACGCACTTTCATCAACCTGTCATACAAGGACCTGGAAGAAGCAGCCATTCTGGCCCTTAATAAAAGATTGCATTTCGCTTCTATGCCACGCACTGTACCTGTCGTGGAGTTTATTAGTGGAGTGGAACTGCCGGCGCGGCATCCCTCACGAGACGACACCGACGATGTAAGGCTTACCACCAGTCGTTTTTAGCCTCAGCGAAGCAGTCGAAATCTCAGCAGAGCAGAGAGAGATGGGCTCCGTGCATTGCGGAAAGACTAAGATATTGTGTTACTTCATGGTGACAAGGTAAATGCCACGGTTGTTCTTAATACTACTGAATGCCACAGCAAAGTGGCCTCGTTGTTGTAAGGTATCAGGTACAAGTGCCTATAAAAGGACCCAACTCTGTCATATAACACAAAAACAGTGGAGCTCCTGAAGAATTCTGCTCCACCAAAGGATGTCATCAAGAATCTTGGAGAGCGAGATCCTAGAGCTCTTAAGCTGTACGGATTATCTAAATTCCACAAGGAAGATATTCCATTGAGACCAAGTGTTAGTGCCTACTTACTGGCTGACCAAATACTCGTATTTAACTAAGTTGATGACTGCAATAGTTTGCCACGATTACCATCGCTTCAAAAATTTTCAGATGTTCACTGATAAAATTAAACGAATTAGAGTTCACTGAAACGATATTTTAGTCAGCTTGGATGTGGTCTCTCTACTTAGAAAAGTTCCTGTAGAGGGCACATTGAAACTGTTGGGAGAGCATTTTCCTCCTGAAACGATAACGCTATTCTGACATGTTATGACGGCCATCTACTTCTTGTACGGCGGTAAATTTTATGAAATGACAGACGATATGGCAATGGGTTCGCCGTTGTCTCCGGTAATAGCCAACTTTTTATGGAACATTTTGAGGACGTGCATTAAATTCGACTCCCCTTCGTCCATCTTCATTGTATCGTTATGTTGACGGCATGTTTGTACTCTGGTCACAGGGCGTAAGAAGGTCTTGAGCACTTCCAGAAACATATGAACAGCGTGCACCCAAGCATCCAGCTCACCGTCGAGACAGAGAAAGAGGGAAGGCTGCTGTTTTTAGACATTCTAGTAGAAAGAGAGTCGGAGGGACGTGTCGGCGACTCAGTGTACCGCATGCCGACGCACACTGATTTATATCTTAGCGCCAAGAGCGTTCATCATCCAGTCCGGAGGACAGAAGCTTTAAATACACTAGTACACAGAGCAAAAACCTTTTCTGACGAGAACCACTTGGATTCCGAAATAAATCATATGAAGTATGTGTTCCGAAAGAACGGCTATGGGTCACGTAGTGAGCGTTCTCCAAGAAAAGGAAACGTGAAAATGCTGAACATTCACGTGATGAGCCACCGTTTGAATTCCTTCTCTTCTGCTGCACTATAACCAACAAAATAGACAGGGCTCAGGGAAGACGAGGTATCAGACCTATTTTCCGACGTCCTAGGAAGATAAAGCAGATGCTACGCTCTGTGAAGGACAGTCTCAGCCTCAGGAATCCTGGGATTTGTAATACCCCATGTGAGTGCGGAAGGAATTACATTAGTCAGTCCATCTGTGCCGTTTCCGACCGCTGTGGGGAACATCAGCAGCATATTAAAAATCGAGAACTGGAGAAACCTGTAGTTGCTGAGCACAGCCTCACAAACATACAATACGGTTTGACGGAACAGCAGTTTTGTCTCAGGCAGCCACATACCGGGACTACATAATTAAATAGGCTCTAGAAATAAGAAAGTGTGGGTAAAAACCTCCAACCGTGACGGCGGATATAATCTTAGAGGTGCATCAAAGCGAGCTCTCGTGGCAGAGAAGAGCCACAGATAATCGTCGCAGTGTTTACGGTACAGCTGGAGCGGTGGCGCCACCAGCGCAAACGTTGACACCACCTGCAACAGCACGACGTTAATCTGCCGACCAATCAGAAGTCGTCTTTGGGCTGTGTAAGGCCACCACAGCAGAAGTTTTGGCAGTCAATTGTTCCTGACGACCGGCCAGAGTGGTTGGTTGGTTGTTTTTGGGGAAGGAGACCAGACAGCGTGGTCATTGGTCTCATCGGATTAGGGAAGGATGGGGAAGGAAGTCGGCCGTGCCCTTTCAGAGGAACCATCCCGGCATTTGCCTGGAGTGATTTAGGGAAATCACGGAAAACCTAAATCAGGATGGCCGGACGCGGGATTGAACCGTCGTCCTCCCGAATGCGAGTCCAGTGTCTAACCACTGCGCCACCTCGCTCGGTCGGCCAGAGTGGCCGAGCGGTTCTAGGCGCTACGGTCTGGAACGTTAGTTAGGTTTAAGTAGTTCTAAGTTATAGGGGACTGATGACCTCAGAAGTTAAGTCCCATAGTGCTCAGAGCCATTTGAATCATTTGTTCCTGACGAATATGACGAAGGTAATAGTTGAATTCCTGAGGGTTTACCCTGAACTGACGCGACAAGAAGACCGAGAACATTTTATACGTCGTTTTGCTGTGTTTGAGACATTCAGTTGTCACCTGAAGATGGCCTAAGAATCCGAAAGTGAGTCCCTGACTAAATAAATATTTCTGCTCAACATTATGAAGTTTTTCCTATTTAATATTATTAACATGTTCTGCCAAGCACCGACGGAAAATTCAGTTAAGTTGCCTACAATGATGCTCACAGAATATCGTGTGACAGAGATGAAAACGAGGAGTCAAGACATAAGTTTCAAGCCAAGTGCTTGAGTCGCCCAGTCCGCCAAAAAAGTTCACATTTATTAATACAGCAGACAGTAACGGAATAGCTCGCGGTACACAAGATTTTTGTCATTTTGTCATACATTAGACATTCGAATGGTTCTTTAATCTGACAGACGTGGTCTCCCCGTACAGCATTCGTCAGATGAGAGAACGAATAAGTGGCTGAAGTAACAGACGCCCCATCTACTTACGCAACGTACTGCCCCGCCGATCGCAGAAGATCTGGAAGTCATCAGCGTCATCTGCAAAGCTTGTACACTGGCGCAACTCCGAACGCGGGCAGCACTTCAGCGCTGCCTAGAACTGGCCTCTCTTCCAGATAACGCAGGGAACGAATTGTTCTTGTTTTATGACGGCCAATAGGAAAAACGTTTCTGCGCTGCTGATGTGTCTGTGTAGTACGTAACGTAAGAGTAGATGTGGAAACACGACGGAGTTTCGCACACAGAACACTGCCCATTGTTTTGGTCTTCAGTCCGAAAACCTCACGCTAGTCTATCCCGTGCAAGTGTCTTCATCTCTGCGTAATTACTGCATCCTACTTACGTATGAACCCGCTTTCGGTAGTCTGTGTTTGGTATCCCTATACAGTAGTAACTCGCACAACCTTCCCTTCATTACAAAATCTAGTATTCATTGGTGCCTCAGTATGCGTCGCATCACCCACTCCTCTTCCCTGCTTGAGTTCACCATCTCTCTTCATTAGTTATCCCCTCCATTCATCTAATCCTCAACATCCTTCTGTAACGCTATGATTCCACAGCTTCTGTTCTCAATTTGACTGTCTGTTTATCGTCGAAGTTTCGCTGGCATGTAGGACTAACCCACCAATAAATTCGTTCAAAAGACTTCTTAACCCTTAAATTTAAATCAGATTTGTATTAATAAATTTCTCTTTTTGCCTTGCTATATTTTGTCCTATTACCTTGGACTATTGTTAATTATTTTGCTGGCCAAATAGAAAAACTCGCACTACTTTTAACGTCTCATTCCCCATTTGGTCCTAAGACTGTTTTCCATAAGTTATCGCTTCTTTCACTTCTGGCAAACTTTTTTAACCCGAAAAATGCCAAATTACACCATGGCAGTGAGTCTACGTTAAAAAGTAGGTAATTGTGTAGCTGGTTGGGTAAGTCAGGTGAAAGGTCGTTGAAGGCACAGGCGTACCACCACCTTTAGAATCGTGCCTAGCCAGCACAGTTGCATTCGAGCCAATCTTCGGGTTGAAAACAGCTTTGTTTAATTCATTCAGAACTGTCTGATTTAATTCTACAACACCCCATTAGTTTTCTTTTGTTTCTGATGTTCATCTTACAAACTCGTTTTAAGATAAAGTGTGGCGCACGAAAAACCGGTCCCGATTATTAGATTGCTCACTGTCGGCCGCCAGTTGTCGTCTACTGTTTCGAATACTGGACTCGCATTCTGGAGAACGACGGTTCAAACCCGCGTCCGGCCAAACAGATTTAGGTTTTCGGTGATTTCCCTACATCGTTCCTGGCAAATACCGGGATGGTTCTTTTGAAAGGGCACGGCCAATTTCCTTCCCATGCCTGACACAATCCGAGCTTGTGCTCCGCCTCTGATGACCTCGATGTCGACGGCACGTTAAAGCTAATATTCCTGCCTTTTCCTTTTTCTATTGTTTTGAAGGTGTTGCGAACACGTTTTGAATTGTCAGTACGAAAGCTGTTGCGATTTAGTTAAGACATGTGACGTATATATCTCAGAGAGATGTATCCTCTTCAAGAAAATTGTCTACCATTTCATTCAAGGAACGTGGGGCACTTTTGCAAACAAGTTTCCTGGTGTTTCCATGCCAGCAAAGCTTAGAATACAGGATTTAGTGACAATGGGCTTACTACAGGGTCAGTTACAAACGCAAAAAAATCGAGTTCCACCGTTCGTTCGCACACCTGCTGTGATTCCGGATACTGGAGCACGAGTGATTCAAGAGTCCAAGGAAGTCGACGCGCAAATTGTCGCAAGTCAACGTTCCGCAAAGCTCTCGTCGGTGTGTTTTACACCATATAGGGATGAAGTCCTACTAAACGACATGTGCCCTATAACTGAAGGAGGAAGGTAAGGCAGAACATGTGAGCTAGCTGTGAGTGGCTATGTCAAGCAGTTGAGAGTGAAATGTTGGATCCGCTGAGTGACGAAGCCTGGTTCTATCTGACAGGGCATGTGGATTCCCAGAAACCGCTTTCTGGTCAATGAACAATCCCTATACGATTAATGACGAACTTCTTCACGGTGAAAAAATCTGAGTGTGGTGTGCGGTGTCGGCAAGTCGGATTGTGGGTCCCATATTTTTTGAAACAATAGTAAACACTGACGTATATATGAGAATGTTTGAGGAATTTTAAGCGCAGTTGACCCACCATGAATGTAGGTATGCTGTCTTTCAGCAGGATGGGGTGACCTGTCACACTTCACGTGAGTCAATCTCACGAATTCATGAAAGATTCACAGAAGAAAGGATTTTCGGCAAAGGACTGCGGCCGCCGCATTCGCCGCACCTAACCACCTTGGCTTTTTTATCTGGGTAATTCTAAACTAATAGCTCCATAACGTTAGAAGACTTGAAGGACAATATTCGTAATGAAATTCTGAGATATTATGCGGCAGAGTTGCGCAAAGTGTATATTAACATGTTAGAGCGCGCACCAAAGTCCGCTGAACCACAAGGAGGTCATTTTCAGCACCTAATGCAATGTAGAAGACAATATCAGTCCAGCAAACATACATCTTTGCATTAGCTGACAGCCTACAATTGGTGCGTAATTGGCGAGCAATCTGTACTGGGCCCGGGTTTTCGTGCGCCGCCATCAACAGCAAATATGCGATGCACCTCGACCTAGCTTTGACTAAAATAATGACCACTGAAGAGCCAATTCCCAGGGTCGTAATGACAACGGTCCTCATTTCATCTAGGTGATGACTGAAAATTTCTGTGATCGAAGCAGCAAAAAACACTTAGCGGCGACACCGTCGTTCAGAATGAAATTGCGAATCGGAGCGACTAGACCTCACTTTCAATATGCATGTCGTTGGCTTAATATCAAAAGCTCCTAAATCTAATACACAAGCTTTTACAGGCCTAAAACATTTTGTTGGGAGACAATGAAAAATGTAGATATGCTGTAATAACTGAAATTGTCAAAACAAAATGATAGTCAATTATAAAAATGTAAAATATTTACTTTTTTTAAGGCATATAAGGTATTGGACAGTTAAATGAAGGAAATTTAAGACATTTGAGTTTCTGCTAAAATGAACCCATTCACCATCTAAGGGCAAAAATGTCTTAAACAAACGAAAACCAGAACCAGTCATACATTTCTGCTGATATAGATGGTTACAGAGCCTCTAATGTTCCAAAATTAATTATCTCCGTACGCCAAAGTGTTATAAAACAAGTGAAACCAAGCATAAATCACGTTTTATCACTTTTTTGTAATATACCTGGGTTCTTTGTATAGCTTCTTCATATTGCCAGTTTCTTGACTTCTTCATGACCTCTTCTCACGAAACTTCCACTCGTCTGGAAATCTCAGTTTATAACGAATTGTCCTGTCAGTTTGATACTGAATAGCACAGAAATTGTGCTGTGGGATCATATGTTTGGAAACTTGGACGAATCGAAGAAAAGTGTATCAATTTGGAGAAGTCTTTAAAGAATTATGTTGCATAATATTTTTACTTTATATGGGTCAGGTTTTATTCTTGCCACCTTGTAAGCAGGAACGTACCCTGCTGGAGATAAATCTCTACATTCCTTAGTTTGCGTTCAATTGTCGAACACATACTATCACACTCCATTTGAGTGTGCCTTGACACTAAGTGCTTTTGGGTAATGATAATGTTCTTACTTACCAGATGCAAGAGTACATTGGAGATAATAACATTCCTGTTCTGATATAAATAGCCTCCACAATAGGAACGGTGTCTAGAAGGCTTGCAACAGACACTTTTCTCTAGGACCAATTCACATTACCCCAGAAATTATCATAAATCTTTTGTCTGTCTTCTTTTGTAAATATTCTATCTTTAATTTTTGTATCTCTTGTATTTTGTTTGCAGTTACAGATACCTATCATCTTACAAGCTTTCGTATCTCCGTCTGTAACGCATTTTACATATTTCTCTCGACTCATTCCTTTGTAACCGCAGCCCTTTTCTCTTCCCCAGTCCATTTGCTTCTGTCAGGTTTGCGTTTACTGTTTCTTATGGGATGTTTCTTCTTTTCTACGCCCAAAATATCATTTTCTTCTGAATTTACGTTACTAGGGTCATCATTTGGCTCGTAGGTCTGAGTGTTCATGTTTTCATCTTCTTCGCAGGAATTATTTGGCGCAACACATGGTACATTAATATCATTTCTTTTGTTACCAACTTCACTCATTTGTGATGCATCTGTGCGACTTTCATTCCCAGAAAAATCGGAATGTAGATCTTGAGCGTCATTAGACACCGCACAACATCCTTTTTGCTGTGAAATTTCGTCAGTACGCTGTTCTATAACACCAGCGATTAGTATATGAGCTGGTAAGGTAGTGTCGTTAAGGGAACTGCAGTCTCCATTATCCTTTAACATAACATAAAGGGATTCATTAATTTCCTTCCCTAAATCAGACGTAACTTGTTTAGATTTATTCTGCTTCAAAACGCGACTCGAAAAATTCATTTTCTCATGCTTCTCTAAATTATTGTTTTTGGATTTTAAAAAATCTAGATATGAAGTTTACATGAAAAAGAAACGATAAGCCTACGGAAAAGGAAGTCCATATCTAATATTGTACCTCAAATCATGTAATGTAATCAACTCATTACAGCAAGGAAATTAAAATAAAGCTACAGTATTAACTAATAGTAATTACATTGCATAAAACATAACCTATAACTATTTTTGTCATTATTTCAATTAAAAAACATAAAAATATAATAGCCATTGTAAAATTTTTATACACTACACACACTCACTTATCCCTATCTTATTTACTCTGAAATTTTCCATTTCCATATGTAATATAAACAATCACTATGATCACGAGGAACAAAAACAGTGGAATACAATGTCATATTTTAATGTTCACAGACAGAGAAGGTTTTGATTTCGTAACACAAGAGTTCAGAGGCATAGAGGTTACACTTAAGTCCGATAGAGGTCCTTGCACTCATACGTCGACTTTTGAGGTTTTACATGCCTCTGTGAAGCTCAGTCACCAAAACATACCAAAGTTTCAAAATTTAGACTTGAGAACTTTTGGTAGTAAGCCGTCGAGACACGCGACTGGAGACTTATCCCTAACTTTATCTTCGATAAGGATAGAGGCTGAAGCAATGCTTATTTCAGAGGTCGGGCAACGGCAGCAAATTTGTATATGGTGAATAAAATCTACCGCACTGGATTTTAAAATACTTTTATTAAAAAGTAACGACCGGTTTCACATCAGTGGAGATGCATCTGCAGGTGATAAGTTTATTTTTTTAAATAGTCATGGCGCTGCAAAATAAATGCTACGAGCTAATTCCCAACGTTCGTCGTCAAGGTTAAAAAAAAATTGGGATCCGATTATTATAATATAAATATTATGTTACTAAACTGGAATTATAAATCAGATTACACATTTAACAGAACAAAACGTTCAAATCACTGTGAGATTTCCGATCCTGTGTAACCTTCAAACCCGAGCGGTATTTCTTGATACCACTGACCTAGAACTCTTACGCAAATATCAAATAGATGAGTTGCTTCATATCGTCAGCAGCGTTAGAAAACCGCTCCAGTAACGCGCAAGTCCGTTTTAGCACCCCGAGTCAGTTGTCTGATGAAACTGGCTCCCACACGCGATTATTTTTAAGCAGGATTTCTCACTTTTCGCAAGCGGGCATGGGCCACGTCTCCGGGACACACGTCGCTTGCACCATTCACAAACATTATGATTTCACACTTCGAAGGACTCTAACCCCATCTAGTTTTTCAACACACAAAACTGAGTTAATACGCATGTAACAACGCTGCAGTGATAAAGAGGATCTGAGATTTGGGAGACTATAGTTTTGAATATTGGCTCTTTTATTTCGGCTTGTCGTTGCCAGTGCCTGCTTAATACGAGTACACTATCGGTGCACGTCCGGTTGGTTTCATAGACAGATCAAGGACTGCTCCTGGCTGGGTTCGCATCCATTAAGGACGGGCCTTGCCAACAATAAGTCAGTCCTTCTCTCCCTTTGGAAAGAGAAAAATTTTTTTGTCGTAGGGATGTTAACCCCATGTAGTGAAACAGGAAGAGACTCGAGAGAGGTTCTTGGCGGGCACCGCTGTTTCGATGCGTATCACGTTTCTAGCAGCCAGCGCACTTGAAGACGAAGGACCTGGCCGATCGCCTACAGCGACAAAGTTTTCGCCAAAGAAAATATGGACCGTAAATACGAGCATCGGTGAGAGGTAGGGGTATCACGACGTCTGCCGGTCACACCAGTGATTTGTCTGCATTCGCGGCAGCTCATGTCGACGTCAGAGACGCATTTAGCCAAAGATATATGAGCACGAATGTGAGATTATTTGCTGTTCGTGCTGCCGGTTATCATCGCTGGGAAGCTGCAAGGAAATTCAGAAAGTAGAAAACAATGTTAATAAATACCGTAGAGAATGACACCTCGCTTCAAACATGGATAAAAGCCTGAACTGTATGATTGAAGACAATTTCTTGTGCACAAAGTCAATGAAACGTAGTAGTATCATATTACAGCACTGGACAACTAGATGTCTTTGTATAATGCTAAAAAGTGACATAAACTGGAGTGAACACTTGCAACCAGAAGAAATACTTTGATTTGCTGCCAGAATTCTAGATAAGTGTACAGTTTCTGTAAATCACACTATCTACGATACTTCCATGCGACCTACGTTTGGCAATTGCTTCAGCGTATGAGAAATCCACATTTAATGAATAATTCACCAGCCCTGTGAGGACTGTTACCGTCAACAGTTATCTACATAAAGGTGTTCGGGAAATTCTCATGAATTAATCCAGTAGATGAAGATGAGCTCGTTGCCATCAATTGATTTCTCGTAAATTTGAAGCTGCAGTACTTAACGTGTTATGTCAATGTCAATTTGTAAAATAATTGAGGCATGAAACGTGCTCTTCACCTGTTTTTCTAACGACTTGTATCATGTAAGCACGTCATTTTTCTTGCTCTCTGTAATATAATAACAATAATAATAATGATAATAGTAATAAGACTAATTAAGCTGAGACATGGTGAATAAAGCCTTCCGCACTGGTTATTAAAATACTTTTATTAAAATGTCACGACCAGTTTCGCATCAGTAGAGAAGTATCGTCAGCTGATAAGTTGAATTTTTTAAACAGTCATGGAGCGTTAAAAGTAAATGCTATGAGCCAATTGGCTTCAAAAATGGCTCTGAGCACTATGGGACTTAACTTCTGAGGTCATCAGTCCCCTAGAACTTGGAACTTCTTAAACCTAACTAACCTAAGGACATCACATACATCCATGCCCGAGGCAGGATTCGAACCTGCGACCGTAGCGGTCACGCGGTTCCAAACTGAAGCGCTTAGAACCGCACGGCCACACCGGCCGGCTATGAACCAATTCTCAATGTTCATCGTCAATATTAAACCAATAGCACGCTAATTTTGACTATGAATGGTGAGGATTTGCACGTAGCATTTGCTTTGCCGCGCCATGACTATTTTATCAGACAACTGACTCGGGGTGTTAAAACGGAATTTGTGGTTCACTGGAGCGGTTTTCTAACATTGCTGAAGATATGAAGCAACTCATTTATTTGATATTTACATAAGAGTTCTAGGTCATTAACGTACAAGAACTACTGCTCGAGTTTGAAGGTTACGCTGGATCGGAAATGACATAGTGATTTGAACGTTTTCTTCCGTTAAATGTGTAATCTGATTTATTATTCCAGTTTAGTAACCCAATATTTATTGTCGCGTTCCTCTTAATCATCGGTTAAAGGCGCTGCAGTCTGGAACCGCAAGACCGCTACGGTCGCAGGTTCGAATCCTGCCTCGGGCATGGATGTTTGTGATGTCCTTAGGTTAGTTAGGTTTAACTAGTTCTAAGTTCTAGGGGACTAATGACCTCAGCAGTTGAGTCCCATAGTGCTCAGAGCCATTTGAACCATCTTAATCATCGGATACCAATTTTTTTTAAATCTAGATGATGAATGTTAGGAATTGGCTCGTATCATTTATTTTGCCTCACCATTACGGTTTAGAAAAATAAAGGAACTTATCACTGACTTTTTTATAAAAGTATGTCAACAGCTAGTGCTGTATTCACTACATTCAAGTTTGGCTGCTGTTGCCCGACCTCTAAAGTATGTTATTCGTAATAATAATCCGTTGCCTATTTTTCAGCATTTTAGTAACGTTGAGAAGCGATTGGGTTGCTGACGTGTCGATTACACTCCAGCCGTGCGCCATTATATGCATATTTGCATTCTTTGTAAGCCGAATCTTGCAATGTAAATTTATTGTCACGAAGTTCGATTACTGGTTTGTGTGTACTGCATTATACGTAACTGTTACTGGGAACCCATTCTCAGCTTTATCTTTTCTTTATTTTTTCTTGGAGTCAGATGCAGTGTCGTCTGACTCCAAGAAAAAATTATAACGGCAGGTAACAGAGGCGATTTGCCCAAGTAGGAGGTTTGATGTTAATGAATCCTGTTTTAATGACACATATTTCTTTATTGCACTCCTGTCGGGGTGATTGTGATGTATCCCGACTCCGAACTATTAACTTTCGGAAGACTGAATTTCAATCAGTTTCTTTCACAGTAACTATTCTTTTCGAGGGATACAATACAGATCCGAGAAATGGGTGCATAGAAAGCAGTCATGTATAATCTACACACATATATAATTTAAAGGCCCTTGCCGCATTTTTTTGTATGTATGAGAAGCCTAATCTCAGGATTTTGATTCTGTTTACACTAACAGATAGATTGATTCACAAGAAGGGTTTGTGTATATAATTCAGCATCGATATGTCAGATATGTCCTCTGGTCGTAGATGCGAACCTGGGGCGGGTCGCTAGTGCTTCACAATTTTGTCAATTACTTGCAATGTAAAGACTCTTTTAGTTCTGTGAATCGTCCTATGTCTGTTTAAAGATATACTTTAATCGATTTTCTCTGAAATATTGCAGTTTTAAAATTTCACTCGTTCTCCTAGAAACAGTTACATCATTGTCATACCAACTCTGCAACGTTGGTCTCCGTGGTTTCGCACAGGAATATTAGGGGCTAATGTTCCGTCATCAGAGACGGAACACAGACCTCATTTGGGGGAAGGACGGGTAAGGAAATTGGTTGTGCGCTTTCAAAGGAATCATCAATTTGTAGCTTAGTAAAACCACGGAAAACCGGATTCCAACGACCGTCTTCCCTAACATAACTAAAGTGACTTACTGCTATGCCATCTCGTCCTGTGCTGTCTCATGAAGCAGAGGCTGTGCGATCTCCTTTTTCTGCGCTACAGTACAGGGTGATTCAAAAAGAATACCACAACTTTAAAAATGTGTATTTAATGGAAGAAACATAATATAACCTTCTGTTATACATCATTACAAAGAGTATTTAAAAAGGTTTTTTTTCACTCAAAAACAAGTTCATAGATGTTCAATATGGCCCCCTCCAGACACAAGAGCAATATCAACCCGATACTCCAACTCGTTCCACACTCTCTGTATCATATCAGGCGTAACAGTTTGGATAGCTGCTGTTATTTCTCGTTTCAAATCATCAATGGTGGCTGGGAGAGGTGGCCGAAACACCATATCCTTAACATACCCCCATAAGAAAAAATCAGGGCTTCTTGGAGGCCAGTGATGAAGTGCTCTGTCACGGGCTGCCTGGCGGCCGATCCATCGCCTCGGGTAGTTGACGTTCAGGTTTCATAACTAATCTTTTTCGTAGGACTCTCCATACAGTTGATTGTGGAATTTGCAGCTCTCTGCTAGCTCTGCGAGTCGATTTTCCTGGGCTGCGAACAAATGCTTGCTGGATGCGTGCTACATTTTCATCACTCGTTCTCGGCCGTCCAGAACTTTTCCCTTTGCACAAACACCCATTCTCTGTAAACTGTTTATACCAACGTTTAATACACCACCTATCAGGAGGTTTAACACCATACTTCGTTCGAAATGCACGCTGAACAACTGTCGTCGATTCACTTCTGCCGTACTCAATAACACAAAAAGCTTTCTGTTGAGCGGTCGCCATCTTAGCATCAACTGACGCTGACGCCTAGTCAACAGCGCCTCAAGTGAACAAATGTACAACTAAATGAAACTTTATAGCTCCCTTAATTCGCCGACAGATAGTGCTTAGCTCTGCGTTTTGTCGTTGCAGAGTTTTAAATTCCTAAAGTTGTGGTATTCTTTTTGAATCACCCTGTATTTTGTTACTAGCTAACATGCTGAAGGCTGGAATCCTGTCATGGTTTATTAGTTATGATTCAATGACTATAGCAGCAAGTTGTGCGGCACAAACTCACATAAAGAATTCTATGTTTTAAATCTATGAAGGTGTGTACAGCGTAATATTTCCCTACTTGCAATCTTGCAAAAGTATAAACTATAATTGACACAGAGGAAATAGTAAGAACGCAAATGAAATCGTTCTTGCGAATTTTGGAACAAATATGCAAGCATGAAGCGTGCAACTGAAGACTCAGAGGCGTCCTTGATTCAACATTTCTAGGTTTTCAATTAATGGTGACTTGAATTGATAAGATGTACAGGGTTATTACAAATGATTGAAGCGATTTCACAGCTCTGAAGTGCGGCTTCAGCCGAACAAAACTTTATGAGTTTTTCTACGTATCTGTAGTGTGTCGTGACCATATGTCAATGAATGGAGCTACAGTGAATTTATGAAATCGCTTCAATCATTTGTAATAGCCCTGTATATCACTCTGTAACGCAAATGAATCGAAGAAACACATTAATAACATTTTAAATAAAATTTGCCGAAAGGTATTTTCTGTGTTTCGTGACAACTCAAATAGCAAAGTGATCAATTAGAAAGCGGAGCAGGCACGACGGAATGAGAGAGCATCAACTTAAAATATACGTAATCAGGGTAGCTAAATTAACGTAAGAGCCATAAACTTTTCCGAGCCAGATGTGTTTTAACTATTCTGTAGTTTCCAGTCTTCCAGAAAATGGTAATTTTTCTATCATATCGTTCATCTACAACAACAGAATGTTTGCTACGCAACTGTATCCGTCTTTGGTTGTTTATGATCGTCGTTACTTACGCCGCAACGAAATTAGAAACTAGCTACGTTAATTAAAATCTTACAACGGGAGGCCGCCAATTGTGAAATTCAGATTCGACTCATACTGCGCATAATAAAAGCTCATGGCCAGAGGTGTAATGTGGCAAAGCACCAAGATGCACTTCTCAGCCGTTGTCGAGAAAATCGACAGTTAAAAGAAACCGTTCGGGGAAATACTCTCGACGATTAATGATTTGCTACAGCGTCGTGGCGCAGCGGTAAGCGCTCGGGTTCGTAATCCGAAGGTCGCCGGATAGAATCTCGCGCCATGCAATTTTTTTTATTATTAGTTTTTTGCAATTCAAATCATATATATATATATATAAACTATTAATGAATTGCTTATGCATGTTGGTGAAGGCGGATCGCTCTCCAATTGTACCGCCTCCATTTTTCCGTTGTTTTTAACAGGGTGTACCAAAGCTCTCCCGTCCGCACTGATTTTCGACAATGTTATAAGTTGCGCTAGGGACCGCATCTACCTTCTTTCGAAGTTAGCAGGCAACTACGCTGTTATGCGGCAGCTCGTTTCGGCCCATTCAACATCTGTCATTCAAGTGTAACGAGCGAGTAACGGAGTTTATATTTCATACCTGCCACGGCAAATTTGTGTTCGTGGGGTCTCTATTCTAATTCGATCGTTTGACTTACGCTATACGTATTCGTTTCGGAATATCGTTTCTACGTCTTCCGTTAACTATACGTGGTTAACATTATGAAGACAATTAATAACATTTGTGAAATACAACTTTGTTTGCGGAAAACATAATGATGTTCGAAGTCACCAGTTTTTCCACGACAAACGACTTTCAACAACTTATTATATGCATAAATGTTGCAACTGATTGCCGGAAATTATATATATATATATATATATATATATATATATATATATATATATATATATATATTTGAATTATAAAAAACAAATACTAAAAAAAAAAGGTTACATAGCGCGAGACTCGATCCGGCGACCTTCGGATTACGAACCCGAGCGCTTACCGCTACGCCACGACGCTGTAGAGAATTATTAATCGTAGAGAGTATTTGACCGCAACGGTTTGTTTTAACTGTCGATTTTCTCGACAACGGCTGAGAAGTGCATCTTGGTGCTTTGCCACATTACACCTCTGGCCATGAGCTTTTATTATGCGCGGTATGAATCGAATCTGAATTTCACAACTGGCGGCCTCCCCTTGTTAGTGCCTCGGCAATACTCCATCTACTCACTGCACAGAATGTTTATGATCATAATTTATTTTCTACATAGAAAAATTTTCAGCAGTGTAATTATTGTCCTTGAAAGTCAGTACCAAAAATTTAATACATATAGGAATTGTTTCAAGATAATTCTATTTTGGTGTTCAGTCTCAGTTGCACATTTTTAATTATATGACGTATTTCGATCACACAAGATCATCTTCAGATCTAAAAAAAAATTAAAACTAAGCATGTACCGTCTCCTAGTTTACAATAAGTACAAAAATGAATGTAGAATTTAGCTAAGCACCGGCGACAGCAACCCGTCTTGTCTACTCAGAACCTCATATCAGAGTACTGTGTTTTGCAACTGCAGTCAACGTTTTTAATAGGTATCTGTTGGAAGTACGTGAGAGGATTGGGAGGGAAAGGAAGCACATATAGGATAGTGGGGATGTCACGATTTTACAAGCGACGACTTGCTAAAAGAAAGTGTAGTTATGTAAAAACTGTAGTTAAATTACTAATAGTGTTGAACAATGGGTCTGTAAAATGTAAACAGCTTAAAACAGTAAGATAATTAAAGGGAATGAGAGGTCTTTAGATCGAGGAAAGAGGGCAAGAGAGGAAGGAGGGACGAGTAGTGGCAGGGATGCTACGTGTTTAACAAGAGACTGTCTTGTATCAAAATTGCAAAAAGTCAATTATGTAAAAAGCCTTCTGTTAAAATACCAGAAGCAGAGACAATGGACGTGTAAAACTTTAAAAAGGGACAAAATAGTAGATTATTTTTTATACTTTCAGAGTAAAACCATAGCTTTTTATACTTACATAGTTTTTTATAGTTTCACACTCTTAATATCTTAGACGCTAATTCAGTTTTAGCTACTTCATTTCCACTTTTATAATCTACCATTTTATCCGCTTTTGCAGTTTTATGTACCCATTGGTTTACGCTCCGGTATTTTAACAAAAGGCTTTTTACATAATTGGCTTTCTGCGATTTTGTTATAAGACCGACTCCTATTAAGCACATAGCATCCCTGCCACTACTCGTCCCTCCCTCCTCTTGCCTTCTTTCTCCGGTCTAAAGACCTCTCGTTTCATTTAATAATTTTACTAATTTATGCTGTTTACATTTTACAGACTCATTGTTCAGCACTATTTGTATATTTATACTTTCTGTAATTTTAGCAAGACCTCTCTCGTTAAACTCATTACATCGTCACCACCCCGTCCCTGCTTCCCTTCCCCTCCCCCAATCAACCTCGCTCCATTTTCCCCTACCCTCCCCCCCCCCCCCCTCTACCCTACCTCCCACAGATACCTACCGAAGACACTGACCGCAGTTGCAAAACACAGTACTCTGAATAGACAAGACAAAAATGGCTCTGAGCACTATGGGACTTACCATCTATGGTCATCAGTCTCCTAGAACTTAGAACTACTTAAACCTACCTAACCTAAGGACAGCACACAACACCCAGTCGTCACGAGGCAGAGAAAATCCCTGACCCCGCCGGGAATCGAACCCGGGAACCCGGGCGTGAGAAGCGAGAACGCTACCGCACGACTACGAGCTGCGGACTAGACAAGACAGATCGCTGCAGCAACTACTAGGTAAATTCTACATTTATGTACAATTCTTTTCTCTACTTACTGTAAAATATTGGACGGTCCATATTCAGGTTTACTTTGTTTTGGATCTGAGGATGATCCAGAGTGATCGAACCGCGTCATATAAATAAAACTGTGCTACTAAGATTGAACAATAAAAGAGAATGGTCTCGTCTATAGCGAGATATGAGAATTGTCCCATTAACAGAATTTTTTTAAAATTTTTACGCTTTCAGTTATTTGCAGTTAAAACTTTCGTGAAGTGCCTTTTTTTCAGGATAAGTGATGTTCATAAGGTAAGCACACTTATCTTCGAAAGTATCACGACTCGTCGCAAATAACGCCACGAAATTTTCCTGCCGCAGCTCAATATAATTTCTGTTCCATATTAATGCCACAGCAGTTCACCACTCCGTAGCAGATGTCACTAATTCCTGCCTGTGCGATGGAGCTCCACTTGGAGGTAGACGGTTCTTCTGATAGAAGAAATTCTCATAACGATTGTTTGGCCGTCAAGGGGAGGAGAATCGGTGGCGTCAAGTCATGCGCTGCGCCATTGTCCTGGGTTATATTCTAAGATTTTTCGTAGAGTCTCATGCAACGAGGGTATGTGACACTCTTGATAGACGGCCTCTCCCTTCTCTCATCAGCATACAACACAAAGGTGATAGCCGCCACACTATACACCCACTACATCCCCCCATATTCAGCAGATACACTTAAGACACAACTTTCACCCATTGCGAGAAAGGTCCCATTGCGTGTCTAAGAATAAAAACTTCCTTGTGGTCATTCATC
Source organism: Schistocerca piceifrons (assembly GCF_021461385.2). Taxonomy (NCBI): domain Eukaryota; kingdom Metazoa; phylum Arthropoda; class Insecta; order Orthoptera; family Acrididae; genus Schistocerca; species Schistocerca piceifrons. The sequence goes on along the minus strand of NC_060139.1, from coordinate 397,731,744 downwards.
CAACAATATCATACAACTCTTTTTTTTATTTTCCACATAATTTTACACTGATAATTATCCCCAAACGCAATGATGTACTGGTATTTCCAAACCCAATGTAATGACGCTAGGTCAGTTCTCCATTTACTAGAAACAGTAAGATGAGATATTCAGAATTAGTATAATGTGTAGTGTTATTAAAAAACACCATTTGCACTAAGAAAAATTGTTTAGAAACTGTGTATTTGGAAAATGGCAATGTACATTATACAAATTCCACAACTCAAATGATTTTTTAAGGTGGTATGTCTGTTGTCACTATCTAAAGTCAATAGCATTTGACTTTTTCAGCTTTTGAAGTAGGAGCGAAGTGCTTAAGTCATGTTATCAGCAAGACTTTGTTGCCGCAACCTTTACGTGCAATGTGGGTGAAGTTTCGTTGCTTGTGACATAAGGGACACGGGTCTTTCGTTCTGTGACACCTATTATGCCCGGCCCTTGTGCAGTTATAATTCCAGTTCCATCTGAGTTGTATATGCTATTTTGTGTGAAAGCACATTAAGAAAAATCTCCTCCAGGTTGTTGAAATGTTTAAGATCTTTACGTTTAAACCCAGTAATCCTATTAGTGCTTGTTGCTTCTGGTGACCTAAGGTTCAGTGTTGGCTTTCGTTTCAGAAATGTCAAGTACGTTTTACTTGTCAAGCGTTTCTTTTTCTTTTCTCATCTGAGATGAGCGTTTTTCCTTTGTGCAGATTTAAATGTAACTCTCCACACTTCCTGTGCATGTTGTGATATACGTCGCGTAACAATTCTGTCAGCTTACTTACAGCCGCCTCTTGCTCACAACTGAAGGTGGCATTTAGGCCTAAGGGGGGTTGTCTGTTTTCGGTTTTTCTGCTGACCGGTAGTTCGAACATTCTGCTAATAGTACTTATTGAATTGCCTTCTACAAATTTTAGATCATTTATTATTGTTTAGTACGTTTAAATCACTGCAACAATCATGAGATCGTCAATTCTAGCTCTTTCGTACTCAAGTCACCAAATACTGCTGCTCCACGTGGCTAAAAGTGCTCACACAAAAATAACTGACAGACAGATTAATCAAGCAATGCGCCTCATCACAGAGTGTATTGCAAAAATGGTGCAAATGGCTCTGAGCACTATGGGGCTTAACATCTGAGGTCATCAGTCCCCTAGAACTTAGAACTACTTAAACCTAACTAACCTAAGGACATCACACACATCCATGCCCGAGGTAGGATTCGAACCTGCGACCGTAGCGGTCGCGCGGTTCCAGACTGAAGCAACTAGAACCGCTTGACCACTGCGGCCGGCTCACAGAGTGTATTCATCCCACAAACACACACTGGCTGTAGCGACATAGTAATATTTCACCATCGTCCAGAAGAACATAACAGTCGTTGCTGAATGTGTGGACAAGCATAAAAAGCGACCCAGAATAACCAATTCATTCAGAAATTTTATCATCAGAACGCCAGCGACTGAAGTCTAGGGAACCATCTTGGTGCATAGCAGTCAGCCTGCAGAACACTGACTCCAATATGCAAGAAGCCTGGATCAATCAACGGCAGGAGTAATCTTTCATAAAGCAACACCAATACATCAAAACTCCCTGGGAGCGACCAACAGGTTTTCATCTATCTCGATGATACTGGTGCATACCAAATCGGATCAGAACTGACAGGCGCAGGTGTGAAACATTGCTGCACCAATGGGGATCGAAGTCCTCCCCTGAATGTGACTGCGCTCAAGAGCAGCAAACAATACATTACATAACATTTGAATCTTCCCTCTGTTCATTCAGAGGGACAATGGAAGACCACAATTTGTCTGCAGAAGCTTATGACTGTATTTCCAAGCTGGTAACCTCAGTTTGTGTGTACATGTATAGTAATGTATTTGTTGTAAATAGTTGTCTATATTTCTCTGTCATCATACGGGAAATAAATAAATAACTCGGTAACGTAGCGACATATTCTAGTTTTATGATAAACAATTTGAATTTTGTAAAATTTTGTACGTTTAGCACAATAAAAAAGCTTAAAATAATTGAAAATATGAGACACTCAAGCACAGTAAGGACTCCACTAATACACACTGATTACACAACAAAAAGTAACAAGTACAGAAAAAGAGGTTAAAACAAGATGTCCCACAGCAAGCTATACTCCAGTGCTGGAACTAGGCGCTCTATTAGTTCCTGTAATTAACGCGATGAGAATACCACCGTTAAGAGAACTCATCAACAAAATAGAAAGTAAAGAATTGGACTGGTGACCTCAGATGTAAAGTCCCATAGTGCTTAGAGCCATTTGAACCATCTGAAAGCAAAGAAGTCTGCCTGCCTATCGTAACAACCCCGTTCTCCCCTAATTTCGTTTTAACATTTACAGCGGAAATAAAAATTTCTTGCCTCGTGCTTTCCTCTGTACACTATGTATTAAGCCACTCTTCAAACAAGACAGAATTCGCTAGAAAAAAGAAATTTATTTTATTTGTAACGGAACAGAAGTGTATTTTATTTTCCGACCTAAAATCACGGGAGCACTCGGTACTCGCTGGTAACTTGCCGCTGGTTTCTCCGGAGCAGCACGGCCTTCAGCCTCCGTAGTGTCTCCAGATCACTGTTTCTTCCGGCTGGTCTGGAAGAGCCTTAATATAGTACAGGCCCATGTCCCGTGCCAACATACAGAAATGGGATTTCCCGGTGCTGAAATTAAATGCGCGCTCTTGGCAACACACTACCAGAAAGCCCGACGCATACAAATTTCTGAAAAATACAGTCACTCGATAGACGAACTTAGGCAAGGCCTCTAAGGGGCAGGTCCCAAATCACTGAAGTGCTTTGCCTTTATGTGACGTTTCTTCAAATTATGTGGTAGTTCTTAAACATAGATGCTACTTCTCAACATTCAAAGAAAAATGTTCCATTCAACATTATTTTATCGTCGCTAATCGCACTTAACATGCCCTCTGCTTTGCAATGATTAATAATGTAATATTCGTCTTTTTTTGCCCGCTCTGTTGGTGCATGATGTTCTACTGCACTGTACGAAAAAGACACGAGGAATTGGCTGTATACTCGAAAGGACATCATTCGATTATTGTGCAGTGAAGACAAAGGAGTGCTTGTAACATACCAAAGACTCAATCATCGCCCTTAGGATTTCCGTCAATTGTTGTTGTTGTTGTCGTCGTCGTCTTTGTCTGTAGACAAGTTTGGCGCAGCTCTCCTTGATAGTGTATCCCGTGCAAGCCTCTTCATCCCTATTTAACAGCCGCAAGCTGCATCCATTTGAATCTCCTCACTGTATTTCTTGATCTCCCTCTACAGCTTTCAACCGCCACGCTTTCCTCCAACTCCAGACTGGTGATCCCTTGATTTCTCAGAATATGTTTATCGACCATTCCCTTCTTTTATTTAAGTTCTGCCATTAATTTCTTTTTTTCCTAACTCGATTCAGTAACTCCTTATTAGTTACGGGATCTGCCCATCTGATCAGCATTCTTCTGTAACACCACATTTAAAAAGCTTCTTGTCTTGTCTAAACTGCTTGTTGTCCACGCGTCACTTCCATACACGGCTACGCCCCAGACGGATATCTTCAGAAAAGAATTGCTTACACTTGTATCGATATTAAATGTTAAAAAAATTCCTCTTTTTCGTAGATGCTTTTGTTGCTATTGTCAGCCTGCATTTTATATCATCAGTTAATTTGCTGGCCAAATAGTAAAACTCATCTATTACTTTTAGTCTCATTTCCCAATTAATTCTTTTGATGAACGCCTCATTTAATTTGATTTCATACCAATACCCTTGTTTTCTTTTTACTGATGCTCGCCTTATAATCTTTTCTCAATGTGCTATCCACTCCGATCAACAGCGATTTCAAGTTCTTTGCTGTCTCTGAGAGAATTGCAATGTCATCGACAAAACTTAAAGGTTTTATTTCTACTCAACTACAGTTTCCATTTCGTGTCTCTCAACTGTTACAGGGTGACAATTATTGAACTATACGAAATAAAATGGTCATAACTTCTAAACGGTTCGCCTTAGGACGTTCAAACTGCATGGTTGGCTAAGTGGCATGATGGGAATTAGTATGCGCATTTAGGTGGTTTTTGTCAATAAGAAAAACTGGTGCTTTGAGGACTGAGGCTCTCTATTTCGCGATCGATAAGTCTCTTCACCCTCGGCGGGTGACTGCGTGGTGTGCAATCTCCAGTAAAATGTTTCATTCCTCCCCATTATCCAAAGTGACCCTGATTTCGACAAAATGTGGTTCATGCAAGACGGAGCTGGATCTCATCGAAGCAGGAGAGTGTTTCATGTCCTGGAGGAGCACTTTGGGGACCGCTCTGGGGAACCCAAAGGCCACTGGTATGGGCCTCGACTGGTCGCCATATTCTCCGGATCTGAACACATGCCACTCCTTTTGTGGGGCTATATTAAAGACAAGATGTACAGCAATAACCTCAAAACCACTGCAGCGCTGAAAACAGCCATTCATGAGGTCAACGACAGCATCGATACTTCAGCGAGTCATGCAGAATTTCGCTATTCATCTGCACCACATCATCGCCAATGATGGTAGGCATATCGAACTTGTCATAAAATAAATCTGAATGTCTGTAGTGACGTTCACATGTTGAGCAAAGTGTGTGCACGCCGTAGATTGTAATTAATTTACTTTTTTTCATATAATTCAATAATTGTCACCCCGTATATTTCAGTTTGCGTTTTATATGTTGTAAAAAACGTGTCGCTCCTTGTATTTTATCCCTACTACCTGCAAAATTTCAGAGTATTCCAGTCAACGTTGCAAAAGCTTTCTCCAAATCTACTAAAGCTATAAACGTAGATTTGTTTTTCCTTAACCTATCTTCTAAAACAGGCGAGCCTCGTTTCCCCTCGCGTATTCCTATATTCCTCCGGAATCCAAACTCATCTTCCCCGAGGTCGGTTTCCACCGTTTCTCCGTTCTACTGTAAATAAAGTGCATCAGTATTTTGTAGTGCGAACTGTTAAACTGACGGCTCCGTTGTATTCACACCTGTCAGCACCCGCCATTTTTCGGATTGGAATTATTACGTTCTTCCTACATCTGAGGCGAACTTACATATCTCATGTATCTTGCACACCAAGTAGACTTCTTTTTACAGGGCTACTCTCCAAATGATATCATTAATTTTGAGATAATTTCATTTACTCGAGGGGGCCTTGTTCCCATTTAGGTATTTTGAGTGGTCTTTTTCTCGCAGAATCATATCTCCCATCCCATCTACATCTACACCCTCTTTCCCTCCTATACTCGTAATATTGTCTTCAAGTTCAGTTCCTTTGTATAGCCCTTCTAGATACTCTTTCCACCTTTCAGCTTCCCCATCTTTTCTTGGTGCTAGTTTCCCATCAGAGCTCCTGAAATTCATGCAGCTGTTTCTTTTATCTCGGAAAGCCTGTCCAATTTTCTCATAGACGGCATCTATATGTGGCCTAGTTATGCATGCATTTAGAGAGTTGTATTTGTTCTCTAGTCATTCCTGCTAGGCCAATTTGCAATTTCTGCCAATATGGTTTTTTTAGACGTTTGTATTGTCTTTCGCCTGCATTGGTACATATTTTCTCCTTTCGCCAGTTAAATTTTCTTGTCTTATCCAGGGATTTCTACTTGACCTTGTCATCTTACCTCTGTGATCGTCTGCTGCCTTCCCTATTTCGTCTCTCAAAGCTACTTATTCGTCTTCTGTTATAGTCAGTTCCCCTACTTCAGTCCAACGTTGCCTAATGGTCCCTTTGAAACTCTCAACCACCTATAGTTCCTAAATTTATCCACGTCTCATCTCCTTAAGTTCCTACCTTGCGGCAAATTTCTTCAGTTTTAATCTGCACTTTATAAAAAAATATAGTTATTATGGTCAGAGTCCACCTGAAAATATGTTCCAGTTTAAAAAATCTGCTTTCTAAATGTCTGCCTTACAATTACATAATCAATCTGAAACCTTCCAGTGTTTCCAGATCTCTTCCACTTAATCTTCTTTCATTACTGTTAAACCAAGTGTTGGCAATGATAAACCATTCCGGAACCGCTGGCTACAATTGTGTGCATTAACTCTTACTGTCTCTTAGCTCAAGAGATGTATTTTTTCCGAATGAAAATTTGAGGTACACAATTGTGAATAATGTTATCGTTATTTTTCATGTTAATTATTTAATGATCATTTTACTATTTATTACAATAGAGATTATTTCGTAATTGGTTATTTTAGTCCATAAAATGATGCCAAATGTGCAAAGCATGTTCTGAAACATATTTTTGTATGAATCTTGCATCTGAACTCATTAAAAAAATCACCTAAGAGCATTACCACACAAAGCAAAATTTTCCTTCCTCCTTTGTGGATAGGTCTGGAAGGGTTAAACTATGCTGTGAGCAAAATTCTGCGAGATGGATTCCTCTTTCATTATTCTCCCCCAATCCATGTTGTTCTACAATGTTTTCTTCTCTTCCTTTTCATACTATCGAATTCCAAACAATTAGATTTTCTCTCAACCATCTGAATAATTTCCTTTATTTCATCATTCGCTCTGTCAAATTCTTCAACATGTGCGGAGCTAGTTCGCGTATAAACTTGTACTGCTGTGGCGAACGTTGACTTTGTGTCTACTTGGCTACGATAGTGTGGACACTATGGTGTTCATTCCTATTTCCATATTCATTATTATGCCTGCACTTTCATTACCTGTATTCAGTTTTGTGCAGATGTACTGACCCGACCACAAGTCCTGTTCTCCTGCCTTCGCACTTCAGTAATTCATGCTATATCTAACCTACCCATTTCCCTTTTTAATTCTCTAACTTACTTAAGGGATCTTATATTCCACGCTCTGATCCGCAGAAAGTGTTTCGTTTTTCCTGATGGGAACACCCTCCTGAGTAATCGCCGCCCGGAGATCCGAATGGAGGACTATTTTATCTCCGGAATATTTTACCCATGAGAATACCATCGTCATTAAGCCATACAGTAGAGCTGCATGCCCTCGGAAAGAAAGAACGGCAGTAGTTTCCCCTTTCTTTCAGCCGTTCGCAGTACCAGCACAGCGTGGCCTTGTTGGCTAATGTTACAAAACCATATTATTCAATAATCCACACTGTTGCCCCTATAAATACTGAAAAGGTTGCTGCCCCTCTTCAGAAACCACAGGTTGACCTCTCCACAGATATCCCATCATGGTGGTTGCAGCTACTGCACGACTCTGCCAAGACTACTTCTATTTCTACAGGATCTTGCCATCCTGAAGTTTCGTATCAAGAAGACAAAACGTGGCTATGTGGAAAGGTATGAACCCAAAAACAGTTCACTGCACATTTAGACGCATTAGAAGCCACAAATGTCCCGCGCAGAATCGGCGAAGAGAACATATGAAAAACGATGACAAGAAGAAGGGACAGGATGATAGGAACATGTGTTAAGACATCAGGGAACAGCCTCCATCGTAATACAGTGAGCTGTAGTGGGTAAAAGCTGTAGGGAACGATAGTGATCGGAATACATCCAACAAGTCACTGAGCACAAAGTGTGCAAGTTGTCCTCTGAGATGAAGAGGGAAAAAAACTTTATACAGGGTGCCTGAGGAGAGACGGTGAATATTCAGGGATATGACACGATCATCTGAAACAAAAAAGTCTAGTAAACATGGGCTCTTAAATGCATACCTTAACAGGTTGTGACATACGAAAATACACTCTCTGGAACAACGGTGGGTTCTTAGGTTTGCACCTGGAGGAGATGGAGTGGAACTATAACACGTAAAATATCAGTTCAGTTTATTACATTTAATGTATTCGCAGTTGCGAATATGGACAACCATCAGCTGTGTAATGGAATCAAGACAATGAACATTTGTGCCGGACCTGCGAGTCGAACCCGGGTTTTCCGCTTATCGCGAGCAGCGCCTTATCCTTAGGGTATCCGAGCCCGCATCCCGGACACACTCAAACCTGCAGGTTGTGACATACAAAAATACACTCTCTGGAACAACGGTGGGTTCTTAGGTTTGCACCTGGAGGAGATGGAGTGGAACTATAACACGTAAAATATCAGTTCAGTTTATTACAATACAGATATTCATACCTTAACAGGTTGTGACATACGAAAATACATTCTCTGGAACAACGGTGGGTTCTTAGGTTTGCACCTGGAGGAGATGGAGTGGAACTATAACACGCAAAATATCAGCTCACTTTATTACAATATAGATATGAAGATTTACTTAACTTTGTATGATCCGTTTCGACGGGAATTTTCTGAGTTTTTACGATTATCTCTTAATATTAAAGTACCACTTGATACGAACATATATAAGTAACTCTTCACTTGAAGAGTAACTGATATAATACGATACTGCAGTGCCTTGTTGTTCGGAAGCACGTTGCAATGTTCCTTCGGACATGCATGCATGCTGCAGCGACTACGGCTGTTATGGAGTACATTTAATGTATTCGCAGTTGCGAATATGGACAACCATCAGCTGTGTAATGGAATCAAGACAATGAACATTTGTGCCGGACCTGCGAGTCGAACCCGGGTTTTCCGCTTATCGCGAGCAGCGCCTTATCCTTAGGGTATCCGAACCCGCATCCCGGACACACTCAAACCTGCATAAGGGAAATCTGGGTTCGAGTCCCAGTCCTGCACAAATTTTCATTGTCATCGTTCCGTTATACAGCTGGTGTCTGTCCATATTTTCAACTGCGAATACATTTCACGTAACTGACATAACGTTCATATTAATTTTTGCCTAATACGGAAGTCTTATACACGACAAACAACATACACATACTCACTCTCTTACACACACACACACACACACACACACACACACACACACACACACAAATAATAATCCATACATATACGCACTCTTTCTTTCTCTCTCTCTCTCTCTCTCTCTCTCTCTCTCTCTTTTACACAGATATAAAGAGAACATGGACAGACGTTAGTTTTCAGCATATACTTCGTTAGGTTGGCAACATGCACATAAACAAACCAAACAGGAAGAGACATTAAGTGAACAGACGGTAGTTGCGACTTTAAATCACAGTTTTCCATGAAATACCGGACGCAAACAAACTTGTGGTAGAAGAAATTTATGATGAGATAAAAGAAATAATTCAGATAGTTAGGGAGATGAAATTTTAATTGTGATGGGTGACTCGAATTCGATAGTAGGAAAACGAAGGTAAATAAATTTAGTAGATGAGTATGGACTGGGGAGAAGAACCGAAAGAGGGAGCCACCTGGTAGAATTTTGCACAGAGCACAATTTAATCATCGCCAACACTTGGTTTAAAAATCACTAAAAAGGTTTGTATACGAGGAAGAAACCTGGAGACAGCGGAAAGTTTCAAACTGATGTAATGGCAAATAAAGATTTCGGAACCAGATTTTAAATTGGAAGACATTTCCAGGAGCAGAGGTGGACACTGACCACAATTTATTCGTTATGGACTCTACATTAAAACTGAAGAAATCCCAAAAAGTTACGAAGTTAAGGGGACTGGACCTGTTTAAGTCGAAGAAACCAGAGGTTGTTGCGAATTTCAGAGGGAGCGTTAGGCAAAAGTTGACTAGAACAGGAAACAGAAATACAGTCGGAGACGAATAGGTAGCATGAAGAGATGAAATAGTGAGGGCAGCAGAGGATCAAATAGGTAGAAAGATAAGGCATAGAAGAAACACAGGAGACATTAAATTTAACTGATGAAAGGAGATAATACTCGTATAAAAATCTAGCAAGTGAAGAAGACGAAAAGAAATATGAGTTTGACAATAAATGCAAAATAGTTAAACAGTAGTGGCTAGACGACAAATGTAAGGATTTAGAGGCGTAATTCACTAGGGGAAAGATATACCGCGTACAGACAAATTAAAGAGGCCTTTGGAGAAATGAGAAGCAGCTATATGCATATCAAGAGTTGAGATGGAAAATCAGTCCTAAGCAAAGAAGAGACAGCTGAAAGGTGAAAGGAGTATATAGAGGGTCTAAACAAACGTGGTAAACGTGACGGTAGTATTATAGAAATAGAAGAGAACATAGACGAAGATGAGATGGGAGATATAATATTGCGAGAACAATTTGACATAGCACTGGAAGATCTAAGTTGAAACAAGACTCCGGAAGTGAACAACATTCCGGCAGGACTACTCATAGCGTTGGAAGAACTAACCATGACAATACTCATCCATCTGATGTGCAAATCGTATGAGGCCGTCAAAATACCCTCAGACTTCAAGAACAATGTAATAATTCGAATTCCAAAGAAATCAGTTGCTTACATGTGTGGAGATTACCGATCTATTAGTTTAATAAGTCCTGGTAGCAAAATGATAACACGAATTCGTTATAGAAGAACGGAAAAATTGGTAGAAGCCGACCTCGGGAAGATCAGCTTGGATAACACACCAGGCAATTCTGACCCAACATTTTCTCTTAGAAGATGGGGTAAGAGAAGGGAAACCTACATTTAGAGCGTTTATAGACTTACAAGACGCTTTTGACAATGTTGACTGGAATACTCTCTTTGAAGGTAGCAGGGGTAAAATACAAGGAGCGAAAGGTTATTTACAATTTGTACAGAAACCAGACGGCAATTATAGGAGTCGAAGGGCATGAAAGGGAAGCAGTGGTTGAGGAAGGGGTGAGACAGGGTTGTAGCATATCGTCGACGTGCACTGAGTCAGCAGTAAAGGAAACCAAAGAAAAATTTAAAGTGGAAATTAAAGTTAAGGGAGAAAAAATTAAAACTTTGAGGTTTGCCGATGACATTGTAATTCTGTCAAAGACATCAAAGGAATTTAAGATTAGTTGGAAGGAATGAGCAGTATCTTGAAAGGAGGATGTAAGATGAGCATAAAAAAACCAAAGCAAGGATAATGGAGTGCAGTCGAATTAAATCAGGCGATGCTGAGGGAATTAGATAACGAAATGAGACATTTTAAGTAGCAGACGAGTTTTATTAAATGGACAGAAAAGTAACTGATGATGGCTAAAATAGAGAAACGTATACTAGCAATGATAAGAAAAGCGTTTCTGAAGAAGAGAAATTTGTTAACAACAAATACAGACTTCAGTGACAGGAAGTCATCTCTGAAGATATTTGTCTGTAGTGTAGCCATGTATGGAAATGAAACATAGACAATAAAGAGTTTAGACAATAGGAGAGTAGAAGCTTTTGAAATGTGGTGCTACAAGAGAATGCTGAAGATTAGATGGGTAGATCACTTAACTAATGAGGAGGTATCAAATAGAATACGGGAGACAAAAAATCTGTGGCATAGTTCGACCAAAAGAAGAGATATGTTGATAGGACACATTCTGAGACATCAAGGGATCACTTAATTGGTATTGGAGGGAAGTGTGGGAGAGAGGGGGGGGGGGGGAGGGCGTCCGAAAAAAGTAGAGGGAGACCAAGATATGAATACAGTAAACAGATACAGAAGTGATGTAGGTTGCAGTTGTTATTCAGAGATGAACAGGCTTCAGCAGGATGAAGTAGCATGAAGAGCTGCATCAAACCAGACTTCGAACTGAAGACTATTACAACAACTATGGCTCACTGGCTGTGAGCACTTATTCAGCAGAAGAGGTGTGCTTCACAGTAACGAAGCTGAACAAGTGTTCATAGCTCATAAGATAAGCACTTTGAACCCATGTTTACTGGACTTTTTTGCCTGAATGATCGTTCCTGTCATATCTCTTAATATTGACCATTTCCCCTGGAACACACTGTATTACATTTTTTCCCTCCGTCTACCCCTACAGTTTTGTCCCCTACAATGCAGACACAATAAAACTAATTGAAGAAAACCTACTGACATACAACAAACTACCTGCAGAAATTTTAGAGAGATAACCAAAACCCTTAAAGTAATCAAATTCCAAATTTACTTCTAATTTGAAAATGAATTTTTCTCACAAAAAGATGGCCTTCCAGTGGTCCAATATCAGGAACATTGGCCAACATATTCATCAACCACGAAGAAAAAATCATCTTTGATATCATCATCACAAAGAAAGGATGTAAAACTTTTTAACGGTACAGATTTGTGGTTGATATAATCTGTATGGTAGAAGAATCAACAAAAAAATAGATAGGCTCAATACAGACATAAACGGTATCCTTAAGCACACTCAATTCACCATGGAAGAAGAAACACAAAAGCAAATACATTTATTGGGTATACGAGTAAAAAGAGAGAGCAATAACATATTTGACTTCTTCAGAAAGTCAACAGCAATAGACACGATTATATATGCCACATCAAACCACCCAAAAAATTAAAATTAGTGGCTTTATGACATGTTACATAGACTGAATAATGCCCACTCAGTAAAGAAAACTGAAGAATTACAAACATTATAGCTCATAGCCTAAACCATGGTTATAACACCTATATAATACAAAGACTCGACAACAAAATCAAAACACAACTAAAGAAAAATGGAAATAATCAGAGAACACAATCACCACAAAAACCCACAATCAATACAGACACTACGGTGCACACAAACACAAAAAAGTACCACTCATGATACGACTAACTGAAAGAAATGGTACATTTCAACATACAAACACAAATCAACACACAGAACAGCAAATGAAATAAAGAAACAAGGATTACACATTCCTTTCAGAACAAGAAACACACTCCAGTCACATTTACAAACAACAACAGACATATACACCTACATCTATATTCCACTAGCCACTTTACGGTGTGTGGCGGAGGGTGCTTTGTGTACCTCTGTCACTTTCCCCTTTTCCTTTTCCAGTCACGTGGGAACAACGATTGCCCGTAAGTCTCAATGTGGTACAAACCAGATAACTACCAAAGAGCAAGTATACACCAAATAAATTACCAAGACTGCTGATCAGTTTATTTGGGAATGGCAGCAGAAATTTCAGAACTTGCTCTAAAGAACATATAACATATAACCAGCTGTAAATATGAAAGAGTCAGTCTACCTCTGCAAAACACCTGACAAAATATGGACTTGAACTGTCTGACATGGAATTTATTAGAGTGAACACTTAGAACAAAAAACTCCTGGAATTACAGGAAAACTTTCGTATACAAAGAGTCCTTGCAATGAACAAGAAAAAATAATTAATTACCAAGTCAATATAAGCAATAACTGATCATGTTAGCCACTAGAACGATAACAAACAGAGATGTAAAACAGAACCAGAATGTACAATAAATTACTTTCTTTCTCTCTCCCTCTCTCTCTCTCTCTCTCTCTCTCTCTCTCTCTCTCTCTCTCTCTATCACACACACACACACACACACACACACACAAATAAACACTCCAATCCACTCACACTACGAATAACATACGAAACAACACACATACATGTATAACAAATATCAAACTACACATAGATACCACAAGATAAACTGAATACGAAGGATAAACACACAACGACAGTTGGCAACACCACACACTGTAAACACACACACGTTTAGTGCACAGTGAAAAGCGGGAGCGAAGTATTGAAACAAATGTGGTCGGAAAAAACGCCGAAAATCGGCCATCTGGAGAATGCAGAACGACTAAATACATCTCCAGGACGACACACACGGATTAACAACATCAGAAATCGTAAGTAACACCATACAATAGTTTAACCTCACGAAAATTGTGCAGCAAACACTGTTTCTTACCTGGAAAAGTGGCAATGTGCGGATAGATCTCGCGTTCTGAGGGTTCTGTACGACTTAATTATGTGTATACACGGCTCGTTCAGCCCGGGAATCGAGAACCTCAACAATTATTGGCTGTTTTCAACAATGATACTGGCAGCTCAGATTTTAAGCTTGAAGTCGGATGGTAAATGACAAAAATTTTATGGTGTTATATAATTAAAAATTAACAATCTCGGATTTTTTCTTGACTTTTACTGTTAGACCCTTGCTTTTTACCAAATTCATGATTTTGGGTGAATGGGAAGTACCCTGTAGGTTTTGAGGAGTCAGTTCGAGAGTATCAAAATATGAGGTATGTGATCTTTTGATTGCATTGACTTAGAAGAATAAGGTTTTTACACGGCTAAGGGAGTATGAACCTTAGTATATGACATACATTTCAACTTGTTACGTATATTCGTTCCTTAGAAAAAAGGAGTCTTATCAGAGGGAGAGACAGACTATTGGATAATAAATGACAAAAAAATATTTTTTTCTTGTGACATAATTAAAATAAAAAAATCGAAGTTTTTCTTCTACTTTTACTGTGAAAGCTTGCCACTTGTCAAATTTCATGATTCTAGGTCAACAGGAAGGAGGTTTTGATGCGAGTATCAAAATATCTGACATAATTGGCCGCATGTTTTGACTGCATTTACCTAGAAGCTTAAATGTTTTTTTCCGTCAAGGAACCATACACCTTATTAATATGTGATGTAGATTTCGACATTATGCGTCCATCCCTTCATGAGAGAAAAGGGTCTTAACAAACGAACGGACAGACCGACATCCAAATAACAAATGACAATTATTTTTGCGTGTGAGATAATTACAAGTTAACAGTTTTCAGATTTTTTTTCCTTTACATGTACTGTGAAACCATACTTCTTGCCAAATTTCATGATTCTTGGTAAACAGTGAGTACGCTATAGGTTTCGTTGAGTGAGTTTCGAGAATCAAAATGTGTGACATAAATTGCCATAACTTTTGATTGCATTGACCAAGAAGCTACAGTTTTTTACCCTGACAAGGGACCGTAGAACTTAGTATTTTACACGAATTTCAAGTCGATACATTTACTTGTTCCTGAGGAAAAGCGTTTTTAACCAACAGACGGACATCAAAGTGAACCTAAAAGGTTTCCACTTTAACTGACTGAGATACGAAACACTAGAAACGAGAGAAAATCAAGAGAAAACTTAATGTACTAACATATATGTAACGCATTAATTATATAAATAAAACAAACATGTATTACAGGCAACTGAAGATGATTCACAAATAAAATATACGAAACGCATGTGGGAAAAAGAAACTACCTTTCATTTAGTTGCAAAGACTGAATGCGTTACTGATATGTAACTGGTTTTCACCTGTTTAAAGGTGTTGTAAAATTTAGCTCACAGTTTATGGGCCATGTAATTACTAACAACACTGACATACAAACTTCCAATTTCAAGTTGAACATATCGAGAATGATCCTTCTTGTTATAAATTACATGTAGTGTTCGTCACGAGATATTGAGAGAGGACAAATTACTCTCTCACCTATTTTTCACATACGGAAATAAGGTTTAATTACAACCTGACGCACCTAGAGTGAGACTCCAGAAAGTTAATGGCCTGAGCAGACGTTGATGGAGAATGGTAGGGCGATAAAAGCATGAGGTATTTTTATGATTCTTAGCTCGTAGAAACGGCTTGCTGGGAGTTTAAAGCAATTGTCAGTGAGGACATCCCTCAGTAAATCTTGCCAGACAGGTCCACAGCCGTACAGGGCAGACATGGCAGCCCCTCATTGTGACAGAGCTACAGCAGAACAAGGCCACGATACCAGCCACGGCGCCAGCAGAAGCCTGGGCAGGGGCGACAGTCTAAAGGGACACGTCTACACTGTGGAGTCATAAACCGGGCATTGTGTGCAAAGCCACACATAATAAAAATTCACATGTTTTCATGTTTGCCAATATTGCACATAGGCCAGTGAGCCATTTCTCTTGGCCGCCCCTGTTGTATAAGAAAACTCTAGCATCTGAGGAATGTTTAGAGGTGCCATCTTTGTTATACTTCACAGCTAAAACTAACAAGCTCCAAGGCACAGGCAATTTAGATAAAGATCTCTGAGATTGTATCTGTTCACTTATTGCTGTGGGAAGAGACATGATTTCAGAGAAAATCATCTTTTCTCCCTCTGGCAAAACTTAAGAAAACAGTAATTGGTGGTTTCTTTTTTTTTCAGAGATGCAGGTTTCTTAACTCTTGCCCTGGGACCTGTCCTGAGGGTGACTTCACTTGCGAGTCGTTTGGACTGAGGGTTCTGTGGTGAAGTTGTTACTGTACCGACAGTGTGACTTAAAACTTCTCGGACTACTTCTTTGCTGAGGGCACACTTATTCATTTTTGGTTTATCAGTATTGACGTTTGGTATCCTTGTGCACTCTGTCGTGAAAAACGTGAGCCAAACTGGTCCTTGGTACAACCAGCGAATGGGTGTGTCACACACTGAAATCTGCTGTGATTTCAGGGTCTGGTAGAAAGTAAATTGCGATCCATCTGCCTGATCACTAGACAGTGAGATTTTTTCATTTCTTTCGTGGCCGTGATCGATTCACAGGTGCTGCCTCCACGTCTCACCTCCTCTTCCGCATACATCTCTCCAGCTGCAAGTCACGTCGCCGCACGAAGTAAACAGGGTAACTTACTGCCGCTCTGGCATTGTCAGTGTGCACAGATCTCAATTGCCACTTGCTCTCAGCTGTACCAATGTAGAGAAATTCAGTAGATTTGATCAGCCATAGTCTGCTCAGCGTCAGATCAATTCAGCTTGCGTTGTCCACATTTTTAGGGCCAGAGTACTTGACTCACTGATCACCAAGTTAAGCTGTCGTTGCCAACCAGGCGCCACCCATTGGAGTGTTTAATCATCTGTTAGTTGTTTAGGGAATTCAATCTCTAACTTGTTTAGCATAATTTATGTCTTGTTTGGTAAAATAAATGTTGCTAGTACACTAAATTTTGCCAACATTCTCAATCAGTTAAATAGTCCAAACAAGTTACCTTTCAATATTTTTGCTTGTAATATCTGTGAGTTCAGTTAAGTTAAAAAAATTAAATATTGCTAACTGTGGTTTCCCTGCTACCATTTCACAAAAACAATCAGTGTAGGTCGCAAATGGTGTTTGGTTTTCTGGTAATCTGTTTCAGTCACAGAAAGACCATTTTCAGACAAGTCGATTTGTTCGCACCGTGGATCCTCAGCCGAAATACCTAGTGCAACTGGCCACGGCATGGATCGGAATGTGTTTGGTTTTCTGGTAATCTGTTTCAGTCACAGAAAGACCATTTTCAGACAAGTCGATTTGTTCGCACCGTGGATCCTCAGCCGAAATACCTAGTGCAACTGGCCACGGCATGGATCGGAATCGCTCCAGATCCCTGTCGGTACCTTCCAGAACATCACTGACTCTCCTCCTAAATGTCTGCACCACAAAAGGAGCGCTTTCGAAAGGTGGTCATAATAATGTGACTGGACCGTGTAAATTTATATTTAAAGACCTTTCCAAGAGCCCAAGAAATGGTAACTGATGTGTGAGGGAGGGAGGGGAAGGGCATCAAATGATACGTCGCTTGTGTGGAAAAATATTTTCGATCCGACGCTGGGTATGAGATACGAAAATTTCAAACACGCCAAACAAAGAATACGGTTGACAAACAAGCCAAACAAAGCGTCACGCCGACAAATAATTTGACAAACACTTGAAATTTGACAAATTGTTTGAAGTCTACGGGGCTCTTAAGGGAACCGGAGTTACGGAGATGTCTGCACTTGGCTCGAACGGACACAGCCAGTGCGCTAAAAGGCCGGAAACGCTGGGTTCCCGTGGCGGTGCGCCCGCGTGCCCCAGGCCAGAGACGCCCTGCGCCGCGCCGCACGTCCTTGCTACGGCCGACCGGCGGCGTGTCCTCGCCACAGCTGATGCGGCCGTTTATTCATAGACCGAAAATAATGCCAGGAGCTCCGCGGCGCGCCGTAAACAAACGCATGCCGCTCCTGCAGCAGCGCCGCCTCTAACCGCTGCCCGCTGGCCGCCGGTCCAGACGAGAGGGGAGGGCTGAGCCGCTAGCTGGGAGCTGGCCAGCACCGCGGCCGAGCCACGCCACTGGCCGCGGCAACACTGCCAGCTTCAGAGGCACCAACTGTGCGTTATTCGCGGGGATTCCCCCACTCAGCGTCTTGCTGTTTCACCATGTTACACTTGCCGTGCATTCCGCGTTTAGGCCACATGTCGTTAACGCCATCCTCGTTGATACTTTGCTCCACTTGCCGAAACTTACTATTCTCTTTTTCTCTTGAAACTAACCGCATAGCCACTGTCGTAAATAGAGACAAGTTTTAAAGCTATTCACCTGTAAGTAGTGTCAGTGGTACTCGGAACTGTGAAAGCTTGAAGAGCTTGATCGTATTCTCGTCGGATCTGCAGCCGGATCATTCAGTCATTTTGACAGTATTTCAGCGATCCATCTGGCTGCCATTCTCAGGTGAGAACGTTGTTTGTTAAATTTCGCCAGAACTGTATGATCTGACTGCAGACCCGGAAAGAATACAGTCAATTAGTACGTTGGGTAAGTTCACTTAGCCACTCATGACAAGCTTATCTGAACGAGTTTCAGATCATTCCATTTGTGCAGCAGTAAGTGTAAACAATTACACAGATTAGGCAAAAGCTATGGGAAGGCACTGCATGTGATGAAGATTGTTGGCTGCTGAAGCATCTGCAGTGCCTCTACCTCCAATTCCTCTGGTACAACTGGGCTCCTAACGGCCCAGCGCTCCACATTCAAATCGTTTGCAATATGATACGTAGTACCCCATCGATCAGACTGTACAGCACTCTGGGTGCAATGTGACATCCTTTTATCAAAGACTTGCAGTCATATTGTGCGGTTATTTGTTTACGTTTTGTTTTATTTATTGATTTATTAGTCTTTTCCCTGTGGCCTTGCCTGCCTATATATTGAACACACCTCCTCTTCCTCTCTCTCTGTCCACATCCTACTTCCTGTGTGTGTTACTTGTGGTAACTATAACACACTTCAATAAAGTAGGCCTATACTTGTGTCACAATACATCTGACATGCAGGGCAGGGTACACATCAGGGACTTGAAAATCATTTATTTGCCCCTGATATACAGGCCACCATGCAGTGTGGGTCGATAAGGGAGGCTGATACTGCTCCAACACAACAGTCCTATCCTGCAGGGCAGCCTATATGTCAGTGCCCCAAAAACAGTTTCTTTCCTCTGACATGTAGGCCGCCCTGAAAAGCAGGTTGACCTGACGAATCAGTGTTGTTCTTACACAACATGGCTGTCACTAAAAGCAGCCTAAATGCCAGGCACTGAAAAAGCACAGTTTTGCCCATCTAACTGCTCTTATCATAGGTAGGAGGTTATGACTTCCACAGCACTGCTATTTGTGAGGCCTACTGTTTCTGTGCCAAATATGCTTAAAATCGATTACATTTGGGATGAGATTCTGGACATAAACACATACCTTCTGCTTTATATATACATAACAAATTTAACCTGACAACGTAAGGAACATTAGGTACTCTCTTACATCTAACGAGACATTCCACACATTTTACACAGGTTGGTATCTTTAAACTATGAGCACTGGTAGCAATGGCTATGTGAGAAGGGGTGAGGAGAGGACAATGTGGTAAAACAGAAGTAATGAGGGCAGGGAAAAGGAAACTGGCGTGGATGATTGGGAAACGAAAAGAGAAAGAAGCATAACCAGGAAAAGATGGAAGCATTTACTTTACTGTTTGACAGAGGAAAATTGGTCATTCTAAACATTCTGCGTGGTGTCTGTTTGTATTCTTATCGTATCTCCCTACCACTTTCGCGCAACGACGCTCTGAGCGTGTTTTTTAGGGAATTGACTAGTTTGAACCTGGGACCTGTTGCTGGTAAGGAGACGCCAGACCACACATGACATGTAGAATGCAGAAGAGTTCAGTGAGACTAGCGATGATATAACCAAATACTTAATGATTTCAGCGTCAGCTCCACTGCACTCCCTTTAAAAGAATCTTAATACTAACTAAATTTAGTGGAAGGGGTTCAAGGCTTTCCTATTTTTAGTTAGCTGGTAAAATAACGTCGAAAAAGCAGTTAAGTTTACCATTGGAAATTTTATTCTACTCACAAAACATCGTTTATAAATTGCACTATTGATAAAAGGAAATGTTTTAATACAGGATGGTAAAAACCAACTGCGTTCAACAAAAATGTGAACGAATATTCCCTGAATGGGTTTCCAAGTTCTACAATGGATCGAAGGATGACCTATGCCATATCACATCTATAATCTAGATTTAAATTAAGTTTCACAAAAGAGCAAACTATCAAAATGGTCTACAGTGACCCTCAATTATCTTTAATTACTTATCTAACTTGTCGTAAATTACAGTGGCTGATGTGGCTTCTCAATAACTATATAACAGAAAAATCATCGCATTTCAGATTTTTACTTCAAGTGGCAAATGTGAACACCACGAGCTTTAATTGACGATTGACACTAATATTACGGAAGAAGGGGGTGTAACAGATGAGACTTCTGCAGTTCTGAGTGAAGCTTTATGCGCTGTTATGCGGCATCACGTGCGTTCATTACCTTGTTGGTGTTCGTCAGGGGGCGGCGGGCAGCACAGCTCCTCTCACCTCGCTGTCTCCGAAGCAAGTCTCATTACTACAATTTACCGAAGTTGGTTTAAAAAAATTATCTGGCTGTGTTTTCATCTGACCAATCAGGGTCTCAATGTTAACCTTAAGCTCCGCCTACAAAAATTCTGTCTATCCAATTAGAAACGTTATACTTTTTGTGGTGGGGCAATGTTTTTAAAGTTTGCATCGTACCAGAGACGAGAAAAAGTCTCACGCTAAAACTTGCAGCTGATGTGGTGCTTTTAGCGTTATCGTAAGATCTGTACTGTTCTTCTGGAGGGCTGTATCTTTTAACATGGGCTGGGGTGTGGTCCTAACGTAACAGAGACGCGAAATAGTCTCATGCTAAAAACTTGCGGGTGGTGTGGCCCTTTTCGTGTTATCGTAAGATCTATACTGTTCTTCTGGAGGGCTCTAGCTTTTAACATGGGCGGGGGGGGGGGGGGGGGGGGTGGGGGGGGTGGTGGTCCTAACGTAACAGAGACGCGAAAAAGTCTCATGCTAAAAGCTTGCGGGTAGTGTGGTCATAGCGGTTAGCTGGCGATGTGGGTGTCCGTCCCTTATCGTAGGGCCTTCTCGCTTAACATGGTTCTGCTCTCGGCTTCTGATCTCGTTTCTCCCCTCAGAACTGCGTCTGTCTCACGGTGGGAAGGTATTACATGCATTTAGGCATTCTTGTGTTAGTCTGTGGTATTCCATTTGCTCACTCGTTACTCGTATTACTTTGGTTAATTTAATGTCACGATTTATTCGGAGCTATGTGCCATACTACTGGATTTGCTTATCATGTCAGGATTTTCATGAAAGGTGTTCGATTTGCCTGACACCTTACATATCACCACCCTTCGAACTTAATTTTTGCACTGAAGTTAGGCAATGATTGAATCGTTGTCTAAGTCAGTCAAAAATTATTCCGTAACCTAAATTTTGTAGCCTACTGTTCAGCCACGTTATTCTGTTCTATGCTAGTTTGTATTACTAATTTATTTTTTTGTATTCTTCCACATTATTATGAAAAATATGTTTATATCGACAAGGGAAGAATATTTTTATTCTATTATAATTATTATTTTTTTAATTATTTTCTTTCTTTATTTAATTGTGAAGTTTGTTTTTTAAGAAGTTTGTTATCGAAAGTGAGGAGTCTATCACATCGATTTTCTTAGAAATATTGTTTTTATAAATGTAGTAATTAAGTGAAATCTATTCCTAACACATTTTCTAAATATCATGTACAGGTAAAATGTTTTTGTTTCTAGACACTCCTTTCAACATTGTTACACTAACAAATAAGAATTATTTTCAAGAATTGCTTTGACAAAGAAATATACGTACACAAGTATTGAGATATTATCCTAACAAATGGTACAAAGTTTAAAAAAAGGAAAAACATCCGACAAGATAATTTTTTATTCTTTGTTTTTATAATTTAGTTAGTCTTTTATTTTTATGAGGAGAAAATAAGTGGCATATAGTTTTAGTGTTTATTATGTCTCACTTTTGTTCTTTATATACTGTCCATTTCATAACTAATGACTTATTTTTATCTATAGTCTATTTTTTATTTAAGGCCATAGTCGATGACTGTTATTTTGTAGTTTATTAGCTGTCTGGTGTGCTTAACTTATTTAGTTTTCCACACGTTTCTTTTGCACAATTCCTACATCACATAATTTGATTTCGCACATTCACACAATCCTATGAATGTTTAAGCATGAGGTTGGCGAATGTTTTTGCATGAAGGTGATGGACTTGAGCAAGATGGATGTGGGCAAGTATTTGATGTACAGCTTCGTTCGTCGTTCCTTGTTGGCTTTGCAAGTGTGTGTTGCTGTTGTGGAGGTCCCATAATGGAATGGAGCTGTGAGTGCAGAATCTCGTGGTTTACTGGCTTTGTATGCGTGAAAGTCATCGTTATGTGTCGCTGAAAGCGCTCGTTTTTCGTTGTAATACTTCACAGATGACTAGTTTACAATAGAATAGAGATTTGGGAAGGTATGTCGTCTATTCTTCACCCATCTTCTTTCTTGGTCTCAATCTTGCGAATCTTCAACTTCTGTTCTTCCTGCTTTTTCTCTGCTTCATACATGCTTCTTGGTTCTTCTCTGGGCAGGATATGGAAATATTTATTGATAACTAGTCGCTTTGAAGTTCTCCTCCTAGTACTAGTTTGATAAATGATTTGGACATGTCATTTTTACTTTGTGTACGTTTTCTTCCGTTTCATGCATGAGCGTGCTGTTTAATAGCAGTAGTGTGACTTTTACACATTTTTTTTTGCCAGTGGTGGCTTGCCCAAGAGGTCTTCTCGTCGGGCCGTTTTTTACTCGCTCCGCTGAGTGGGGGCGCTCAGAGACCCTTCCGGCATTCGGCGTTCGGCGTTCGGCGTCCCGTCGCATCACTGCAGGGTTCCGCTACTGTGCAGGTCCGTGTTCATTCCAGCAGGGTTCCGCCTAGCGGTCAAATTTATTGCCCACTTCAGTTACAAGGGCCTTCTGTTGGTCTCGCTGTCTTTTCCCTTCTTTTGACGCTTCTGCCTTGTAGGAATCGTGTCTTGCTAATTACGTCCTTTTCTTTCTTGATACTTCTCGCGTTGCAACTTGTGGGTCATTGCATCTGGTCTTTGCTGAAGTTTTTACAATGGTTCTTACAAAAAGTTTTACTTATAATCATCTGACATATATCTAGTACCTACATTATTTTACGCCTTCTTAAAAAGCTTTACAAATTTTGGTGTCGTTTCCATGTTACAATTCTAAGATATTTTGAGTCTTAACTTATACAAGAAACCTCAAATTCGTTTTTTATTTTTGTGTAGTGTCGTGGTGTATAGCATTTCAGTATTTCATGCTGTTAGACTATCTACGCTTTATCCCTTCACCTTAATCTATGGTACTATTGGTGTTATTATAGAAACTACTTTCTTTTTCCCACCTTCCTCTCTCTTCATTCCTCTTTCTCCTGATGATCTTATCTGCAACATACTCTTGAAATATTGTGCTGATTATTTACCAGTAATAAAATTAATCTTCAAACTTTTCGATATGGCTCACATGGTGAAGTACTAAGGTTTTGCCTGTTTTTGGTTTCATTAGTTCCACATCATTATCATGAGCAATTCGGCTAATTATGACAGGTCCTTTGTATGCAGTGTAAAACTTATGTATTTTGTGTTTCTGTTTGCTGGAGAGATGGTGTGTTTTTACAAATACTTTCTGGCATACTGAGAATGTTCTTTTAATTGCTGTTCTATCTCCTCTTTCTTTTCTTTTAATGGCTGCCTTTCTGATGTTGGAGAACGCAGTTGCTATGACTTGTTTGTGCTGTCTACATGGTACAATAGGAAATCTAACATTTTCTCTGGTTATGTTTGGGGGTTCAATATTTTTAAGTACAGTAACTGGAGGTAGTAGTGTAGTGCTATGTGGCATTTCATTTATTACTTCTTGGAAATCTTTAAGGTATATATCCCAAGTTTTGCGTCTTTTGCCTGCATATAATTGACATAAAGTGCCTATGTCCTTCATAGATCATTCTGCTGGATTTACACTAGGTTTGTACTTTGATATGTAGATGGGTTTTATTTTGTGTTGTTTTAACGTGTTCTGCCATTGCACTGATTTGTATTGTGGGCCATTATCCGAAATTATTTGTTCCACTCGACCTACTTGTCTGAGAAAATCTTGTTTAAATGCTTTACTTATAGTAAGACCTGTTGCCCGTTTTAATGGTGTCAAGGTAACATATTTATAAGTAAGTTCCAAAACGACAAATATGAAAATATATCCATTTTTGTGCGTGGTAGGGGCCCCATCAAATCTTTTGCAGCTATTTGTTTTAATCTTTTAGGAATTATTGGAAATATAGGTGGCTTGGTTTGGAAAGTGACGTGTTTAGCCCTCATACATTTTTTGCATTTGACTAATACTGTTCTAATTCGTCTTTCCATATTAGCAAAATGGCATGTTTGTTTTATTTTTAAAAAGCATTTCTTTGGTCCAAAGTGGCCATTACTTAAATGTGTATACCATATGTACTTATTAATTAGTTCATCTGGGATATATATTAACCATTGATTTGTTGCAACATTTCGTCTAAAAAATAAAACATTGTTTTTTACGAGATAGTGCTGTCGAATGTCTGGAAAATCCTTACTTCTCCACTTGTGTTTGATTCCTAGTATTTCGGGATCCTTGTCCTGTTCTTTGCCTATGTTTTTCAATGCTGTCGTAATGTAGTTTTCGAAAGGTACTTGTTTCATATAGTACATTGTAAACTGGTCTTCTGCTGCTTCCAAACCTATGTTATTGGATGCACCCTGTGGACATCGTGATAAAGCATCTGCTAATACATTCGCTGGTCCTGGTATGTGTGTAATAGTAAAGTCAAATTCTTGTAGTATTAACATCCATCTGGCTAACCTCCCATGAGTTAGTTTAGCGGATAACAGAAATTCTAATGCTTTGTGGTCAGTGTATACTTTTGTTTTTCTTCCGAATAGGAAGTATCGAAAACGTTGGAAGCCCCATACAATGGCCAATGCTTCCAGCTCCGTGACTGATTAGTTTTTCTCGCTTTTTGTGAGTACCCGACTGGCAAATGCAATTGTTTTATATGATCTTACCCCTGCCTGTTCGTATTCTTGGAATAAAACAACTCCTAAACCTGTTTTCGCGCTATCAGTGGACATACAAAAGTTTTGTGTTGGATCAGGATGTGCTAAATTCGGTGCTGTTCTTAGTGCGTTTTTCACTTTTAAAAATTCTTCATTGGCTTGTTGATCCCATACCCATGGCGTGTTTTTTCCAGTCAATGCACATAAGTGTCGTGTTGCGAGGGAGTCGATCCAAATAAATTTTTTATAGAATCCGGTGAGACCTAGAAATCCTCTGAGAGTTTTCTTATTATATGGAGCACAGAATTCTTTGATTGCCGTTAGTTTTTCTGGATCGGGCATTACCCCTTTCTCGGAAATTATGTGTCCTAGAAATCTGACCTATCGCCGTCCAAATTTGGATTTTGTTATATTTGCTGTGACCTCATGCTCTTTCATGATCTCTAAAAACTGATTTAATGTGTCGTTATGATGTTCCCAAGAGAGTTCTGCTATAATCACATCATCAACATAACAAGTAATTTTTTGTAAAATTTCAGGACTGAGTATAGTATTAAATCCCCTAACAAACGCTGCTGATGATATGTTTAAACCAAATGGCATTCGTTTAAACTGGTAACATCTACCGAATACGATAAACGCTGCTAATTTTCTACATTCTGTGGCCAATTCTATTTGCCAGAAACTACTCTGTAAATCAATTGATGAAAATATCTTAGCACTGTGGAAGTTTTGTATCAATTCCTCTAATATTTCTGGGCGATCTGTCTCAGTGATTATGATTGTGTTGATCTGTCTGGAATCAAGCACTAATCTGATGCTCCCATCTCATTTTTGTACAATATGGAGCGGACTGTTATATGTGGAGGTAGCTGGTTCAAAAATATGGTCATCTAACATTTTAGTTATCTCCTGGAATACTTTATTCCTGTAGCTTAATGGGATCGTATAGGGTGGCACTCTAAATGGTTTGTGCTGTTTTACTTCAAACTTGTACTGAAAGTGCTTAATACTGCCAGTCTTAGGTAAAAATACCTCTGCTTTATCTCGTAAAATACCCTCTAATTCTCTTTTACTGTGTTCCGAAATACTTTGAACTTCTTGCAATTTTTCGTCGATTTCTTTATGGACTTCTATCATGAGTTGAGGCGATTCCCCCTTTTGTGCATACAATTCTAATTCTTCATCCTCTTTATCTCGCATCATTCTTAATTGTTTGTTTATAACTGGTATTTCTTCTAATTTTAGCTTTTGCTCAAAGAGAAGTGTGACATTCTCGAATGTTACGCTACCTTTCCCCATATTCATTATCGCTCGTCTCTCACTTAAAAAATCTGCTCCTATAATCAAATCTACAGTTAGTTTAGGTATAATCACGAAGTTGGCTTCAATCTTTTGACCTTGGCACGTAACAATTAACCTTGTTTGTCTCGTAACTTCCGCAGCATTCTTTCTAATAGGACCTCTTACTTTAATCTTACGTGTTTTCAGAACTGCCAATTCCTCATTGGCATTACACTGCATGAATAAATTTTCTGAGATCGCAGTCAGTTCACTTCCGCTATCAATTACAATATTGACTGGGATATGCTTTACCATGGCCTTCACAATTGGTTAAATTTGAAAGGGTTGGTCCTGTTCTTCTTCTTCTTGCATCAACGAATCCTCCACTGAATCATACATGAGTCTTTTTAGGAATTTCCCTTGTGAATTCGAACTTTCTGTAGGATAAACTTCGACTGCTACTTCTCTCTCTTTTATTTCCTCTTCTCTATTTCTTCCTTCATTTACGCTTTCTTCAACATCCTCTACTTTTTCCTCATCCTCGTCTATCTTCTCCTTCTTCGTCGCTACTTCCACATAATCGGATCGAAATGCTGTAATTATTGCTTCATAACTTCCTTCATTATATACGTTGGGTTGTGTGCCCACTCGTAACTTATTTTCAACTTCTGTCGACTGCGCATTATCCTCACTGAATTCGCATTCCCTGGATTCCATCTCAAATAGCTCTGCAATACTCATTACTTCGTCCTTTCTTCCTACATTCGTTGTGCATGCCTCTGGTAATTCATCTTCCTTGTCAGTATTCTCCCAATTAATTTCGTCCCAACACGAAGAATTTTACTTCTCTGTTCAAGGTGCTGCAATGGTCCTGGGTCGGTGCGTCATTCTCTTTGGCATGGGCGCTTAGCTGTCAATTCGAACGTTTATCGGGGTTTGGTTGTCTTACCTCCACCTCTTCCATGTGTATTCTCTTTTCTTGTTCAGCTTGTTGATAGTGGTTTCTTTGTTGATAATTTGTCGGTCTATTGGTTCTCCAGTACCCGTTCCGGTTGTCGTTATTCCCTCTGTAACAGTTGTTGCCGTTCCTGGGTGAATTGTAGTTATTGCCATATTCTCTTCTACATCCATAACCGGTTCTTTGTTGAAATCTATTGTCGTTTCTTGGTGCGAAGTTATCACATGGTTCGTAATTATCGTTTCTTCGTACTGTGTCTTGTGGATTCCACTGCTTTTTGCTTTCGTTTTCACGTGCGCTTCGTCTTTTTCTTGCGTCATCTTCCGAAAATATGAACTCTAGTTCCCTTAGAATACCTTTAAATGCTTCGTCGACACTACCTCCGCGACCTACTAATGATTGCTGGTATTTCAATGGTAGCTTCATCGTGCATAATTTAATCAACTCTCCGTCACTGTATGGTACATCTAAGCATTGATTTTTCTTTGCCATTAATTCGAAAAATTTCACGGGACTCTTCTCTCCTGAATTTTCAAAATATGGGTTCTGTAATAATTCGTACTTCACTCTGTTCTGTGCTTCGCTGGACCAATATCGTGAGAGAAACTTCTCTCTGAAATCTTTGTACGATCGGCATGTCGCTGCAACATTCTGCATGGTTTCTGCGACTGTTCCTGACATGTGTGCACGTATAAAGTCTAATTTGTGTGCTAGCGTCCAGTGTTTTGGTAATCCTACTCGGAATTGATCAATAAAAGTTCTTGGATGTAATGAGTTTCCTTCTCGAAAATGTTGAAATTTTCTGACTGTGAGGAAATGATCGTTGTCGTACTTCGTCATAGTTCCATATGAAATTCGCGATTCTTCGCCACTTTTGTTTCTGATCATTTCTCCCGTCGTTCTTTCCGGTTATGGTAGATCCATTGGATATTGTCCACTGTAACTTTCGCCTACCCTTGCGTAGTATCGTTGGTGTGGTACGCAATAATTTTCTTCCATCGGTTGTGAACGTGTAGCTGAATGCATTGCACTGTACTCCTCGCGACCTGGCTTCCCATTGTCAGGTATTGGTTCGGTATCTTGTCTGGCTACCCTTGCTGCTTCATTGCACTATCCAAACTGTCTAGAAACATACATTTGTGGTTCCGCATGTGTTTGTGATAACGTTTGTTCATCAAGAATTTCGAAACGTGTTTGTTGCTGTGCAGGCTGTCTGATTTCACGTATGTTACTTTCCGCCTGTGATTGGAATCGCAAATGTGTAATATCTTCGTTAATTCCTTGTTTTTCCGGTGCTATTATAGATACGGATGTGGTTGCAGACTCTGTGTTTGTTCGATCCTGTTCACTACGCTCTTCAATGATTTGCAACAACTCTGTTCGCAATTTGTGAAACTGTCGCTTTGTTTGCGCTTGTATTTTGACTATGCGTTTATCATATCTTTTCAGCGCTGCTTTTGTGATACGTTTGTGTAACACACTGTTTTCAACAACTTCACGCGCTGTACCTGCTGCTTGTCTAGTAATTACGTTTATCTGTTTCTCTAGTTTCTTGACTTCTCCCAGGGTGTTGTTACGTAATGTTTTGATCTCGTCCTGAATGTCATTACGCAATGTTTGTACGTTCACTTGTACTTTGTCATTGTCTGTTCTCAATTGATTGTAACCTGTTATTAAGTTTCCTGTCACTTCTCGAGATTCTTTTGCCTTGTCTTCAATATGACTTTGATGTAACTGATTTTTTTTTGTTTTGTTCTTTAATCTCACGCATTTGTCTCGTGGTTTCTGCATTTTGTTTCGTCATTTCTGCATTTTGAATTTTAATTTGGTTCGCAATTTCTTTATTTTGTCTTGTCAGGTTTCCGTAATTAATTGTAATAATTCTGCCAGATTGGTGGGTTCTATTGCGTTTTCTTCCGACGTCCTACGCTCTGTGTTTTCGCCCAAGTGTTGGTTCGCAACCGATTGCATTGAACTGTGCTGTGACACGTTTCTGCTCTCATTCCTTGTACTCTATTGCGAGGGAGCTCTGATTACTTGTACTATGGGTTCTACGTATTCAAGACGCAAGTTAGAATCCTCATCGACTGTCTCTCTACTTTCCTGCTCCTCTGTCGTAAGCTGACTTAGGTTTTCTGTGCCTTGACGTACATTATCCTCGTTATGGTGCGTTATATGTCCTATTTTTCGCGATACTGCATCGTCTGATGTACTGTTCTCTCTTCTCTGTTCATTTTCATGCTGGGTCTCTACCTCAATTCGGTCAAGGTCTGGATCTGCCATTGCAAATGTTTCCGAATCCCTTATTTTCTGTTTTAAAAGCAATTCACGCGCCCTACTTCGCGTCAACATGCGCTCATCCGATCTCACGCGTTTCATAAACTTTTTGTTCACACGATTTGACAAACCATTCACTTACTTGTTGTGTCAGAACCAACTTGTCAACGATGTATCCGCCACCTGTGCGCTTGGATTGGAGAGAAAACTTAATTCTAACAATTTTTAAAATTCATAACTTAATTATGCTATTTTCGCTGCTAGAATGTCTATCTATTGAATACTTTCCTACTATCTATCGCTGCAGCTACTGTTTTCGACTATTTATAACGTCCAAAAAAAAAATTTTTTTATTACGAATATTTTTCAACAGGATATTTTTCTGACCTAGTTAGGCATGTGGTCGACCTTCAATCATGGTATTTTACCATCCTGGCAGGGTCGCCATTTTCTAAACATTCTGCGTGGTGTCTGTTTGTATTCTTATCGTGTCTCCCTACCACTTTCGCGCAACGACGCTCTGAGCGTGTTTTTTAGGGAACTGACTAGTTTGAACCTGGGACCTGTTGCTGGTAAGGAGACGCCAGACCACACATGACATGTAGAATGCAGAAGAGTTCAGTGAGACTAGCGATGATATAACCAAATACTTAATGATTTCAGCGTCAGCTCCACTGCACTCCCTGTAAAAGAATCTTAATACTAACTAAATTTAGTGGAAGGGGTTCAAGGCTTTCCTATTTTTAGTTAGCTGGTAAAATAACGTCGAAAAAGCAGTTAAGTTTACCATTGGAAATTTTATTCTACTCACAAAACATCGCTTATAAATTGCACTATTGATAAAAGGAAATGTTTTAATACAGGATGGTAAAAACCAACTGCGTTCAACAAAAATGTGAACGAATATTCCCTGAATGGGTTTCCAAGTTCTACAATGGATCGAAGGATGACCTATGCCATATCACATCTATAATTTAGATTTAAATTAAGTTTCACAAAAGAGCAAACTATCAAAATGGTCTACAGTGACCCTCAATTATCTTTAATTACTTATCTAACTTGTCGTAAATTACAGTGGCTGATGTGGCTTCTCAATAACTATATAACAGAAAAATCATCGCGTTTCAGATTTTTGCTTCAAGTGGCAAATGTGAACACCATGAGCTTTAATTGACGATCGACACTAGTATTACGGAAAAAGGGGGTGTAACAGATGAGACTTCAGCAGTTCTGAGTGAAGCTTTATGCGCTGTTATGTGGCATCACGTGCGTTCATTACCTTGTCGGTGTTCGTCAGGGGGCGGCGGGCAGCACAGCTCCGCCCACCTCGCCGTCTCCGAAGCAAGTCTCCAGCAACTCTCTCCTAACTTCTCATTACTACAATTTACCGAAGTTGGTTTAAAAAAAATTATCTGGCTGTGTTTTCATCTGAGCAATCAGGGTCTTAATGTTAACCTTAAGCTCCGCCTACAAAAATTCTGTCTATCCAATGAGAAACGTTATACTTTTTGTGGTGGGGCAATGTTTTTAAAGTTTGCAACGTAACAGAGACGAAAAAAGTCTCACGCTAAAACTTGCACCTGGTGTGGTCCTTTTAGCGTTATCGTAAGATCTATACTGTTCTTCTGGAGGGCTCTATCTTTTAACATGGGCTGGGGGGTGGTCCTAACGTAACAGAAACGCGAAATAGTCTCACGCTAAAAACTTTTGGGTGGTGTGGCCCTTTTTGTGTTATCGTAAGATCTATACTGTTCTTCTGGAGGGCTCTAACTTTTAACATGTGCAGGGGGGGGGGGGGGGGGGGGGGGTGGTCCTAACGTAACAGAAACGTGAAAAAGTCTCACGCTAAAAACTTGCGGGTGGTGTGCTCGTAGCGGTTAGCTGGCGACGTGGGTGTCCGTCCCTTATCGTAGGGCCTTCTCGCTTAACACGGTTCGGCTCTCGGCTTCTGATCTCGTTTCTCCCCTCGGAACTGCGTCTGTCTCACGATGGGAAGGTATTACATGCATTTAGGCATTCTTGTGTTAGTCTGTGGTATTCCAATTGCTCACTCGTTACTCGTATTACTTTGGTTAATTTAATGTCACGATTTATTCGGAGCTATGTGACATACTACTGGATTTGCTTATCATGTCAGGGTTTTCATGGAAGGTGTTGAATTGGCCTGACACCTTACAATGAGGACAGGGAAAAGGAAACTGGCGTGGATGATTGGGAAACGAAAAGAGAAAGAAGCATAACCAGGAAAAGATGGAAGCATTTACTTTACTGTTTGACAGAGGAAAATTGGTGATAGACGTTAATTATTGAGGGAACGTTATGTGGATGGCAGATGAAAGTATTCAGCTTCTTCCTAACAGCAAAAGCACAATGATGGTGTCATCTTCCTTCAGACTATGGCTGTTTGTTATATGTCAACAAAGTCGAGCTTTCAGCATGCAGCATCTGTGATACGATTCTCATCTTCGTTGTGTTTGCTTCCGCTCGTACGTGCAAGAAAAAGGACAAACGAACCATGGAGTAAGTTTTAACATTATCTGCCCTAGTTCACATCAACAACATTACTTACAATGCAGAATAACGTGCTTTCGAAATAGGACATACTGTAGTCTTGATAAATATCAGCACAACGCTCAGATAGACGAATGTTGCAGATATAACGCACTAACGGGGGTAAGGTAAGCAGAAGTCTTCCTGCATGTAGCGATAGTACATTCTGCCTACATGAGATACATCTATACATCAAGATTCACAAGATACACACTAAGTGATCAAAAGTATCTGGACACCCCCAAAAACATAGGTTTTTCATATTAGGTGCATTGTGCTGCCACCTACTGCCAGGTTCTCCATATCAGCGATCTCATAGTCATTAGACATCGTGAGAGAGCAGAATGGGCCGCTCCGTGGGACTCATGGACTACGAACGTTGTAAGGTCATTGAGTGTCCCTTGTGTCATACGTCTGTAGGCGAGATTTCCACACTCCTAAACATCCCTAGGTCTACTGTTTCTGATGTGATAGTGAAGTGGAAACGTGAAGGGACACGTACAGCACAAAAGCGTACAGGCCGACCCCGTCTGTTGACTGTCAGAGACCGCCGACAGTTGAAGAGGTGTAATAGGCAGACATCTATCCAGACCATCCCACAAGAATTCCAGTCTTCTTCAGGATCCACTGCAAATAGTATGACAGTTATGAGGGATGTGACAGAACTTTGATTTCATGGTCGAGCAGCTGCTCATAAGTCACACATCACGCTGGTAGATGCAAACCACGTCTCACTTGGAGTAAGGAGCGTAAACTTTGGACGATTGAACGGTGGTTCAAAACTAAAAAATGCAAGATGGCGGTAACAGTAAATTTAAAAAAATAGAGGATGGTTGTTGTGAGAAATTTCAAAATGCAAGTTAGTGGTGGTGGGAAAGTTAAAAAATTCATGATGGTGGTAGGAAATCTAAGTGTCTAAGTTGACACAACTGTCTCTGTTGTGTGTGCTTTGTACCCTCTCCCCCTCCCTCCCCCCTTATCCTCCGCCTCCCCACTCCGGTCAGTCTTAGTGTAGTATTAAAATTTTACAGTCAGTTTAATTGCGTATAAATGGAACCAGTGCGACGGATTTTTTACGTGCGTGCAATGCACCAATTGCGACGGATTATACGTTGCTGCTGCAATGCAATTTCTTTTATAATTTTTGTTCACCTACCTCTTTACAGCGGTAGATCTTCGCACGTAAACTCCTGACTGCAGCTACTTACGAGATCACAGAAAAGCAGTGTTGAGGAAACTGTAACCTCATAGCTACACGCCGGAGGCCGCTATAAGCAAAATTTGCTGAAAATTGTCTATGTACTTTAAAGAAATGATTCGGAAAGGGGATGTCACTCGTACTTTAAACATGAAGTTCAAATTTAAACCTTCAATAGATCTTTATTGCCGTTAAGCAAGATCATCAGCCCACATTTACGAAAATTACTAAACTTTCTGCTCACAGTTATCACCATACCTAAAACACCCAGAACTTTTACCTTCCCAAATTCCGAAACCAATTACTTGTAACACAGTCAATGATCGGCCAATTACTTCTGCACACGATATTCAGTGGTTGTCTTTAGTTAAAGTTTATGCTCGCCATAAAATACTCAGTAAGAATATACTCAGTACCGCCACGCTATATAATTCAAAGTTCACTCGCGATTTTCGTCGGAACGAATTATCACAACACTCTAAAGTTTTCATAAACAGTTTCTGGTCACTACCAGATACCATTAACACTGGACCATAATGCGGAAGTCATCCCAAGACTTCATCTTACACTCAAAACTCTATCTCCTCGCTAGGCCGCCAACCGTCTCCCTTCTCACTGGCTGTCAGCACTTACGACCAATGAGAACTCACTTCTCGGGCGCGGCTCGCGCCAAAATCTAGCAAGCACCTACCACTTCTCTAGGCTCATTGACGTCATCAAATTAAGTAACACAAAACTCTCTAATTAAATAAACAAAACAAAATGAACTACAAGCTTTACTCTACATCTGGAAATTTATTATGTAGTCGCGAATGTTCTGGCTGTCTTATACATAAACATACATACTTGGACATCCGACATTAACTAGTAGGGGAACCACTAGGGGATTCTTTCCCACGTTACAGAATTGGAACACTTGCCAGCTCCTGTAGAGAATTACATGAATGATTTTTTAATAATGTCGAACGTCCCACATACTCTCACACACGCATTCTCATTCACACGCACCCGAACACGCAATACACATATTTATTTAGAATTCTTGAAATTATTATTATAGAAAAGTCACAGAGGTTTTCTGAAACTAAAAACTTTCCAAATTTATATATGAACACTGAAAGTGTTATCAGATCATCGTACATAGTCACTGAAGGTCAACTATTACATCACTGTATTTATTTAAATTCTTGACTGTCAGAAAATTACGTTTTTTATGGAATTTTACTACCATCCAAAATACAACTATTTTTGATCTCAGACTTTGACATATTGTTTGTTTTCACAACAGAAGGTTGTACATCAAATATGACGTTCCTCAGGTTATTCCTTTATTAGTTATTAATCTTTTTGTTTCGTATAATGTAAGTGGCCTGCCAGCACTACACCACTGCTTTCACGCACGCAGCTGCAACAGATGGTCGTGACGTTCGTCTGCAGGACACAACTCGTCCGTTACTGACCGTATAATACTCTACCGGCTTACATTGCAGCCCACATACATTCTGAAGTAAAGCTTTTAATAGACAAATGGGCGATCGCGCACAAGTTGCGACGCCACACTAGGTCGAAGAAATGTAGTATTGCCTCATAAATATTGCTTTATGATAGGTTGCACTGTCACGTTTATGCATTCAACCATCATCTCTGAACTGTGACTGTGCTGTATGTACCACACAACACTGTAAAACATGTTCATATCTTTCTGCATTTAGCGTTTTCTTAAGCACAATAACGGTACCATGCCGTAACTACAAAAACACTCCCATACGGCAACACAATCACTGCCTCTTCCTCCATACTCGCCGGCCGATGTGGCCAAGCGGTTCTAGGCGCGTCAGTCTGGAACCGCGCGACCGCTATGGTCGCAGGTTCGAATCCTGCCTCGGGCATGGATGTGTATGATGCCCATAGGTTAGTTAGGTGTAAGTAGTTCTAAGTTCTAGGGGACTGATGACCTCAGTTGTTAAGTCCCATAGTGCTCAGAGCCATTTAAATCTCCATAGTCCACTGATGTTAGGTAACGTTTACCATTCCATATTGTTTGTTTGCAGTCATCCACTGTCCAGCGGCATCACTCTTTACATCACTTCAAGCATCGCTGAGCTCTGACCCCAGAAATGTGTGGTATATGAGAGGCTGCTCGACCAATACAACTCGTTCTTTTTAATTTTCTACACAGAGTCATCGTGCTAACTGAACTGCACTAGCACTTTAGAACTCAAAAATGATTCCTGCTTTACAACTAGTCTCCGCAATGCTCGACGATCCTTGTTCATCAGTATATAAGGCCTGCCTCGTCCTGGTTGTTGTTATTGTTACCACACACGTCACTAACAGTCTACTTGGGCTGTTTAAGAAGGCTGAAAGGTCCCTGTAATTCAGGTGACATTCAGCGAGTAGCCCACGTTCAAAGTCACTAACTCTCCTGGCCGAACCATTCTACTGTTGCTGTTCCTCTGCTGACAACCAAATAGTCAACCCCACAGAATTTCATTTACACAGAGAGTAAAAAACTTATAAAAAATGCATTTCAATCAAACTGACATCAAAGTTTCTCGGGAAGATAGTTTTACATTGACGTTGACATAATTTTGCTATATTCATTCATATTGTAAAGAAGGATTTTCTGTGATACATTGTGGTTTCTATGTAATACATTTTCTATAGAAAATAAATGTCGATACTTTTAAAATGGTTTGATCCAGCTCACTAAGGTTTCCTCTACAGTAGTTTTACATAACAAAGTTTAATGCATACAACACCATGCCTCCTCGTTCTCGTCGTTTGGGTGGAGGTAGTGGTGGATGGCTGATGCTGACCGTGGCCTGGCGAGCAACAACTGAGCATGCCCAGATGGTGTGATCAGAGTTCGCGAGATTCGCTGGCGATCCCTCAACAATAAGACAACCGAGTTAATTGCACTATGAAATCATAATTATTTCTAGCCAATGAAATCATCCAGTACAGCAATGATGAAGCGACACCTACATATGACGGCCTTGATTCTGCATTGTGTTTCCGGTTAGAAGCCAAATATAGTGACAGCAGTGACAATACGTGCAAGTGAGTCTGCATAACAGTTTCTTTGATTATGCTTATCTTAACTTCACACATGACTTCAGTCATATCAGCGCACACTCCGCTGTAGAGTGAAAATTTCATTCTAGACTTCAGTCAAATTTGGAAAATCTGCATATTTTGACAACATAATAGTTATCGTCGTTTGGCCTTGTGGAACACACCTCGAAACTGGTGGGAACTTTTTGAGTGGGTGTTTCACAACGGATAAGAAATTCTGGTGAATTCCGTCACTCATCATTCATTGATTCAGTAGGAAGACCCAGAACTGCTGAGAAGTATTCGGAAGTATTCGACTTACTCGGAAGTGCAGTGGAGTAATAAAAGCAGGGCATCCACTCGAGGAAGGTATTAATGTCCTGTCGTCATAGCTGTCAACGTTGTTCAACGACTTTTCTTTCAAGGACTGGTGCATGACCAAAGTTCGAGACATATAAAGGGTGGTAAGAAATAGTATGAAAAACCTGTAAGGGTATCGCAGGGTAGGTTGTGCAGAGAAATAATTGTTAATCAGGCAGTTGCACATGCAAATTCAAGCGGCCCTCCAGAGACGGTGCTGCCAAATGTGTTATTCGTTTTGTTTCCTGAAACCGAACAATAGAACTGTACAAAAACTATACATGGGATGATAGTAATGATAGAAGATGAGTCAAAGGCAGAGCGGTCTCGTGCCTACCATCTAAACACTGTGAGAACAAATGATGATAACTGTATCTCGCGGGACGCTTGAATTTGCGCGCAACGGCCGGGTCCGCTAATTTCAATGCTTATTAACTCGGAAATAGCGCAACGTATCGAATTTTTTTCTTAACAATTATTTCTCAGTACAACCTATCCTGCAACACCCTTACAAGCATTTCAGACTGTTTGTAACCACCATACATATTACTATTAATAACCTTATCTTTCACTTACTGATTATTTGCTGTAACTCGCGCTTACTTGTTTTTTTCTTATCCAGTGTTGCAGATTCTGCAAGGAGCTAGAGAGAGCACTGTCGATCATCTCCTGGAACAATACGCCTGACTGCCACGAATTTCCACACAGGCAGCAACTGTCTATGAAAAAAAATGTAATTGTTCTTCTTCCTGAAACGTTTGTGCTTTTAAAGTCTAACATTTAGGTATTTATTATATATGTTTCTAAGTTGCATTCCTCGTCGTATCTGTAAATGGAAACAAATTCACATTTACTTGCTGTAACTGAGACATGCTTTTCATCCAGTACTGCAGAATTTGCAAGCAGCTGCATTGTTTGGGACTAGATACTAATCTGCAAGCAGCTGCCATGCAGTACCCCTCGACCGAACAGCAGTTGAAGGACTGCGGTGGTTAGTACCCAATCGAGAAAGAAGAGTGCCGTTGATGGACAAATCTTTCGTTAGGCTAAATTTCGCGGACATCATCGCTGTCATTGACTTTGAATCAGACATGGTAACATTATTGTGTTAGTGTCAAGTTCGCAATAATAGGTGAACTGGCACCAAAACATATTAAATTTTATGTGACCAATAATCTTGAATGTGTTGCCATGGCGTCTCCATTTAGAAGTCTAAAATGTGCGTGTATGACATAACAGGCTTGTACAAAGTACACCTAACTAACCAACCTCTTAAAAGCAATTTTTCGCTAGTCTACAAGTTTCTCTTGCTAATGTCATAGGAAGAAAAACATGTGTATCTCAATATAAGGAATGGCATTTAATTCTGTCCAAAATTAATGATGATAAGTACTCGACTAATGTCACTGATACACTGCCAAAGAAAGTTAAGAATGTTCAAGAGAAAGGTTCTCGTTGAGCATTAAAAGAAATAGTTCAGCTGTGAGAAAGTCAACGGAAATAAAGGGTTTTACGCAGGGGTACATACGAAACTACTCCTCCCCTTCTGGTGCTACACTTCTTTGGTCATGTAGCGTAGTAAGACACGTGTTAAACATACACCTTGAACAGTGCTTAACACTGTTTGTTACTTTCTCTCAACCTTTCTTCTCCTCACTCCCACCCAGTCTAACTTCCTGTCATTTTCACTTTTAACGTGTCACAGATGATTGCAATTATAACAACACCAATAAAATATTTTAACGTAATACAAATAATTTGCTTACTTCACTG
Source organism: Schistocerca piceifrons (assembly GCF_021461385.2). Taxonomy (NCBI): domain Eukaryota; kingdom Metazoa; phylum Arthropoda; class Insecta; order Orthoptera; family Acrididae; genus Schistocerca; species Schistocerca piceifrons. Next base: position 397,693,186 of record NC_060139.1, on the reverse strand, counting down.
CTAGGAGCATCGTTTTAGCATAACTTTCAAGAAATTGCAGTTCGAGTAAATATAGCATTTGAAAAACAATCATCAAATAAAATGAGAATTATGTGCGTCAGACAGTTGATTGGTTGTCTGTAATAACAACAAACTCTCAAAACTACGACAATATTAAAATTTACACGCTACAAAATCAAAGCTCTCATTCAGCAGAATCAGTACTTCGCTAAGTCCTGCGATTGTGAGCACTGATCGGCAAACTTTATCTATTACGTCACATTACAGTACATTAATACTTGTCCCATAGACCGTGCATACGACATTTCGTAATGATGTGCAACATGTCAGTTTACCATGAGGTTTCTTTACTCGATATAATTAACTTTTTTTTACAATTACTGCTTCATATCTAAAAATTCATTTATTGTGTGGAAGGAGTTGTCATTCAGAAATTCTTTTAATTTGTTTTAAATGCAACTCGGCTAGTTGTCACACTTTTCGTGTTATTTGGCAAATGACCAAAGACTTTCGTGGCAACATAAATCGGCTTTTCTATGCCAACGTCAGATGTAACCCAGAATAATGAGGATCATCCTTTCGTCTAGTGTTGTAGCTATGCATTTTGATATTATGTTTGAACAGGGATGGGTTGTTAATAACAAGATTTCTTGAGTGAGTATGTGTATTGTGAAGATACTGTAAATATCCCTCGATCCTTAAATAAATGTCTGCAAGATGACCTTGGGTGGGCTCCAGCTATTTTTCTCATTAAACGCTTTTGTGCAATGAATAATTTTTTCTTAGTGATGAATTACTCCAAACTAAGATGCCTTACGAAAGCACTGAATGAAAATAGGCATAATAAGCCAATTTACTCACATGTTTGTGGCCAAAATTTGCAACAACCCTGACAACGTAGTAGCCGAACTCAAACGTTCAACAGATCATCAATGTGTTTCTTCCAGTTCAATCTCTCAAGGCACAAACCCAAAAATTTGGAATATTCTGCCTTAGCTGCAGACTTCTGTTCAAACTCTACATTTATCAATGGCGTTGTGGCATTTACTGTACAGATCTATATATGCTGTGTTGTATCAAAATTTAATGAGAGACCATTTGCAGAGAACCACTTAATAATTTTCTCAAAGACATTATTTACAATTTCCTCAGCTAATGGCTGTTTAATGAGGGTGATTACTGTACTTGTATCATCAGCAAAAAGAACTAGCTTTGCTTCTTCATGAATTCAAAGTGCTGTTCCTGCCAGTCAGTTCCACCTACGTGCTGAAAGTCAGTCTTTCTCTTTCTGCCTTGCGTTCCTCAGCTTCCTGACTTAAATACTTTGCGGTTGACTGTCGGACTGTGACGCATTTGTTGCTAGCAGGAGGTACGACCAACCTGCCAGTAGCCGGTTCTACCCGGCTGGACTGTTCTCTGCAGGCTGTCACGACGCAAACCATTCTATGTGCACAACCAACCGAAAATTAGCCCGTGTTAAACATAGCTTGTAATTTTCTAAAAGTCCTCACAATTTTCGAGATTGTTATTTTTTATTTTACTTCATTCTCGATAAGTAGCCGTTGAACCTGGAAATTTATATCTGTAAAAATTTAAACGCTATTACTAAAATGTTTTCATGAACCTCATGACCGTCTCCTACTAGGATCCATACTTAACTATGGGTAAACTGTCGAGGAACACTTGAAATGTAGCCAAAGAGATGTGGGCCACAGTGATTGCTTGCGCTGTTGGACGGCTATCGTTTAAAACAAGTTGGTCACGGGTGTACTGAAAATGTGCACATACCTCTCCTTCAGAATAACCGCTGTTTTACATTTCAAGATATCAAGCGAGGTGGCTAATGATTAGTCATTGCACTCACATTCGTAAGGAATTGTGTTCGAATTCCCGACCACCTTCAAGAATTTATTTTGTGTATGTGTCCTGCATAGCTACCACCTCCCCTTTTCTCTCTCCTCTGTCGCAACCTCCTTGCTCAGGAGGGAGTTTCGTCATTAATCTCCGAGATAAATTATGAACACAGAGTACTAAATGCGAAAAATCAATTAAGAGCAATTAGTAAGCAAGGAAGTATATTTGAAGATGGACTTTAGCTGTATTCCAGTGAAACTAAACAACAACTCTAAAATCCAGCTTTTTAAAAGTGGCATCTTCGAAAGCCGACATTGGGATCGACTAAGACAAAACGAGGTATTGCGTATGTATTGCTATAAATTTATTTTTAAATTAATTTAATAGTTACATAACTAGACCTTTTCGGTAAGGTAAAGAAATCGTCGAGTTGTGGAAGAAAAAAGCACAGACGCTTTATGGTAGTACGATCATTATCTTCAGGATAATGTACCTAGGAACACATGATGTTTCCTGGTCTGTGTTTCATTTTAGCGACATTTTAGAATCACATGAGTGTATGTGCACTAGAAGTGCATAAGAAGTTTCCGGCATTTTCTACTGTTTTGTTGTGACACATGAGGTTGTGTTTTGTGCTGCATTTCGTAGTATTTTGCGTTCAACATGCTACGTTAGCTAACGGTTTTCTGCCGCTGAGTAACAGCTCTCTAACCAGCAGTCCATACGAAGAACCAACTACGAATTTACCTTATGTTGCTTGTTCTTATTGGGCTATGCACGGCTCTTTTTAATTGGAGTAGCTCGATGTAGTCATAGGATCAAGCTGCGAACGTCTGCTTTCGTATTCAGCAGCTAACTCGCTGAATATAATAATCTGAAGCTGTTGTCCTGCAGTCAAATAGTCTATGCATTGGCTAGAATGGCGAATTAATAAAATGCACAGGAACATTAAATAAAAGATAAATTAATAATTTAATAAAAATGGTTATATTCAAATTCTGTAATTGATATAGATGATAGAATTGTTTAACGATGGTTATTCATGTAAGTTTATTTCAGCTAGATGGGAAGTTGTCCTACGATATGCAGTTAAGATACAGACAGAAAATAACCTTATCAAATGCAATAAAATTGTGTTGAGAGCGTTAAGAGAATGATAGCAAAGTCCCCAAGCTAAATAGTCATCCTAGATACCTGAAAAATAAGTCCATTTCGTGATCACAATATGCGAAATATTCACCAGCTCAAAACAGTTCAGAGTTCAAGATGATGATTTACAAATTAACACACGAGAGATAACAAGTAGAAACTCATACTCTTGTCTGTTCCCAATTCCGTAATACAATCAGAAAAAGAGTATTTTAGCTGCTGTTCACTGCCCAGAACCAGTCAAGTATACGACCGAATCACACATGTTACCTCAACTCAGCACATAGGTAAAATTATCTTCTTCAAGATCTAAACAAAAAGTGCCTAGCATCGCTCCATTGAGCGCACCATTCGGAAAAAGTCTTATCTACACTTGACTCCAGCAATGTTCAGCTACTGCTTACTTTTCCATTGGCTAAAGACCGTCCCAACCAAAAATACATCGTTCTTAAGTTCTGCAGACACGATTTGACTCAACTTCACCACTTCTCAGACTGCATTAATATATTACAACTATTTAAGTAAAGAAATGTTATAAACATTTGTCCATACTCTAGCCATACATAATAAATATAGTTTGTTCATAAACAAAGAAGCCAGCACTTTTGTGCAGGTGCACGCACATTAAATGGCTACCGTTTATCATCAAACATTGTTTAAAAAATTATTTAAAACTACTTGACAGAAGCATTTTTGGCTATTTGCAAAGATGGAGTCAGCTAACACATATGATTGACCACTTCTTAAATTATCATGATTTTCTATTAGCAATTGTAATCAGTAGTTAAACATCTGGCAAAAACAGCTACATACTCACTAAATAAATACGTAACTATGACAAAATATGAGGTATTCATGCTGCATTCATTTGCAGTGTTATTTTGGAGAATACAATGTTCTCGCGGACATTTGCATAATAAAAAGCTATAAAAACGCAATAAATCAAGCAGTAAATCAGACAGAGGTACACACCTTTCAGGGATGACATCTATAGTGCTTTGATATCATCTGAGACATCGTTTTTAAAAATCGATTGAAGCATTTAAATGTACACCTTTCAGGGATGACATCGATAGTGCTTTGCTATCATCTGAGACATTGTTTTTAAAAATCTCTTGAAGCATTTAAATGTTGTTAATTCAGAGGCTCATTGCGAAAATGTTCAGTCGATGTAAAATATTAACTTCTGTAATTTTAAAGATATTGAATTTACTGTTGCGTCATTGGATTTGCCTCATTTTTCTGAGGTCCCAGGCGTATTCAAATTTGCTTCATTATTTTATTGTGAGCTGTTATAGAATTTCAAAGAGCTGTAAGAAGCGATCTTTCAGCTCGTCTGAAAGTCCGCCATTGCTGGTGCGTTCTCGATTCCTCTAAGCGACCAGCCGCTGTCCAGATTCTCAGCTGTGGTGCCTGCCCATTTCCTGTCAAGCCTTTGTACGCACACCTGGGCTCGCCAGCAACGCTCGTTGCGGCTGTACCGGCCACGGCGCTTTGGCGGCCCTGGGGCTGTCTGCCAGCTCTCAGCCTCACGTGCAAACTCACCTCACCTCGTACCAATTGTAGGCGGCCGAATAGCTCGCCTACATACATGTAACATTACAAACACATTCAAGTTCTGTATAACACACTACAGCTGTTTAGAAGATGTTGTTGATTCTTAAGTTAAACAATTGTATGTTGATGAGTATTCTATTTATTTTTAAAATCAGTTATATAACGTTTGGATGGTTTAGCCATACTCTGCCAGTTGATCAGCATCTTGTACCTAAAAATGGAGGGTTTTCTAGCGTGTAATATGTGACATTTTCTAATTAACTGAGTTTCTTTAATGTCTTAACAATTTCACCTCTTTTATAAAATTGATATTTGTTTTAGTTTCCAGTAGCTTCGATTTCAAAATTATTTAGCTTGCAGTTGGGTTTTGATAACATTTTTACTTAAATTTGATTTCACCTACTGATTAATGGTGTATGGTCGAGTAATAACTCAACAGACTAGCGAATACAGTACTGACAAAATCCTCCACAACTGCAACACTTTTAAATTACGATAGAATACTTGTTCCCAGGTAGATGACCATGTTGTGCCTTGGAACATTTATTCACATTCCGGAGTAGTTTTTGTAACGTGAGAGAAAGACTGCAGCACACAAATAGTGAACGCTGCCATTTAAAAATGTAATAAGAACACACAATATTTAAACTTCTATTAGAGGCTAGAGACGAAAGTCCGAAAAGTGTTCCAACGTACCACATTCGGCCATACATGTTAAAGTAAGTAAGTGTATAGTTAAACTTGGTCCTGGTCAGTACACGTGTGACTACTGACAACTGTGCCCACGTTGTAGACCGTTAATCACGGCATTTTGGCTTAGGAAAGATGTTGTAACCTAGAGGTCCCAGCAGGCATGGTCAATATTCGTGGATATGACAGGAACCATCATTCGAAGCAAAAAACTCTCGTAAATATAGGCTCCAACGTGCATACCATAATACTTATAACAAAAAAGCTTTCAGTAGAAGAGATTTGTGCTTATAAGTCACTTCTTCATCGTCGGTACAGTAAAACAAATCTCTTCTACTGCAATCTCTTTGGTTTCCATGTTTTGACAGGCCCTGTAGTGCATACCCTAAGAGCTGTAAGTACTTGTTCATCTTCCCTACTGTGAAACGCGTTTTTTTACCGAACAAGTGCTCATAACTCTTAGGGAAGTGCAGTTTAGATCACATGTTTACCTCCCTCCAAAATATTAACGCACTGAACATTTTGGCGCAGCCACAGTGAACCCTCCGCTGTGTCACAAACTGGGAGAGGTATTAAGTTCGTAAACGTGGCTGGTCGGATGGCGTACATACTACCGCTCCTGCATTCTAAGTGGTTTTCAAGTAGGTAACGCAGTAAACACCGCAAGAATTCGGAGGTGAACTGCTGAAATTGTAGCTTACTGACCAGCAGAATCGAGAACTTCAAGGAATCGGGAACTCTGTTCTCTGTTCTCGAAGGAATAATATACATCCGTGCAAAAACTTCTACGAATTCAGCCCACTAGTGGCACCTTATGTCTCAGCCATGTAACTGGCTCTATTCGTAAAGTTCTCGATTATCTGATGTTTACATAGAGTGTTTTCGTAGCCATCCATGTGCAGATCCAAGGAAGGGGGCGGGGAGAGGCGGGAGAGGGAGGGGGACGGGATCGTGGGGATCAAGACAACCAGCCAACCACCGAAACACGTTTCAGTAGAGGTATTCACATCTTTATATCTCTCAATTTCCGAATTTCACTGCTAACTGTAGGAGACAAAGTAGCATGAAAATAAGAGTCTCGTGTAAAAGATTCTATAAACTACAAGCTACCTTTAATATAGTTCGTTGTAAGAGGGCGTGTCACGCTGATCAGTAAGATTGTAGTCAGGTAAATGTGAGTTTAGATTAGATTAGATTAATTATTCATTCAATAGACCCATAAAAGAGGGAATCCTCCTAGGTGTGGAACATGTCAGATACACACATTACAAAAATGTAATTAGAAAAACTTGAGTTTCATCATTTTAATGATCCTCAGTCAATAAACAGTAAAATTACCTACATGAATTAAATTTAAGCTTCTAATATTTACAGGTTTAATACTTACATCTGCTTTCATTAAATCCATCATTCAGACATTTGCTAGTTTCTTGGCTGTTACAACCAAGTATTGTCAAAAATTAAAGTAAATTATTCATTTCAGTGATCCTCAGTTAAGAATAGTCAGATTATGTACAAGATTTAAAATTAAACTTCCACTATTTACAAACTTAAGACTTACATCTGCTTTCCATACATCCATCAGTCGCACAGTAGGCAGTTACTTGGCTGTTGCAACCAAGTATTGTTAAAAATTAAAGTACAATAAATTTTCATTAAAATGGTCTACCGCACTTTTTGAGAAACTCATGGATGGAATAGAAGGAGTTGGCCACCAAAAATTCTTTTAAATTATGTTTAAATTGTGCCTTGTCTAAAACTAAACTCTTAATGGTTGCTGGTAACTTATTGAAACTATGCATTGCTGAATACCGGACTCCTTTCTGGGCAAGAGTAAGTGATTTTAAATCTTTATGTATATTGTTCTTATTCCTAGTATTGTACTAAGCAGTTAGTTGGAAAAAAATATGTATTATTTACAACAAACTTCATTAAGGAATAAATATACTGAGAAGCTGTGGTTAATATGTCCAACATAATGTTCATAGATTTACACTACTCATTGCTCTTATTATACGCTTCTGTACTCTAAACATTTGTTCTCTGTTTGTGGAGGTACCCAAAAATATGATACCATATGCCATAATGGAGTGAAAATAAGCAAAATATGCCAGTTTTTTATTCAGCCATTCTGCTGCAGCCATGTTTAAAATCTTGAGCCAGTTTTTTATATTTATATCTCCTATGTCTGTCATCATTCGCATTGCAAACACAGACTTGTTTAGGCGCTTTAGCAGTTAGTATGTTGCTCCCAACTGAATTTAATATCTAGTTGTAATCCCAAGAATTTTACACATCCCAGGCTGACCGCACCTATTACCGACAGCAAATGTGACACGGTTCGCAAGTCCACGGACAGACAGAAACAACAAGCCACGGGAAGGCGAGTAACGGAAGGCAGAAGGGTAAAGAACCTCCATTGAGAAACTAAAGAATAACAATAAGGCTGATTTCTCGAAAGCAGGCGGAGACGACTGAAACAAACCTGATTCCCTTCATTTACATGGTCACGTAGACATAGCAAAATGGGTCAAATAGCTCTAAGCACTGGACTTAACATCTGAGGTCATCAGTCCCCTAGACCTAGAACTATTTAAACCTAACTACCCTAAGGACATCACACACATCTATGCCCGAGGCAGGGTTCGAACCTGCGACCGTAGCAGCAGCCCGGTTCCGGACTGAAGAACCTAGAACCGCTCGGTCACAGCGGCCGGCCAAGTAGACATAGCGTTCAGACCTGTGTTCACCGTCATAGAGCTGAGTGAAATACTGATAATGGTGAGTGCAGACTTCGATTTTACATTCTGTATGCATGGGTTTGATTAAGAGTAGTAGCAACATCGTCGTAACTTGAAGAATGTGCGTCACATGGCGTGCCTACTGTCTGAAGCTGATAGCGGAAAGTCAGCTGAAGAAGTGTAACAAGCGGTGACGGTTGTATTTGAGACAGTTGCTGTGTGTACTGTCTGAAAGTGAGGAAGGCCAGTCCGAGCGCTCTAACATTAACCTTAGGAAATATGAACAACGTGCGCAGATCAAGAGTGAAGTGACACGTGGTCGCAATACACAACAGTGTTACCCTCTGGCACCGCATCCCACCATTCTTCATGACAATGCACGATGCCACACGGCTAAACCAGTGCAGGAGCTTCTGCGTGCGTGGGTGTGGGAGATACTGGAACATCCACCGTATTCACCTGATATGAATCTGTGCGATTACGACCTGTTCACAAAAAGGGAGGAACCCCTCCGTGGCAGCCGGCCGGTGTGGCCGGGCGGTTCTAGGCGCTTCAGTCTGGAACCGCGCGACCGCTACGATCGCAGGTTCTAATCCTGCCTCGGGCATGGATGTGTGTGATGTCCTTAGGTTAGTTAGGTGTAAGTAGTTCTAAGTTCTAGGGGACTGATGACCTCAGATGCTAAGTCCCTTAGTGGTCAGAGCCATTTGAGCCTCTCCGTGGCACACGCTGCAACGCAGCAAGTTATTACGAGATAACATACGCTGCAGTAAGGCACGCAGCCGTTTGTTACGGTGCTGCAGGATGGCTATCTATTTTATTTCGCTTTGCTCACAGCGCAGCTGACGCTGTCTGCCGTGAGAACTGCATAGCGTAACAGTCAATATGAAGATTCATACCCTCTACGAATCTAAATAATCCATTTTAGTTATTATCCGATTTTATTCAAATTTGGTACACTGACTTTTATTATTAATGGAATGATGCCGTTAAAATTTCAGATTTTTATTTATTATAGTTCCGGAGATATAGAAAATTACCTAAAAGTCCTAAAACCGACGCTTTTGACGCTTGTTTTTAAAAAAACCAAGTCAGGAATAAACACAGATTGACTTTCATTATCATTTGAAGCCATTACAAATTTATCAGTCCATAAAATCAATTAATTAGAATTTTCTTTTCAAAACTGTAGTCATGGTGCATTACGTAATACAAAAATCGGGCAAAATTATTGTTTGATTATATTTTGTTGTGTGAGTGCGTAAGAATGATTGAGAGAGTGTATGTCGGACACACGTTAAAACTTAATACGTCATTTTTCATAAAACTTTGTACGAATAGACCGTGGGAAGGTTATGGTGCAACCGTGATTCAGGTGACTTATGTCGGTGCGAGCTTGCTTTTGTATAAAAGCAGCCAGAATGACGGATAGAAACGGAATTGCTATCAGATTATTGATTGGATAAGGCAAGTTTTACCGTGAGAATGATCTGGAAGGAACATTCTGATTGGTCATTTAGATCAACAGCCCATCAGAATTAAGTTGTTCCCGCGTCAATATAGTGGAGTGGGCAGTGAGTAGAATAGTTCGAGATAGTCACTTGCTAACCGGCCTACGGATAACACCATATTAGATGGCCCCGTAAAAATTCTCTGAGAAATGAAAAATAGTGAGTTAATTGCGGTTCGAATACCTAGTGACTGAAGCGACCGGAGTTACGAACATTTTAATGAAAATTTGGTGTTTCTAAATTTAATAGTTTGAGAGTTATGAGCCTGTGAACTTTCTGGTCATAGTAACAATTCCGCGTGACACATTTCGCGATCTCTACGGAATACTTTGGCGAGCACTTCTTTCGTAGAAGGCCACTGAAACGACCGAATGTTTACCTCGCGAATAGTTGTGGGTCTGTGACCATTAGAAAGTGAAAATTAGTCGAGTCGGATTTGCAACAATTCTGGCTGCTTTTCGAGTGAAACTAAGTTGTACAGACAGTGAACTTCGAATGACAAAGCATTACCATATTAAATACGGACTTGATAGTTACTTCATGTGTTTCCATATGAGCCGTGTGTCGGCTCTCAACATATATCGCGCTGTAAAGATTGTTCTGAGTCCTTCGATTCCATCGTTAATTGATTCTTTCATATTTATCGTTATGCTGCGTACGATTCTGTTGAGATTCCCCTCTGGCGGCGTGTCTGGTCTTATCGAACTTCGAGTCGTTGCTTCCTGTTAGCCTAGTGTAAGATCTTTGAGGGGATGGCCGGTTGGTTGCCTAGCGGTGACGAGTCGGTCGGTCGGTTTTTAAAATCAGGAAGGAGAGAATGTCGTACGAGGAGACCGCGGCGTGGCTTGGCGGTGAAGATTTGGCTGTTGTTCCGAGAAGCCGCGTGGTCTATCCTGGCGGTGCGAGACGAGTGGGACGAGTTGACAGGACAAGGCTGTAAGCTCTTGCTGTGAGCACCCGGGGGCCACGGCTGTGGTTCCGAGTCACTACTTGGTGGGAGCGGCAACGGATGTCTTTAAATTTTCTGTCTGGAGGCGGGAATGATGGACTAGTAACTCGCCTAACCTGAGGAGTGCTATTTCGCCGCCGTGGGTGCAGAGAAGACGAGGGCTCCGTTGACAGAACGCGTGGTTGCGTGACTGCCCAGTTGGGTACGCTGGCGACGTGTACACGGTCGGGTGTGAAGAACCTTTGCATCGGAGTTCACCTGCTGTTTCTCTGATAAACTGCAAGTTAAAAGTTTAGATGTTAATTGAATAAATTTGGTTTGTGCAACGAGCGTCTTTTCTGCCTTGTGGCCTCCTGCGTTCGGGTTTCCTGTCCCTGTCGCCGGTGTAATTATAGACAGTGATCTTTTGGCTTATTAGTACTGCCTGGGAGGAAGTGTATTTCTGGGTAGGGATTATGGTTCCTGATTTGATTCCTCCTCCTCCCCTGGCCTCGCGTGAGGTCGATGTGATTGCTGAATGTGAGGCGTTGTGGGTCTGTTAGTCCGCTTCTAGCCTGAGCATCCTTCGGGAGACAATTGTGGCCGCCCTTACACCCGATCGGTTAATTATTTCTATCCTAGGACATTTTGGTGGCAGGACATGGTATTAAAGTTGTTAGTTATTGTAAAATTTTAAATGGGTGTATTTTACTCTGATTGTTTTTGGCCACTGTTTAAAAAGGTTAAGTTTACCTTTCATTAGTGGGTTTTTAAAATTACGTGGCTTTAAATTTGTTAGTTATTGTAAAAGGTTAACGACTGTATCTTTACTTTGATTGTTTTAATCTACTTGGCATCCTTAGAAAATGCTAGTTCTGCCTCCCTGTTAGCGATCCCTTGTAATTTAATATCTTGTTGTGCCAAAGTTTAAAAGAAGTTGGCTCCCTACATGTTCGGTATCGAAATTGTATGCAAATTGGTGGTTTTTTTTAGTTTCATTACTTGGAAAGTTTTAATTTTGCTATTAAATGCTTTATCAAAGTCTGTTTTAAGTAAAATGGCTTGTCTATTAACGGCAAAGTAAAGTTTTTAATTTCATTACCTGGAAAATTTTGATTTGTTATCAAATGTTTTATCAAAGTCGGTTTTAAGTAAAATGGCTTGGCCGTTAACTGTAAAGTAAATTGTTTTGAAAAGGCATTCATGCCTACTAGCGTTTTGGATCTGTTCCCGGTCAAGTGGTAAAGAAATGACTTTTAATGGTTGAAGTAATCAATAAAGAAATTGTAAATTGCAACTCGACAGTAACCAACTAATTTTGGCCCCGTTTCCCAACTGGGGGTTTTCCTTGATTAATCGTAACACCCGTCTCACCATATGAATAAAAAACAGATTCAATCCAATTTTAAATGCTTTCTGCAAGTAGAATGCATCCTCCGAATGCCCGAGTTTTTAAATATGAACTTTCAGTAACTGACTTTCAATTCGAGTTACGCGGCCCCTGGGAGGTAGGTATTAGGTAGTGGTTTCATCAACGCTGCTTTACACTGCCTAGCACGTACCTGCTACTACAGAGTGAAGGGACGTCGGAAGGAAGCATATCGAGGCAGGTGGACTTGCGATGAGCGAAACAGAGAATGCAGACGACCCACCCCGCCCCGCCGCAGCGCTACAATACGAGGGAAGAAATCATCCTTGCCGTAGGGCGGTCCTTCCGAGACATCGACAGAAATGGATGCGCTGACGGCGTCCCCCACTTTCCGTCTCTGTGGGGCAAGGTGATCAAGATGCGGGACGATTATATTGAGGGCGTGTAGTACGGTGATCGTCTGTCAGTATCGATGTAATATGAAGTTGTCAAAGGTGTGAAATTTTGTTATTTCTGTAGTTCTCAAATCAATTACATGAAATGTTCCGAAATTTTCGGATGCATGCTTTTCACATTCCATTTCTACTAGCTGCAATTTGCTGGATGTTATTCTACAGTCATCTAACAACTACTGATTTAAACACATTATTATTATTGTTATATTATTGTTATCAATATTAAAATCATAGGCAAATGTGCACGAGTTTATGACCGAAAGTAATATTTCCGTCGGAGGGGGAAGGGAAGCTCAGAAGTATGGTACGAAGAATAAAACTTCTGATGCAATAAATAAAATTATTCCTCATCGTAATCCGTGGCTGAACAGTATCTAATTATGCCCCACCTCCGGCCGCGCCCTCGCCGCGGGCCCAGTCCCCCGACAGAACGGAACTCTGGATCTGCACTTGTGAGCAAGTCATAGGGAAACTGTACAGAGTTATGTTAATTCAATCTGATGTATGCATCATTCGATATTTTGTAAATGCATCTTTCGATATATCGTGCTCTTTTGGTACACCAACAAAACATCTGAAAGCTGTTTCCCGAATTCCTGTATAAGGGACTGCTGGAAATAAGCGGAAACGATTGCACATCCAGTAACTGAGAAATGACACAAACAAATCGACAACGGTATACGAAAGGTATTTTTCTCGGATATGGTATTCCAACGTTTAGCGTCAGTTCTGGAGAACACCGATAACACGTTAGGACCGAGAAATTATCAGTTCTCGCCTCTTACATCGCGTAAAAGTACTATAGCCCATATGAAACACTGAAATTAGGGGAACTTAAAGGGGAATGTTTAGAAGAAAGGAGACTTTGCTCTGGCGAAACCCTGTTCGATAAATTTAGAGAATCCGTATTAGAGAAATATAACATTAACTTGTATACGTATCTGACAATGCGCGTGGGCTTAGATTCAGAGGAAAGCAGGGATGAATGAACGAGCATTATGAAACTAAAACTACATTGTGAAATAAAAACAAAACCATAACAAAAGTAAAATCATTCTGTTCGATGAAGCAGATCTTTGCACATATGTGAGATCAAAATATGCTGCCGTGTAATATTGCAGTGTCCCATCCCGTGCTTTTTATCATGCTTGGATCCGCCTTGGATCCTTGTCCACCACAAGATAGTCGAGACGTTGCCGCTCAAGCCTGCCTCAAAACACGCATGCTCACTCGGGTCCATGTCAGCAGAGACAGTAGGCCACCCCGTCGGAGATTCTAGGGCTCCCTTGGGCATGAGTGTTTGTGTGTGTGTAGCCGGCCGTGGTGGCCGTGCGGTTCTAGGCGCTGCAGTCCGGAACCGCGGGACTGCTACGGTCGCAGGTTCGAATCCTGCCTCGGGGATGGATGTGTGCGATGTCCTTAGGTTAGTTAGGTTTAAGTAGTTCTAAGTTCTAGGGGATTGATGACCTAAGATGTTAAGTCCCATAGTGCTCAGAGCCATTTGAACCATTTGTGTGTGTGTGTGTGTGTGTGTGTGTGTGTGTGTGTGTGTGTGTGTTGTCCATAGCGTACGTTAGTTTAAGTTAGCTTAAGCAGTGTGTAAGTTTAGGGACCGATAACCTAGTTTGGTCCCGTAAGACCTCACCACAGCCGGCCATTCGTGTTATTTCTACGCCGTCCATTGTCGTCCTGAAGCACCCATTGTCAAAATGTTGACTTCGGGACTATCCTGTTCCGATACTGCACAGCCCACAAACTGCCCTTTGAGAGAGATTGAAGACGTCCTAAATCTGTGCACGATGTTGGCCCTAAACGTATCTGGTCCAACTCCCAGCTGAACACTTGGAACTGCAAGATCGATATGTACATTGATACTGCCTCTGCATTCTTCTACGACAGTCAGTTGACGTTAGTCATATCCTGTACTCATCGATGAAGAGAACTGAACACCATCGATCCAAGTTACATTCTAGAAGTTCCCTTGCCAACCTCCTTCACGCATGACAATGTTGAGAGGTTTGTGCTGTTGCTGGTAATGAGGCCAAATTTATCGTGTGTAGGCGATCGCGCAATGTCTAGGTCGATACATTATTCCTGTTTTCCATAAAAAGGTACTGCGGAGTTCTGCTGCATTTTCCTCAAGGTACTTACGTGACATAATTTGGAGGTAGCGGCCACAATCGAGTTTTGTTGGTTGTGATCGACCACTACGAGACTGACCTTCAACGTTTTGTCTCGTGATAACTGCTGAATGTTCGGCTGATGCCGCTGGTGTGTACCCGAATTCTGCGGGCAGTTTCCTTTACACACAGGCCTTCTTACCGTAAAGCGACAGTAACAGATTTTGAAGTGACCACGACATTTGGATCTTATTTGCCCAATTTGTGGGAACCAGTTCCGGATGCGGCTGGAACCTGTTGGGAGGTCACCTAATTTTGAACAAACATGACGTGCCAAGCAGCCTTGAACACCACACGGCGTTTGAGTTCCAACACAAATTGATGACTTTGCCCCTGGTGGCTCACTGCGGCTACCCGAACACGGGCGACGGCAGCTCTCAGCCCTCCCTGGAGTGGGGTAGCAAGCGGTCAGCCTCTGCCGCGCACGCCGCATTGCCTCCTGCAAACCTATTTTGAGAGCCTGGAGTCGCGCTGCGACGCCATTCGGCGGATTCTTCCCGCCGTTTCACAACAAACGTTGGCACAACTCCTTTTGGACTTACGAAAGCAATGCTGCATTTTGTGCCGCACGAGAACAAGTTTCTGCCGTGATGAATCCGTAAATAATGTGATCATCGAACTAACAAATACTATATCGCATGCACCATCGAGTCAAAACCACGCAGGCGGAGCAATGACACCTTTTCCTCTTGCTTTAATGGTATTAAATTGCTTGTTGCACAACAGAAGTGTCAAGTGAAAACGAGACGCATGGGAAAAAAAATTCCCAAGTGCGAAAACAAATCGCGATCTAAGAGTTCCGTACAAACTTTGGTACGTCCTCGTATATAGATAGTAATCCCGTGAATCGAGAATCTCAACGATTTTTGCCTGTTAGCGACAGCGATAGTAGCAACATATGTCCTGAGAATCCCAAGACTTTCGAGGGCGTTTCTTTCCTGTGATATAAATACAGAATTACAATTTTTTTCCCTTTACTTGTACTAAAAACCTTGCTTCTTGCCGAATTTAATTATTCTAGAACAAGCAGAAGCACCCTACAGATTTTGATGATTGAATTTGTGAGCCAGCCGGTGTAGCCGAACGGTTCTAGGTGCTTCAGTTTCGATCCGCGCGACCGCTACGATCGCAGGTTCGAATCCTGCCTCGGGCATGGATGTGTGTGATGTCCTTAGGTTAGTTAGGTTTAAGTAGTTCTAAGTTCTAGGGGACTGATGACCTCAGATGTTAAGTCCCATAGTACTTAGAGCCATTTGAACCATTTTTGAGTTTGTATCAAAATATGGGACTTAAATGGCGTATCTTTTGACTACATTGACTTGGAAGCTAAAATTTTGTGCACCACCAAGGGACCATAGACCTTAGTATGCTTCATAAATTTCAGTTTGATACCTCTACCTGTTTCATAGGAAAATGGATCATAACAGTCGGACAGACAGAGTAAGTAAACTGTTTATTATCTCAAAAGTACTTGGCGTAACTGTTAACACATTTATCCCACTGTGCGGCAAGACGGTCAGTGCCTTCATGGAAAAATGTTTGCAGCTGCCTACGTAGTCATGATTGTACCGGGCATGCACCTTTTCGTCCGAAGCAGATCGACGATCACGAAAGTCTTTCTTCAGCACTCCAAAAATATGGATATCGCATAAAGAGATATGTATGGGGGATGTGTAAGGCCTCCTCGGCGAAACTTCTGCAGTGCAGCCGAAACAGTCATGGCAACATGTGGGCGTGCATTATCCTGCAACAGAATGATACCGTTCGTCAACATTTCTCATTTCTGGGCGTTTGGACTTAATGGCCGCGGCTTATTTTATTGTTTTTGTTTTTTGTTTTTAAAGTGTCCACACACCACTGTGCGTCAGTTGTGGCGCTGTTTTCCAACGTCAATAAGCAGACAGCACAGCTTCCCCAGTGCTGGCGTGCCTGTTGTTTTGAGTGCGCTGCAGAACTTTCGCTGGGAAGCGCTCATACATCCTCAACACAGTCTCTATCTCTTCCTAACCGATTTCCATTTTTTGAAGTCCTGAAGAAAGACATTTGTGGCTGTAGATTCCCTTCTGATGAAGAGGTGCACGCCGGGGTACAATTCATGGATCCAAATGCAGCCGCAAACGATTTTCCATGAAGGTATTGACCGTCTTGTCTCACAGTGGGACGAAAGTGTTAACAGTTAGGGCGACTACTTTTGAATCAATAAACAGTTTACTTACTTTTTTTCTGTTTGCCTCGTTTTAATTTGACTGTTCCTTATAAATAACATTGGAATGGAATAAAAAGAACATTCAAAAATAATAATGGCTTGGGCGATATTTGATACATATTTTACCACTGCTGCTGTTTTCTCCAAATAACGAATTTTACTCACTTGTGGCAGTAGGCTCTCCACGACAAACGATACTGCTGGCCATTAAAACTGCAACAAAAGGAAGGGTAACAAAACCTAAACTTTATATATTGAGCGAGTACAGTCCACAGTATACAGCAGGTGAGCCTTGGAGAAAGCAGGAAGAATTACCTGAGACCCTGACAGCTATCCAACAATCTCTGCGCACAACAGCACAGCCCCTGTCAATTGTGAACTGTGCCTCAGTGTGACAGGGGCTAACTACCCAGACAAATGAATAAATCTAGTTTCGTTCTGATAACCAAGTACAGCAGTGCACTGTAGTGTAATGTTGTGTAGTGTTAATTGTGTAGTATAGCGCACTCTACAATTATAAATTACAAGATTTGTGATGTAGCAACATGGCTTACTGCAGTTGGCCAATTGCATGTGCCTTCCTGATTCCGTATGAACATATTTATCTGTGCGCCAGATGGTTTTAAAATTATTTATATTATTTTTTAAGTAGATATTTTATGCATATTTCTTTGGTCAAACAACTAACTCGTTTTAAATTATATTAAAATATTATATGTTATGCTCAAATATACAGTGGTGTGAAAAACTTGTGGAGAAAGTAACTTTGGTTGGTTGGTTGATTTGGAGATAGGGGTCAAACGCGATCTCATCGGTCCCATCAGATTAGGGAAGGATGGGGAAGGAAGTCGGCCGTGCCCTTTCAAAGGAACCATCCCGGAATTTGCCTGAAGCGATTTAGGGAAATCACGGTAAACCTAAATCGGTATGGCTGAACTCGAGTTTGAACCGTCGTCCTCCTAAATGCGAGTCCAGTGTGCTAACCAATGCGCAACCTCGCTCGATAAAAGTAACTTTCGCATAATCAGTCACTGCCTAGTAACATAGCTCGCTAAAACTTGGATGATACACAGGAAGAACTGCTGCAGTATAGTACGAAAGGTAACTGAAAGAAATGCCCAATGAGGCGAACAGAAATGACAGTTTTATTCAGTGCACCGCGACTCGTTACAAAAGGAGGGACATAGTTCATAACGGGGTCTGTTATCACATGACCGTTTGGATGGGCCAGATATTATGGTGTGGAGAGGCATAATGTTGCATGAGTGTACTAGCCTCCAAATCTTTGGACACGATACATTCACCGTTCAACTCTAGTTCGAAATCGTTCTCCTTCCCCACATGCGTCTTTTCAGGCTGCTTTTTACATCACTTGAAGCATCGGATAGCATTGCCTAAGGAATTATTTGGGTTATGAAGAGCAGCTTGACCATTGTACCCCTTTATTTTCAATCCCCTATGTACAGTAATTGTGCCAGATCAGTGGTAGCTTGAGTGCCATGAAATAATACCAACATTAACACCTAAAAGAACTTTAGAATGAAGAAGAATTTTCTTTGAAGACTTTCATTTCTGAAATGATAATGAAGATAAATGATAATAACGTTGAAAGAATTATCAATGCATTGCACTTGTTACGTATAACTCCTTCTCGGAAAAGAAAGCTAAATATCCACATTGAGGGCAGACACTTTTAGCAAAACGTGCTTCCTCTGCACTATTCCTCAACCTAGCGGCATCTGTTTCACCCACATCCTGCACTCCTATCTAAACTCAAACAAATTAAAATGTGTGCACTATACTTAGATCTGCTGTTTGTAAAGCACCTGATTGCCGAACTCCTTATTTCTGAACTAGCAGAAACGGGGAACTGCTACTACATGCTGCCAATGCTTTGAGTCTTAACACTGGCACTAATAATACAATGATAATAAGACAGTGTAGATCCTACAGGTGCATAGTAGCCACAACATAATTACCGTTGTGTTATGCTGTCAATTAGCGCGTTTATTGCTGTTAAATGAATAGTGAAGCAATTTTAGTCTATTTTGGAAACTACCAACAACTCGCAGAAGTCATTCTTGTGAGATATTTAAGGATATGTTATGTATACGTCTTAGATTTACTATCATAGACGCATGGTACAAAATGCAAAGTATGTGTGCAGTGGGTAGCCTATGCGAGGAACGTGAGTGGTGATAATAATGATTTTTTTAAAATTGTTTAGTTTCGTGGCCAAAACGCAATGGAACCCTTCTGTTATTACCCCTCAGAAAATTACCTTTTACCCCTCTGGGGGTAATTACCTCCAGGTTGGCAACCATCGCGCTAGATGGACTGCCAGTAGCACTTCGGAACTTACGAGTGATTCCTTCTGGTGATTTCATGCGATTTTTTACAACCACCGCCCGTAATGATCGATGAGCCCTGTCCGTCAGTATGTGAGGTCGGCGTGTCTTTGTTCAGCTGTGGTTGTTCCTTCGTGTTGCCACTTCACAAAACATATCACCAACAGTCGACTTCGGCAACTTTGGAAGGTTTTAAATGTCCCCGATGGATTTCTTACTCAGGTGACACCGAATGACCAGTCCAAATCGAAGTTACACAGCTCTCATAATTGATCATTCTACTGTTACTGTTCTCTGCTGACAAAGCAATACTCCCTGGCTTCTTTTATACTGTTGGTTTTGCCTCTTCCGCCATCTAGTGTTCAATTCCGCATCACATAGCTGTTTCCGGATACTTTTAACAGATAGTGTATACATTCTACTTACAGCATACAAAATGGCACTTTTAACTGAAGTATAGAACTTTTATTCTAAAAAGAAGTAGTATTGTGTAGAAAATAATCTTCTTCGCACATTACCAATAGTTCAATTTGGCACTTTCGTGTGACTTTGCTTGCGGTAGAGGCTTCGCATAGTGCACGTATATTAAAAAAAGTAGTGTTCACCATTTTACATGTTCAATAAAACTTCGAAAAGAAATTATACACTGAAGCGCCAAAGAAACTGGTGTAGGCATGCGTATTCAAATACATAGATATTTAAACAGGCAGAATACGGCACTTTGGTCGGCAACCCCTAAATGAGACAACAAGTGTCTAGCGCAGTTGTCAGATCGGTTGCTGCTGCTACAATGGCATATTATCAATATTTAAGCGAATTTGGACGTAGTGTTATAGTCGGCGAACGAACGATAGGACACAGCATCCTCCAGGTAGTGATGAAGTGGGGATTTTCCCGTACGACCATTTCACTAGTGTACCGTGAATATCAAGAATCCGCTAAACCATCAAATCTCCGACATCGCTGCGGTCGGGAAAAGATCGTGCAAGAATGGGACCCACTGACAACTGAAGAGAATCGTTCAACGTGACAGAAGTCGAACCCTTCCGCAAATTGCTGCAGATTCAATGTTCGACCATCAGCAAGTGTCAGCGAAAGAACCATTCAACTCGCCTGGGCCCGTCAACACAGGCAATGGACTATTGACGACTGGAACCATGTTGCCTGGTCGGACGGGTCGTTTCAAATTGTATCGAGCGGATGGGCGTGTACGGGTATGGAGACCACCTCATGAATCCATGGACCCTGCAAGGGACTGTTCAAGCTGGTGGAAGCTCTGTAATGGTGTAGGACGTATGCATTTGGAGTGATACGGGACCTATAATAGAAACGACTGACAGTTGATACGTATGTAAGCTTCTTGTCTGATCACCTGCATCCATTCATGTCCATTGTACATTCCGAGGGAATTGTGCAATTCCAGCAGGACATATCGACAGCCCACACGTTCAGAATTTCTACAGAGTGGCTCTAGCAACACTCTTCTGAGTTTAAACACTTTCGCTGGCCAGAAAACTTCCCAGACATGAACATTATTAAGCATATCTTGGATGCCTTGCAACGTGCTGTTCAAAAGAGATCTTCACCCGTTCGTACTCTTACAGATTTATGGACAGCCCTGCAGGGTTCATGGTGTCAATACCCTCCAGCACTACTTCAGACATTAGTCGAGTGCATGCCACGTCGTGTTACGTCACTTCTGCTTGATCGCGGGAGTCCTACACGATATTAGGCAGGTGTGCCACTTTCTTTGGCTTTTCAGTGTATTAGCATACTTACGTGTAAAATACTGTGTAAACATTCACTTACTGCTCAGTTCTTCTCAACAAACGTGTCATCATTATTAATGGCTTTTAATTAATAAGTTTTCGAAGACAGTAACTCCTCGGCACTTTTATTTCTGAAGCTGAAGATAATATTACTGTTCAGTGATGTATTTGAACTCGCAGGCTTACCGAATAGTGTTAAACATACGTCATCTTCAAACTGAATTGTTCTACACTGCACTCGCACAACCCATTTCTTTATACAGTTTTGTCTACTGCAAATTTTATATTCGTTTGCTAACACCGGTTCGGAGTGTCTCAAAGCTAGAATTTTCCATTTTAGTTGCAGGCTAGGTAGTGGCAGTAAAACATTAGTGGAATACTAATTTACGGGTACTTGGTGATTGCGCCAGCAGAGTATGAAGAGAACAGAATGTAAGTAAGACTGTGATTGTTTAGTCCGACGGTTTTGTTGCTTGTTTTGCGTTGTTAAATTATATACATTCTATAAAGAATATTGCATATTAGAAGATAGGAGCTTATCACTAATGTTATAAGGTTGATCCCAATTTTAATATTTTATTAGACTTTCAGTTCATGACTATAAAAGTGAAATTGACTCCAAACTATAAAAAACAGAAGTAATGAGATTTTTATTTTAAAATTTCTGCAGTTCAGTTGAAAGAGGACTGTCTTATTTGCCATGATGACTTTCAGATAGTTATGGCGATAAATATGAATAAATCTGCGAATCTGATAAATGTACTCAACGTCTGTAGTATTGATATAACCATATTCTTTTTAAGTCTGTTCCTGAGACCACAGACCTTGGTCAGAGAGGTTAGTTTTACTTTGTCAGATTAGCAGTCAGTTGGTTTGAGAAGGATGGAAGCTGGTCTGCCATGTAGTGGTGGCAACATTATTTAAAAATTTTGTAAAAAAAATTTTTATAATAATGTGTTTTAAGGAATATTGAAGATATTGAGGAATCATTAATGAAACAACAAAAACTTTTAAGGTAATACAGTTTTCATTTATATTTGTGATTGTGTACTTCCTTATTGTTAGAACATTGTGTGTGAGTGAAGTCTGCAGTAGAAATTTTATAGCACATATGGTTTTGTCTTATAGTTGAAACAAGTGTTAAGGAAGGTAACTGTACAGAGGAAAATTATTAAAAAATGCTTTGCCAACCAGTATAGTTCAAAAATGGTTCAAATGGCTCTGAGCACTATGGGACTTAACATCTATGGTCATCAGTCCCCTAGAACTTAGAACTACTTAAACCTAACTAACCTAAGGACATCACACAACACCCAGTCATCACGAGGCAGAGAAAATCCTGACCCCGCCGGGAATCGAACCCGGGAACCCGGGCGTGGGAAGCGAGAATGCTACCGCACGACCACGAGCTGCGGACCCAGTATAGTTGTGAGGACTTTATGAAAGAGTGTACTGTTGTTATGGTTTAGTGAAGCATAGTTTAACTTGGAGTCTTTGTTCTCATTTATCAATTGTTAAGTTTAGTTCCTCATTTTCCACCATTTACCCTTATGAATGCGTTTGTATACTCGCATTGTCATCGCGAGTTGTGTGCTGCGGAAGCATTTTTATGAAAAGTGATAAGACACCGTCTTGCTTTGCACATCGCATCAAGGGTAAATTAAATTTTATTTTTGACAGTTTCATCGTTATCTTAATAGTGACTGGTTGCAGAATAGATGAGCGTTCCGTGCGCGCAGTTGGGCCAACAGCTTTAATTATCATCAAAATTCAAGACCATTGTAAGGCACAATGATTGTCAGAGTGTTATTTGTGAAAATAATATACTAAGTCAGAATCTTAACATCAGTAGAAGATCTTAGTAAAGTGCTATCGTGAGTTTTCAAGCAATTTTATCAGAAGTCGGATGTGTTAAATTTTTTGTTCATTTGCTGTGTAATTAAATTAACAGTTCTGGTACAGTCATTGTTTTGCAAGACTAAAGATAAAGAATAAAAATATTCAGGGCCAACATTTTAGTCTGAGTCATTTGTTTTTCAGTCAAATAAACTCAACTCCGCCCCATCAGGCCATGAAGGCCCAAAGGTATCGACGGGCCGCCGTGTCATCCTCAGCCCACAGGCGTCACTGGATGCTGATATGGATGGGCATGTGGTCAGCACACCGCTCTCCCGGTCGTTTTGTCAGTTTACACATTTCGATATCAAAATAATTTTATATATTTGTCACAGACCAACTTCACACAAACACGAGTTTAAGAAGTTATAGGCCAACATTAAACATTCATAGTTACAACTCCATTACCAAGATAATTATTAGATTGAAGTTCAAAATTTTTTACATAGTTTAAGTAGTTTTTTTTTCCACTTAGAACTTCTGGACTGAGAGGCTGCAGTCAATATATGAAACTATTTCCCGACGTTCGTGTCCGCCTGCAGGATACATCTTCGAAGTTAAAACGGCAACATCATCACGGGCTCGAGTGACACCCGATTTTCGTTTATTGCCTGTCTCCTTTCTCGTAATTACTACAGCAGTGTTCCGGTTTTTAGGGACATCCTTCCTGCAAAAAGAGCCTGTAAATAATTTTTCAAATGAGTTTTTTATCACCTTTCTTCCAGTTTTAATCAATCTACTGAAGCGCATCAACTTTAGACGCTTATCCTTCCTTCGTATTGTCCAATGCTTTGATACATCTCATTTTTCATTACTAACTATTTCCGTTTATTATTCCTCTCTTGAATTGTGCCTACAGTTAGAGGAATATTCGAATGCACGTGAAAATTTCTGTCTGTTGTTAGCTGTTGTGTTATCTACACTCTTAACTTTTTGTTTTGTTTTAAGAGGCTTAATTTTCCACATGTCATCTGTCTATAATCTCGACGCCTCCTCGAGAAAACAGCTTGTGCAACCTGATGTGGTCTTACAGAATCAATTTCAAGTGCAACCACCTGTATGTATTTCTTTGTTTGATCGTACGGCACATACCCCAGTTTTTTCTACAGAAGACGCTGTACTGGAACCATATTCAGAATGAACATAAATAAAACCTACAAACTGCAGGGACGGATTCATCACTGGAAATGGATGAAAAAAGGTCAAATGAACATGTGTCCAGAAATGGACGGTGTACGTGCAACGGCAGCAAACCGTTCTCTAACACGGTACAGAGCTGCATCGCATCCACGTCAGAACAGACGTTCAAAGTGATCTCCACAGGATGCAACGCACCCGCTCACACGTCGCATCATGGACTTCCTCATTCTTTCACTTAAACCATGTTGGCGGACCACTTGCCTGGAGTTTTGATTGGTCTCAGCATCCCGGGTACGCACAGTCCGCCGCCTCCCTGCACGTTCTTTTGTCTGAAAGGATTCATGATGATACGAACGCCCAAAAAGGCTTGAAACGTTGTGTGATGGGTTTCATGTCTGCGAAGGTACTTGTTCTGATATAGCCGTGCTGCCTCTCGACCCTTTTCGTCGTTTAGAAACTACTGGGTTGCCGACGAATCCAGTTCTCCAAGGTGCCCAACAAATCCTTGTCACAGGTGGCTCTCTGACCTTTCATAGTTTCAGGAGAAAAAGATATTCCAGCTACAGGCGGAGATACCGGGGCGGTAAGGAGGATGTTCCAGGACCTCCCACAGAAATTCCTGAACGAGCTCCAAAGTCTTCCTGGTCGTACTTCCAGCCTCACATCGCTATCCCACTGTGAGAAATACTGCTCTCCATACATCTCTTTCATCTTGCAATAAAGTTGTGAAACATGCTCCTATTCTGCGCGAAGAAATTGGATAACCGCTCTTTAGACGCTTCGGACAGAGGTGGGATACCAACCCGACTGCCGCCCGTCATGTGGACCGACAACCAGGAGTGATGGTCTAAAGTGACATTTGATTTCCTGTCAGGACCCCTTTGGTTGTCCTTCTGCGGCACCTTTACAGCATAGCGGTACGCCCACGATATTCCGCGTCCCGTTTTGTTTCCCTTCACGGCAAGCCATCCTGGGCTTACATTTCAGAAAGATAAATCCCGCCCACAAACGGCAACAGTTTTTACTGGTTGTCGAACCCTACTCTGACCGGCAAGATCGTCGTATCTCTTCCCAATTGAGAATGTTTGGAGTATAATAGGTAGTGTCCTCCAACCATCTCGGGATTTTGACTATCTAAAGCGCCAGAATTTGGCACGATATCCCCCATGAGGGCATCCAACAACTCTGTCAATCAATGCCAAGCCGAATAATTGCTTGCATAAGGGCCAAGGGAGGACCAACACGTTAACTTGCTCCATATGAGAAAATCTTTCTCTTGAATCTTTCTGAAATTCATGTCCATTATAATTATCCGGGCTGTTATTCCGTGGTCGGTTGATGAATTCTGTGTCAATTCCCAAAGTTTCGTCCCCGTCTGCGGAAGACATCTTCAGGGGGGTCTGTAGCTCGATGGAAGGTCCAACAGCGAGCGTCCAGTAGCGAGCCAGTGGGTGTGTTGGGCCTTCCATCGAGCTACAGGCCCACTTGAAGATGTCCTCTGCAGACAGGGACGAAACGTTTTGAATTGACACAGAATTCATCAACCGACCACGGCGTAACAGCCCGGATAATTATAATTATAATGGGCATGACATTTCCGGCCGTGAAAGTCTGCATTTTATTATCTTTCTGTAATTATTTGTTTTTCTGTAAAGGTACATGTCTACCGATTTCCGACCCATTCGGATAATTCCTTCGTGGTGTGTCGTTCCTTTTTTTTTTTTTTTTTTTTTTTTTTGTCTTAGAGCACATCTTTTGAAGGTATTTGTTTGTAGTGTAGCTTGATACGGAAATTAAACGTGGATGATAAAAAGTGCAGTGAAGAAGAGAAATTAAGTTTTTGAAATGTGGTGCTACAGGAGAATGCTGAAGATTAGATGAGTATATCGAACGACTAATGAAGAGGTACTGAATCGCAACGGGGAGAAATAAATTCATAGCATAATTTGACAAAAAGAAGGGTTCAGTTGAAAAGACCTATCGTGGGACATCGTGGAATAGTCAGTTTGGTAAAGGAGAGAGATGTTGTGTGAGTAATAGTTTGAGATAGTTCATCAAGGCTTCACGGGAATGAAAAAATGCAAGTGGATGTACATTGCAGCAGTAATGTGGAGACTTGCACAGGTTAGACTGTCTTGGAGAGTTGCGTCAAACAAGTCTTCGGAGTGAAAATCACAACACGGTAAAACAAGAAAGTTGTATGCTTTTGTTGGTTTGTAAACCGCAAGGGGTGAGTTCAAGCGTCTAATCGGAAAGGGCTTTCTCCTTTCCTCGCTTTCCATGTGTTATACCTTCGTTGAGCGGGTGACTGTGTGTGTGTGTGTGTGTGTGTGTGTGTGTGTGTGTGTCTGTGTGTGACTGTGTGTAGAGGAGGGTCAGTCTAACTCCATATGCTATCTCCTAAATGCTAGGTAGCTGGCAGTTAACTGCTCGCCAAAGAATTTTCAGCCCTTAGCAACTGCCCCCCCCCCCTCCCCCGAAAAAAAAAACAAAAAAATAAACCATGGACATTGCCGTCAGTGGGGTGGCGTGATGCCTCAGCGATACAGATAGGCGTACGGTGGGTGCAACCACAACAAAGGGGTTCTGCTAAGAGGCCAGACCAACGTGTGGTTCCTGAAGAGGGGCAGCAGCCTTTTCAGTAGCTGCAGGGGCAACACTCTGAATGATTGTCCGATCTGGCCTTGTAACGTCAATCAAAACGGCCTTGCTGTGCTGGTACTGCGAACGGCTAAAAGCAAGGGGAAACTACAGCTGTAATTTTTCCCAAGAGCATGGAGATCTACTGAATGGTTAAATGATGATGGCATACTCTTGGATAAGATGTCACGGAGGTAAAATAGTCCCCCATTCGGATCACTGGACAGGAACTACTCAGGAAGATGTCGTAATCAGGAGGGGAAAAAAATGGCGTTTTACGGATCGGAGAGTGGAATGTTAGATACATTAACCAGGCAGGAAAGTTAGAAAATTTAGAAAGGAAAATGGAAGATTGAAGTTAGATGTAGTGAAGTTTGATGAAGTTCTGTGGCAGGAGGAATAGGACTTTGGTTAGGTGAATACAGGGTTGTAAATACAAAGTCAAATAAGGGTAATGCAGGAGTACGTTTGATAGTGAATAAGAAAATAGTAACGTGGGTAAGCTAATGTGAACAGCATAGCTATCGCACTATCGTAGCGAAGATAGACACGAAGCCCACACCAACTACAGTTGTAGAAGTTTACATGCGAATTAGCTCAGAAAATGATGAAGAGACTGAAGATATGTATGATCAGAAAAGACATTGTTCAGTTAGTTAAGGGAGACAAAAATTTAATTTTGATGGGGGACTGGTATTCGACAGTAAGTAAAAGAAGGGAAGGAAAAAATAGTAGGCGAATACGAAAGGAACGAAAGAGGAAAGGAATGAAAGAGGAAGCCGCCTGGTAGAATTTTGCACAGGCCATAATTTAATCATAGCTAACGCTTGGCTTCAGAATCACGAAAGAAGAGTCCTGGAGACACCTGAAGGTGCATTTTCATTATGTAACGGTAAGACAGAGATTCCGGAACCAGATTTTAAACGGGAAGACATTTCCAGGGGCCGATGTGGACCCTGAAAACAATTTATTGGTTATGGAAATAAGACTAAAACTGAAGAAATTGCAAAAAGGTAAGAAATTAATGAGATGGGACCTGGAGAGGTTGAAAAAACCAAAGGTGGTTCAGAGCTTCAGAGGGAGCATTAGGCAACAATTGACTAGAACAGGGTAAAGATATACAGCAGAAGACGAATAGGTAGATTTAAAAGGTGAATAGTAAGACAGCAGAAAATCACATGAGTAAAAAGACAAGTCCTAGAAGAAATCCTTGAATAACATAGGAGATATTGAATTTAACTGATGAAAAAGAAAGTATAAAAATGCAGCAAATGAAGCAGGCGAAAGAGAATATAAACGTCTACAAAATGAGACTGGCTGGAAGTACAATATGGCTAAACAGGAATGGCTAGAGGACAAATGTAGGTTTTAGAAGCATATTTCACTAGTGGAAAGATAAATTACGCCTAAATGAAAAGAGGCCTTTGGAGGAAAGAGAAACAGCTGCATGAACATCAAGTGCTCAGATGGAAAACCAGTTCTAAGCAAAGACGGGAAAGCTGAAAGGTGGAAGGAGTATATAGGTGGTCTATACAAGGGAGATGAAGGCAGTATTACAGAAATGGAAGAAGACGCAAATGAAGATGGGATGGAAGATATGAAACTGTGAGAAGAATTTGGCAGAACACTGAAAGACATAAGTCGAAACAAAGCCCCGGGAGTAGACGACATTCCGTTAGAACTTCTGATAGTCACTGAAAGCCAGCCATGACAAAACGCTTCAGTCTGGCGAGCAAGATGTGCCGGCCGCGGTGGTCTCGCGGTTCTAGGCGCTCAGTCCGGAACCGCGCGACTACTACGGTCGCAGGTTCGAATCCTGCCTCTAGCATGGATGTGTGTGATGTCCTTAGGTTAGTTAGGTTTAAGTAGTTCTAAGTTCTTGGGG
Organism: Schistocerca piceifrons; assembly: GCF_021461385.2. Classification (NCBI taxonomy): domain Eukaryota; kingdom Metazoa; phylum Arthropoda; class Insecta; order Orthoptera; family Acrididae; genus Schistocerca; species Schistocerca piceifrons. The sequence goes on along the minus strand of NC_060139.1, from coordinate 397,664,868 downwards.
ACTGATGACCGCAGCTGTTAAGTCCCATAGTGCTCAGAGCCATTTGAACCATTTTGAGCAAGACGTATGAGATAGGTGAAATGCCCTCAGACTTCATGAAGGATGCAATAAGTTCAATTCCAGACAAAGCAGTTGCTGACAGTTGTGAAAATTACCAAACCATCAGTTTAATAAGTCACGGCGGCAAATTACTAACACGAATTCTTTAATCAGTTTGGATTCCGAAGAAATGTAGGACCCTACGACTTATCTTAGAAGACAGGTTATTGAAAGGCTAACCTACGTTTGTAGCACTTGTAGACTAAGATAAAGCTTTTGGCAATGTTGACTGGAATGCTCTCTTTGAAATTCTCAAGGTAGCAGGAGTAAAACAGAGGGAGAAAGCCTATTTACAACTGGTACGGAAACCAGACGGCAGTTACAGTTATAAGAGTCGAGGCGTATGTAAGGGTAGCAGTAGTTGAGAACGGACTGACATTCTACAATGAGCAAGCAGTAAAGGAAATCAAAGGAAACTTTGGAGTAGGTATTAAGTTCAGGGAGAAGAAATAAAAACTTTGAGATTTGCCGCTGACATTGTAAATCTGTCAGAGACGGCAAACGACGTGGAAGAGCAGTTGAACGGAGTGTACAATGTCGTGAAAGGAGAATATAAGATGACCACCAACAAAAGCAAAACAAGAATAATGGAATGAAGTCGAATTAAATCAGGTGATAATGGAGGAATTACATTAGGAAACGAGACACTGAAAGTAGTAGTTGGGCTTTGCTATTTGGGTAGCAAATGATGGCTGAAGTAGAGAGGATATAAAATGTAGGCTGGCAGTGCTAAGAAAAGCGTTTCTGAAGAAAAGAAACTTGTTAAAATCAAAAATAAATTAAAACTTAGGAATTATTTTCTGAAAGTATTTGTACGGAGTGTGGCTATATGTGAAAGTGGAACACTGGTAGTAAACAGTTTAGAGGAAAAGAGAACAGATGTTTTTGAAACGTGGTGCTGCAGAAGAATGCTGAAGATTAGATGGACAGATTACGCAACTAGTGAGGAGGTACTAAACGTAATTGGGGAGAAAAGAAATTTGTGGCACAAACTAACTAGAAGAACTCCATAATCATATTACAAGAGCACTCAGCAGTGACGTGTCATACTCAACAGACCCCCGAAGGGCGACTCCTGACTGAACAAAATTCAACCTGTTTCAACCCCGAGGACAGAGATGGAAGAAAATTTGACGGTGGGCAACTGACCAATTGACAAACAGAAATTGCAGTGGTACAAGGCGTCTCCTCCACAAATGAAACAGCAGACACGTCGCCTGGTTCCTCCGTTCAGAATTTTCCACCGATTCAACGTCTAAAATTTGGACAACCGTTTCCTTGCGCGTTTGTCTGAAGGATCTAATAGCGATACCTCGTGTCAGGAAAGGACGAGAAGATAAACGTCCCGCCGAACTAGCGCCGCAAGCGAGCATCGGAGACTTGAACCCAAGGGCTGTTGCCGCCTACAAGGTGAAACTGATGAAGTCGAACTGAATTCATCAGTGTGCTTGTGTTTGCAATTACGTTCACACAACCAAGCAATCATCCATGTTTGAGAAAGGTGAGTACAGGCATACGGGATGCCGAATATCAAACGTAATAAAATTGAGGGAAAAAATCAATCAGACCGTTTCTTAACGTGATCTTGCCCCCTGGCGTGATAACAATCTGAGAAAACACAGCCAGAGAAAATACACTATGCAGAACCTAATAAAACTACAAAGTTCCGTGATGGGTGGGTTGACTGCAGCCTTTCAGTATCATGATGAGAGAGGGGAAAGGTGAAATTTGGTGCCAACATGTAGCTTACTACTCTCAAAATATAGCAATGTTAATGACCACATCTACATTTATGTCTCCTTCCACGAAAATATTTAGTAAAAGGCGAACGATTTATTCGTCTTGAAGGAGAACCTGACATTAATGTCCCCATCTACTTCCACATATACATATACATATGCACACATACTCCTCCGCACGCCACAGTACGATGCGTCCCTGTTCCACTAGCAAATAGAGCCTTAATTTTTCTTATCTTCGTGGCCCATACGTGAAATGTACGTCAGCGGCAGTAGAATCGTTATGCAGTCAGCTGTAGATGCTGGTTCTCTAAATTTTCTCAATATTTTTCCTCTTAAAGAATGTCGCCTTACCTCCAGAGATTCCCAATTGAGTCCCTGAAGCATTTCCGTAATACTTGCATGTTGTTCGAACCTACCAGTAAGAAATCTAACAACCAACTTCTGAACTGCTACGATGTCTTCCTTCAATCCAACCTGATGCGGATCCAACAACAGTCGAGAAGTAGTCAAGAACTGGTCGCACTAGTGTCCCGTATGCATTCTGCTTTACAGGTGAATCTCACTTTCCTAAAATTCCCCAATAAGCTAAAGTCGGCCATTCGCCTTCTCTGCTACAATCCTTACACGCTCGTTCCATTTCATATCGCTTTAAAAGGTTAGGCCTAGATATTTAAATGACGTGGCTGTGTCAACCAGCACACTACTAATGCTGAATCCGAACATTACAGCTTTGTTTTTCCTACTCATCTGCATTAACTTACATTTTTCTACTTATATAGCTAGCTGCTCTTCACACTAACTGTCTAGTGTTCTCCTACTGTCACTCACCACAGACACCTTCCCGCAAATCGCTGCACCATCAAGAAACAGCCGCTGTCTATCGGGCAGATCAGCATCAACAGTGCCGTATGCCCTTACTTCATGAGACATTGCGAAAAACACTGGCACAATGACCATGAAATTTATGCCAGCACCTCTGATCCTCTTGCCAGCCAAACACTGGCGGTGCAAACTTCTTCCACCGCCAGGCGTCAGACTGGCTACCTCCCAGCCGAGTGTCACAGCATCGGCTACGCAGTTGCGTTAGTAACACGGTAAAATGTACAAACCCCTTTTCATAGTGTCGTACCCAGGGTGCGCCTGAGCGTGCTTGCATTACTTTGTAGGGTTCCGTAGCTCAATCGGTGAAAACGGAACCCTTATAGGATCACTATTCTCAGGGATTGGTAAACGTATCAAGTTGACATTTATGTTGCATACTAAGGTCTTTGTCCCTTGGCGGAGTAAGAAATTTAAACTCCTAAGTCAAAGCAGTCAAAAGATACGACAATTTGTGAAACATATTTTGGTCCTCGCAGACTCACTCATCAAAGCCTTTAGGGTACTTGCCGCTGACCGTGATTCATGAATTTTGGCAAGAAGGATGGCTTCACAGACAAGTGAAGGTAAAAATCGGTAAATTGTTGATTTGTAATTGTATCAGACGAAAAAAGTTTTTTTCATTTATTATCCGACTGTCTGTCTGTCCCTCCGGCTGTTAAGATGCCTTTTTCTGAGGGCCGGGTAAACGTATCAAGTTGAAATTGATGTACGAACTTCGAGCGTGTTGGAGTAGCTTGGGTCAGCAACTTCTGTTAATCAGTAGAACCAAAAACCAGTCAGAGTTGCAACTTGGACTTGTTTTTCGCTCTACTGAAATTTATGTCACATACTGAGGTCTATGGTCCGTTGCTTCTACAAAAACGTTAAGCTTCTAAGTCAATGCAATCAAAGGATATGGCCATCTATGTCGTGTATTTTGATACTCGCAGACTTATTCATTAAAACCTATAGAGTACTTCTCTTGACCTAGAATCATGAAATTCGGCAAGAAGCAAGGTCTCACAGTAAAAGAAAGGTAAAAAAATATCTGAAAATTGTTAATTTGTACTTATATATCCAGTACTACACACATGGGCTAACACCGCTGGAAACCGTAAGTAACACCGAACGATAATTTCACGTCGCGAAATTTGTTCTACAAAAGTTGATTCCAACCTAAGAAACAAGAGAAAAACATGACAAAATATAACATAGTAACATACTGAAGCTATCATGTAATACATTTATTACATATTACTTACTTACTTACTTATACTGGCCACACAAACCGCAGCCGGTCCTTGGCCTCACTCAGTCCAGCCTTCCACACTTTTCTGACATCTCCCAGACCCAGTATCTGCATGTCTCCCATGGTATTATCCTTCCACCTCATCCTCCGCCGTCTCAGTGGTCTCTTTCCTTCAGCTTCTCCATCCGTTACAGCCTTTATTTCCGTGTTCTACACTCTCCTCCTCACATGTTTGTACCATCTTAGTCTCTTAATTTTCACGCTCACTACGATGTCAGTCAGTGTATATAAGTGTCTGAGTTCTCTGTTTTTCCTTATTCTCCACTGTTCATTTTCTTTCACTGGTCCATATATTTTTCTCAGTACTTTAGTTTCAAAAGTAACGAGTTTTTTCTCCGTTTTCTTTGTCAGAGTCCATGTCTCACTTACATAGCACACTATTGGCTTGACGATGGTCTGACATATTGTTATTTTTGCCTTCCTAGATAGTTACTTGGATCTTATGATCTTGTGCATGACTCCTAGACATCTCTCCCCCCCCCCCCCCTCCCCACCAAGCTTGAATTCTTGTTCAATATGGTTTTATTGGTTGATGTTGACACAGAGGTACGTGAATGTGTGTGTCTTCTGTATTGTTAGATTTCCGATTTTTAGATGGTTTGGTCCTAAATGAGCTCTTCTTCCTACTACCATGAACTATGTTTTGCTTCATTTATACTTAGAACTACCATCTTAGCTTCTTCCATTAGCAGGGTCCCCATTTTCTCCAGGTCTTCCATGTTCTTCCCTAGCAGCACAATATCACCCGCAAAAGCCATGAATTTATCTTTTTTCTTATGGTGACCCCTGCGCTTTCACATGTTCCTCTCCTCAGGGTCTTGTTGAGGGACAAATTGAACAGGGTTGTTGATATAATATCTCCCTGTCTCACTCCTGTTTTTATTAAAATGCTTCTGAGAACTCCCCCTGTACTTTCACTCTACGCTTTGATCCCATCACACACATTTTAGTTAGCCTTACCAGCTTTTCAGGTAACCCATACGCTGCCATTATCCTCCACATTTCCTCTCTTACTATGTTGTCATATGCTTTGTTGAAATCTATTAACAGGGAAAAGGTATCATGATTGTGTTCCCAGTTCTTATCTAATATTTGTCTTAGTATAGATATTTCATTTTTATATATATGTATATATAAAGAAACATGTATTACAGGCCACTGAGGGTGCTTCACAAATAAAAGAAGCGAAATGCGCATGGCAATAAACAAACTATCTTCAATTAGCTGCAAAGAGGGAACATACCTCCACAAATTTTGAAGCCACTAAGGTACGACTGAAAACATAAAATAATGACGAAAGTAAATATTTCTTTTGTCATTTGTTATCAGACTTCAAGCTTTAAAACATTATCGATGTAAGAAAACAGAGTCTCGCGGCCGTAATATTGAATAAAAAGTTCTCGGTTTTCCACCCACATCAAGTGATTAAAATTACACGAGCTTCCGGACAAGAACTTCTTGACCTTTGTCAAGTAGTATGACTGCCAATGGGTACGCCGCTTCTACATACAAGCTGCCGGCTGTGTGCCAGCGACATCGTCATATATGGGCGTAGGTTGACTCTGCGTTCGCGATCATTGGATCCCATGCCGTGCTGTACTGTAGAAAATCGTCTCTATTTAGGGTGTTTTTGTTGATTTTTATTTCAGTGACTTCTTTCATTACACAATACCTGAAGCCGTTTCCGCGAGCCACGACGGATTTTTTGTCAAATTTTATCCGATGCCCGTTTTCTAACGCATACTCAGCTATACCAGATTTCTCGGGGTAGCGTAGGTGACACAACCTGTCATGCTCCTTCCTGCGTTGTTCCACAGTGCGTACTTTTTGCCCGACATAAGACTGACCACAGTCGCAATCACTTGACGCAGCTAGAAACCCGAGAGTCTTTCACTCAAAATATTCTGGAAGTCTTCGAATTCCACGGACTGATATCTCGCCAGTATCACTATCGATAACAGGCAAAAATCGTCGAGATTCTCGATACCCTATATGGATGAATTGCCTGTATACATAACTCAGTCTGTACGGAGTTCTCAGAGCGCGTGTGTTACTCGCACCTGGCCAACTTTTAAGTATAGTATATGTGTGAGAAAAAAAAGAACGTTTTTCATCTCTTATCAACAGCCCTGGGAGAGCCAGTCCTGACAAAACTCTACTATCTGGTGAGCAAGATGTATGAGACAGGCGAAATACCCTCAGACTTCAAGAAGAATATAATAATTCCAATCCCAAAGAAAGCAGGTGTTGACAGATGTAAAAATTACCGAACTATCAGTTTAATAAGTCACGGCTGCAAAATACTAACGCGAATTCTTTACAGACGAATGGAAAAACTGGTAGAAGCCGACCTCGGGGAAGATCAGTTTGGATTCCGTAGAAATATTGGAACACGTGAAGCAATACTGACCCTACGACTTATCGCAGAAAACAGATTAAGGAAAGGCAAACCTATATTTATAGCATTTGTAGACTTAGAGAAAGCTTTTTACAATGTTGACTGGAATACTGTCTTTCAAATTCTGAAGGTGGCAGGGGTAAAACACAAGGAGCGAAGGGCTATTTACAATTGGTACAGAAACCAGATGGCAGTTATAAGAGTTGATGGGCATGAAAGGGAAACAGCGGTTGGGAAGGGAGTGAGGCAGGGTTGTAGTCTCTCCCCAATGTTATTCAATCTGTATATTGAGCAAGCAGTAAAGGAAACAAAAGAAAAGTTCGGAGTAGGTATTAAAATCCATGGGGAAGAAACAGAAACATGGAGGTTCGCCGATGACATTGTAATTCTGTCAGAGACAGCAAAGGGCTTGGAAGAGCAGTTGAACGGAATGGACAGTGTCTTGAAAGGAGGATATAAGATGAACATCAACAAAAGCAAAACGAGGATAATGGAATGCAGTCGAATTAAGTCGGGTGATGCTGAGGGAATTAGATTAGGAAATGAGATACTTAAAGTAGTAAAGGAGTTTTGCTATTTGGGGAGCAAAATAACTGATGATGGTCGAAGTAGGGAGGACATAAAATGAAGACTGTCAATGGCAAGGAAAGCGTTTCTGAAAAAGAGGAATTTGTTAACATCGAGTATAGATTTAAGTTTCGGGTAGTCGTTTCTGGAAGTATTTGTCTGGAGTGTAGCCATGTATGGTAGTGAAACAGGGACGATAAATAGTTTGGACAAGAAGAGAATAGAAACTTTCGAAATGTGGAGCTACAGAAGAATGCTGAAGATTAGATGGGTAGATTACATAACTAATGAGGAGGTATTGAATAGAATTGGGAAGAAGAGGAGTTTGTGGCACAACTTGACTAGAAGAAGGGATCGGTTGGTAGGACATGTTCTGAGGCATCAAGGGATCACCAATTTAGTACTGGAGGGCAGCGTGGAGGGTAAAAATCGTAGAGGGAGACCAAGAGAGGAATTCATTAAGCAGATTCAGAAGGATGTAGGTTGCAGTAGGAACTGGGAGCTGAAGAGGCTTGCACAGGATAGAGTGGCATGGAGAGCTGCATCAAGCCAGTCTCAGGACTGAAGACCACAACAACAACATCAACAGGTGCAAACCGGGGGCATCTCTACGGGGTTCCCGTTCCCCTGCAGAGAATAGGCAGGAAAGCACATGCTGCCTAGTCAAGCTCTGGAGGTAATGGAGCAGAGTCAGAGGCTGGAGGTGTGGAGTCAGTGCGAGGTGCGGCCGCCCAGTGGAGGAGCAGGTGCTGTGCCCTCTGCCCGCTGGCAGGCGAAGCCGCAGACCAAGGCGGCTTGGCTCCGGTTACGCGCAGCTCGCTTTCCCCTGGCGGGCCCTGAAGCCTGCCACCGCGAAACAAATCGCCCAGAATAAAAAAAGACGCCGCAGTCGCCGCGCATTCTGTACCAACCACTCTTTTGTTGCAGGGACTGATAGCCGACCCTGACCGTAAATACGAGGGCTGATCAAAAAAGACGGTAAATGATTTTTTCATCTAGCTTCCATGATATGAAACTATCTGTACCATCAATATTTTAAAAGAGCAGGTTTTTATCTATAGTGTCCATAGGCGGCAGCACTTTTGTGTCGGTAGGCTGGTAGTAAAGCTCTATTTTGTAGACGCTTTGCGCATTTCGCGTGTCAGATAACGGAGGTGACACCAGAGGGGCAATACAGCGCAATAACATTGTTTTATTTTAAACTACACAGCCACTGAAACTAACGAGAAAGTTCAACAGGCGTACAGTGCCAGTATTCTGGCAGTTCAAGGAAGGCTGACTTACCTGTCTAAAGCAAGGTGCTTTCGTTTCTGCTGTGGCTGAAGTCAACATCAACGTAGCTGCTGTGATTTGTATAATATAGATTGCAGCAATCAGTCGTCCTTTTTAAATTTTGTTATGCAGATCTAGATTTCGGATAGAAGCTAGCCATTCTCAATGCACTATTATTTTCACTCAAAGCATGTTAAGTCCCTGTTGATCGGGCTACACCCACAGTTCATTGAATACTACTAGGCAGCGTGCTTTCTAGGAAGAGCCGGGCAACGTATTACTTCCTCTCACATTAGTTTCGCAATATTAGCACAACGAGAAAAGCGGAGAAATTAAGAGCTCATAATGGAGAAATAGAACAAGTAAAGGGGAAGTAAAGCGTACGAGAAGTACCCTCCGCCACACACAGTACGGTGACGCGGGAAGTGTAGCCAATACTCATACAGATGTTGATCTTCGGGAACCAGGGCAGCAGTTTTTTTCTTGCAACAGTGATGTCTGTTTTCTTACTCATTATAAAAAATCTTAAAACGGCCAAAGCCTTAACTTGGAGCTGGTCTCAGATTGTCCTCTCTGTTACAACCCGTCACCTAGTTGGCTTCAGTGAAACTGACGAATGGAATGCTTATTCAGTCTTCAAGAAAGGTTTACAATGCAAAATGGGACACATCTGGAGGACCTTCCTCAGTTAAACCCATAACCTGAAATAAGTACCGAAGATCTTGTGTCAACCCTTCTTTACGTGGATACCACACGTTTTACAATAACATTTGTCAGTGAAGCAACTGAAATTAACAGAGAATTTAATTTCAAAACATTTAACATTTCTTTCACTGTATTTGTTATTTTGAAAGTTTTCCCTTCTGTACGTGTTGTATTTGTGTCTGTGATCCAATAAAACCGTTATTAATCGCAAACATCATATAACATTTGAGATGTTTTCTTATTCATTTCCTGAAAAAAGTACCATTCAGCACTCATACCATTCCCAATAACCACTCCTCAGTTACAAGAGGTTATAAAAATCCTTTTAGATAGTAAATTTACTATGCAAATAATTCTTGTATTTGTATGTCAAAATATCAGTGAGACTGGTTTTTCACCACATGTAATAAATTCCATTTAGTAGCTTTGTAACATAAAAAGCTGTTTAAAAAGTTCTCAATAACCTTACAGAATAAAATTTAATACTGATCAAAACTGGAAAAAGGTTCTATGTCTGAAACAAATGCTTGTTGAGTCATCGTTATCTGTCTACGAACACTGCAGGAAGTGCTCAATATGGTTACCATATCATGCAGTCTTACTTCTCCGAGAACCACTATCCTCTGAACTGGTCACATGCATGGGATGCTCGCTTCAGTAACATGTGCACGTTAGCGGATAGTGTGGAATACGCTAATGCATTCAATAGTTACCGCAGTAACAGTTCCTCTAATGCCATTCATTACATTCCTTGATAACTCATGGTGCATCCTAATCCTGAATCATTCTTTTTGTCAGATTGTACAACGAACATATTCCTCCCTCCCCCCCCCCCCCCTCCGCCTCAATTCGACACAGTATCTCTTAGATATAACCATCTAATCGTCAGACTTCTCCTGTAGCACCACATTCCAAAAACTTAATTTCTCTTATTGTCTACACTGTTCGTCGTCCACATTTTACTCCAAACAAATACTTTTTAAAATATTTACCATTTCCATAAAAGCTCTTCCTGCTTTTTCAATAGTGCATTTTTATATCGTCTTTAATTCTGTCATCGATACTCAATTTGCTCCCCAAATACCGAAACTCATCTACTACTTTTAATGTTCATTTCCTAATGTAATTCTCTAAGCATCTTGTGTTAAACTCAATTACCCTTGGTTTACCTTTGTTGATGTTCATTTGATAACATGTTTCAGGATACTGTCCACTCCGTTCAACTGATCATTGAAATCCTTCACCTTCCCTGACAGAATAGCAATGACCTTCGCAAACCTTAAAGTTTTCATTTCTTTGTCCTGAACTTTAAAATTACTTTTCCACATTTCTCCTTAATTTCTTTTTCTATTAGGCACTTGACAAAGTTTTCAACTTGCCTAAAGAAATAAAAGTCACACAAAATTAGTTTTAATGATTAAAATTAGCAAACAACCAGACAAAATTGGAAATTCAATACAAGTTAATTCAAATAGACAAGCCGGCAGGCGTGGCCGATTGGTTCTAGGGGCTTCAGTCTGGAACTGCGCGACCGCTACGGTCGCAGGTTCGAATCCTTCCTAGGGCATGGATGTGTCTGATGTCCTTAGGTTATTTAGGTTTAAGTCGTTCTAAGTTCTAGGAGACTGATGACCATAGTGCTTAGGGCCATTTTTTTTTTCAAATAGACATGTCTCTTCAGTGTACTACCTTTCGAATGTAATATGTATGAAATAATGTAATTAGTGTTGAAAAATATAAAGAAAAAAAGAGATGAGTGGGACTGAATACAGTAATCCAGCGATTACAGAGATCGACCGCTAACCATATAGCCGCCGCCAGCTCCTGTGCAGTGACGCAATGCAACGGTACATCATTGACGCGTAAAATTTCTCTTGCGATTTTCGCGATATCGCGTAAGTAATACGCCTTACTTCTTGCACATTATGATGTGTTAATAGACTGTTAAAAGTGTATAAAGCCTGAAGTAAATCTGTGATCCGAGCGTTGTAGCCTCTGTTTGTCAGTTAGGTAGATGTGGTTGTAACTATTTGACGGACAACTTTTGCGGACGATTTTTTTTCCTTATGACAAAATATTTTCTTTTTAACATAACATTTAATGGCAGTACACACAATGGCTTTAGAAGGTATTTTTTATACCACACTGGTCAAAGCTTTCACTGGGCTCATCTTTTTAACGCTTTGCAAATTCGACTTACCAGCAAGTGCACTATGTTGACCATATTCAGTAATAATCTCAGACACATAAACTGTTATAGATAGTTAATTGATGGGTGAGTACAAATTATTTACGATGACACTGTGTGTTTGGCCGAGATTCGAACCCTACTTTGTCTCGCGTCGGTAGTGCTCCTAAATGTTGGTCATGACGTCCGTGCAGATACTCGTACATCAAGAGACTTATTCCAATAAAAATGTAAATCTGTAGCAAAAATATCTTCGATGTCAGCAGCAGCCAAATACTACATTTGGTTGCCTTCCTTTATGGTCCCCAGTTCGATTCGGTTATTTATTTAATTTTTTGTAGCGCTTTTTCCCATTCTCGAAGGAGAGGTTTTTTTTCCAAAACGATGAGAGTTGACATCTTTCCAGAGTTCTGTTTTAATTTCGAAAGGTTGTGGTGTTTTCCCGAGGAACTGACAGCGTATTTAGTAATTGTGATGGACTGCTTGATTCAGTTTAGCGATTTCTTGTCTATTTCGAATTCACTTGGTGTGGAAAGCAGGTTTGATCTGGCCATGGAATCGTATGCTTTTTGAAAATCTATAAGTTGATAAGAAAGTCTTTTGTTGTCAACATGTAATGTGTGGTTATTGAGTTGAAGTTCAAGATTTGCAGAACACATGATACTTTTTATCGGAATCCTCCCTCATTTCCGCTATCTGTATAGATGTTTCTTCTTTTTGTTCTTCTTCTTCTTTCCTTCTTCTTCGTTTACGTATGAGCCGCTTAGGACTACCGTTTTTTCGACTCTTTCTCTTTTCTTTTCTTCCACGTTTCTCTTATAATTTCTCTATGTTCTCTCGCCTTTCTTACTCTAATTTGCTCCAGTCTTTTTCTCGGGTTTTTCATGGAAACTTTTGGATTCCTGTTTATTTGTTTCTGAATGACAGTAGTTCCTCAATACCTTGTGGAGTAATTTAGGGCTCGTCATATCCCTTCCAACTTCTTTGCACCACATATTATCCATTTTGAATTTACAAAAGTAAGTGAACATCCTTTTTGTTAGTCTATTGAGATTCGTCCTTTGGATGTGGCCATAGAAAGTTGTCTTTTCCGAATCATGTCTGTAACTTTTTCTAAATGAGTATAAAGTTCACTATTATTTGCTCTTTAACTGCCTCAAAATTTTTCTTAGTATTTTCTTTTCTGTGATTTTCAGTGCTTCCATCATCGCCTTTTTGTTCGGAGTTAAACACTCTGCAACATAAAGTAATTCCGGACGAATAACTGTAGAGTAGTGTGAAGGTTTGGTACTGATGAACACAGATTTCTTATTATATACGGCCTCGGTAAAGTAGTACTTCTTTTTCATCTTATTAACTCTTGCTTTAATGGCTTCTGTATAGATTTTAATAATTTCTAATTCAGCTTTTTTACGTGTCCTCTTGTTTCAAATTGCCTCCTTCATATATCCTGAATTAGGAGATCTTACTTCGGTTGTAATAGTTACTTCATTTACGCCTTCCTTTATGTAGTACGAACGGTTTCGAAATATCAGATTTATTTCCCATGTACACCTGCAGCAAGGAATGGAATATTAAGTTGACACAAAAACGTGTTAAAACATCCTCTATATAACATACGTTGTCAGTACGTTTATAGAATTAGATCGTAGTATATTAATCATTCTCAAAGGAGTACGTCAAGCATCACACGATAAATCAGCTTCTTGGACACCTATTGTAAGAAGAAACAAAGACATCACACGGTTATAATAGCTTCTTTACTTTTTGTGTTACGTGTGGGCTCTATACAACGCCTTTAGCATCCCATCGATGAACTGGCAAATGAAATCTAAGTAGATGATAAAATATTTATGTAGTACTAAGTGCAGCGCATCCTCTATAGTTGTTTCCAGGAAAGTAATCCTGGTTATTCAAGATTTTGCAACTGTGAATCCAGCACCCAACTTCAAGATTCAGCAAATTGAGCAATGAATTACTGCGACCCAGCGAGGTTGCGCAGTGGGTAGCACACTGGCCTCGCATTCGGGAGGACGACAGTTCAAACCCAAGTCCGGCCATCCTGACTTAGGTTTTCCGTGATTTCCCTAAATCACTTCAGGCAAATGCCGTAATGGTTTCTTTTAAATGGCACCGCCGACTTCCTTCCCCATCCTTCCCTAATCCCATGGGACCGATGACCTCGCTGTTTGGTCCCCTCCCACAAACCAACCAACCAATTACTGCGAGTAATTTGCCTTGTAAAAGTTCGCTGCTGCTATTTGTTTCTCTTATTGAATCTGAGGGTTTTTTTGTCATCTGTAACAATGTTTGATTAGCTGTTGCGTATTTATACAGCAGTAGCTCATTGAGGTCACATCACTAACTTCTCGTTTGTGTCACCCTTCTGCGAAGAGACCGTCACCCGCCTAGAGGCTGAAGTGGCACTCGTCAGAAGGGACACCGTGTCGGCCGCCATTCCTGCCTCTAATTGCGACACTCATCGCATTGCTCGATACGTGCCAGGCGACTCTCGGCGGTCAAACGCAAATTGCGGTGCGCCGAGAATACGGTGCACCGATAATGGTCTCGCCGACAGCTCTGAGTGCAGCGTCATCAGAGCGCCTGATGCTCCGTCCTGTTGGCTGCCAACAGTTTCTTTCTGCAGCGCCTTTGCTGGGACCAGTACACGGATGGCGGAAAACACCATCTGCACAACAGTCCGTGTAGAGCTGCTGTTGACTGCAGGGCTAACATGTGTTAACAACAGTCAAGTGCATAAGAGTATATTTTATTACAGTACTGCAACGTTCCTTCCCAATCCATTTACATATGGAGCATAAGCTAGGCTTTTGCTTCTGTTCTATTCTATGAGCGATTCCTAATATTAGAAAATATTCGTGGTCATTCCTCACTTATCGTCACCACTCTGAAAACCGATTCTTGGTATTTCTGAAGTACATTCTCGTTAGATACTAGGCGCGTCTTTTTTTTTTCAACTATTTGCTATTTTCAGGCCGGCCGCGTACGCCGAGCAGTTCTAGGAGCTTCAGTCCGGAACCGTGCGACTGCTACGGTCGCAGGTTCGAATCCTGCCTCGGGCATGGTTGTGTGTGAGGTCCTTGCATTAGTTAGGTGTAAGTAGTTCTAAGTTCTAGGGAACTGATGACCTCAGATGTTAAGTCCCAAAGTGCTAAGAGTCGTTTGAACCATTTTTTTTTTTTGCTATTTTCAGTTTTCTAGTATTTACGTTCAACAGCGGCTGTAAGCAAGACTGGTGACAATGAGGAAGACCGGGGCCAAATCTCTGCACAGTCATTCAGATTTAGATTTTCTATAATTATCGTAGATGATTTGGTAGTAATGACAGGCGGATTCCTTTGGTCGTCGTCAGCGAGACTTTGATCGCCTTCTTCTCCAAGAGAGATATCTTGCAACACACAATATTGCATTGTTCCTCAGTCTTCGGTAGCTAGCTCGAATCGCCGTGACCAAAGATTATTTTTGTCTGCATTCCCAAATCGACGATTTATTTGGGCCTCAGGATATGTTACAGTGGTTCTCTCTCTCAAACTTTTTCTCAAATACCAGGTCCAATGACCATTGTTTTAGAACAGGCAGTTAATTCGGAAAAAAATTTAATTTCAGTTTCTATTTCATAGCCCTCGTAAAATATTTCCAGTTTTTTGCTAATGTATAAATATATCTTCTTCATTTATGTTATATATACCTGAACGGGACTAATTAACGTGTCTCTATTATTTTCTTGCAATCTTCTTACAAACAAACAAGAAAGAATAATAAACAATAATAACTGTTAAGAAACGAAGTACGTCGTCTGAGCAATATCTTTCGCTGCGCTGCAGGTGTTAAAAAAAACAGCGTACGAAATTCAGTCTGCCACGACGCTCGGTCGCTCCTCATGAAAAAGAAAAAAACGAAAAATAGCAACCAGAATTAATGTCTTATGAAGCAAATATTAAACATAATAAATTAATAATGCAATAAGACACATTACGTATCAACTTTACGATAGACGTTACACAGCGTATCTAAATTTGGCCTCACCTGTGTTTACGCCAGCGGTAGTAGTATGAATATCAGGGTGAGAAATTTCTTGACATTACAGTCTTCTGTCAATCAATACCTTCATTTATTCAAGTTGTGCATTCAATTATTTTTTTTATTTCCAGTTCGCTTCAGAGCCTCTTCGTTAGCTATTCGATCTATCCACCTAATCTTCAGTATTCTTCTGCACTACCACATTGCAAAAGCTTTTGTCCTCTTCTTATCTGAAGAGTTTATCATCCACGTTTCGCTTCCGTACAAAGCAACACTTTAGGCAAATATCTTTATAAAAGACTTCCTAACACTTAATGAGCATTGCCTGTTTTAATTCGACTACATTCCATTACCTTTGATTTATTTCTGTTGATGTCATCTTATAACCTCTTTTTATAACCTCTTTTTAAGGCACTGCCCATCCTGTTCAACTGCTCTTGTAAGTTCGCTGCCGTCTCTAGCTGCATTATAATGTCGTCGGCGAACCTCAAAGTTTTTATTTCTTTCCTTGAAATTTAATTCCCTTTCCAGACTTCTTGATTTCATTTTCGTGGTTAGAGATAAGTTGGACTATGCTACTTTTCCATGGAGTGGGATATGTTTCAATCACGACGGAAAAATATCTCTGTTAAGACAGGTAGTGAGCCATCTTCAACATTGATGATAATGGTTATGCTGATGCTATCGTTGCCTATTGCTTTTGTTATTGTATTTTAAGTGGAGTCGGAGGTGTACTGATGTAGTGAACAGATAAAACTTCCTCCAGTAGATCGATTTTATCTCACGCACATACCACACCATTCCAAGTTACACGTGACAGTGGCATACAAAAGAATATTTCAGTACATAAAACGCACGTATATTAAGTTTTAGATGTGTGAGTTTGTGGTAAGCCTATAATGAAATCTAGGTTTCGCTAGTAGCTTACTCTTGCAGCGCTGAAGTTACCTTTCTAGTGAATTCGGTGGAGCCAAGCCTTAGCTCTCAAATTTTTGTGACGCATTGCGGAGTTTGCATGAGGATTTGCATACATACTATGGGTGTTCTTACGCAACAGAGGCCAAATACACGAAACTCAAAAATTATTTACGTTTTATATTAACTAGACAAAGAAGATGCGTACACTGTCCATAAATAAGTTAAACGCTGTTCATTAAAACTATATTTTTAATAGTGTTGAGGTCAGATCTATTGAAGAACAAAAATGGAGTTGTTTTTACGTTATTTGGCGCTTACAAAGACAATTAGACACAGCGAATAAAGTGAACAGGAGCTACACATTGCGGTCTACATAATGAATTGTTTGTACGCATTATTTTGTCGACCAAAAACCGTTTATGTTTTGAAATGTTTGGACAACATTTTACCTGTTCTTACAGTTCTCAGTCGCGTAGAAAATGTACCATGAAACCTTGTTCAAGAACATCGGTTATTAATTTTGCATTCTCCAATAATACATTCTACCATCCCTGCTAGTTCCTTAATTCTAATTCTATATTGCGACTTTTTGCGTTACGGATGCTATCTCGGAACCTCTCTTTCACCATTCGATACTTGGCTAAATGCAGTGACGGTGAGCTGGTGTTTTCTACAGTGTCAATACTCCTCCATTTGTCAGTGACGTCACCTTCTGTTATATTACCTTGACGTCCAGTGTGAATCGACTTTTATTTTCAAATATGCAGTAGTCTAAGAAGAGATTGTAGCTCCGTTAGATGCATGTGGCAGGTTTTTCAAAGCATTTCTGTGTCTGCAATAGACTTAACTTTCTTGGTTCAAATGGCTCTGAGCACTATGGGACTTAACATCTGTGGTCATCAGTCCCCTAGAACTTAGAACTACTTAAACCTAACTAACCTAAGGACATCACACACATCCATGCCCGAGGCAGGATTCGAACCTGCGACCGTAGCGGTCACGCGGTTCCAGACTGAAGCGCCTAGAACCGCACGGCCAGACCGGCCGGCTAACTTTCTTGTCAAGTGCTTTATGTTTCGCAAAGTGCTGTCAGTGTAATTTTCCCTAACTTATGGAAATGTAGTTTTATTCCTGATTTCCCGTTATTTTGTTCATGTAGCCCAATTTTTATTGAGTACGCCATATTTCTGTTGGTATAGATTATCTGGATTTCCGCGTTATAGGCTACGACGTAGTTTGCAGGAAGCTCAATGGTCAGGTAGCAGCAGTTGGCCAGTGCAGTGTTGCACAGTGCGGGAAGGAATCCAAGTTACGGGCGGGGGAATTTAGGGGCGTCGGGTCTTTCGTAACAGCAGGTGAGTAAGCCCGCTGCGGCAGGGTCCAAGTGCGGGTGGAGTGGCCCGCAGTTAACGATGCGTGCTGGCAGCCTCCTCAGCCGGACAGTCCCATTAAGGAAGGAAACTAGTGTTCGGCGTCAGTAGCACGCTCCGAATTTGACTGCGCACTGAAACGTACGATATGGTCTGTAGCAACGTAGGAAACAGGAAGTGTTCCAAGCTGCACTGTAACAGTCCCGTAACGAACGCAACGATACCGTGTGAAACGCAACGATACCGTGTGAACACTTTAAAACCGTTTCCTCTATTGAAAAGCGCTTTAATAATTCGAGATTAGACAATAACGAAATAAAAAAGCAAATAAAGCCAAAGTGAAAAAGACGTATTTATCAAGTTTCTGAACTAATCAATAGGATTATTGACCTGGCAATAAGGGAAACACTGCACTTTGTTGAGTTTCAGGAGGGGGAAACGTATTAAGCTGTTCGTAAACCGTTGGTAAACAAAGAGTGGTGCTCCAAGTATAACTACCATAGTTACAGTCTTCCGTCAGGAGCGGGTTGTTAACTGCCACTAGGTGCTCTTCAGCCTACACGAACTTTTAAAATTTCCATAAGTATTTTTCAAATATTGAAAAAAGCATAAATGAAAGGTTAAAAACATATAAACTCTGTTGACAGATATATCGTGATGTTCAGGATTTGAGGACTCTGCACTGCAGGTAAATGAGTAAGCCGCTATTCGCAGTAATTCTGGATGAGGAAAGTAACACACGCAGCACCCCTGCTGATGTTACTTGGTGCGTGTTTTTTTTGTTTTTTTTGTTTTTTTTAGTAGGATTGCAGAGAGAGTTTGATGTTGTCGGTGTTACGGACTTTAGATGTGGAGAGCATTTCGAACTCTGAGAGAACTGGAGAGGAACGTAACACTGATTTGTGGAGGAGAAAGGATAGGAAGGGCTGGTAAGTAGGACAGATTCCTGTACGGATTACTTTATCGTGAAGTAGCAGTGGGTTAAAGGTATCTTTGAACAGCATGTGGAGTTATGCAGGTGAAAAGAAGGTACAGAAACTTCCTGGCAGATTAAAACTGTGTGCTGAACTGAGCCTCGAACTCGGAATCTTTGCCTTTCGCGGAAAAGTGCTCTAGTGACAGACATGTAACCACGACTGAGGACCCGTCCTCACCGCTTTACTATCGCCTATGTTCGAAAAAAAAAAAAAATCAAGAAGGTACATGTTGGTCGCTACGTTACAGCGACGCACGTTATATGAGACGTGCAGACACGATGGGATTTTGGTGATAAACTTTACGGCATGCATACTGCTTCCGGAAGTGTTTTATTCATTTGAGGAAGACTAAGAACCTAACTTTTTGGCACAAGATACGTATATCGTAGACAGGGGTGTGTGGAACACGATATGAAGGGCATTACGTTCAAACACTTTTAGGAAGAGGTGCATAAATCCAAACAACATCGGAAAGAAACTTTAATAGGTATGAATGACTCAAAAAGATTTCTAGCAGTTTTAGGCAGTTTTTTGTTGGACATTTTATAGGGTTTCCAGATTAATTTTCAATCAAAGGTTTGTAGATGAAATCAACCGAAAACTTTGTCCTCGACGGACTTCAGAGAGAAGGGTATCATCAGTAGTGCCCCAGGGAAGTGTGATAGGACCACTCTTCTTTTGTATATACATAAATGACCTGATGGATAGAGTGGGCAGCAATCTGCGACTGCTGATGATGCTGTGGCGTATGGGAAGGTGTTTTCGCTGAGTGATTGTAGAATGATACAGAATAATTTATACAGAATTCCTTTTTGGTGTGATGGGCAGCTTACTCTAAATGTAGAAAAAAGTTAGTTAAAGCAGATGAGTGGAAAAAACAATCCTGTAGTGCTCGAATACAGTACTAACTGCATGTCGCTTGACAAAGTCACAGTGATTAAATACCTATGCGTGACGTTGCAAAGCAGTATAAAATGGAACAAGCACGTAAGGATGGCAGCATGGAAGGTGAACGGTCGAATTCAGTTTATTGGGAGGCTCATTTACAAAGGAGCCCGCGTATGGAACACTTGCGACTCGTTCTCGAGTAGTGCTCGAGCGTTTGGCATCCCACCAGCTCGGATTAAAGAAAGACTTCGAGGCAATTGAGGAGCTTGCTGCTAGGTTTGTTACTGGTGGATACGATTAACACGCAAGCATCACGGACATGCTTCGTGAACTCAAATGGGAATCCCTGGAGGGAAGACGACGTTCTTTTCGCGAAACAGTATTGAGGAAATTTAGAGAACCGGCATTTGCAGCTGATTGCAGAATGATTTTACTGCTGCTTATGTACATTTCGCGAGATGATCGCAGAGACAAGAGAGATTAGGGCTACAACGGAAGCATATAGGCAGTCGTTTTTCCATCACCCCGGTTACGAGTCCTGCGCCATACACCATACCGTGGCTTGCACAGTATTTATGTAGATGTAGATGTGAAGTGTGGTTTGCTCCTCTCTAGGGAGAAACTTAGCAGAAAAAGGAAGAGCGATACACTGAGATTATGAAAGTCACGTGAACTGCAAACTGAATTATTGTTACAGATATATATTTGTTTGCCCAGGCTATTTCAAGCTCTCCATTTTCCAGGTGCTCTGAGCACCTGGATGGTTGTGTGTGATTTCCACCAAAGCATAAGACTACACACAAGCGCCCTCTCCATCAGGCTTACATGTTGATTGTTCAAGTCGTAGCTGCACGTTTTCAGATACGACAGCCTTCAATAATAAAGCGTTCCCCTGATTATATATATATATATATATATATATATATATATATATATATATATATATATATATATATATCTGTTCTCTTGATCTGCATCTTCTTCGTCAACTCTTTTCCACAAAACTTTCATAGTTAACGCTACGTTAGACTACATCTTCTTATATTGTTAACAACGGTTTCTTCCGTGAATAGGATTCAATGAATTGTGGTGCATATCATCCATGACGTATCTTGCTTATACAGTTTCTTGAATGAACAATACGGCTATCAGTTCAACATACTACAGGGTATTATAAAGATCATGAAACGTTTTGAAAAAATCAGTACGGGTAAATGACACAACATAACGTTATACAAATGATACAGTATGTGAAAGACAATTTCTTAAAGTTGTGGCGGCAAGTTACTTTGGAAAACTGCCGATAGGGCCACCACCGAGTGTACTTGATGAAAATGGCAGCGAACCAGGCAGTGAAAGCTTTTTGTGTTTTTGAATTTGACCATTGTCAGTCGGTAGTAATTGTACTAAGAGTTCTCCGTGGCAAGTTTCACAAGACACCACCAGCTTCCAACAGCCCAGTGAAGTGATAAAAGAAATTCGAGTAAAATATTTCTTTATGCGAAACGAAATATTCGGACCGACCAGTAGTGTCAGAAGAGACCGTGGACCATGGGAGGGATATGGTGATATGACGTCCCACCTATCTAGCTAGTACAGAACTGAACATTCCTCAGTCAACAGAGTGGACAATTCTTTGTAAGCGTGTAAGAGTGAAGCCATAAAAATTTCAAATGCAGGATAGGTCGTGTTGTGGCCATAGATCTGGTACTACTGAGGTGGCCGCCACAGTCGTTGAACTTCAAGCCTTTCGATTTTTTCTTGTGGGGTTACATCAAAGATAGCATTTACGTTCCATGTCTATCACAGAACCTCAAAGGCTTGCGACACTGTCTCGCAGCAGCTGTTCCTATTGTCACTCCTGATCTGCTGCGTCGGGTATAGGAAGATTGGAGTACCGATTAGAAGTATAACGAAGAGTGGACACAGAACATTTATAAACATCATAAAAAATGTTGAGAGTTTGTCTTTCACATACTATATCATTTGTTAAATTGTTCTTGGTCATTTATCTGTACCGATTTTTTAAGTGTTTCGTGGATTTAATTGCCCATTATAATTGTATAGCCGGCAGCTGTGGCCGAGCGGTTCTAGGCACTTCAGTTCGGAACCGCGCGACTGCTACGGTCGCAGGTTCGAATCCTGCCTCGCGCGTGAATGTGTGAAGTCCTTAGGTTAGTTAGGTTTAAGTACTTCTAAGTTCTAGGGGACTGATGACCTCACCTGTTAAGTCCCATAGTGCTCAGAGCCATTTTACAATCGTATACCAGCATTCTCAGTATAAAATAATGTTTAGTTTATTCACCGAATATTTTTAGTGAAAGACGAATTGTACTTGGGTCCTAATATCTCGATATAAATGAGCTGAGGCTCTTGTAGCTAAATAGTCGATCTAATTACCTCCCACCTTCTAGATGCTGCTGAGAACAAAATGTGGCAATTGTTGTGTGACTTCTTGCATAGCAACTGCTTGGGAGCCGTCCAGCGAATCAAGGAGTGTTTGCGTGGTGAGCTGGGCGCCCTGGTACTCATCTTTTGGCGCTTACATGGGAGCCACATAGGAAAATGCCCGACTGGTACACCGCTCCTGCCTCAGAAAAGTAGCACCAAAATAGTCTATACAGGATTCATAAAGGGGTGGTGGTGCATATTTTCGTTCGTGCCTTACATTGAAGTTGCGTTTCGGCAACAAGAACATTTGGCCATGGAAAGTGAATATTAGTGAACGACCATCACATACTCATTTAAGATGTGAAAATAGCACGAAGGAAAAGGAAGAAGCAGAATTTTTGTGTGACTCTTTCGTCTTCAGCACATAATAAGTGACATGATTTCGAATTTAAAGACGAGCATTTTACCATAGTGTTGTACACTTAGCACCACTCTGTGGACATCCATATGTTTGAAAACAGTATAATGATCAGAGTATATAGAGAGGAGATATTTGAGTTTTAATTCAGTGAGCCTATCAGAATTTACTCATTGGTGGCTGGAGTGCTAGAAGGCCCGACAGCGCATTCCGGTGCAGGGGCGGCCAACGGTCCGCAACATCGTCAGTCAGCACGGCGTTCTACGCCTGTGGTGTCTGGAAAGTGGAGGAGCAGGCGCAGGGACATTGAAAAGGCACCTGAAGTAAAAGTTAAGGCGTAGTTTCCAAGGACGGACATCCCTTCACCTTGGTGCCTGTGGACTAGTCCATCAGTGTAGCCAGCCCAGGAGAAAAATAGTCCATTTTATTATAAGAGATAGTAGAGAATTCACGGCATTTTGAGAGTATTTCTAGAGTTTTCTCCATGTCAGTAAGTGGTACGGAAGTATAAAAGTACAAGCAGAGTTAATATTTGGGAAAGCGTAGCGTCTGGTGTCTTAAGCTGTATGCTGACAAGTCATTGTTAGAGATATGCGGCTGCAAAGTTGGACTGGACGGACGTGTACCAAGTGTCGCTCCATCCAGACTGAACAATAAGCTTTGACAACTCTGATACTGTGTTGTTGACGTTGCACATTAAAACCCTACAGACAATTGACTCTATACACTGAAGCGCCAAAGAAACTGGTATAGGCATGCGTATTCAAATACAAAGATATGTAAAAAGGCAGAATGCGACGTTGCGGTATGCAGCGCCTATATAAGACAACAAGTGTCTGGCGCAGTTGGTAGATCGGTTACTGCTGCTACAATGGCAGGTTATCAAGATTTAAGTGAGTTTCAACGTCGTGTTATAGACGGTGCACGAGCTGTGGGATACAGCATCTCCAGGGTAGCGATCAAGTGGGAATTTTCCCGTACGACCATTTTGCGAGTGTAACGTGAATATCAGGAATCCGATAAAACATCAAATCTCCAACATCGCTGAGGCCGGATAAAGATCCTGCAAGAATGGAACCAACAACGACTGAAGAGAATCGTTCAACGTGACAGAACTGCAACTCTTCCGCAAATTGATGCAGATTTCAATGCTTGGCCATCAACAAGTGTGAGCGTGCGAACCATTTAAGAAACATCATCGATGTGGGCTTTCGGAGCCGAAGACCCAGTCGTGTACCCTTAATGACTACACGATACAGAGCTTTGCGCCTCGCCTGAGTCCATCAAGCCTGACATTGTGCTATTTATGGTTGGAAACATGTTTCCTGGTCGGACGAGTCTCATTTAAAATTGTATCGCGTGGAGGACGTTTATGGATATGGAGACAACCTCACGAATACATGGACCCAGCATGTCAGCAGGGGGCTGTTCAAGCTGGTGGACGCCCTGTAATGACGTGGGGCGTGTGCAGTTGGAGTGATATGGCACCCCTGATACGTCTATATACGACTCTGACAGGTGACACGTATGTAAGCGTGCTGTCTGATCACCATCGTCCGTTCATGTCCATTGTGCATTCCGACGGACTTGGGCAATTCCAGTAGGGCACTGCTATACCCGACACTTCCAGAATTGGTACAGAGTGGCTCCAGGAACACTCTTCTAAGTTTGAACACTTCCGACGGCCACCAGACTCTCCAGACATGAACATTATTGAGTATATCTGGAACGCAGTGCAAGGTGCTGTTCAGAAGAGATCTCCACTCCCTCATAGTCTTATGGATTTATAGACAGACCTGCATGATTCATGGTGTCAGTTCTCTCCAGCACTACTTTAGACATTAGTCACGTCCATACCACGTCGTGTTGCGGTGCTTCTGCTTGCTCACGGGGGCCCTACACGATATTAGGAAAGTGTACCAGGTTCTTTGGTTCCTCATTGTAAATGTGTCTGACGTATTTTTCTGCTGGTGACAAACTGCTAGGCTTAGACGCAAGTACTTAACGAGCGAAGCTTATGTCGTGTGTAGCACATCACTTCCGTGTTTGAAGGTACGGTGGGCGCGTTACACGGCTATGCTGTTAACTACTCGGTTGTTCTGATATTGTCGTCGTTGTTGACTTCTTTGTCGCAACTCATACTTCTGTGGAATTTGTCAGCCTGGAGAATATCTAATTAATTATTTAACTATCATGGCGAGTTGTGGCAAGTCCCGTGTAGCAAAGAACGTTAACTGCACCTCCCCAATACAAATTAGCTGTGTTGCGGCATTTATAGAACACAAATTCGTACATCAGTGAAGTTTCTTGCGTGGTTTGTCTGCCACTGGTACAAGCACTCTCACGTGTGAGCAAGCTCTGTGAATTCTGATATCTGTAATTACGAATGTACGAAGACTTATTGAGAGGACACTGGACCTCCACAATACAGGTGTAATTGTATGTGTAAAAAAATAAAATTCCCCAAGTGGTGTTGTGTTGAAAACGTGTTTAGGCAGATTTCAGATGTTGGCGCGCAGTGTATTGAAAGAGCACCGAAGGTAAATCTAGGTGAGATAAAAAAATTAAAAAAATTAAAAAATTTAAAATGCCGCTTACTGTAACAGAGTGTTATATCCAACTGTATGTTGTCAATTAGGGAAGTTCTTTGAGTCGGCCGATGTAATAAAATTCGTTGCGTTCGTTAGTAATGCAATTATTGAATTCAATTTAAGAATTACAAATATTTCAAGTTTTATAGTGGCACTTTATATGGTTTTGTGTGATGAAAAAATATTAATAAAAATAACAGGTCTAGTTGTGTCGCAGTGCTTCTGTTGTTAATCAACCGATGAGCCCCAAAATTCAAGTGATAGGTACTACAAATCATCTTGCTGTGGCATCATCTGAACGTTGTCTACGTCTTTGGAGGGATCGGGAGGTGCTAGATGTTCCGCATAATATTTTTAGGTAATTGTTCCTTGATCAGCTGTAAAGAGTTTTAAATTTGAAACTTCCTGGCAATTTGAAACTGAATGGCAGGGTGGGGCTCGAAGCTGGAGCTTTCGCCTTTAGCAGGGACACTCCGCTGGAGAATGAAGAATCATTGTGAAAATAGCCCCTTCGCTGCAGCTGAGCCATTTCTCCTCAGCGTTCTTCCTTCCAGGCGTGTCAGTCCCGCAAGGTATAGAGGAGAACTTCTGCGATATGTGGATGGCAGGATAAGATGTAGAAGTGAAACTCTTAGAGGAGACTACGAGTGATTCCTGGATATCTCAGTTGCTAGAGCACTTAACCGTAAAAGGCAAAGGTTCCAGGTTATAATTCTGGTCCGGCACACAGTTTTAATCTGTCAGGAAGTTTAAATCAGCGCTTACTAAGCTGCAGAGCGAATATTCATTCTGGAATTTTGAAGTTCTTTACGGACAGCAGTCTATTCCATTTAAAGCATGTGTACAACTCTTAGAAGAAATGTTTGTAGTTGGAGCTGTATCAACATAGGGTTCAGCAGTTCTGTAAACAAGCACGTATGATCGTAGGCTTCGACAAATGCTGTGCTTTGCGATACTAGAATTCAGTTGTACGTAACAAGGTGTACAACATCAAAAAACTAGACGTAATGTTAACATCAGTGAAAGTAATAAGAGTACTATACTCGGCATAATCATCTTGAGAGATTCAGAAATTGTACAGACACTTAAGACAATTCTCATTTATCTTTCCGTCTTAGTTGCACATTTTTTAATTAGATTATGTGTTTAGATCACTTTGGATCAGCTTCAGATCTAAGAAGTTGCGTCACCAACATATCTTTCTACTCAGAATTACGTATCAATGAACTCTGATATGTAGTTCTGAATAAATAAGACGCAACTCCTTAGATCTGAAGATGACCCATAGTTATCGAAATATCGAAATATGTAATCTAACTTTAAAATGTGCAACTGAGACGAAACGATAAATGAGAACTATTTTAATATGGGTACGTCCTCAGCCAACCGCATCTTGGTGTAAGGTGCCTTAATTTTTTGCTGTCTGAGTGTGCTGTAAGTTGTACATTGCAACGTTGAAATAACACCGTGACTTAGTCACAGGTCAAAAACACAACTCGCGCTTTGCACAGATGACATCTTTAAAGGAGTTGATCAGGAGAATCATTTGGATGCCTGTTTCTAGACATTCGAAAATCATTTGACTATAACATGTATCTTGGATGGAGAGTCATCGTCAGATGTTGAAGTAATATCATGCGTGCCCAGGGAGCTTGCTGCGACCCTCGCTGTTCATGCCGTTTTTTAATAACCTGGCGAACAATGTTAATAGCAACGTAATACTTTACGCAGATGATGCAGTTGTCTACACTGTCCAGTCACATTAATTTGTGACCACCTGACAAAGAATTGAATAACCATCTCTTGTAGCGCAGACCGTTGCAAGAGTGCAAGACGTTCTGAACGAGAGTCAACGAAGTTCTCGGAGGCACTGACAGGGATGTGAAGCCATGGCGACTCCAGCGTCATCACCAGCTGCGCTAGGGTTCTCGGTTGAGGGTCCATGGGGCGAACCATCCTGTCGAGTTGGTTCCAAAGACTCTCCATTGGGTTTAAATCCGGGGATTTTGGTGGTCAGGGGTGCACAGCAAACTCATTCTGGTGCTCTTCGAACCCCGCATGTACACTGCGAGATGTGTGACACGTTGCATTATCCTGCTGGAAGATGCCGTCGTGCAGAGGAAAAGCAAACTGTGTGTAGAGGTGAACATGGTCCCCAAAGGTAGATGCATACTTGTGTTCATCCACTGTGCCTTCCGTAATGAGGATAGCACCCTTGGAATGTCAAGAAAACATTCCATAACGCTCCCTCCTCAGATCTGGACACTTGCGACGATCCAATGACCATCGGTCTGACGGAGCATACTACGTGATTCATCTGAAAAGGCCACCTCTCACCACTCAGTGGAAGTCCAGTTGCGTTACTGGCGTGCTAACTCCACTCCTCGTCGCTGAAGAATAGCGGGCAGTATGGGTACATGAGCCAGGCACCTGCTGCGAAGAGCCATACGCAGCAACGTTCCCTGAACGGTCACTGAGGAGACGTTTTGGTGGCCCCTTGGTTCGTCTCGGCGGTCAATTGCTCAACAGTTGTACGTCTTTTCGCCCGATCACGTTTCCACAACCGTCGTTCATCCCTGTCCTCTATGGCCCAGGTGCACCACAGTTGCCGGTCGCTGTGGCTGAGCGCTTCTAGGTCCTTCAGTCTGGAACCGCGCGACCGCTACGGTCGCAGGTTCGAATCCTGCCTCGGGCATGGATGTGTGTGATGTCTTTAAGTTTGTTAGGTACAAGTAATTCGAAGTTCTAGGGGACTGATGGCCTCAGATGTTAAGTCCCATAGTGCTCAGAGCCATTTTGCACCACATTTGCCTTGGCGCTGGTTTTGGATAGCGCCATTTTGCCATGCATGGTAAACTTTAACCGTGGCACCACATGAACAGTTTACAGATTTAGCCGTTTCGGAAATGGTTCCACCTTTGGCCCGAAAGCCATATCATGCCCTTCTGGACGTCAGATAAATCGCTCAGTTCCACATTACGACAAAGACTGCACTGTTTTCTGCGTCCTCCCGACGCACTTTATATACTCTCCACTGATAGTGCTGTCACCATCCGTTTGTGAGTGATCACTGCACGTTGACGTCGAACATAGGTAGTGGTCACATTAATGTGACTGGACCGTGTATAATGAACTAAGGGTCTAAAAAAGTTCCACAAATATCCAGTTAGATCTTGATAACATTTCAAATTGCTGCGAACTTCGGGAACTTGACCTAAATTTTCAGAAATGCAAAAACTGGAAAAGGTACTATCCTATGACTAAAATACCAGTGAGCTACATTTGGAGTCAGACAATTCATACAACTGCCTGGATGTGCCAATTTTTGCGCGTATGAAATGCAATAGCGATATAGGCTCAGGTTTACTAAAAGCAGCTGGCAGACTTGGATTCATTGATTGGATACTGGGAATGTACTGTCAGTCTACAAAGGAGTTTGCGTGTGGAACACCCCAACGACCTATCCTAGAATACTGTAGGAAACTACGGGATCGGACTGACACGGGACGTAGAATATACACACAGGGGGGCAAAACAAATGATCATAGGTTTGTTTGATTCGCGGAAGAGTGTCACGCAAATGTTGAATAATCTGAACTGCAGATGTTTGAAGGTAGACGTCAGCTATCTCGCTAAAGCCTAATCACAAAGTTTCAAAAAGCAGTGCCAAGTGAGGAAACTAAGGAAACGTAACAACCCATTGCGTATAGCTCAGGAGCGCAACAACAAAACTAGACAAAATTAAAGCACGTACAGGTTGATTCTTTCCGTGCTTTTTTTTTACGCTGCTGAAACGAAAAGAAACCCCAATACGTTGTGCCGAGTGATTATAATTAAACTTCGCCTTTTTAACATGTTATAACATGGAAACTAATTACCGTACGAGTGCCAAACTTGGTAGCATTAATGTCAAGGACATGGCGAAGAGAAATAATGCATAATCAGTTCAACTCAAACACTTTCAATGTGCTGCTACGGTACATCATACCATTGCATACCGATACCATTACTGCTACAAAAGGGGCTCAACATGCGGCCCATCGTTGTCCAGAAGGGTCTGAAAGCGCAGGATTACATTCTGCACAGCAAAACGAAGCAAGTCCATATGTACTCATGTTATCTCTCTTGATAGGCTGCGCTGTGACGCACGGAAATCATGCACCCCATACTCTGGACCTTAATGCTACCACGTTTGGTACTCGTACGATAATTAGTTTCAGTGTTATAACGTGTCAAATATGGAGGTTTAATTACACAGATCCGATACCTCAGAGCAGCTCGCCGAGTATGAATACAGCTGCAGATGTAGCTTTAGAATAATTTGATTAAAATGGCGGCAAACGATAATTGACATATGTAAAGGTACGATCGACAGCCAGAAAATAACCTAGTGGAATGGTTAAAGAAATATGAATAGAAAAATATTACAACCATTTTACATTGTTTCAGATTAAAAAACAGTCTTAGTTGCATTTAATTTATTTCAATAACGCGTTTCACCCTTTTAAGGCTTCATCTGATTATCTGCAAACAGGAAAACAACCCATTAACAACAAAACAGAGGGAAAGGCGTAGTCCTATCTTGTACAACTAAGCGAATAAATAAACTGAAATATACAGTCGAACTTACGAAAAAGTAACTGGATATAGAACTCACCCATCATAGAATGAAGGTGGAGCTAATTAAAAGAAAGGAAACAACAATAAGCCGTCTCGTGTAGAAAGGAGACGGAAACACTTTGCAAAAAATATTGTATATTACCTTGATCACACCAGCAAACTTTTCCATAGCAACACGACATATGACCACGGTTACAGAAGTACAAACGCTGTATCAGTTTTGTGCAGCACAACCGGTCCGTTTAAAGCTATCACGGATATGACCGTGATTACGGTATCGTACGGTGTTTTTTGTAAAGTGTTTCCTTTTCATTCATATTTGGGATGGCTTATTGTCCTACTTGCTTACTTACATTAGGTCCACCTCTCATTCTGAATGTAGGTCACGGGGTGTGCTTACATGCATACATTTAGGTCCAATTGTATCCACTCGTCTGGGCCACTTTTATTTGCCTCATCCTGTATATACAGGGAGCTTGTAAATTAATTATACAAAAGTAATCTTTAATTGTGAAAAGGGTAAATAACTTACAGAAATCTTTGCTGCAGCTGTGAATGCAGTATATCATCACCTTTTTCCCAGCCTAACACTGTTCGTTCCCGACGTTCTCGCTACGTGGGATGCGCAGATGAGTCATTCCAACAGTCATCATGGAGTCGTATAACGGCGCAGAGCGTGCGCTGTGTTGTTTCGGTTTCGTGAATCCGAATCCGTTGCTACAATTCAGAGACAATTCAGGACTAAATATCGCAAACCACCCCGTCAAAAACAAACTGTTATAATTGTAACAATCGTTTCACCGAAACTGGTTGTGTATCATGTAGGACACCGGTTCATGGTTGGCCAACAGTCTTTCAATTGAACACGTGCAGCAGTCTAACATTCATGGTTCGGGTACATGGCCATCCTTTAACACTATCTAATGCCTCAACTACAACATGTTATCGTCAAAGAACTTATTTTCTGGCAAGATGGCAGGCCACCACATTGTCATCACGAAGTTGTCGCGGATCTCCGCAAGAACGTGCCAATCTCAATTGGACGTGGTGGAACAATAGCCTGGCCACCATGATCATCTGATTTACCCCCAATGGACTTCTCTTTTCGCTTGTGGGGTTGCGTTTAAGAGTGTGTGTTCCTCTGCTTCCGGGAAACGTCGATGAGCTGCGATAGCGGATAACACAAGCAGTTTCCACCACACATCAAAACTATTTTAACAGGATGTGGCAGGAATCTGATTACAGATGGGACCTTTGTCGTGTTACAAAAGGTAGCCAAAGTGAACTTTCGCAAATTAATCTTGAAGATATACTGCATTCAGTATTGTATCAAATATTCCTGTGAGTTATTTACGTTTTTCGTAATTAAAGGTTATTTTTGTATAACTAATTTATAAACACACTACATCTCAGTTCATTTATTCACGTAGTTGTAGGCAATAGGACCATGCCCTTCCCTCTAAGTGTTCTAAATGAATTTTTTCCCTGTTTTTTAGACAGCCAGATGAAGCCCCTAAAGGGGGCTCTTCAACCCAGACTGTTTTTAGAACTGAAATAACTCCAAATGGTTGCTGTACCACCCGGTCAGAATGGAATGGAATAAATTCTTCTTTTTACGTTGCTTTTCTCCATAGCGAGTATTCAGATTTAAGTATTTAGCGCCTCTCTTAACGCA
Source organism: Schistocerca piceifrons (assembly GCF_021461385.2). Taxonomy (NCBI): domain Eukaryota; kingdom Metazoa; phylum Arthropoda; class Insecta; order Orthoptera; family Acrididae; genus Schistocerca; species Schistocerca piceifrons. The sequence goes on along the minus strand of NC_060139.1, from coordinate 397,633,838 downwards.
TTGACAGTTTCCCTACCGGTGCAGACCGCAAACGTCTCAACAAGCACATAACTTGTGTCACCTCTGTCGTTCAGTCATATAATCATTCTAAACACTCCGAGAAATCTGCGAAAAGTTGTGTGACAGCTTGATATTTGAAGCGCTTTTTTATGTCAGTTTTGTGCACCAGTTTGTTGCTGATTAGAAACGGATGGCTGCATCTGTCTGTATGATGAACGTTTGTTATTCCGTTCGTAAAGAAACGTTACCACTGAATCGTGACATTTGGTCCGTATATAGCACAGATTTAGTGAAGAATGTCATCAGTTTTGAAGTTTCGTTGTCATAAAAAATTCATCCACGAAAGTGGTACACCGACACAAACGTAAAAGGCGTTGTTAGCCGGGAGACCCCAAACGGAAGGTTCAGAACCTTTCCTTCGTTGTGAGAGTTGTGTGTTTAAATGTATTGTGCTGTCGTGTTTGTGTTGGATGATGAGAGGAGAGAGACGGTGAAATCCAGTGCCGGCACAGTGTACTCCTCCCGAACAGCACCAAGTGAGCCGGGAAGCTAAAAGTTCCCCTCAAACGGACGGACCACCACCACTAGTGTTACATTCCCTCACTTCATGAGACAGCGCGGAGAGCTTTAGTATTAAATCCAGGAAGTTGGCGCAAAGTCTAGTGATCAGGAACTTCATGCCACCACCTTAGCCGTGGCAAGCTGGCATGTATCGTTAAGATCGATTGTGGTCGAGCTAAGCTATCTTTGCTTTTCGCGTGTCTCATCTTCCGGGTTGGCGGGCGAAGCGATTGGGTTGTTAGCGTTCGACGGGTAACCCTCAAGATCTCGCGACATTCGCTGGGAGATGAGTGTCAACGGCTGCCGAACGAGCGTAATGACCGTTATATGTTGTGGCGTGAAATTGGTAGGGCGTTTTGGCGACATGGGCAGCTTGGAGATACAAGTTCTGTGACTTCGCTGGGAACAAAATATGAAGTGAAGCGGTGGAACCCACTCCTTCGTATTGTGTACGTGATATGAAGTAAGTAGTCGTATTTGTGTTTTGTTGACCGACGCACTCAGAGGCATATAAATTTTATTATTATGGTGAGGCTTTCATAGTCTAACTTTAAGATGGTGTGGAAGAGTTCAGTTGGCCTAGTTAAATGGTGGCCGTTATTTGAAAGTTTGCTCAGAAGTTTTACTAGTGCTCTGTGTATCTTGTAATCAAATGATTTTATGTTGACGTTTTCAAAGTCTGCACTCTATTAATACAGTTGTCCATGTGTAAAATGCTTAAGGTCAGAGTTGCGAATTTGTCAGTAGTGTAACGTGTCCCTTTACACGCTTATCAATATATCGAGTCAAAGGTTCTGCCGAGTGTTTCTATGTTTCAGAGTTGTTGGAATGTCTTTGTGATTCGCGCAAAAACCTTTGACTGTGCCAGCATCTTGGCGGGGAGTGAAACGTCATCCGAGGTCTAGGCCTGGCAGTGTTTAAAAACACTAGGAGTTGTTCACATACCGCCTTCCAAGGTTTAATATTTATTTTCCTTCCGCCAAGAATGGTTAAGCTCGTTGACCCGACGGGAACCGATGCTTTCAACGAGACAAGGCCGGTGGCGGCGAGAAGGTAACGAAAACGAACACTACAGGTACTAACGTCAGTGCTCTCTTATGTACGAGGGCTATCGACAAAGTAACAGTGTTTTGGTCTATCGCGGTGGTGAGCAGGGCAACAGGCGCTATCTTGATGCCATAACGTTCCTACACTCTGTAAGCATCCAGCGTGTCGTCTGTGCCTGGTACTTTGCTGTCTTTTTTTTTTTTTTTTGGTCATCAGTCTACTGACTGGTTTGATGCGGCCCGCCACGAATTCCTTTCCTGTACTAACCTCTTCATCTCAGAGTAGCACTTGCAACCTACGTCCTCAATTATTTGCTTGACGTATTCCAATCTCTGTCTTCCTCTACAGTTTTTGCCCTCTACAGCTCCCTCTAGTACCGTGGAAGTCATTCCCTCATGTCTTAGCAGATGTCCTATCATCCTGTCCCTTCTCCTTATCAGTGTTTTCCACATATTCCTTTCCTCTCCGATTCCGCGTAGAACCTCCTCATTCCTTTCCTTATCAGTCCACCTAATTTTCAACATTCGTCTATAGCACCACATCTCAAATGCTTCGATTCTCTTCTGTTCCGGTTTTCCCACAGTCCATGTTTCACTACCATACAATGCTGTACTCCAGACGTACATCCTCAGAAATTTCTTCCTCAAATTAAGGCCGGTATTTGATATTAGTAGACTTCTCTTGGCCAGAAATGCCTTTTTTGCCATAGCGAGTCTGCTTTTGATGTTCTCCTTGCTCCGTCCGTCATTGGTTATTTTACTGCCTAGGTAGCAGAATTCCTTAACTTCATTGACTTCGTGACCATCAATCCTGATGTTAACTTTCTCGCTGTTCTCATTTCTACTACTTCTCATTACCTTCGTCTTTCTCCGATTTACTCTCAAACCATACTGTGTACTCGTTAGACTGTTCATTCCGTTCAGCAGATCATTTAATTCTTCTTCACTTTCACTCAGGATAGCAACGTCATCAGCGAATCGTATCATTGATATCCTTTCACCTTGTATTTTTATTCCACTCCCGAACCTTTCTTTTATTTCCATCATTGCTTCCTCGATGTACAGATTGAAGAGTAGGGGCGAAAGGCTACAGCCTTGTCTTACACCCTTCTTAAAACGAGCACTTCGTTCTTGATCGTCCATTCTTATTATTCCCTCTTGGTTGTTGTACATATTGTATATGACCCGTCTCTCCCTATAGCTTACCCCTACTTTTTTCAGAATCTCGAACAGCTTGCACCATTTTATATTGTCGAACGCTTTTTCCAGGTCGACAAAGCCTATGAAAGTGTCTTGATTTTTCTTTAGCCTTGCTTCCATTATTAGCCGTAACGTCAGAATTGCCTCTCTCGTCCCTTTACTTTTCCTAAAGCCAAACTGTTCGTCACCTAGCGCATTCTCAATTTTCTTTTCCATTCTTCTGTATATTATTCTTGTAAGCAGCTTCGATGCATGAGCTGTTAAGCTGATTGTGCGATAATTCTCGCACTTGTCAGCTCTTGCCGTCTTCGGAATTGTGTGGATGATGCTTTTCCGAAAGTCAGATGGTATATCGCCAGACTCATATATTCTACACACTAACCTGAATAGTAGTTTTGTTGCCACTTCCCCCAATGATTTTAGAAATTCTGATGGAACGTTGTCTATCCCTTCTGCCTTATTTGACCGTAAGTCCTCCAAAGCTCTTTTAAATTCCGATTCTAATACTGGATCCCCTATCTCTTCTAAATCGACTCCTGTTTCTTCTTCTATCACATCAGACAAATCTTCACCCTTATAGAGGCTTTCAATGTATTCTTTCCACCTATCTGATCTCTCCTCTGCATTTAACAGTGGAATTCCCGTTGCACTCTTAATGTTACCACCGTTGCTTTTAATGTTACCAAAGGTTGTTTTGACTTTCCTGTATGCTGAGTCTGTCCTTCCGACAATCATATCTTTTTCGATGTCTTCACATTTTTCCTGCAGCCATTTCATCTTAGCTTCCCTGCACTTCCTATTTATTTCATTCCTCAGCGACTTGTATTTCTGTATTCCTGATTTTCCCGGAATATGTTTGTACTTCCTCCTTTCATCAATCAACTGGAGTATTTCTTCTGTTACCCATGGTTTCTTCGCAGCTACCTTCTTTGTACCTATGTTTTCCTTCCCAACTTCTGTGATGGCCCTTTTTAGAGATGTCCATTCCTCTTCAACTGTACTGCCTACTGCGCTATTCCTTATTGCTGTATCTATAGCGTTAGAGAACTTCAAAGATATCTCGTCATTCCTTAGTACTTCCGTATCCCACTTCTTTGCATATTGATTCTTCCTGACTAATGTGTTGAACTTCAGCCTACTCTTCATCACTACTATATTGTGATCTGAGTCTATATCTGCTCCTGGGTACGCCTTATAATCCAGTATCTGATTTCGGAATCTCTGTCTGACCATGATGTAATCTAATTGAAATCTTCCCGTATCTCCCGGCCTTTTCCAAGTATACCTCATCCTCTTGTGATTCTTGAACAGGGTATTCGCTATTACTAGCTGAAACTTGTTACAGAACTCAATTAGTCTTTCTCCTCTTTCATTCCTTGTCCCAAGCCCATATTCTCCTGTAACCTTTTCTTCTACTCCTTCCCCTACAACTGCATTACAGTCGCCCTTGACTATTTTGCTGTCTATGACGTGTTAAAATGTCCGCTGCAATAGAAAATTCCATCACTCGTGAGGTGCGTTCTGTTATTAGGTTTTTGTTAGGAAAAAGCTGCATACTAGTTGAAATTTATCTCTACCTTTGTGAGGCTTGCGGAATGCGAGTAATGAGTGAAAGCCGATGCAACGATTTTAAAAACGGTTGTAACAATGCTCACGAAGGTGACCACAGTGGTATTCTTAGACTAGTAACTGACGAACTAGTGATGAAAATCAACAAAATTGGTGAAAATTTTCACTATTACAAAACTTTTGCAATATTGTCCCCAAATTTCACGGAGATTGGTGGATGAAATTGTGTCAGAGAAGCTTAGTTACCACAAATCTTGTGCTACGTGAAAATTTTCACTATTACGAAACTTTCGCAATATTGTTCCCAAATTTCACGGAGATTGGTGGATGAAATTGTGTCAGAGAACTTAATTACCACAAATCTTGTGCTAGGTAGGTTCCCAAAATCCTAACGAAAGACCACAAAAACAGACTGGCAATAGCACTGAGCTACCCTGAAGATTATGAGAAAGCCGGCCGGGGTGGCCGAGCGGTTCTAGGCGCTACAGTCTGGAATCATGCCACCGATACGGTCGCAGGTTCGAATCCTGAATCGGGCATGGATGTGTGTGATGTCCTTAGGTTAGTTAGGTTTAAGTAGTTCTAAGTTCTAGAGGACTGCTGACTGCAGCAGTTAAGTCCCATAGTGCTCAGAGCCATTTGAACCATTTGATTATGAGAAAAAGGGTAGCAAAGTTATCGATCGTATCGTAACTGGGGCGAGACTTGGATGAAGCACGTCAACTGTGAAACAAAAAGGCGGTAAATGGAATGGGGACACGCAAGTTCTCCCAAGAAACAAGGTAAGGTTAGCAAATACTGTCAACAGAAAAGATCATGGCAACTGTGTCTGGACTTTCTTGGGATTTCCTTGAAAGTGACAACAATTATCTCAGAGAGGTATTGTCAAACACTGAAAAAGTTAAGGTGGGCGATACAAATAAAGCGCGAGGGAAAAATTAGCGAAAACTTTTGTTTTTTCCGCAACAACGCACGTCCACACGCGGCCAATCATACCCGAGACCTCCTGTGGGGTTTTGGATGGGAAGTGTTTTATCATCTACCATACAACCCGGGTTCGGCGCCGAGTGGGTACCACCTGTTCCCAGCAGTGAAGACATGGCTCGCTATACAAAGCCCTTACAATGACGCCGAACTGCATGCTGGTATAAAGCAGTAGTTGCAATCGCAGGCGGCAGATATCTACAAAGATGGTACTTAAAAACTTGTGCCACGGTATGATAAGTAGTTTGAAGGGCAATTATGTAGAAAAATACCATGCGAGTGTACCTTTAAAATGTTCATAACACAGTTTGGTTTATCCATATTGTTTACTTTTTAGTTCAAAACGTATGTTTCCTTCTGGACAGCCCTCGTATAAGCAGTGTCGACAGCTTTAAGCAGCAGAAAACTTCATTCCGTCCCAAAAAAAGCTAGTGATTTTTATTTGGTGGAGGCCATTTAGCCGCTCGAGGTCAACTGAGAAGCTACTTGAAGCAGAAGTTGGCTGCCCACGTTTAAAAAATCGGTATTGACTGCCTGATAAGGGTGAGCATCTGATGCCTCTACGTTATTGCCCCCTAATGACACATTTGGTGTTTCATGACGCAGCGACCATTTGGCGGGCCGGCCGGTGTGGCCGAGCGGTTCTAGGCGCTACAGTCTGGAACCGTGCGGCCGCTACGGTCGCAGGTTCCAATTCTGCCTTGGGCATGGATGGGTGTGGTGTCCTTAGGTTAGTTAGGTTGGCGGCCCCGGGAATTAGGTCAGCAGCATCTGTTATTATCATGCCAAAGATAAACTATTGCCGATACATGCCAGTCAGTGGTTGCACCATTGGTAGCCTGCAAATACACTCCTGGAAATGGAAAAAAGAACACATTGACACCGGTGTGTCAGACCCACCATACTTGCTCCGGACACTGCGAGAGGGCTGTACAAGCAATGATCACACGCACGGCACAGCGGACACACCAGGAACCGCGGTGTTGGCCGTCGAATGGCGCTAGCTGCGCAGCATTTGTGCACCGCCGCCGTCAGTGTCAGCCAGTTTGCCGTGGCATACGGAGCTCCATCGCAGTCTTTAACAATGGTAGCATGCCGCGACAGCGTGGACGTGAACCGTATGTGCAGCTGACGGACTTTGAGCGAGGGCGTATAGTGGCCATGCGGGAGGCCGGGTGGACGTACCGCCGAATTACTCAACACGTGGGGCGTGAGGTCTCCACAGTACATCGATGTTGTCGCCAGTGGTCGGCGGAAGGTGCACGTGCCCGTCGACCTGGGACCGGACCGCAGCGACGCACGGATGCACGCCAAGACCGTAGGATCCTACGCAGTGCCGTAGGGGACCGCACCGCCACTTCCCAGCAAATTAGGGACACTGTTGCTCCTGGGGTATCGGCGAGGACCATTCGCAACCGCCTCCATGAAGCTGGGCTACGGTCCCGCACACCGTTAGGCCGTCTTCCGCTCATGCCCCAACATCGTGCAGCCCGCCTCCAGTGGTGTCGCGACAGGCGTGAATGGAGGGACGAATGGAGACGTGTCGTCTTCAGCGATGAGAGTCGCTTCTGCCTTGGTGCCAAAGATGGTCGTATGCGTGTTTGGCGCCGTGCAGGTGAGCGCCACAATCAGGACTGCATACGACCGAGGCACACAGGGCCAACACCCGGCATCATGGTGTGGGGAGCGATCTCCTACACTGGCCGTACACCACTGGTGATCGTCGAGGGGACACTGAATAGTGCACGGTACATCCAAACCGTCATCGAACCCATCGTTCTACCATTCCTAGACCGGCAAGGGAACTTGCTGTTCCAACAGGACAATGCACGTCCGCATGTATCCCGTGCCACCCAACGTGCTCTAGAAGGTGTAAGTCAACTACCCTGGCCAGCAAGATCTCCGGATCTGTCCCCCATTGAGCATGTTTGGGACTGGATGAAGCGTCGTCTCACGCGGTCTGCACGTCCAGCACGAACGCTGGTCCAACTGAGGCGCCAGGTGGAAATGGCATGGCAAGCCGTTCCACAGGACTACATCCAGCATCTCCACGATCGTCTCCATGGGAGAATAGCAGCCTGCATTGCTGCGAAAGGTGGATATACACTGTACTAGTGCCGACATTGTGCATGCTCTGTTGCCTGTGTCTATGTGCCTGTGGTTCTGTCAGTGTGATCATGTGATGTATCTGACCCCAGGAATGTGTCAATAAAGTTTCCCCTTCCTGGGACAATGAATTCACGGTGTTCTTATTTCAATTTCCAGGAGTGTATCAATTTCAGATACTTCCTATAGCTCTGTAGACTAATCACATCACGCATTTACAAATTGTTCTCACGTAGTGCTACACATAAAGCGGTCCGTATATCCAGGACGATTAAAAATTAATTTCAGTCAACATACTAAAGTTTCGAAACACATTCTTAAATGTCAGCTGGCGAAATTCAACGTTGTGTCGGGCAACAATCAAAGGAAAATCGTGCTGTTTGATGTTTTGTAGAAACACAGACGTCACTGGAGAAGGCACTTCACGTGCTCCAGTTTTCGAAGCGTACATCGATTGCTTAAAAAAGTGCACGTTCATCTGAAAAAGCGCCGGTCGTCTTTTCACAAAAATGTTGAGCATAGTACAGATCCATTCGCATGGAGCACGCCGGGAAAACGTAACTTCTGAAAGAATAGCACGGGTGCCCCTAAACACAGTCTGCCTGTGAAGACACAACCACCTATTTCGATAGCCATGAACGCGTAAAACCAGTAATGAAAATGCAGTGCCAATGATTGGGACACAATCGAAAGATACAATTGTAGTTGTATAGATACATATACTGTACAACATAAATAAGAGAAAAGAAAACTTTATGTAAAATGAATACCCAAATTTGCGAAGGTGATAATTGAAGTTTGTAAGAGGTATGTGCTGCCTGCGATATGTAAGCTATAAGAGAATCTGAGACCAAAGAGCAGTATTGACTGTAGTACGAACTGTGTAGCAGTAGCAGTAAGTTGTTGCTAGCGAGCAGTCGCCTGTCTGCGCTTGTCAGTCCAGTCTGGTGTATCGTGTTGGCTGGGCCGGTCGCGGTGCAGCGATGCCCGAGCCTGAGTATTATTGTATAAGGTAAAAAGCAGCCTCGCGCATATCTAGTAATGTTATATGAAGTCCCGTGTAAATCTTTTAAAAATGTCCTAATAATAATCTTCGTGATATAAAGTAATTTCTAACAAACAGTTATTTCAATTTAAAGATTTACTAATTTCTTCAATCCATGATCATTCCTATTGTTGCAAAAGAAAAATCAGTTGCTTCCTTTCATTAATGACAAATCTATCGGCCAGCATTGCACAGAGCTATCCCGGAAAAAATTTATATAAGAGCAGATATATTCGCCATTTTTATTGAGGTAAGAATTTTTCCTTTTTTATTCAGAATGATCTTACAGGGCCACGACGCAGCGCTGCTGTCGTCCAAATTCTACCAGGTTACTGAATTTATTTTTTATTACGAGGTTTAGGAATTTTTCTGTTTCGAGCTTACATTAAATGGGAAACAAATTTTGTGTGGAGGTTAAATGTGAATGAATTTCTGTAGGGAGGTTATAAATGGGAACCAGTTTTGTTCTGAGGTTACACAAAAATTAGAATCGCTATCCATAATAATTATTCAATTACAATTTTTTTTTGGGGAGGTTACACTTGGCGACATCTGGCCAGGATCGTACTTCTTTGTGAATCTCTGAGAAGTAGTCATATATCTACTCTTATTTACTTAAATGTAGTTTGCATCTGGCGCAACGCATTTATTAATTTGTCACTCTTTCTTTCAAAGATCATCGTCAATTTGTTGCTCTTTGTTGTAATTGTGTTTGTTCCATTTTTGCTGTGTCTTTTTTCTTTTTGTAGAGCAAAGAAATTCAATTATGTCCTCTGTTAATTTAACGACAATTGATGACGCAGCACATTCCGTTACAATGAACGCTGCCCAGTTTGACACACCTGATTTGCAAAATGTACGTAACGAACAGATAATTGTTTTTAACGAAGGTGAACAATATTCACAAAACACGTCAAGTTTATTTGATTCCGATGTAGTGGCCAACAGTGCACATCCGATTGGCAAACCTTTTTGTGAACCACAGAATAACCAAATGGTTACACAAAACGTGACACATGCAGATACACCATCACACAGTACAGACAATAGAACCGCTAATTTTGGCTTGGATCAAGTTATCGCATTATTACTACAAATGAATGAAAAACTAGATAACCATTGCAAACAACTTAATGAAAGTTTCAAACAGCGGAATCAAAATCTCGACAACCATTTCAAACAACTAAATAAAAAAATAGACAATCAGCACAAACAATTTAATGAAAAACAAGACAGCTATTTCAAACAACTGAGTGAAACACTAGATAACCATTATAAACAACTTAATGAATCGTGCAAACAATTTAGTGAAAGTTTCAAACAGTCGAACGAAAAACACGACAACCTTAATGAACAGAATAAACAACTTAGTGAACAGATTACAGCCGTTTCTGTGCAACGTTATGATACTAAAGAACAATTACGTGAGGATACTAAGACTTGTGCTAGGAACAGTAGTGAAGAAATTGGATCTGTTGCACAAGACTTAAGAAGTACACGTGTAGCGACAATGAAATTACTTAGAGATGAAATTAGTGCAGCCACTGAACAATGTTCAGAAAACGCAACACAGATACGCGACGAGTTTAAATTAATGTCACCAGAAGTTTCACGCACTCTGGATACGGAAGTCGATAAGAAATTTGAACAACAGATCAGTCAAATTGACGAACGTTTTAAAGTGACAGAAATGAAAAATGTTTCAGCCTTTAACACATCACAGCATGCGCCACATTCCGAACATTTGTCACACTCACACAGCCAGTGTAACTTAGGTAATTTACAGAGACCATGTGACTTAAAATCCAAAGAGACACAGACAAACAGATTCTCATACAATCCTGAACCTGTTCAGACATACAGAGACGATAATTTTGATTACAAGCATTTTCTATCCGTGAGAAAATTTAAGGTATTTAAAAATGACAGAACACAGATTCACCCCTTGGATTGGATACGACAATTTGCTTTTTTATTTCCACCAGCTTGGCCTGTAACGCAGAAACTAGAATTGGACTGGATACAACAATTTGTTTTTGAATTTTCACCGGCATTGCCTGTAACACAAAAACTAAAGTTTATTTGCAGCGCGTAAGTGACCTCAGGGGATTCATTACACTTCGATGAATATGTGCCGTAGCGTGCACAGGGCCCCGAGCCGTAGTAGTGCTATTTCATCTTTAGTTTTCTGCACTGCTGCCTTCTCTTCTACTATCCTTTATATCTATCAAAACAGCTCTTCAACTATCGATCTATCTAGGATTAAGGATGAGTAAAGAAACCCGATATGACAAGTTTTACCGAAAGTGACAATTTTCATTAGACACTCGCGAAATGACAACCACCAGAACTTTAATAACTGACAAAATGTTAATCATCAGTATGTACAAAATTGTCAGCAATCGCAGACACATTTTTGGCTACAATAGAGGGTTCTCTCCGCAACAGCATCAAAACCAGTCGGTTAGCATACCTAACCAACAATGTAGTCTGCAAGGTCAACCAAGCTTTAATGTTTCGCCGCCTACACGTATAGCGTCGGCTCCACCAAATAGTAACGCACAGCAACAAAGAAATCAGTACGTACAGAAAACACATCATTTCAATTCCTATCGCAACGCGCCATATAGCAATGACTATCATGAATATCATGACAGACGTAAAAATAATGAGCACAATTTTCAGCCTACATTTAATAACAGTCGGTCTTATCAGCAGCAAAATCATCCGCAACAACATATTATCATGAATGAACCAGACAGTAGATATCATCCCGAACGTAATACGTCAGGAAGAAATAACAGAACAGTACAAATAGTGGAAATGCCACAGCATCCTCCCGAAAATAATAGCACGTCAGATAGAATTTGACTAGATACAGTACAGGTTGCATCTTCCAGCAACGCAAGCAATACTTCAGATACGCAGAATCTTGCTCACGAAAATGTTATTACTTTTGACGACATCCGAGACACTCTTTTGCAGGAAAAACCAGTTATTCAAAAAACCATTTCACACCCTGTCATTGAAGTAAAGATTGGATCATCTAAACTTTCAGCAGTAATCGATTCTGGATCACCTATGTCAGTTATAAATGAGGAAACTTTCAACGAATGTAACAAAGAGAATACTTATCCTACGTTACCATTAGGCAAAACTAAAGTAAAAGGAGCAGTATCTGGTAAAGGAGTAGACGTAAAATTACAGACACATTTATCATTTTGTATTGCAGGTCATACATTTCACTCAAATTTTGGATTGTTCCCTTATTGACAACAGACGTTATTTTAGGTACGAATTTTCTGGTACAACACGACGCAATTATTGACTTTCAAAACTCCTATTTAATGTTAAAGGATGAAAATGTACAACTGGCTTTAGAATTTCAGCACTCTTCATCTGCAGAAGAACAAACAATTAATTGTACAGAGGTTATTTCCGCATCACGTAACATAGACTGTCATTCCACATTGTTCACAGATGCGTTCGTACACAACTATAATACTCCAGACGAAGCCGACTATGATGTTATGCAAATGATTTCTGATAAAGTTAAACAGAGCAGTGCAAATACAGAAGACGAACGCACGCGATTACGCAAAATTCTTTTACAGCAAGCTCCAGTTTTTGACAACGTCCCTGGTACTATGTCCGGTTTTATGTACGAATTTTAAGTTAAACAGCACGACACATTTAAAGCCAAACATTATCCCATTATGTATATTCACAGAGAACAAGTTAAGAAAGAATTGCAAGCTATGCTTGACCAAGGAATTATTGAACCGGCAGTTAGTCCGTACATAAACCCACTCCATATTGTTAAGAAAAAGGATGGTTCACTTCGCCTCGTACTTGATTCGCGTCACATTAATGACATTATTATTAATGAAACAGATCGCCCACAGACACTAGAAGAACTTCTACAGAAATTTCATGGTACTGCTATTTATTCCACATTAGATTTGAAATCGGGATTTTGGCAAATTCAGCTCCATCCGAACTGCAGAAAGTACACAGCTTTTCTCTGTTTTGGTGACTGTTACCAGTTTTGCAAATTACCGTTCGGTTAAACAATATCTTCAGCAGCATTTATTCGCGGTTTAAATACTATACTTCCGACAGAACTTAAAGACAGAATCACAACGTATGTAGACGACATTCTTATTGCAGAAGCTAACTAGTCTGAACACAATCTGATTCTTGAACAACTGTTGCAAACTTCTCGTGCACAAGGACTCACAGTTAATCTTAGCAAATCGCACTTTGGTAAAACTTCCATAAAAATTCTTGGACACGTAATTTCAGCAGAAGGCATTGCGCCTGACCCGGAAAAACTTCAAGCTTTACGTGACATTACTGTTGCTACGACGAAGAAACAATTACGCAGCTTTCTGGGATTAATTAACTTTTTTCATGAATTTATTCATTACTCTGCTTTAGACACCCCTAGATAATGTAAATTGACGGGTAAAAACTCTATTTGGTCCTGGGATAGCCAAGCACATTCTGAATTTGTGAATCTGAAAGAAGCTTTGTTGAATGCACCACTTTTATCACATCCAGATCTTACTAGAAATTTTTCCATTGCCACCGCTAGTTCTAACACCGCTTTAGGCGTACACATTTTTCAGGAAATTGAAGAAGACGGTACTACAGTAATTAAAAACATCGCCTTTGCGAGTCGCATTCTGTCACCTGCTGAACGCAATTATTCTGTCACAGAACTTGAAACATTATGTGTTGTATGGACATTTACGAGATTTCGGCATTTTGTTTATGGAAGACACACTACCGTTTACACAGATCATAGAGCTATACAGTTTTTACTTTCCGCAAAATTTACACACGACAGTTTAAGCAGATGGAAACTTTATTTACAGGAATTTAATTTTACAGTTGTTCACATTCCCGGAACACAAAATATTGTAGCAGACGCACTATCCCGTTCTCTCAGCAACAATCAGCAAGACATCACAACCAGCTTCTGCAAAGCAAATTTCAGCGTCATGTATATTCAACAAGTTGCATTTGAAAATTTCATTTCGTCGTCATTACGAGACATAGCACAAGAGCAGAGTAAAGACAACGTATGGAAAGAAATTAAACACCTTTGGCAAGATAGGAATAATGTTACCATTAGAAACCATTACACTGTACGCAGTAATATTCTGTTTTGCCGCTCTCACCCTGACAGCAACAACTGGTTACTATGCATTCCTGACGAACTTGTTAACAAATTAATTTGGTATGCTCATTTAAGTTACGCACATTACGGAGCCAGAAAATGTTTTCTTATACTGAGACAGAACTGTTACTTTGCCAACATGGAGAAACGTATTCGACGAGTTTTAGCGTCATGTAAAATTTGCCAGATAGCTAAGTCAGATACGACTTCACATATTCCTGCATTACATCCCATTGTACCTGTTAAATTGAGACACATGGCCGCTGTAGACATTTTTGGTCCGATTCCCAGAAGTAATAGAGGTTTTTGCTATATCTTTGTCGCTGTTGACCTCACTTCGAAATTTGTTACGTTCACTCCGCTACGCAAAGCTACTGCTAAATCTGTTTCGAATGCATTTGTAAAACATTTTTTATTCCATGTAGGGCATGTATTGAAAGTAATTTCCGACAATGGATCACAGTTTCGATCTGCTATATGGACACGTATGTTACGAGATAGAAACATTTCTCCTATCTACATATCCAGGTACCATGCTTCTTCGAACCCTTGTGAACGACTAATGAAAGAAATTGGTAAACTGTGTAGAATATACTGCCATAAAAAACATATTGATTGGGATACACACATACTGTCATTCCAGGATGTAATTAACTCCATACCAAATGAATATACTATGCTATCTCCGACTGTTATAATGAAAAATGTTGAACCACCTAACAAAATTAAAGAATTAGTATCCTTTCCTACATCTCGTCGACTACGACACCATGAAATAATTGACATTGCGCTGAACAACATCAAACGTGCCGCAGAGCGCCGGAGAAGACAGCAAAAACAGGTTTGTACACGCCGTGACTTTGACAGTGGACAGAAGATATTAGTGCGTAAACACTATCTATCCAAGAGAGGAAAGAATAGATGTAGTAAATTTGAGCTTCTATATGCAGGTCCATATCGAATTCGCAGCATTCCTCACCCCAATGTCGTACACGTCGAAACTCTGAGAACCAGAAAAAGTAAAGGCAATCACCATGTCTCCAATATTAAACCCTTTATTGAATGAACGTACTTTATGATTTATCACACTGATTTTTATATGACCACTTATGCAATTATATTTATATGAACACTTACTGATGATTATCGTATTTTTTCTTGGCAAGTGCCCAGCAAGGTTACACATCAGACCGTGCACATTTTTCCAGATAAACTTACATATTTTATGACCAATTATGGAATTCTATCTAGTGACATATTAATTTTATCAAATTCTTTCTCCATTAAAGTCTTCAACTCTCGCCTCTATCAACTACACAACATACAAGCTGAACACAAAGAAAGTCATTTCTTGTCGTTATATATGAGACTGTGCACATTTTCCATTTTTCATGTATGTATGATTGTTTTCCTGTTTGTTTGTATGCACTATGAAATGTTTAAGATTTAACAAACACCAGTTGACTTTGACATTTTGTCTTATCATATCTCAACATCGTGACTATTTTACATTTTTTTTTTTTTGCTACTACATTATGATACTCTGTGTACATTTTTTTGCACTTGAAAACTGTCTATGTTTTTGACATAATACGTTTTCTGTCATGCTATGCTGTATGCTTAATTATATCACTAGAAACCAGTTTTTATTTAATGGGTATATGATTTAAATGCAAGACATTAATCATTGTTCATCATTTTCAGAAAGCAATAACGTGTAAAAGAAATAAATTAAACAAACCACAGTGGATTACTATGAAATGAGAATTTCACCTTCGGAATGAACGAAAGAAGATGCAATACCTCGTCATGAAGAGTAAATGGATCAGAATTAACAAGCATTAACAAGAATATACTATACACATCGTATGATAGCAGTCTTAACTAATTTTTTCTTTCAGAATACGAGGCGATTGATGCAGGCTGTCAGACAGAACTACACATCTTAGTTTTAGTTCTAGTTTATGCTAGAAATAAGAAACTCTATACTATGAATAGTTATATGAAGTAAATGGTAATGTGAATAATGAATAATGAAGTGTCTTTTTGCGGATGATAATGAATGAATATGCTAATATGAATAATGAAGTTTTTCCTTGCAGGTGATGATAGTAATGAAGTTATGGTAATATGAATAATGATGTTTTTCCTTGCAGATGAGAATAATGATGAAGTTTATATATTTACTATTAGTTAAGAGATGCTATGTAGTTATTTAAGTATTTGTTGCAGTTCGTTTTGACAGTATGTCTTATATCGCATGGTATAATGACTGAATGTTTTGGAAAGGACAGCTAGAGTACATACATATTGAGTACACATTTCATTACCTGTTAATTCGAAGTTCACTACTTTTCAGCATAATATACGTTTCTTCTTTCAGCTTAATAATCCATTTTGTATTTTTTCCAGGAGAAGCTATTCATGAAATTAATGTGCTTTAAGCAGTTAGTCATTAAACCTGTTCTAGTACTTGCATTTTTTTTACCCATTTGTGTGTGTCATTCATGAATGTGATCACATATACTCTACTTGTTTCATAACCTTGCTACAGCTGACTCATGACGAATGACGTTACCTATCCTCATTTGTAGCAATAAGTCAAAATCAAATATTTTCATGCCCCAGCAATTAATTATCGATCCCAACGCAATGCATTGCTAGCACAAAAAAAATGTACTACCAGTCCCAAATAATGCTACCAGTTTAAGAGAGTTCTGAGTAATACTGAATGATGTTTTCTAACCACAGACCTTGAGTAATAGTTACAGTATGTTACATTTTCAATATGTCATATGTCACTTGAATGATGAGTTCTGAGTAATGTTTTCTAACCACAGACCTTGAGTAATAGTTACAGTGTGTTACATTTTAAATATGTCCTATGTCACTTGAATGATGAGTTCTGAGTAATAGTGAATGATATTTTGTAATAATGCATTCATGCTATGCCAATAATTTCTGTAAATAATATTTTTGTTATACTCTATAAACGCTATGCCAATAATTAATTCTCATTTTGAATGATGACTTCTGATGGTTTGTCACTGGCCAAAGAGTGCCAATAATTATTTTAAATATGTTGTATGTCACTTGAATGATGAAAAATGTTTTGTAATATTCAATACTTGCTATATGTTTAGTAACTGGCCAATGAGTACCAATAAATATTTTAAATATGTCATATGTCACTTGAATGATGAAAAATGTTTTGTAATATTCAATACTTGCTATACGTTTAGTAACTGGCCAATGAATGCCACTGTTTCTTATATTTTAAATTTGTATTATGTCACCTACATGCTATTATATATGAATACCAGTAGCTTGATGCTACACTCGTTAGCTCCTGTTTTGAATAATGACTTCTGATGGTTTGTAACTGGCCAATGAGTGCCAATGATTACTATAACTAGGTGAATTATGTTAATACTATGCCATTCATTAGCTCCTGTTTTGAATGATGACTTCTGATGGTTTGTAACTGGCCAATGAGTGCCAATGATTACTATAACTAGATGAATTATGTAAATGGTATGCCTTTAATTAACTCTTGCTTTGAATGATCACTTTTAAATAATGTATAAAAATGGTTTGTAACTAGCCAATGAGTGCCAATGTTCACTGTAATCAGATGATTTATGAACATTATTCTGTAATACTTCATATATAGTACAGAAATGTTCAGTAACTAGGCGATGAGTGCCAACAATTAGTCAAATCGGTTGATAGATTAGTGTAATTCTCAATTATGACTAGCATGAGACTTAATCTCCTTCGCCTTCTGACCTAATTACCAGAAATTACTGCAATATACGTTTGTCCTGTCTATCCTTATGATCATGGAGCACTATATTTGGTTCCTGCACTAATTCTACGTCGGTGAATGAGTGTGGTGTTGACACATCATGGTGTCCACCACCTTGAACAATGGAGATGTTATTATGGTTCCACTGTTTGGTGTACCTAATGTACTACCAAAATTATAACATGGAATATTAATACGACATTTCAGTGTCTTGGCTACACTGATTAATACTTCAGGGAAGAGAACTTCAGATTGTCTCACTTGGTGTTGTGCTTCTGTAGAAAGATATGGACTTTCAGTGCAGCTATGTGCAACCTAATGTGCTACAACCATGATGCAATCCTGCCCCTTTCCTATCCTAGTTCTAGTAAAATGGTAAAAAAACTACAGTGCGTATGCACTTTATGTCATTTGTTAATATGTTTTGTACTCATTGCGTATACATTTTGTGTGTATGCACTTTATGTCATTTGTTAATATGATTTGTACTCATTGCGTATACATTTTGTCATTGCTTGATATGTTCTGTACTCAGTGCATGTGCACTATATTTCATTTCATGTTATGCACTTATATATGTATGTATATACTCTGTGACTGTAAACGTAGTTAATTAAGAAAAATTGCATATATATTTTGTGATTTCTTGATATGTTCTGTACTCAGTGCATGTGCACTCTATTTCATTTTATGTTCTGTACTTATATATATGTATATACTCTGTGACTGTCAACTTAGTTAATTAAGTAGATTTTAGAAAAATTTGTTGCTCATGGCAAGTCCAATTGACTCACCATCGCTGCCAAATTTTTGCGCCCCCCCCCCCCCCCCCAGTGGAGGGTTATGTAAGAGGTATGTGCTGCCTGCGATATGTAAGCTATAAGAGAATCTGAGACCAAAGAGCAGTATTGACTGTAGTACGAACTGTGTAGCAGTAGCAGTAAGTTGTTGCTAGCGAGCAGTCGCCTGTCTGCGCTTGTCAGTCCAGTCTGGTGTATCATGTTGGCTGGGCCGGTCGCGGTGCAGCGATGCCTGAGCCTGAGTATTATTGTATAAGGTAAAAAGCAGCCTCGCGCATATCTAGTAATGTTATATGAAGTCCCGTGTAAATCTTTTAAAAATGTCCTAATAATAATCTTCGTGATATAAAGTAATTTCTAACAATCAATTATTTCAATTTAAAGAATTTACTAATTTCTTCAATCCATGATCATTTCTATTGTTGCAAAAGAAAAATCAGTTGCTTCCTTTCATTAATGACAAATCTATCGGCCAGCATTACACAGAGCTGTCCCGTAAAAAATTTATATAAGAGCAGATATATTCGCCATTTTTATTGAGGTAAGAATTTTTCCTTTTTTATTCAGAATGATCTTACAGGGCCATGACGCAGCGCTGCTGTCGTCCAAATTCTACCAGGTTACTGAATTTATTTTTTATTACGAGGTTTAGGAATTTTTCTGTTTCGAGCTTACATTAAATGGGAAACAAATTTTGCGTGGAGGTTAAATGTGAATGAATTTCTGTAGGGAGGTTATAAATGGGAACCAGTTTTGTTCTGAGGTTACACAAAAATTAGAATCGCTATCCGCAATAATTATTTAATTACAATTTTTTGTGGGGAGGTTACAAGTTTTCTGTTTATTGTTCCGTCGACAACGAAATCTCTATAAAGGTTGCAACAAAAATATACCGACAAACTTCGATGGATTGCAGATGGTGTTTTGAGAAACACACTGACGTTAGCGACCGATGCGTGCAGAGCATGAAATCCGTTCGACCACCTCTTCGGTTGCAAGCACTCTACAGTGCAGTTGATGCACACGTTGACCTGTTTGATGACATCTAACGTCCTAAGGGTCGGCAAGCCTATTGTGAGGAGTTCCGCTTGCGCTCCGTCATGGTACAAATGCACTTTTATATGAGTCGGCAACAGATAACAAGACTTGTGGCAAGTTATTTGATCAATGTGTATTGAGAAACGTATTTCATCACACGGTTAGCATATGAGATAGCTAGAGAAGCAGAAACGCCAGAAATGACGCAGGTTTAAGGAACTCATCTTCCTGTGGGGAGAGGGGGAAAATCGTTCCTTGTGTGCGAGAACGTTTAAACCAGCACACCCGTTAACCGCCAGTCTATTAGTCATTCTGACATTTTATCTGAATAAGCCTAAATCACTTAAGATCAGCCCAGATATAAAGAAACGAGTCTCTTATCCGACGACCTGAAAGCAGAGGTCGGCACTGCACACAAGAATTAAGCGGCAGATATATAAAAAATTAGTAATGCCGATATGCAATATTCACAGACTAGTATCCCGAAAGATGATCAGATTGTTCAGTCGAGGTCATTACTCAATGAAAGTTACTTCAACAGAACGACAGAAAGATCCGATATCTCGTTCCCCAACAGTTTGATATGAATTGTAGATTACAGGTGTAGGTAACGGTACTCATGTTAAACGCCGTGCCTGCTGATTGTCATACAAGTAACCGAATCACACCCAAAGAATTTTGTACACAAACAGGTGTATCGATACAACACATCATTTGCATTCGGAAGGAGTTAGGTTCAAATCATCGTACGCAAATCTGATTTAATTTTCCCATGGCAACCCTAAATAATGTTATATATTGTTTAATTCGTGTAACAGTTAAAGCTCATCAAAGTTGCCATGCCTAACGTACATATTTGTGGCTTTTCAGGATCTAGAAGAGCCCCTTTGCCCACTGAGTACAGGCGATTTTCAAATATTTTAGTAATGTTTATCCTAAGTAATACTGTACTATAAAAATAAAATGATTAGTACTTAGGACCGATGTTTGGTTCTGTAGAAGCATATAATGTTAGCCAGTTATCTGCTGCTTATATATTGCCACTTAAACGAAAAAACACTGAGTAAATATCCATTTCCATACTGTTACTTTTACGTAGTACCTAACGTTATTTCTCTCAACAGCTTAACAGCACCATAGAAATTTCTGGCTCAGTCTTACAGTAGTACAAAGCTAATGTGACACTCCTTACCTTTGCTGCACATTTCGAACCTGCTAAAAATCGGACAAGGAAACATTTCCAAGTGTCAATAAACGATCTTGATGAAACTTGGCGTGTGTGTAGAGGGGGCAAAATAATGCCACGTGAATTCTTTTGTCTATGCCCAATTTCACTTTTGAGGTGTAAAACACACGCCGAAAATTTGGCATATTAAGTTTGGAGAGAATATCTTCGAAATGATGATATGTGAAAAATGTTTCTCATATAAAAGTTGATACGTAATTAACGTTCTTGAAGACTGTATTATCGAATTCTGTAATAATTTGAGCTTTTGCAAAATACCACATCATTAATTAATTTTGAAAAATGAAAACTTTTGTTACAACATAAATTAAAGAAACTTTAAAGCTGCCTAAATTCATGTGTAATTAAGCAGATTTCTGAAATACCATCTTTGCAAAATAAACTGTACATAATGTGCAGTCAGAGTATTTCCAAAATATCTAATTAAAATATCCAAACAGTCATTAATCCGGTTATTTGTTTTACTTATTTATGTTTTAAATTATTTTAAATTCATTTTTTAAATTAATGCTGTTAATTGAAAAAAAATATAGCTCATTATAATGAAACACAATCATTACAATACTGATAATCTGTAAATAAATGCTTAAAACATAACGTTTTCTTACATTATGCACATAAAATGTAAAACGAAGTTCAGCAGGATTCCTAATTGCCGTGGGTGATCCTTTAGATATCCTTATTTGTATCAAGCATATTTCATTACAGTGGAAAGCCTTGGCGAAAGAAATTGGTTATGTGCTAGTGACTGCAGCTAATATTTCTCAAAAGGACATTGACATCAAAATCGTTCAGCAGAACTAATCTGAAAAATCTTCTTAGAAAGTTCTTCGAACATCATTGGTTTCAAAAAAGTTACATTTTCAATGACAAATTTAATCAAGGAATAATGATATTCGAAAGCAGTAGGTAGTATCCCCAGTTCCCCAGGCAGTCCTCTGCAGGAAGTTCTTGAGTTCACACCACAAATAATTCGTATTGCACGTTTCTGGGCTTGGAAAACTGTCTTGGCTTGATGAGTTACTCCAGAAAATAATCCCGTGTGGTGTTGTGGAATGAAAGTAAGCATAGTACGCTAGCATTTTTATTTTTATATCGACTTCGTCTGACAATATTCACTTAGCAAATAGAGATTTGTTTAAGCGCTTAAGTGCCTCCCAGTTCACTGTCAAATTCTTCTATCTGCTTGTCGTCGTATTTTAGGCATATAGTTGCATAAAGTCATTTACAAGTTCTGAACTGCATCTAATATTTTTTTCAAGGTTTAGTGACAGAATTGGCTAGAAACCATTTATTAATGTCCATGAAAGTTTCATTAGTAGACTTTTCTAAGGCTATATGTGCTACACTTTATTTACTATTTATTACATTATCAACTGCAAACAAAACAAACTTGGCATCTAGTAATGTTACTGATGAAAGGTCATTGATATACACAAGAAAAAGGGCCCTAAGATGAAACCTTGGAGGACACCATATGTTATTAGTTTACAGCCAGACGACATCTCATAGCATAATACAAGTCCCTTCCCTATTGACACCCTTTGTTTTCTGTCAGAGATACAGGATTTGAACCATATTGCAGCATTCCCTGTAACAGCATAATATTCTAATATACTTAAAAGGGATTTTGTGATTTACACAATCAAATGACTTCGACAGTAGCCTGCAATTTATGGACTAAAGAATTAAGTATATTTTCATTGTCTGTGTAGCTAGCCTTCTGAATATTGGAACCCTTTAGAAATCAAAAGTGTGGCTTGGATAATATTTTGTTTGTGGTCAGATGGTTGAGAAGACGACTGTGTTATCTTTTCTAAAAATTTTTGAGAACATGAGCAAAAGTAAAATTGGACAGAAGTTTGATGGTATTTCTGTATCTCCTTTCTTATATAAGGACTTAACTTCAGCCTATTTCAACCATTAAGTAAATATTCCACTGATAAAGGACTGGTTAAACAAAAAATTTAAAGTGTCACTAAACTCGGAGGCACACTCTTTAACCAATTTTGTTGATATATTACCTTAGCCACTAGAATTTTTTGATGTTCAGTATTTTATGCTGGGCAATATGTCTACTGGTGTTGTAAGAGTCCTATATTATTTTTGTTATTTGTAATGACTGACAGATATTCCATAGCAGCATCTACTGGCCTTACAACCCCATCTTTTCAGTAACCGTTATGAAATGCTTATTGAAAAGTTAAGCAACACTCGAGATATCTGTTACCTGTATATCATTTACACTTAATGCTATGTACTTCTCTTCATCTCAGGTTCTACCATTCTCTTCCTTCACTATATCCCATATTATCTTGTTAGCTGATCTAACTTTCTTTAATACTGCATAATACTACTGTCTTCAGTATTTTGCAGTATGTTTTGTAATGACCTATAGCATTTACATCAGAACAGTTTCTGACTGACAGATACAGTTTCCTTCTTGTCTTGCAGGATACCTTTATTCCTTGAGTCTTTGGTCTAATGTGGGTTACTTTTGGCGAAAACAGTTTTCAAATAAGTTAAGGACATTATTAATAAAGGTGCTGTATTTCTGATTTATGCTATGAGCATTGTACACACCACTCCATGTATTTGGGGCGTTTACTAAAACAATTTTTGGCTTACTGACTCCTCTCTTGAACTCATATTTAGTATATTTTATATCTTGATTAGTATTAACATTTAGCAAAAGGAATTGGGTGTTATGGTCTGATAGGCTACTTATCATTGGTTATATAATATAATTTTGTTCAGTAGACATTTCTATAAAGACATTATCAATGACCGTCTTTGAGCCCTTAGCTATTCTGGTTGAAAAGTTACAGTATGAATAAAGCTGAAGACGATGCTGCTGACAGCAGTACGTTCTTACTGGAAGAGTTTTCAAGAAAATCCGCATTGAAATCATCAGCGACCACTAATCCATTCTTTTTTATGTTAAATAGGCCAATAGAGTTACAAAGTGATTTATGAACAGATTAAAATTACTAGTTGGTACTTGGTATACATTTGCTATTGTGAATGATTTATTATGAATTTCTACTTCTGTTTCACACGCTTCCATACGCTGCTCTAGGCAAAATTTATGAATTTCTATGTTATTAAACTTATGCCAATCCCTGATGAATGTGACAGCTCCTCCATTCTCCATGTCTGCCCTACAAAAGTGAGAAGCTAACCTAAACCCTGCTGCACTTAACAGGTCTATACCAGTGGTCACATGGTGTTCAAAGAGGCAGATTATGTCAACTAGGTCGGATTAATGCAGATAACTGGTTCATTAATTTTACTTCTTAGCCCTCGAATATTTTGACGCACTAAAGATAGTTGGCATCTCGCATTGACTGAGATCAAACTGGGTGAAAATAAATTTTCTGCTGATAGGTGAAAATTTTTAATCAACAGCTGTGTTTGCTGATCCAATGTGCCAGAATTATGCAGTGTAGTTTCTTTCTCAAACTGATTGTTCGCTTCAATCCTGACCTCTCTTAGTACTTGACTTCTTTCTGTCCTACCTATTCTAAAAAAGTCCAACACCTGTAACCATTGGTATTTTACCACTCGCGACAGTGGCTCCCCTCCTTAAATTTACTGCTATTAGCCCAGCTAGTTTACCCTTTCTTTTCCTTTTTGAGGCGCAGACCAAGCCCAGTATAATCAACAGGAACCACACCAATATTTGACCCCACACCCGACCCAAGCAGCTGTTTCTAATTCTAAATTAACTGTCCTGACAGAAGAACCCAGTATAATCAACAGGAACCACACCAATATTTGACCCCACACCCGACCCAAGCAGCTGTTTCTAATTCTAAATTAACTGTCCTGACAGAAGAGTTCAAATGAGGTTGGTCATAGCGTCCCAGAACAAACACAAACTCGACACTGGTGTGTCTCGATGCTGATGCAATATTTACCAGGTCGCACTTCATATTGCAACCAGGATCTCTTAATATTGTTGCCCAGCCCGCCCTCAATAACCACGGTTCCTTCCTTGGCGAAGTCTTTACAGAGTGAACCTAAATCCTGTCACCTGACCCAGACCAGCACTAGGTTTAAAAAAATCAGTGACCTGCTACTGTGATCTAATTCATCTTGCAGAAGTTGACCTACACCTCTGACACGAGAACTACCTAGCAACAAAACTTTCTCTTTGCTCACTTCCCAACATTATTATTAAATTTCTACATGGAGTTTGTTGTGCCCTATCTACACCTACCTCTGCCCGAGGCTCATCAGTTTCTAACTGAAGCAACACGTCAAACAATTTTTACATTCACCACAAAGCTCTCTGATGAAGTTGTAAGCCTGTTCCATCTGTTACCTGTTGCCACTTCCCACCTCTCTCCACCGTCCTCCCTCCTTAACCGATCAAGCTCTAGCTCAGTCTGAAGGGTAGCAGTTTTTCTCTCCTGTTCTACTATCATCCTATCTCTACTTCATATCCGACGGAACGACTGATAAGTCTGGGTCACTTCCCCAATTCCTAGGACATTACAGTCACCTCAGAGGAAGAAACTGTTGCATCCATCGCACCAAACCCTGGAGCTAACAAACCTACAGAAAGTCAGGCATTTTTCACTCATGGCAAAAATAATAATGTAGTGAGCATAATCTAATTGACTCAAAGAAAAACAAAGAAAGAAGTTTATGAAAATTAGGTCTACTCGGAACTATATGTAAACAAAGCTACTACATGCTAAGGTTCTAGATCCAGCAAATTAAAATTTACACTGCTGCGTTTCGTAAATAAGAATTTAAAACAATGAAGAGACACGCTGTATCCTGGAAAGAAAAAGAACCATTAAATGTGATTCTTCAAATTTGTTGCGCCAAAACGTGAACAAAAATACGACTGTAACCCTACTTCATGATATTTTTTTGCGTTTTCTTGGAATAATGCGCTAAGGGAAGTGAGACGCTTGGCGGTAAATTAAAAAAACACTAATACACGTATTTGATTAGTTATCGATATTAAACTAAGTTTTATTTTGATCCGAATCACTTACCTGTACGAGAGCACAAAACTCGCACATGACGTCTGGTGCAGGGCTACCAACTTCCCCATCCTATGTCCTGACTACACACGGCCAGTTTCCTGTTGTGCGTGCATGAGGAAGGTTGCTGACGTGTGAAAGGTATTTTTCTTCTATATTGTTACTCAAGAAACTGGCAGTTAACAGGATTGTGTGGTTCATCAAGATTGACACACGACTTGCAGTAGGCAATTTTTCGTAAGTTACGTTTTCGTATATAGTGTCTTTATAACGTTTTGCCCATTTAGGTTTTGTTGTCGTTTCTGTTTTATAACGTTGATTCAGTTGCCAGAGGATGGTCGGTGGCAGAAACCGGTAGCAAATTAATAAATTGTTCTAATGCAGCCAAGTGTCATGAATTTCCTGAAACATAAATCCGCTGCTGACAGTTGCCTGAAGAAAACATTTGATGAGTGAGTTTGCAAGTATCAAAGTATGTCACACAAATGGCAGAATCTTTTGACTGCATTGACTTAGAAGCTTAAGTTTCTTTACGCCGCCAAGGGACCATAGACCTTGGTATGCGGCATAAATGTCGGCTTGATACGTCTACCCGTTCCTGAGATAAAGTGTCGGGCAGAAAGGCAGGCAGAAAGACGGATAACAAAGAGAACCTACACGGGTTCCGTTTCTAACGAATGAGGAATGTAACACCAAAAACGAACAGTTTTATGTGACCAAAATGTCACAGGAACACCATCTCCCCCCCTGAGGTTCCACGAATATTTTGACTCTAGCAGCGTTCAGAGACGGTGTTCAAACTGCCGAGCGATAAATATTATTTGAGATATGTTGCTGAAAATTTCGTCCGTTTACATTAATGCACAACTGGCATCGATGTGTGGATGATTGTCTAACACGCTCAAAACAAAATGACTACAGCTTCAGCCGAAGGGAAACTACCTCTTCTGGAATGTCTCGTAAGCCAAACACTTCATCTTCTCCCACGAAAAGAAATCCATAAGAGGTCATTAGCGTCTCAGAAACTCATTTGAACAGCGTCTCTGAACATCATTAGCGTCGAAACCTTCATGGACACCCTAGAAAGGAAATGGCGCAACTATGACATTTCTGTCACATAAAGAAGTATTTCTTTTCAGCACTCTAAACTCTCTAAAAGTTTACATGCATCGTCTTTTGCGTGATCTGTACTGTGACGTTCTGCCTACATTGGCCGTCCACGTGACTTATTTCCTCTAACAAGGTGCGTTGATAGGGGGAGACGGCGATGCGTGGCTCCCGCCCGGCTCCATGAAAGCCCTTTTCGAAAACAAAAACGGTGGCTTTAAAATTACTCGATTGAAGTATATCGATTATGAGGTGTAATGAATAGGAGATTAAATTTCGACAGGTGGCCTGTTACAGTGACTGTTAGATTGCAAAGTTTCGCACCAGCGAGATGCGACACAATGTTTATAAGTTGTCGACGCGAAGTTCAGCTTCGATTCCCTACTTGTTATTGGTACATGTCGGTACGCTACGTGTCGACTTCTTATGCTTCGACTGCTGCCAACTTCAATGATCCGACAGTTGTAGCACTATAGTAGTGCTGAGAACTGGTGTTGTGCGTCAAAAATAAATAGCGTAACATGAAGATAAGCTACACAGTGATAAGCTTCCAGATAACCTTGTTACTTCCGTGTGTAATTTGTACGACAGCTGCTGATTATCTGCGGGTATGGATGCCTAAAGTCGCATCCTTTTATAGGAGACAGGCAACATTCCCCCGCGTAAGTCCCTCCTCAACGTGTCGACAAACTTTTCCTTCTTGGTTTCTCTGCACCTCACACTCCACTGAGCTCGAAGCTTAACACCAACGACTTATACCGACGTCTGTCGAAACCTATAGGGTGGAACTGCTGAGTCTGAGGTCACTAAAACAACATAGTGGTTGTAAGGCGGCAATATTTTGCCTCCGTAAATGTAATATTATACCAGTTCGTTTCCGTATTTTATTCGGTATGAGATCATGATTGACGACGGGTGATTGGATAATTGATCATTTCTTTGGGTAACACTGGGCAGCACCAGTCACTAGTAGTATTGCATGCCTGGGAATTTGAGTTGCGGCGGTTACGCGTTCCTGAGGAGATGGCGATCAGCACAGAGGTGTTTTGCAAAACTAGATGTGTCGTGTTCGACTGAGAGGGACGTTTACTGCTCTGTAGAAAACAGTGTGGTGGTAGTGGCTTTATAGCCCTAAGGGCGGTCTCACTGTAGCGAGGCCGGTGAAGTGAAGCTAGATGAATTCCCGCCGCCAAAACACAGCTTGAGGCTAGCAGCCGGGGGTGGAGAGCGGTAAGATCTTACAAGAGAAGAAGGCGTCCTTTTAATACGGAGGAATTAGCAGGGTCGCGAACGGCGGAAGCGAGTTGACCTTTCGCAGATCTTCTCCCGAAAAATGGCGGGTGACATTTCTCGCCAAAAATCAGAAGTGAATTTGATTGGCGGTGCCCTTTTAGAACTTTCTAGAACATTGTTCTAATACAGAGTATGATTGGCTGGCAGCTTCATGAATCGTGTAGTGGGAGGCACTGCTTTTGCAACGGGCACAAGGGTTCGCTGCAGGGAGAGCACACGTAGACGCCGTGACCTAGCTGCAAACCAGCGTGTGGGGAGTAAAGGACTCTCCTGCAGGAGTAGAAGGAGCGACTTTGAGATTTTGCTGACAGGAGCGTCAGTGGAGAGTCTCCCTGGTAGAATTCACAAAGTGTCGATTTCTCCACCAGGAGCGAGTTAAATCGTTTCTCTGTAAGCAGAATGACGATTCTTTGCTTCTCTGTGGAGTCAGGAGTATTACAGTGCTTCTTTACGAACAAATACTTGAGTTCAAAAAAAAAAAGTTCAAATGTGTGTAAAATCTTGTGGGACTTAACTGCTAAGGTCATCAGTCCCTAAACCTACACACTACATAACCTAAATTATCCTAAGGACAAACACACACACCCATGCCCGAGGGAGAACTCGAACCTCCGCCGGGAACAGCCGCACAGCCCATGACTTAACTTGAGCTCCATTTCTGTTCTTCCTTACGAGCAAACAGAAATCTTGATTCATCTTCTGTGTCATACTGAAGTAGTTTCAGCTCTAGTAGTTGGCGGGCTGTATATCCACTGTACAGACAGAATTTATAGGTAGGCATTGTACATCCTCTGCACGCGAACCAACGGCACCGAGCAGATCGACGCTGCAGTTCCACGCCACCCAGCACTGTAATCGGTGATATACGCACCACGGCTTGGCAGGTAGGGAAACAGTGTGTGGCGTTCCATTTTCCTGTTCTCTGGGCTCTATTGTCAGGGTGGTGGTCCTCTGTTTCACGGGGCAAATCAGTATCAATCAACTTGGCGTATTCGTCTAACAAATGGGGGCGCAATTTTGATGTATATGCCATTCTCAAAGCTAGATGAAGGGTAGGGTTTGACATTCTGTATTGATCCTATACATTTATTTCATTTCTCTGTTTGAAAATTAATTTTACGGTATCTAGTTGTATTCAGTCTAGAAAGATATCTATTCAACATTATCAATATCGTAAATAATTATCTCCTCTAACGTATTCCTCTAGGTGCAGGTTGTCGATGACAGGACTCTTTTTAATCCATTTGTAGACGTGATATTTCCGTTGAGGAGACAATATTGGCAGCCCTCCATACACACGCTGTGGCTGTGTTCTAGGGTCACTGACCAGTCGCTGATTCTGTGTGTGTTTACATGAGGAATAGACGAACAGAGTATGTGGAAGTTTTTAAACGTTTCGTCACACTGATAAGAAGAAGAGCGTCGCAGTACTTAGTGTGATTGAGATTGCGTTATTTTTCCAGTTCATCTGAAGTGATATTTCAGGGTAAGTTTTTTGTTTATGTTTTGGAATAACGCAGTGTTAGTAAATAATTGTGTTATTTAATCACATTAACATTACGAGACAATAAATGTAACTTTTGTATCATACGTTCAATATTGAGGTTAGGGGGATACCATTTAAATAAAACATAAATAGGAGATGGGACCTGGATAAACTGAAAGAACCAGAGGTTGTACAGAGTTTCAGCGAGAGCATAAGGGAACAGTTGAAAAGAATGGGGGAAAGAAATACAGTAGAAGTAGAATGGGTAGCTTTCAGGAACGAAATAGTGAAGGCAGAAGAGGATCAAGTAGGTAAAAAGACGAGGTCTAGTAGAAATCCTTGGGTAACAGAAGAGATACTGAATTTAATTGATGAAAGGAGAAAATATAAAAATGCAGTAAGTGAAGTAGGCAAAAAGGAATACAAACGTCTCGAAAATGAGATCGACAGGAAGTGCAAAATTGCTAAGCAGGGATGGCTAGAGGACAAATGTAAGGATGTAGAGGCTTATCTCACTAGGGGTAAGATAGATACTGCCCACAGGAAAATTAAAGAGACCTTTGCAGAAAAGAGAACCACTTGTATCAAGAGCTCAGATGGAAACCCAGTTCTAAGCAAAGAAGGGAAAGCAGAACGGTGGAAGGGGCGGTGTTCTTGAGGACAATATTATGGAAATGGAAGAGGAGGTAGATGAAGATGAAATGGGAGATATGACACTGTGTGAAGAGTTTGACAGAGCACTGAAAGACCTAAGTCGAAACAAGGCTCCGGGAGTAGACAACATTCCATTAGAACTACTGACAGCCTTAGGAGAGCCAGGCCTAACAAAACTCTACCATCTGGTGAGCAAGATGTATGAGACAGGCGAAATACCCTCAGACTTCAAGAAGAATATGGTAATTCCAACCCCAAAGAAAGCAGGTGTTGACAGATGTGAAAATTACCGAACTATCAGTTTAATAAGTCACAGCTGCAAAATACTAACACGAATTCTTTACAGACGAATGGAAAAACTGGTAGAAGCCGACCTCGGGGAAGATTAGTTTGGATTCCGTAGAAATGTTGGAACACGTGAGGCAATACTGACCCTACGACTTATCTTAGAAGAAAGATTAAGGAAAGGCAAACCTACGTTTCTAGCATTTATGGACTTAGAGAAAGCTTTTTACATTGTTGACTGGAATACTCTCTTTCAAATTCTGAAGGTGGCAGGGGTAAAATACAGGGAGCGAAAGGCTATTGGAAGAAATAAAAACTTTGAGGTTTGCCGATGACATTGTAATTCTGTCAAAGACAGCAAAGGACTTGGAAGAGCAGCTGAACGGAATGGACAGTGTCTTGAAATGAGGGTATAACATGATCATCAACAAAAGTAAAACGAGGATAATGGAATGTAGTCGAATTAAATCGGGTGATGCTGAGGGAATTAGATTAGGAAATGAGACACTTAAAGTAGGAAAGGAGTTTTGCTATTTGGGGAGCAAAATAACTGATGATGGTCGAAGTAGAGAGGCTATAAAATGTAGACTGACAATGGCAAGGAAAGCGTTTCTGAGGAAGAGAAATATGTTAACATCGAGTATAGATTTAAGTGTCAGGAAGTCGTTTCTGAAAGTATTTGTATGGAGTGTAGCCATGTATGGAAGAGAAACATGGACAATAAATAGTTTAGACAAGAAGAGAATAGAAGCTTTCGAAATGTGGTGTCACAGAAGAACGCTGAAGATTAGATGGTTAGATCACATAACTAATGAGGAGGTATTGAATAGAATTGGGGAGAAGAGGAGTTTGTGGCACAACTTGACTAGAAGAAGGGATCGGTTGGTAGGACATGTTCTGAGGCATCAAGGGATTACCAATTTGGTACTGGAGGGCAGCGTGGAGGGTAAAAATCGTAGAGGGAGACCAAGAGATGAATACACTAAGCAGATTCAGAAGGATGTAGGCTGCAGTAGGTACTGGGAGATGAAGAAGCTTGCACAGGGTAGGGTTGCATGGAGAGCTGCATCAAATCAGTCTCAGGATTGAAGACCACAACAACAACAACAAATAGCTTGCTTCTAGTGGCTTTGTAAATGCAGTAAAAAAGATGGGTAACGCTCCATAAGAAGGAACACGTTAGGAGAAAAACACTTAAAGAATGAAAATGTGGCTCAGAAAACAACACTGTTTTTGAGAGAGCCCATGGAAGTATCCCAAGACACTAGAGAAGCACTGGAAACTGAAGTCTGAAGCTACAAAACTAAGTACTGTTTTTGTGAGGAGCTACAGAAATCGGTCAATAGCTGGAAACTCAGTCATGTTTTTCCGGGTGGTTAAGATCCAAAAGAACAAACCAAACTGCTCGATGCCTGATCCTGAACAGGACTACCGAGGACCGATTCCTATTTCATTATTAGATTGTTTTATAACAGAGTCAAAGTTTACAGTAGATAAGAAAGTACTGTCTAGAGTTTCTTCACTGTTCCCGATTTCAACTAGTGAAGTACTCTTAAGTAGTAAATAACGAGAAGAGTTCAAGGTCCCAACTGAATTCTACATTGAAGATATGGAATGTGGAGTTGAAGTCTTCCTTGCCGAATTACATTTATGGAGAAGGAAATCTGTGAAAGGAAATTCCAGACCTTCATGTGCCATGGAAACGCTGTTATTATGCAACAAAGACATGCCAATAACCATCTAAAGATAATGGCCACACTTTAATTACAGCCACAGCAGAGAGGTCATCTCCACTTTAAAGAGAATCAAGAAATTCAGTATGTCAGCCGAGCTTTGAAGTTTATTGTCTCAAATTAAGACACATAGCAATTGTCAGATTATCATTTATTAATGCTTACATGTTCTTAAAGTAAATAATGTATGTTGCTGTATCTGTTGACTTAAGTGGATAATTGTGTTTTATCCTTTTAGAAAAGACAATGTGGATTAGTCCTCTTGTCCATTCATCGTCCAGTATCTACTGCACCACTGGAGGTGGTAGATAATACAGCCAAGAGAAAGAAGCTGGATGCCATTATAGAGAAGATGCTTAGTATTTCGTGGTGCCTTTGCTTTACTTTTAATTTTTAAGCTAGAATTTACTTATTTATTCATCTGTTTATATTTGGTATTGATGTCACTACTTCGCACAACGCTTCTTATATTAAGTCCTAAAACACTTTTCAGGAACACTAATCCTCAGGCTGACTAATTATTTCTCCTGTATCAGAAGCATGGCATGTTTCGTAAAGTGCTTTCTTTCCAGATCAACTATGTTGAGAAAGAAAGTATTTGAAGTGGGCTGTTACGTAACATACAATTTATAGACTCAACCTCGAACAGCTGACAAGTTGCACTTACCGACAAGATTTGGCGTCAGGATATGATCTTGGGTCTGTGTCGGTTCAGTTTGATTTGTATCAAATGGAGCTCAAATGCATATGTCCCAATAAGCCGCCCACGAAAATGCGATTTTTCAGGCGGTCATATCTCTAGTTCTATTGATCACAGAGGTAAGGGGTCGAGCGTTTTGGATATCACTTTGATCACCGGCTATATGTGTATCTACCTGAAGAACAGGCATACTGTAGCTATCGTACCGTACTGGGTCAAAAATTAAACATTACACAGTTCCAGATCAGGAAAATTGGAACATTGAGGAAACCGGTTACTTCTTTTGGTTTAGGTGTGGTCTAGGATGGACCTTAGGCGGCTTATAAAAGCACCAGTTGTTCATGTGCGGTTCCTGAGAAAACATCGAAAAATCATGATTATTGGGCAAACACGCAACAGTTGTGAGAATGACCACTTCTGTCTTTTCTATTCATGGCAGATCGTCGAAATTTTTAATTCTTCTTAATACCTTCGAAACTTTTTTCGATATCATTGTCATCTACCGAGATCCAGAGGTTCGATGTTATCGCACTTAGGCACGTAAAATATGTTCGTAATATCGTATATGAGGAGTAAATGTAGTGTAACGGACGTAGTTAACAGAGGGCAAAAGTTCTAAGGTCATCACAAGGTTTCTGAGGTCATCACATTATGTTTTTATTCAGGATTTTTTCACCAAAAAAATTTATGGCGCTCTGTCTCTGAGTATGGGCACTTCACGCTGCACAAATATGCCCAAAAGCGTGCTTCAGTGACAAAAAAATGTGCTAGTAAGTGTCTCAACATGCCTAAAAAGAACTTAAAATTACTGCCAAAAATTAAATGAAACTGGAAATAATGGAAAATCAGTAAAATTTTTCTAATTTCATTTTTACTCTTTTGAGATACAAATCATACGCAAGGTGTTTTCAATGAATTGCGATAGATGAACAAAGTATCCAGAAAAAAGTGAAACGATTTTGTGTTAACCTTATATCATGCAAACTTATTTGTTATTTATGTGTGTTTAAGTGTATAATGTGTCGAAGAACAAACAAAATGTCAAAACCTTTCTAACTTATAGAATTCATTTTACATAAACAGGGGAGCAGGGAAAAGAAGGGACCCGGCGGAAAAATGCTCGCCGGCCGGAGTGGCCGAGCGGTTCTAGGCGCTACAGTCTCGAACCGCGCGACCGCTACGGTCGCAGATTCGAATCCTGCCTCGGGCATGGATGTGTGTGATGTCTTTAGGTTAGTTAGGTTTAAGTAGTTCTAAGTTCTAGGGGACTGATGACCTCAGAAGTTAAGTCCCATAGTGCTCAGAGCCATTTGAACCATTTTTAAAAAAATGCTCCTGTCAGACCACAAAAAGCGAATATATACCTCTTTAAAAGCCTCCTACAGAAAAGTGGGGAACTAGCTGCTTCAATCCTCATTCTGCCTTCCTCACCAAAAATTTTGGCATGCCAACATATTCACGCTTTTTTTGCTGAAAGAGAGTAGCAGAGAGACAGTGAATGTGGAGGACAGAGGAGACAGTGCAGTTGGAGAGAAAGAAACAGTAGACAGTGATGGTGGCAGAGAGAGAGAGAGAGACAGAGGGATGAAGATAATAGTTGGAGCTAAAGAGAGAGAAGATACCGCTGGTCAGTTAAAGACAGTGGCAACAAAAGAGAAAGAGAGATGGATGGAGATGGAAGCACTGGAAGCGAGAGAGGAGACACTGGAAATGAAAAATACAGATAAATGGAGACCATACATGGGTTTGGTGGTCTAAACACTCCAGACCAGACAACTTTAACACTTAGGTATAGGGGAGGGCGCATTTTGGAACGAAATTTTCAACGCATACTTTAAGGGCAAAAATAAGTTGGATTCCCAGAATTTTTTAGCTGGCGAGATATGATGGAGACAGTGGCAGAGGAAAAGAAAGACAAAATGAAACACTAAGTGAGAGGTGACAGTGGCCGTGGGGTATACTGTAAATCAATGGGAGAGAAAGGAGACAGTGGAAGAGAGGCATACATAGACAGCAGTAGTGTGAGGGAGATGCTGAGTATGACGGCTTAATTACAAATACTGGATGAAGTAATTTAGAATGTTCAGTGTTAATCTGTCGGCATCCCAAAACTGTTAGTGAGGAAGGTGGAATGAAGACTGAGGCAGCTAGTTCCTCACTTTTATGTCAGCGTCTTTTACTGAGGAATATATTCACATTTTTTGTGCTCCGACAGTGGTAGTTTTCCGCTGGTTGTATTTTTGGTACGTAAGAAGCTTGTTTGGTGTCAAGGGCACTCGGTTATGGAAGCCCTAAAAACTTCGCTATTGACAAGCTTAAAGGTGATTGTGTTCCCTATTCGTACAAATCTTGTCCGTTCATTACTGAAATCATGACAGTTTCGTATTAACTTACGTTGCCAGTTGAATAGCAGTAGTCGCTTTTTCCTGATGTTTTCATCCTGATTTAGGCTTTCCGTAATTTTCCTAATTCGCTCCAGGCAAATGCCGGGAAAGTTCCTTTGAAAGGGTACGGCCGACTTCCCTCCCCATCCTTCCCTAATCCGATGAGACCGATGACCTCGTTGTCTGGTCTCCTTCCCCAAACAACCCAACCCCCCCGCCCCCCTCATTTTTCTTCTTTAGGGCCAGCAGCATAATATATGTCTGATAATGACATGATTATTAGAGCAGATGCTCCAAGTAGCTGCTTATAATAAGCAATCTTTATTACGACAGACTGTTTCGGCCTTATTGCATTTTCAAGTATTTGAAATTACACTTTTGGTGAGAACAGGTAAGGATGCTAATATCATTTATATTAAGGTAGCTGTACAGTACTCACGTCTAGACTGATGTGACGTCCATATTACGTCGTTAGTGGATTGTTTTATAACTGTCATTGCTTTAATAAGATGGTAAATGATGTCAAGGAGTTGAAAATAAAATGTTAATTACGACGTGGTGGTAGTTGGACAGTTCCACTCCACTTTTTTCTAGGCCCGTCTCTGATAATTGGTAACCATTCTTATTCCTAATTGTTTGAATATTAAGTATTTTGGGTGGCCCTATTGTGAATATACTGTTTCATAAGAACTCTGGTGATTACTGTTTGAGACTGATTTTTTGTTGTTTGGAAGACTCTAACTGGATTTGAAATAATAATGCACGTTATGTAATTGTTTTAAAAAGGCAATTGTTTTGATTGTGACATTTACCACTGTGGGAATTCAGTTTGGCGTACTTCTGTATAAGTAATTCTGTTCTGAATTTTGTTTTGAGGTCACTATAAGCTGTGTACTGTATGGTTAACTGGGAGGGGAGTCTTTTAGTTTTGATTCGTCAGTTAGTATTCTATGTGATTAATAATAATGTTCCGTGAATGTTGTTGTACACCTCTCAACTTGACACACAACTCACCCCCACAGTAACAAAATTTCCAGTAGCGTTCCAGTTCTAAACGTTGAAACGACAGACGGTTCAGATGCTGATATTTTGCGATACTGATCTGAATAAACATATTGTTCTTAAACAGAACTGACTCCCTCCCCAGACGAAAAAAATATCTATGCCCTTTCCTCTAACTTGCTAATGAGATTAGGGCGATGTGGAAAAATGTTGCCGAGCGGGAAAATTAAGCTACAAGTGGGGTATAAGTAGGCATTTTAGTCGAGCTACGTAAAAATGAATGTCAAATAAAAGAAACTCAGCAGCAGCATGGAATGTGATCAGTACTCTGATTGGTTTTAATACGTATCCTATTGTCTTAAGAGTCTTGTTTATCAGTGTTTAAGGGGAATCTGAATTAGATAATGAGTGCACAAGATATAGCATTGAATAAAAAATTGTAAAGCCAGGGGGTAACATATACATGGAGCAGAAGATAGATCATTAATGTTTAAAGGAAAAAAATAGATGTACATTTACATTATGTTAGTTTAGCTCCAGCAATACCAACGCATTTTGCATAACGTGCATTACCAAGGAGAGGGCGAGGGTACTTCATGCCCACCCAAAACAAAAATTTAAAATCTTTGATTGTGGTTGAGTAATATTAACAAAACACTTCTTAAAGAGGTACTGATGTGTGAGTAGGGTCTACAACCTGAATATATCTTTTAGCAAACTCTCAGAAATTTCAAAACACTTTGAATAACTTGTACTACGGACTT
Organism: Schistocerca piceifrons; assembly: GCF_021461385.2. NCBI lineage: Eukaryota > Metazoa > Arthropoda > Insecta > Orthoptera > Acrididae > Schistocerca > Schistocerca piceifrons. The sequence continues at coordinate 397,596,842 of NC_060139.1, read as the reverse complement.
CATGAGCACCAAAAAGAATTTAAAAATGCTTATTTCGTTCACCGTTGTTGACTTTTACTCTCAACATATTTCTTAAAGTGATACTGGTATGTAAGTAAGGGTATAATGAATATGGAATTCATTGGAGCAGTGGCATCTGCTATTGAGACTTAAATTTAAAACATATATTGAACCTGGTGGAAGATTCATTAAAAACAATGTTTTTTCGTAATTTTAAAATATAAAGTAACTGACTAGATGACAATTTCATAAGGTGGGCATGGAGTACCCCACCCCCTTGGTATTGCAAGAGTTAAATCTGTATGGAGGCCAAGGTAAAGTAGTATTACGCTGTATCGAGGGAAAAGATACTAGTAGCATCAAAAGTCTACAAGGAAATCAAAAAACCTTCTCTCATTTATTGTACAAAGGATAAAGCGTATTGGGAACGATTAAGATATGTGTGAAAAGTAAGGGTCAGTGTACTAGTGTAAACTTTGGCAAACTCCTCAGACTCACTTTTGTGGAGCTGCTAAACAGATACTGGAACCTTGGAGCTGCTAAACAAATGTAGCAATCACTTGGATGTAGCTGCTAAATAAGTGTCACAGTCACGAGAGTGGATCTGTTAGATAAAAGTTGCAGTCAGTCTAGTAGAGCTGGATGAATGATGATTTTTATATTTATTTTAATTAAAGTTGAAACACATCAGTCTGGCTTGACCTGATACGCGTCTTGCATTATTGCTATTATACCAATTTACAAAAATTAATATGACAATTACGCCGTTTTATAGATGTCTGCGTTTATATCATGAATGTCACTGGTTGCAAAACTTGAGCTGCTGATGCACATCTCAATTCCTTTTTTTCGTTCTGTGTATTTAGTTGCATATCTCTAACGATTGCACGACTTCGTGGAGTCTTGGGTGAGCCATGTCAGGCAGGAGGGAAAACCGATCGCAGGCAGCTGCCGGATCCTTAGGGGATAAAGGTGACTTCTAAAGCAAGGGCCGATACAAGCAAGGAGCACTCGCCCGACCGCTCGGCATTGGTATTGCCTGCTGCGGCACGAGCCAGATGGGAAGACGTAAAATTCTTCAGAACTGCAGCCCCCTCAGTGTGTGGTCAGGAACTACTTCTAGAAAGCTCAGACTGAGGGTCAATGACATACATCCGCGACAATGCAAAATAAGTTAGTTTATGAGTCACAATCTCTGCTGAAAGCACATACTGGTGCTTTGTTTTCACCGACCGATCTTCCAAAAAACAGAGGGAAGCTGGGCTGGCTGAGAGATAACTGCCTCATTGCCTTCACATAAGAAGCTTTGTGTCAGTCATCGTTAAAATTTTCTTTTTCTACCTGTGGGACAACATCCAGACACCACTCCACGTGGGCTGCATATTTCTCTCACTTGAAATCCCGGACGGCAACTCATTAGTTAACTAAAAAATCAACTAATTGGGAGTTCTGAACTCCAGTTCTTAAAATTTCATGTATGGGAAGGCAGCTCAATGGGACACAAAGAAGATCTGCTAGGTGGAATTTTGGAGTGCAGTTGAGATAAACATTATTAGATAATCATTGGCGAAAAAATTCCATTTGGTGGAAGCTCGTCTGCATAGATTTTGTGCAGAGCGGAGAGGAAGTATAGAATTTTAGTGCACTCATAATTATTAATGTATAGTTTTTCCGTTTTTATGTGTGTTTGGAAAGAGCAAACAAAATTAGTAATCCTTAATGGCTTTGTAAGAATCGACAACCAGGACTCATTTACAAGGGGCCACTTAATAAAGCTCCATTGCAGCACAGATTCATTTTCGTATCTGAGTTAATGGGGAACAACACGCCTCTGTCAGTCCAGCTGGAACGGATTATTAAAACGGCCAAAGGTTGGTTTGCTTAAGCTGGTGCCTCACAGAGTCAAATGTAGGAGATTTATTATAAGGAGTATAGATTCGGCATTATGATTACGATCAGTTATTCATAACTGTCGGAAAATAGAAGACGACATAGACAAAATTTACAGTTGGCGTGAGGAATGGCAGCTAGTCCTAAATGCGGAAAAATGTAAGTTAATGCTGATGAGTAGGAAGAGCAAACTTGTAGTGTTTTGATACAGTATTACTAGTGTCCTGCTTACACGGTCAAGTCGTTTAAATATCTAAGCGTAATGTTGGAAAGCGGTGTGAGATGGAACGAGCATGTGAACTGTGGTAGGGAAGGTGAATGGTCGAGAAGAATTATAGGGAAGACTGGTTCACCTGTAAAGGAAACCGCTTAAGGGACGCTGGTACGACCTATCTTTGAGTAATACTCGAGGGTTTGAGAGTCGTACTATGTTGAACTGAAGGAAGACATCCTATCAATTCAGAGGCGAGCTGCTAGATTTGTTATCGGTTTGTTTGAACAACAAGTAAGTGTTACGGAGATGCTTCGGAAGTTCAAGTGGGAATCCCTCGTGGGAAGGCGATGTTCTTTTCGAGAAACACTGTTGAGAAAATTTAGAGAACCGGCATTCGAAGCTGACTGCCAAACGATTCTATTGTCATCAACATACATTGCGCGTAAGGACCACGAAGACTAGAAACGCGAAATTAGGGCCCATACAGAGGCATACAGATAGAATTTTTTCCTCGCTCTGTTTGAGAGTGGAACAGAAAAGGAAAGGACTAGTAGTGATACGGTGTCTCGCAGAGTATGTGTGTAAATGTAGAGGAAGATGAAAAGTATTATAAAAAACAAATAGGTTTGCACTGGTTGGAATGCACTGGAAGCCACCTATGGACATAACGCGAAAGGAGTTTGACAGAATATAGTTAATAGCTTTAAGACTCTTTATATACAATACAGTAGTGACCCCCAGAATTCAGCCGCTATGTCCATAAAACCTTAAATGCTACATACGTTGCCAGCTAGAGGATTTAACGCTTGTGATATCAATTTATAATTGACCAAGCGTATAGTGCATTTTGTTGAATCAGCAGTCTAGACCGAATTGAATCCTCTTACAGGGGATATGTATTATGGTCCGCCTGTATCAGCCGTCCATGTGCTTCTTTTAACTTCACATAATTAAGTAATAATACTAGGGCGATACGGAAAATTGTTTGCAGAGGGACAGAATTAAGAGGCAGTATTGCTCATTTTGAAAAATGTTTCAATAAAACAACCGGCTGTCACGCAGTATTTCGACTAACTGGGGAAAGACATCTGGCCAAAGCAGCATGACAATGGGTCTAAGGTCAAGGAGCGTTCGGAGACCATAGCTATTTGTCTATTGCAAATCTGAGTTAAATTCTGATAAGCCACAGTCATTGGTTTATATATGCATCGACTGTCGTAATGTTATTTGTTGTCCCAAGCCAGTTTATTTGAAAGACCTTGTTAAATACTGAATGAATTATTTAATGTTAACCAGGTGCAGTCTAAATATTGTTGACTTTCGGAATTAATGTTCAAGTTTGTTCCAAACCAGGACTTTCATTTCAAGAGTATTTTTGAGTGAATGTTGAAATGTGATGATTCATTTACCAATATACAAAGTATAATCCTCCTACTCTCGACTAATTAGGATTTTCTATATGACCATGTATCTAAAGCCCTAATGTGTGCGGAAAAGGCATCTAAACCAAGAGAAGCAGATGAAGTTATAACCGACTCGCCACTGCTCAGTACTTTAGCAATGACGATCAGAAACAAAGTTCGGTTAAATTAATACATTTTTATTACGTGAACTAATTTTTAATTTACGGTACTTAGCCGAAAATTTGGAAAAAATGTTTTCAAAGTACGTCGTTAATGAAAATAACCAACGGTCGCTAGTTCCTCACCGGAACAAGAATAATTAAATTGAAACGGAATTTTATACTCTTAAGCAATCTTACATAAGAATAGGTATTGGCGTCATGAGGTAGGAACAGTACCTAACTCACACTTTCAAGTACTTCACTCCTCACATGCCACAGTAGTCAGACAATAATCAAATAGCAGACATATACAACATAAACTAATTTTCAAAGATCAATTAAAGTAAGATTGTTTACTGGCTGTAGACAAACTTCTTGGTACGTTACTCGCCGTAATACTGACTGCCTTAATTGTAGCAAGCAGAAAGATTGTTTAAATTTTCTCATTGGTAAGGACTGCCATTAGTCTAGCAGTTACTCTGCTATTTCTTTGTAATAAAAGTTATAAATTAAGCCACAAGCTATAAATTAGAAACTGTGCTTTGACAGTGAAATTCAGTGTCCAAGTTATGTAAAGTTTTACTACAATTTTTTATTACGAAAGTTACTCTATTTTAGTGAATAAATTAATACTGGCTTTTGAATCATTCTATTTCTGACATTCATACTACAGCCAAAGATTTCATTATTTCGTAATTGTCCAAAAGTTGGAAAAATTAAGTTATAATAATCTAATAAATTAATGTTCATTTTCTGTTCATTTTCTGATTATCTCGGTTCGTACAAAGGGATAGGATGGATATTACTTGGATAACGACTTAGGAAAATTATTTACGTGACAATATGCACGAAAACAATGTTATTTAAGCAATAAAATTCCAGCTATGCTGGTCAGCCTATTACACTTCTGCGTATAAAAAGTCTAGATCTTACTTCACTTTATGATGCCATTGGTTTGTGGAGCGGCTTCGTTTAGCGCTAAAACAGGGCACAGGTTGATCTTCTTGTCATACCATAACCAATAGGGCCCACAGTACTCTTGTGTTACGTGAATTACTTTTGCTGAATTTGTACTGTTCCCAATAAATGCCATACACATAGCTTGCCCACATTAAACATCCGCCAAAACAACCATTTCAGTTTTCACTGCTCCAGACTCTTGCATAGCCGCACCGGCGAATACACACAACCAACGACAGTGTCTCCTCGCGACTCCGAACTGCTACTATCTTGGCGCGCTCGCACGCCTAGCGATAATGCAATTACAATTTATTATAATCTTTGACAATAGCTTTTCCCTGACTAGGCCAGCGTGTCTACGTACAAAATGTTAACATTCCATGCATATTCTCCTTCTTAAATAACAAATAGGATTTTTAACTTGACAACATATTTACAAGAGTAATATTCAGCACAACTAATCAAACAAACTTCGTAAGACACGTAGAAAATGTAGGATCATCCACAGAGTTGTGGTGTTATAAGAGCAAGGCAAGATATTTAATAACTCGAAGAACACTGCGTGAAAGTTGTAGCAACATAATTAATCTTTGGAACTGATGTGGATTCTTTGGACTTTATTTAAAATGTAGTCAGATGCGCATTTAGGGACATAAATAGACTTTTTAGTCAGTTATCTGTTGCTCATATTTGAAGATTTTGAATATTGGGCCATTGTTTGATGGACGTTCCACTTGTATCAGAACTTCAGATTTATTCAAGCACTCAGGAACAGAACAATGGAAAAGACAGCAGTTAGACACAAGTTTCCATCTGGTCCCATCAAATAAGAGTAGCAACACAATATTATGAGAGAAGATTTCAAGGTGACACGACTTTGAGTTCATTTAAACTGATTTGTCCAACGTCTTATTTATGTGAGTAGATTATCAGAATCATTTATAGCGGTGCATTAATTTTTTTCTGAAGAACTGTTGGAGTCAACAGAGAATGGTAGAGGCCTAGTTCTATATTTGAAGATATTGTTATTACTCACAAGCTGGCATGTATTACAACAAATGTCATCAGAGAATGCTTATACCGTGAGGGTCTTTTTAGTGTTCTCATATATTTGGATTCCTGCAAGACTTCCAGTCTGTACGTAAATCACACTGAATTATAACTACTTCCTTGTGTACAAATAAGGCGTCTGGCCTAAGGGAAGGGTTATCCCAAATGTTATTCAGGCGGATATCAGTGACCAAATCCAAACAAATTGCGTTAATGTAGTGAATAGTGTAGTGCGAAAGATCGCAGTTACTCTTATGGTAAAATGAATTGAAAACAAATGTTTCAGTAGTTTCTCCAGTGCTTTTATAATGTTGTTTTTGTAGTTAGAATTTCCACAACAGGTTTTCCCATAAAATTAGAGCTCTCTACTTTGTTTACTGTCTGTTGTTGACAGACTACACTCATTGATGACCACGCATTTGTTGTAGTATAAAACAGGATGAACTGTGTGTTCTCAAAATATAAAAAAAGTAGATCTGTTTTCAACCTGAAGATTTGTTTTAACACTTAAGTGCTTCACTTATGTATTATTTTTTCATAGGTGGTATCTCATTGCCTAACTGACTTACTTAACCAGTTATAGGCGTGGCTGAGGTTTGAACCCCAAACTTCTGGATCTTTAGTTTGACACCTACTACACCACTAGAAGGAAAACTTTAACAGTCTTTTCTGCTGTAAATTATTCAATTGGATTACGAACAATGTTTATAATTACCACAACAACAGCTAATTTAACTCCCTATTGCCAATAAAATAGTTTGTCGCTCACAAACAGATCAGAGAGCAGTGACCACATGATTTCAATACGTAGGAGACATGACATCTCTCGGGAAACTTACTGTACTTTGTATTATTGCTTTCAAAGCAATAGTTTTTTATCTGACAAGAGAGTTTGCACACTAGAGTTGGGTGGATACAGAAGATGTAGTGTTTACATAGGTGAGAAAATGGTAGTGTGGAGCAGAGCAGAATAACACGGACTGAGAAGAGGATGCCATAAGACGGCTGTGGGCTGCAGGCGTGCACGAAGCGTGTTTTCGTTGGCAGCCGCCAGGCGCCTGGTCCCTGCCCTCGTTTCTCCGTCGCCGGGTCTGGTTCCGTAGATCGGCGACAGCTATAACTGCTTCACGTGTCCTCTGGCGACACAAGCGCATGTTTACATAGTGCACAGCCGTTCTGCCACCACCCCATCACTTTAACAGTGTGCTGGTCCCGCGCGGCTCCTTTTCGGTACGATTATAATTGAAGACACCTCGACGCCAAATATATTGATGAAAATGTTAGAAATATACTACCAGATCTTGATGATATTTCAAATTAGTGCTAAGATCGACAATTCGTTTTAAATGTTCACCAGGTGCAAAACAGTGCACTTTAATAAAATGCAGAAACCTTGTGTCCTAGGCTACAACATCAAAGAGTCATAGTGGGAATCAGTTTACTCATATAAATAATTACCTGTAACAATTTGTAGGGGTAGAAAACTGAACAGTCCTGTACGATCAATGGCGTACTGACAGGGGATATTCAATGTATTTGAAGAATGGACACAGATTTGTTTGACTCGCGGAAACATGTCACGGAAATGCTGAAAATCATGAATTCGAAGCGGTTTGAAGATAGAAGTCAATTATCGCGTCAAAGCCTACTTACAGAGTTTGAAGAACCAGTATTAAGTGAAAAATCGAGAGATTTACTTCATTCCCCCACATATTGCTCCCGTAGAGACAGCAAAGCAAGATTAGACTAATTGCAACGTCCCAGGGATATTGATGCTCCAAACGTAATTGGAGAGGAAAGAAACCCAAACGTATAGTACAGTTACTAAATACCCTCTACCATGCATTTCACAGTGACTTTCAGGGTTTGTATGTAGATGTAGAAATTCTGTCATAACAAACATTTAAACGACTGCCAGCCTCAGGCACAAAGAAATTGACAGTAACGAAAGATTCCATCTTTATTAACAACACAATCACAAAAGGAAACACAATTTTGCAAACACTGCACAACATTTATATGCATGCTAGCTGTTGCCCGTGGCTGCGCTCGCATATGAACAGCTTTTTTATGGTGAGTAATCGTGAGTATGTAACACAAAGCACGTTCAGACAAACAGACGAGATGAATTTAATAAAACTGTAAATCACTGTATTTTTTTTCTTCGTAATCTGATTGTGATGAACTAGAGGCTGTACGGGGCCCCATGCTACGCTGAACGTACCTGCGAAACCCCATGAAAATTCGTCTATTAGTTTTGGAGAAGCGTGTTCTAATAGACAGGAAATTTTACAGATTTATTATTAGTGTAGAAGATGTGCAAGCCTTAGCTTTTGAATGTGAAACGTTTCGTACAACTGTCGCCAAAAATGTTTCGCATTGCTTCTTAAACACCATGTGCATTATTGCTCCAACGTAATGACAGATTCAGAATATAGGCATATGCTAGCGTAATCAATAGAACAAGAAGGAAGGTCGAGGCTTAGCGCCATTGGAGGCAGAGCACAAGACGTACCGTTTAAAATGAACCATACCAGCGTTCACCATCAGCGCTTTAAGGAAATCCCAGAAAATCCAAGTCTGGATGGCCTGGCGGGTGTTTCAGTGGCCGTCTGCCCGAACGAAAGTCAACTGTTTTAGCACTGCGTCACTTCCCTCGAGGTCAAGAGCGCAGCAGCTGTGTGTGGTGCAACTGTACACATCACTTTTGTGTACTAGATCTTTCTGTGCAACAACAAAGCTTAGAATCATTATGTTCTTCGCGCAACGTGCTTGATAATAATCTGGATAACAGCCGCCATCTTGAGGATGCTGGTGGCTGATGTCGCGGGCTAGACTACTGATGGTGAACGAACGTTCTCCTCCAGATGTTACGAAAATTCGAGGCTGTAAGCAGTTCCTGCTCAGCAGACAGAACGCCAAGGCGCTAGATTAAATTCGAAACCAGTCCACTATGACTACCGGAGTGAGGGCATGTGGCACGCTTGATGGCGACTCGGCCTTCGGTTGAGGACGATAAGCTCGGTGATTCCCTCCGAACTCACGGCAGTTTTGGGGAGAGGGATGCTTTATCATTCTTGCACTAATAATAATAATAATATTTGGATAATCTGTTGCGTGGGGATATCCAGCTTTACTGTAGCGACTGCTAGGTTAATTTAAGCTTTGATAATGTAGTAGGTAATTACTGTGAACAAGATGAAAAATGTGTGTGATTTGTGGGGGTGGTAAGAATAGTAGCACAGGACGTAAGAACAATAGGAAACACAACAATCTCATAGTGTGGAACTCAGCCCACGTGACTTTCGATATCGAACAGATCAGTATCGCTTCAGTGAAAGTTATCTTAAACTGGTGCTATGAATGCTAAGCGCGACAAACACGCCACCACTGCTAGGTTATCTCTGCAAGTGACGGAAAATACTCTCAGTTCCAAATCCTGCAGTGACCGTATACTTTCTGGATAAGAGAGTTATTATCCCAATTGACCACTGCCGAGCTGAAATCACACGTGTTCACGATAACGAACTGCTATCTTGTCTGTTTACAGAGACAGCAAACTCAGTTACCTGGTTCGCTGCTAAATGAAAGATAAGTAACCAACGGAATTCTGTGGCTGATGATACGGAGTTCGTAGTTATTCTTTTTGCCATGAATGACAAGCATTCACGATTTAATATTTACGTTTATTAAGATTCGTACATTTGAACACAGTTTATTTCTCCAATGATATCTAAGCAAATTGGGATAGTTAAAAGAGAGATAAAGTGATTAGTTGAAAGAGAGGTAGAAGGGCGTCGAAAAACTGGTAGTGACATAATCTAATGTTTTGTTCTATAGGTGGTGCAGAGCTGTACCACCCACGAAAATCACGCCTCATTTTCGGGCACAAGGTCTACAGAAAACCCACACACATGGATAGACACCTTCACAAAAATTCCCATCACCACCCCCAGCAGAAAAGAAGAGTGATCAAAACATTACCAGACCGAAGTATTTAAATATATAACCACAGTACTTCGAAAAACAACTCAGGCATTTAAAAACTACTGTCAGCAGAAACGGTTACTCTGTCTAAGAGATGACTATCGGACTTCATCCCAAAACATCTGTAACTTCTCTTGAAAAGGCGCCAATTACAGGGAGACTTCCCCTTGTTGTTGTTGTGGTCTTCAGTCCAGAGACTGGTTTGGTGCAGCTCTCCATGCTGCTCTATCCTGTGCAAGCTTCTTCATCTCCCAGTACCTACTGCAACCTACATCCTTCTGAATCTGTTTAGTGTATTAATCACTTGGTCTTACTCTACGATTTTTACCGTCCTCGTTCCCTCCAGTACTAAATTGTTGATACCTTGGTGCCTCAGAATATGTCCTACCAACCGATCCCTTCTTCTAGTCAAGTTATGCCACAGATTTCTCTTCCCCCCAATTCTATTCAATACCTCCTCATTAGTTATGTGATCTATCTATCTAATCTTCAGCATTATTCTGTAGCACCGCATTTCGAAAGCTTCTGTTCTCTTCCTGTCTAACCTATTTATCGTCCACGTTTCACTTCCATACATGGCTACACTTCCTACAAATACTTTCAGAAACGACTTCCTGACACTTAAATCTATACTCGGTGTTAACAAATTTCTCTTCTTCAGAAACGCTTTCCTTGCCATTGCCAGTCAACATTTTATATCCTCTCTACTTCGACCATCATCAGTTATTTTGCTCCCCAAATAGGAAAACTCATTTACTACTTTAAGCGTCTCATTTCCTAATCTAATTTCCTCAGCATCACCCGATTTAATTCAACTACATTCCATTATCTTCGTTTTGCTTTTCTTCATCGTATATCCTCCTTTAAAGACACTGTCCATCCAGTTCAACTGCTCTTCCAGGTCCCTTACTCATTCGTAAACACTGTGTCTAAACCAACAAGTATATCAGAACGCTACAAAGGACCTGCAAATGCTCCTTTCCACAGTAAGAGTACACAAAATCCCTTGTCCAGTCAGGCATAGGAACTAAGAAAAGAAGCATTAACAAAGAACGTAATAAACACAAGAACAAGTGTCGCCTCTGATGCTATAATTTTATCAAGCAAACAAAGAAACTTATTGAAACTAATTGTTCTTGGACATACATCAACGTCTGAGACAGAGGAATGTTTCTCTAATTTGGCAAGAATAGAAACTTTTCTGCAAAGTATTAAGACTGAGGAGCAGAATGCAGTGGGAGTGCTACATGGCTAGAGGTTGTGAGGCAGTAAATACTTATGAAGTTTACGAACATTTATTAGTAACACAATTAAAGAAACAGAGTTCCTGAGCGTCATGAAATATAAGGAAATATTGCTTGCTCTCAAATATAACAAATGCACTCGAGCTTAACATCTAGCACAAAACGCCAACTCGGAAAAACTCTTGGTCCTTAAAATAAATGTAACTTTACAAGAACAGGAAACCACAAGGTAAGTCAGCAAACCTACAACTAATTAACTATGCAAACTGGAAGGAACAATGATGAAATAAGACCACTAGGCACAGACTCAGGATTCTTATTACTTCCGCCAGTCAACTAAAGGGAGCACGAAATAGACAACTTAAACAATACAGGAAAACGCTTACACTATGCTCGAATATGGACAAGAAGGACAGGTCCAGAAAAATGAAACACTAGGGTAGCCAGTTACATGTAACAAGATGGCCCACTTAAACACAACATAACAATAATATTAAGCACCCCGCCCACAGTCTAACAGACATAGTCATCAACAACTGAAATGTGTTCAGTCAAACACATTTAGGCCTTGCAGCAGTCCACTGTTAGGACAATAATAAGCGGGACAACACTGAACCTCCAACTGCTAGCACAGTTTGAAAGTGTATCAGAACTAGAAAGCAGGCGAGTTCACAACCAATGTTTCACCTAGTACCACCGGCACGATACTCTTCTTGTGCACCAAACGTGCCGTTTGTTCCTAAATCACGGCACATGACCCATGAGCAGCTAATGTCAATAACAGTGCTCCCTAGTGAGAAAAGTCTCATAGCCTCGTACAGAGCACTGCAGACTTCAGTGAACATTCATTGACAAATTCTCTCTTTTAAAGCATTCTGCGTGAGATAAAGGTATTTCCACATATGTAGTTATTTGTAAAACAGTAGTCGAGTTTCTAGCGACCCCCAAGAAAGCACAAGGTGTTTGAAATAGATACAACCGATTTCAAAAGACTGCATCCTCTACATGAATATAACAGACTCTTGAAATAAATTTTAGCCTATCCATCAAAACTAAAAATTTATCTTGGCTCACTCGTTCGTTCTACACCCAGTGTGCGTAGAGTCGAGATGATGGTGACAGCAACAATGGGCATTACGTGCACTCCGTTTCAACAGATGCAATTCATTTGGAATTTCGAGGCGCGATTCTCGTTTAGAAAACAGAACTGCACTTCCTGCAGCTCAAATCATTCGAAAAGGCACCATCAATTGCAAGATATCGGTTGTTCATGTAAGGGGAAATCCACAGGTCATCCTTGTGCGTTCATTCAAGATGTATAACGCACTCGGCTAAGTTTTCCACATAGTCCTCAAAAGTCTATTGACCGTGCCAGTCGGGAGTTAGTCACTCCTCCATTGTCTGTCTTCCAAGTCATACAATAGCCAGTTGCTACGAGCTCTTCATGATGGTAATGAACGAAGATGAAAATATAGGTTGAATCTTACATGGAAGCTTACAGCAACCAGCCACTTTTTATAACGCTGTTTATTTATTTAATCAGCACAGTTACCGGTTTCGAACCGACAGGTTCATCTCCAGACGGCTAGTTCACGTTTTACATTAGCTTTCGCCTTTTGTTACCCCAGCTGATGAAATTTCCTTGCGATGGTGGTGCCCTACAACCAAAACAAGATGTGCCTCACTATGATTTTAAGTGATGTAAACAAATTATTAAAGGGAAGATGTTTCGGTTACTTACGATCAAGAATCCGTGCCATTATGTTCCAGTGCAGATTGCGAACTGGAGAGCTTCTGTAAAGTTTGGAAGGTAGGAGACGAGGTACTGTCAGAAGTAAAGCTGAGAGGACAGGGCGTGAGTCGTGCTTGGGTAGCTCAGTTGGTAGAGCACTTGCCCGCGAAAGGCAAAGGTCCCGAGTTCGAGGCTCGGTCCGGCACACAGTTTTAATCTGCCAGGAAGTTTCATATCAGCGCACACTCCGCTGCAGAGTGAAAATCTCATTCTACAAATATTATGGTTTACATTGGAACCAAAGTAAACGATAAGGGCCAGATGTACACAAATAAATATTACAACTATGGACATATAAGAGCATACACTGAAAACACAATGAATGGATTGGGATGATTGTGCGTATATAAATGTTACAACACTTGACATTTCATTGTAGTTTCTTTTATTTTTATTTTAAATTGGAAAGCAGATGGAAGAAATTTTGAAGAAAGGCTGCATTGGCTAACTCGGTCTGTTCATTGAACAGATTTTGTGGTGATCTGTTTTATGTACTTATATTTCCATCTCCTCAAGCAAATTCATAAAGCTACCTTTCTCAGCATAGTGCAATACTTGTACATGGTCTTCAATGTTCGTTATTCCATGACTGTTAGTAGTTGTGTTCATGGTAAATACGGATTTTGAAATGTTGTTCAAATGTATGGCATCTATATGCCCTTTGAACCGAGTGTCAATACTTTTTCTAGTTTGTCCTATATAGTAAGAGGGGAAACTTTGACAACTGAGTTTTGTATATGCCAAATTTTTTGTATGAGGAGGTTGTTATTCTTTAATTTGTGAACTGCTGACTGCTGGAGTTTGTTGATTATTTGGAATCTTATTTTAATGTTTGTGTTTTTAAATAGATTGCTTGCTTTATAGGATATGCTCCCTACAAAAGGTAGCGCAATATATTTTCTGCTGTTCTCTTTTTGCGTCTTGTGTAAGTTGTATGGTTGTCTAATGGGCAGCTTTGTTGGCTGATGGTTTTGGGATTTTTTCTGATAGTTTGTCTATCATGAGAGGGTTGTATCCTTTGTTTGAGGCAGTGGTTTAATGACACTGATTCCTTTTTCTTTTTTAACTGGTTCAAGTAAAATTTTGTGTAGGTGATTCAGTATGGATCTAAAATATGCCATCTTGTGCTGGTTTGGATGACAAGATGGGCTGTTGATACATATGTCAGTGGATGTTGGTTTTCTATAAATCTCAAAATGATGTTTACGGTTTTTGTTGGTGATTTTTACGTCTATAAAATTGATGCTGTTGTTGGTCTCGTGTTCAACGGTGAATTTAATGTTTTTGTGCATGCTACTCAGATTCGTTGCTAATGTGTCTATTTCCTCATTGGTGCCATCAAAAAGTATAACTGTGTCATCAACATATCTTTTGTAGTTGATAATTTTGGTGTTGATGTGACTGATAGCTTCAAAAAATGTCTGCTCAACGTGATTTATGTAAGTATCTGCTAACATCCCAGCTAGGATGCAACCCATTACCAACCCATCTTCCTGTTTGTATATTTTCTTATTAAGACTGAAGTAATTGTGTGACAGTACCAGCTCAATGAACTCACAGATCTTTGTCATGCTTAGTTTCTTATGTTTGAGTAGATTGTTTCTCATCATGTTTATGGTGTCCTCTATAGGGATGTTAGTATAAAGGTTTACTATGTCAAGTGGCGCAAATCTGGCTGTCGGTGGAATGTAAACATCTTGAATGTTGTCAATGAGTTCGTATGCGTTCTTAATGGCGAATTTGTTTTCAAAGGTATAGTAGGTATTAAGCAGAGCAAGTAGTTTGTTATTTAACCAATATGAAGGTCTGTTTCTAGAGTACACGACTGGTCTGATAGGACAGTTTTCCTTAGGGGTCTTAGCTGGAGTGCAGTGGGGTTCATGGAAAAGCAGTCACACACTTCCCAATTAGTTAGGAGGAAATTACAATTCTTAAGTGTTTACTTAATTTTGGCCTGAAGTTTGGTAGCAGGATTAAAATCTAATTCAGGTATATTGTTACTATTGAAGAATTGCATGGTTTTTTTCAACGTAGTCATTTTCATACATTATCACTGCACAGTTACTTTTATCAGCTTTGACTATTAAAGCTTTATTCTTAGAAAGTTTGTGTATGATACAATTCAGAACGTTTAGGTCACTGTTTCTGTGTGAATTGTTGGTTTTGAGGTGTCTTGTTATTATTTTATTGGCTCTGAAGGCTAAAGCATTGGTTTCCCTGGAATTTAATTTTGCCGTATCACATGCCAGCTTAGAAGATGCAATAAGGCTCTTCAAGTTATTAACGTTAAGTCTGGGCTCTATGTTATGCTTTAGACCTTTGTTTGTGAGAGCAAGTTCATGATTTGGAAAATTGATGTTACTTGAGGTCTTTCATGAAACTGATGTTGGCTATCATGTGAATTTTTGGGGAGGAGATTACCTTTCTTCATTTTCAAAGAATCGAGTTTTTTCTTATGCCTACAAAATATTTTCTGCTGTTCTTTTTCAGTGATGTCCTCAATGATGTAGGAGAATTGAAGGCTGGAGAGGCTATTTCCAGGTTGCAAGTGCAGACTGTACAGCTGCTTGTTCAGAAGTTCTTCCTTTTGAATACTGCATTTTGATCTCTGTCTTGAGCCACATGATTTCATTCTTTACTTTAACTATTTTGGCGACATTGGTTTTAGAATTAATTTTCACTTTTATATGATCTGTGCTGACAGACAGTTCTTGTCATATTTGATGTTGAGGTTGGTCTTCGTTAGGTTTCTTTTGCATCTTTTAAAAGCGTGAACGTTTCTTAGTGCCTGGCGAGGTAAGATTAAAGCTATTTTGTCAAAAACTTTGCCCGTGGCTGTGCACAAAATATTCATCCCCAGGCTTACGCACTACTTAATCTAACTGAAACTAACTTACGCTAACACACACACCCATGCCCGAGGGCTGTCTCGAACCTCGACGGAGGGAGCCGCGCGAACCATGGCAAAGCGCCTTCCGAGACGGAAGTTCTGGCTGTAGAGAAGAGCTACCATACCCGCTTGTTCAGAGAAGTTAGAGAAACACACAAACACGAGAGCAGCTGCAAAAAGAAAAAAGAAAGCGTCAAGGTAAACGGATCCTGGATTCCCGTGCTGCAGCGAACGACCGTTGCAGGTAGCAAGAGGAGAAACGCAACGGAAATGATCACGGAAAAGCCCTTGGACGTTGGCGCGCCAGAGACATATAATCTGCGGCCATGAGCTCCTCTCCGGTCTATCACCAGCAATGGGTGATGAAGCTTTTGACAATGCCAGCCACTCGTGCTAGGGAATCGTTAGAAAAATCATCAAACAAACTTCGGGCGAAAAATCTGAGACAGAAACCAACAGGCAAGTTGTCAACAAGTGGCCATGAAAGCCTTAACAATTTGTCATGTCTTGCTGTTCGTTCGCTTGGATTGATTATAGTACTAGTGTCATCTGCAAAAAGAACTAATGCTTCTTTCTGTATATTAGATGAAAGGTCGTTTATATATATGGGAAACGATGGTGGACCTAATGTTGTGCGAGTAAATTCTGGAACCACATAAGTGATTTCTTCCCAGTCAGAAGAATCTCTTCTACTTATATTGTTGAATTATTAAGCACAACCTTCCGCAATGCTTCGGTTAGATATGACATTCCTCGCTGGTTGGCCATACTATAATTTAAAAATGCTCGGATTATGTAGATGAATTTTGTTATGCACACAAAATGCCTCAGATAAGTCACAGATGACAATATCTGGTGTTATAGTGCAACTTAATGTTTTTAAAATTTGGTGAGTGAACTGACACTTCCTGTTGAACAAGTCTTCTGAAATCCAAGCTGTGATTACTAAGGACTTGGCTGTTGCTCAAGTAAGATAGTACTCTAAAATCTATCACCTTCTCAGCGAAAATGAGGTAGGTAGTGAAACGTTTCAGTCATTATTGACACATCTCCTAAGTACGGGTTCGATTGCTGATCCTTATCGGACCCCCTCGCAAATACTCGTTTTCGTGGAGTGGGCGTCTGTATCCACCCTAGCTGTGAAAACAGTCTTTGATCTAAAATTCCTTTTTTTTCAGTTTCAACATTTGGTTGATAGGGAACCAGACACTTTATTAAAATTCACAAAGCGTTTACTAACGAACCTGTCAACAGTTGCAGTACTTATATTTAGCGACTAGTTTCAAATCTTACTGGCTTCAAAATGGACCTGTTAGGTTTGAAACTATTCACCAAGTATAAGTACCGCAGCTGTTAACAGATTCGTTAATAAACGCAAATTTCTTTTCTTCATTTAAGCAACCGGATCGATTGTGGTGAACGTCATCGGACTGATCGTGCTGCTTTCAAAAATAATTTCGTTTAGGCAATATTTTAAACATCCCTTCTCTGGACATTGCAAACTCTGCTTACCGTCAGCAGCACCTAGAGGCCAAACACCCGCAGCTGTTTGTAAAGGAAATGTAAGAGTACTGTGCCAGTGACGGCCCTACATCACGGGCCATGATTATTCATCACAGCTTTATCATGTTCTTACATTACGTGACGATGCCAGCCATGGCTATCAATTTTATTTGCTTCTTTTACTTTGTTTGAGGAGACAGACCTTTAATTGTTTGACGACGGAGCTGACCCCCCGCGGTACACAAAATGGTCGGAACACTATTGAAGAAACAACGAAAAAATCGTGCCAAATGTAAAATCTCCAAGATTGGCGATCTTTTACAGAAGCTCGAAATTTAGCGCGGACATCAATGCGAGATGCTTATAACAGTTTCAACAACGAGATTTTGTCTCGAAAGCTGGCAGAAAATCCAAAGAGATTCTGGTCATACGTAAAATATGCTAGCGGTAAGACGCAGTCAATGTCTTCTCTGCGCAAAAGCAATGGAAATACTATCGACGACAGTGCTGCTAAATCAGAGTAACTAAACACAGCCTTTCGAAATTACTTCACCAAGGAAGACGAAGTAAATATTCCAGAATTCGAATCAAGAACAGCTGCCAGTATGAGTAACTTAGAAGTAGATACCCTTGGAGTAGAGAAGCAACTTAAGTCACTTAATAAAAGCTTCTCCCGGTCCAGACTGTATACGAGTTAGATTCCTTTCAGAGTATACTGATGCATTAGCTCTATAGTTAACAATCATATACACCCGCTTGCTCGACGAAATATCCGTACACGAAGATGTAAAGTTGCACTGGTCACACCAATATTCAAGAAAAGTGCTAGGAGTAATCCACTAAATTACAGGCCCAAATCATTAACGTCGATGTGCAGCAAGATTTTGTAACATGCAATGTGCTTGAACATTGATGTTTCGCAGTTAAATAAACGATAGGCGTGTGTAACCGAATCAGACAACGCTTTCCAAGTGTCCCATTGCAAAGATGAGAAACACACAAACCAAGAATATTATGCAGCAGGAGGACCTTAAGAACAACAGAGATGAGTAACAGATTCTATTGACACACAGTCAACATCGTTCTTGCGAAACTCAACTACCTCTTTACAACTAGCTCTTTACACACACAAAACATTGAGTGCTATTTACAAGGGATTTCAAACTGGTTTCGTATTGATTTCCAAAATGCTTTTGACACAGTAACACACAAGCGGATTGTAGTGAAATTGCGTGCTTATGGAATATCGTCTCAGTTATGTGATTGGATTTGTAATTTCCTGTCAGAGAGGTCACAGTTCGTAGTAACTGACGGTAAGTCATCGAGTAAAACAGAAGTGATTTCTGGCTTTCCCCAAGGCAGTGTTATAGGCACTCTGCTGTTCCTTATCTATATAAACGATTTAGGAGAGAATTTGAGCAGCAGTCTTAGGTCGTTTGCAGATGATGCTGTCGTTTATCGTCTAGTAAAGCCATCAGGCCGCGCGGGATTAGCCGAGCGGTCTAGGCGCTGCAGTCATGGACTGTGCGGCTGGTCCCGGCGGAGGTTCGAGTCCTCCCTCGGGCATGGGTGTGTGTGTTTGTCCTTAGGATAATTTAGGTTAAGTAGTGTGTAAGGTTAGGGACTGATGACCTTAGCAGTTAAGTCCCGTAAGATTTCACACACATTTGAACATTTTTTGAAAGTCGTCAGAAAATCAAAGCAAATTTCAAAACGATTTATAAAAGATATCTGAATGGTGCGTAAATTGGCAATTGACCCTAAATAATGAAAAATGTGAGGTCATCCCTATGAGTGCTAAAAGGAATCAGTTAAACTTCCGTTACACGATGAATCATTCAAATACAAAGGCCGTAAATTCAACTAAATACCCAGGAATTACAATTACGAATTATTTAAATTGTAGAAGAACACGTAAAAAATGTTGCGGGAAAGGCAAACCAAAGACTGGCTTTTATTGGCAGAACACTAGAAAATGTAACAGATCTACTAAAGAGACTGCCTACACTACTCTCGTACGTCCTCTTCTGGAGTACTTCCGCGCGGTGTGGGATCCTTGTCGGATAGGATTAACGGAGTACATCGGAAAAGATTAAAGAAGAGCAGCACGTTTTGTATTATCGCGAAATAGGGGACAGCGTGTCACTGACATGATACAGGATTAGTGGTGGGCACAACTAAAACTGGACACCACTGAACAAAGGCGTTTTTCGTTACTGCAAAGTATTCTCACGAATTTTCCATCACCAACTTTCTCCTGCGAATGCGAGAACATTTTGTTGACGCCGACCTACGTAGGAACAAACGATCATTATAATACAGTAAGGGAAATCAGAACTCGCACGGAAAAATATAGGTGTTCGTTTTTTCCGAGCGCTGTTCGAAATTGTAATAATAAAGAATTATCGTGAAGGTGATTCCATGAATCTTCTGCCAGGCACTTAAGTGTGGCCGGCCGAGATGGCCGAGCGGTTCTAGGCGGTACAATCTGGAACCGCGCGACCGCTACGGTCGCAGGTTCGAATCCTGCCTCGGGCATGGATGTGTGTGATGTCCTTAGGTTAGTTAGGTTTAAGTAGTTCTAAGTTCTAGGGGACTGATGACCTCAGATGTTAAGTCCCATAGTGCTCAGAGCCATTTGAACCATTTTTTGAACTTAAGTGTGATTTGCAGAGTAGCCATGTAGATGTAGATGCTTCTCGCCTGATAAACAAAGTAAGAGCCTGCGGAATATCTGACCAGCTGTGTGGCTGGATTGAAGAGTTGTTAGCAAACAGAACACAGCATGTTGTTCTCAATGGAGAGACGTCTACAGACGTTAAAGTAACCTCTGGCGTACTAAAGGGGAGTGTTATGGGACCATTGCTTTTCACAATATGTATAAATGACCTAGTAGATAGTGTCGGAAGTTCCATGCGGCTTTTCGCGGATGATGCTGTAGTATACAGAGAAGTTGCAGCATTAAAAAATTGCAGCGAAATGCAGGAAGATGTGCAGCGGATAGGCACTTGGTGCAGGGAGTGGCAACTGACCTTTAACATACACAGATGTAATGTATTGCGAATACATAGAGAGAAGGATCCTTTATTGTATGATTGTATGATAGCGGAACAAACACTTGTAGCAGTTACTTCTGTAAAATATCTGGGAGTATGCGTGCGGAACGATTTGAAGTGGGATGGTCATATAAAATTAATTGTTGGTAAGGTGGGTGCCAGGTTGAGATTCATTAGGAGAGTCCTTAGAAAATGCAGTCCATCAACAAAGGAAGTGGCTTACAAAACACTCGTTCGACCTATACTTGAGTATTGCCCATCAGTATGGGATCCGTACCAGGTCGGGTTGACAGAAGAGATAGAGAAGATCCAAAGAAGAGCGGCGCATTTCGTCACACGGTTATTTGGTAGGCGTGACAGCGTTACGGAGATGTTTAGCAAACTCAAGTGGCAGACTCTGCGAGAGAGGCGCTCTGCATCGCGGTGTAGCTTGCTGTCCATGTTTCGAGAGGGTGCGTTTCTGGATGAGGTATCGAATATATTGCTTCCCCCTACTTATACCTCCCGAGGAGATCACGAATGCAAAATTAGAGAGATTCGAGCGCGCACGGAGGCTTTCCGGCAGTCGTTCTTCCCGCGAACCATACGCAACTGGAACAGAAAAGGGAGGTAATGACAGTGGCACGTAAAGTGCCCTCCGCCACACACAGTTGGGTGGCTTGCGGAGTATAAATGTAGATGTAGATGTAGATAACATGAATCAATGCTACTAATTATGCTGTTGTCACTTATCATGATCTTCTTACTCATAAAAGATGTAAATTCTTTTCTTACAAGGGCAAGGCTTCAGACACGGCCAACCAATTCGGCTCAGATGTGGCAGGTTGCTTGCGTACAACCTAAAACGAAGGACTCTAAGATATTTTGGCTCAATACCCCCTTCATTTTTGTGAAGATCACTCATACATGTTATGATGAGCAATCGACTCAAAATTCTTGGGCAAGGAATTTCAAATCGGAATATAAAATTCGTCTACGGCACGTCACTAAATACGTCTCCTACAAGGAAGTAGGAAATATATAAGATATAGAGAAAGTTGCGGCTCTTTTAAGCACGCAAACGGCGTCACTTATGACCGGTTTTAATCGTGATTACGTGATAAACACCGATCAAACAGGATGGGAGGATGCGAGTGAACATTCGGCGAACGTCGTCGCATAAGGGATGTAAACGAACCCTTGTCGCAGTTTGCAGAAAAAAAAACTAACGCATCGTACACGGCGCAATATGCCATCACAGCCTCTGGAAAAGTGTTGCCTAAGGTTTTTCTGTGCTTACAAGAAACGAATGTTACATTTCATCCTCGGGTCATGGAAGAGGTCAATCGCTTAACCAACTCGCTGAAAAATGTTTATGGGAAAATGCAAACGATAAGAATAGCATCCGGTAGGTTTCCTCGAGATTCGAATCCGGGTTCTCCGCGTCCCAGCCAGCTACCTTGGTCATTGCACAATTATTTTTAATCTCATTTTGTTCGTAATTTCGTTGTATTTGCTCGGGGCGGACGTCCAATTACGCTTGTTAAAGTTCATCGTTCATCCATGAACTCAGTTTTTTTGTTACAGAGGGCAGCTAACCCTCTGACCGAACACGCTGCTGTGCCGGGGCCACTATGGGCGCTCTCGGCGAAAAGCGTTTACCATGTGGGTACATAAGGGGCAGTTGGAAAAGTTTCTTTCCTCGATTTCTGGAAAAGTACGCATTTGTGGGCCCTATACCTGATGATGAAAAATGCTCTATTTACAATCATCTATCGATACCGTCAATTTTGAGTCGATTGCTCGTCATGACCTCTAGGGGTGCTTTTCTCAAAAACAGGAGGGTGTTGAGCTAAAATATCTCAGAGTTCTTCGTTTTAGGTTGTACACAAGCGACCTGCTAAATTTGAGCCGAATCGGTAGGCCGTGTCTGAGGCCTTCCCCTTGTTAGATCAATCTGATGACTATCAGTATGATCGAAACCAGTTAGTGACAATGAATAAAAGGAATCCGCGATCAGAGACCGTATTTGGTTGCCACTGACACAATGGATCGTCGTTACCTTCCACGTGAGCATGTCGCCCTTCTTCAAGCTTTTTATTTGCTCGACGATTGGCCGTTGGAGACATCGCGCATAGGTGACAGACGGTAGCGCGCAGAGTTTTCGCCGGGGAATGTGGAGGCGGCGGCCAGCTGTTGGCGGCGTGGCGGCGCGCCAGCGTGCGCCGGGTTTCCCAAGCGGCGGTATTTCTGGCGGCGCGCCTCTCACTGGCCCCGCTCGCTCCCAGGCAGCCGCCGCCGCCGCCGCCCGCCCGCCCGCTCGCGATACGCTGCACTCGCGCGCCGCGCGGCCGCCCCGCGCCGGGCACCGGCCGCCCTCGCGGCGGCGGGCTGACTTCACCCAGGACGAGGCACCGGGCCCTGCCGCAGAAGAATACACTGGGGCCGCAAAACTCGCGGCGTACCTCCTAACGTCGTGTCGAACCACGTTTTGTCCCACGTAGTCCAGCAACACGTGAGGCAATACTGACCCTACGACTTATCGTAGAAAATAGATTAAGGAAAGGAAAACCTACGTGTTGTGTACATAGTTCCGCATAGTCAGCGCGTACACAACTTTCCCACTAGAGCGCGCCCCGCTAAGCACAACAGCGCAGGCGCAGCGCTCGTCCGTCTCCGCACTACGAGATGGCGCTGCCTTAGAGACGGACCAAATTCTGCTTCTGCCGATCCGCGTATTAATATGTAACGCAGCCAATGAGATTGCTGCTAATGTAGAACCTTTTATCCTCGCGGATCACACTCGCGCAGTGATACCTGAACGCGCGAGGTATTATAACGAGTGTACAGACCTCCGATTAGTCAGTCTGCATTAGTCTGTACCAGTCTGTAGTCAAGTTTCAGTCTGCGCCTAATAAGATTATCATATTCCTGTACATAGCCATGAAGAGAAATGTATAGACACTTTGTCAAGTATCAGAGATATGTGAGAATAAGATTAACATACCAAGACCAAAGGAGCTTCAGATTGTCAATTGTAAACAGCATCCAGAATCAGGTTACGTAATGCCTATGCTTCTTATTATTTTAATAAATGTGTGTGAAAATTAATCAAGTTCTGTTTAAAGTTGGTCACCATCAATCTGCTACTCTAAGCGTGTAGGTGGCATTTCTATCGTCTGACCTAACGGCAGAAGATAAACACGCCACGATAAGACCAAGAGACATATTGCTGACACTCGCCTACTTCGTTAGAGCGACAAGTCAAATAATCTGATCGTGTGTGTACCGAAGGTCTTACAGTATGCACACCACACTACGTTTCTAGCATTTGTAGACTTAGAGAAAGCTTTCGACAATGTTGACTGGAATACTCTCTTTCAAATTCTGAAGGTTAGGGGTAAAATACAGGCAACGAAAGGCTATTTACAATTTGTACAGAAACCAGTTGGCAGATATAAGAGTCGAGAGGCATGAAAGGGAAGCAGTGGTTGGGAAGGGAGTGAGACTGGGTTGTGGCCTATTCCTAATGTTATTCAATCTGTATATTGAGCAAGCAGTGAAGGAAACAAAAGAAAAATTCGGAGTAGAAATTAAAATCAGTGGAGAAGAAATCAAAACTTTGAGGTTCGCCGATGACATTGTAATTCTGTCAGCAAAGGACCTGGAAGAGCAGCTGAACGGTATGGACAGTGTCTTGAAAGGAGGATCAACAGAAGCAAAACGAGGATAATGGAATGTAGTCGAATTAAATCGGGTGATCCTGCGGGAATCACAGTAGGAAATGAGAGGCTTAAAGTAGTAAATGAGTTTTGCTATTTGGGGAGCAAAATAACTGATGATGGTCGAAGTAGAGAGGATATAAAATGTGGACTGGCAATGGCAAGGAAAGCGTTTCTGAACAAGAGAAATTTGTTAACATCGAGTATAGATTTAAGTGTCAGGAAGTCATTTCTGAAAGTATTTGTATGGA
This sequence comes from Schistocerca piceifrons, assembly GCF_021461385.2. Taxonomy (NCBI): domain Eukaryota; kingdom Metazoa; phylum Arthropoda; class Insecta; order Orthoptera; family Acrididae; genus Schistocerca; species Schistocerca piceifrons. The sequence continues at coordinate 397,572,740 of NC_060139.1, read as the reverse complement.
GTGTAGCCATGTATGGAAGTGAAACATGCACGCTAAATAGTTTGGACAAGAAGAGAATAGAAGCTTTCGAAATGTAGTGCTACAGAAGAATGCTGAAGATTAGATAGGTAGATCACATAACTAATGAGGAGGTACTGAATAGAACTGGAGAGAAGAGAAGTTTGTGGCACAACTTGACTAGAACAAGGGATCGGTTGGTAGGGCATATTCTGAGGCATCAAGTGATCACCAATTTAGTATTGGAGGGCAGTGTGGGGTGTAAAAATCGTAGTGGGAGACCAAGAGATGAATACACTAAACAGATTCAGAAGGATGTAGGTTGCAGTAGGTACTGGGAGATGAAGAAGCTTGCACAGGATAGAGTAGCATGGAGAGCTGCATCAAACCAGTCTCTGGACTGAAGACCACAACAAGTCCAGCAACTCGATGTGGCGTGGACTCGACAAGTCGTTGGTAGTCCCCTGCAAAAGTATTGAGCCATGCTGCCTATATAGCGGGCCATAATTGCGAAAGTGTTTCCAGTACAGGATTTTGTGCATGAATTGGCCTCTCGATTATGTCCTACAATGTTCGATGAGATTCACGTCGGGCACTCGAATTGTCCAGAATATTCTTCATAGCAATCGCGAACAGTTGTGCCCCTGTGACACGGCGCATTGTCACCAATATAAATTCCATCGTTGTTTGGGAACATGGAATCCACGGAAGGCTGCAAACCGTCTCCAAGTAGCCGAATATAGCCATTCACAGTCAATGAACGGCTCAGTTTGACCAGAGGACCCAGTCCATCCCATGTAAATACAGCACTCACCATTTTGAAGCCACCACCGCTCGCACAGTGCCTTGCAGCCAATCTAGGTCCACGGCTTCGTGGGGCCTGCACCACACTTGAACCCTACTATTGGCTCTTACCAACTGAAATCAGGATTCATGTGACCGGTATACGGTTTTCGAGTCGTCTAGGGTCCAGCTGATATGGTCACGAGCCCAGCAGAGGCGCTTCAGGCGATGTCGTGCTGTTACCGAAGGCACTCGCGTCCGTCATCTGCTGTCAAAGCTCATTAACTCCCATTCGCCGCACTGTCCTAACGGATCCGTTCGTCATACGTCCGACATTGATCTCTGCAGTTATTTCACGCGGTGTCGCTTGTCTGTTATCACAGCCAACCCTATGCAATCGCTTCAGTCTGGAAACGTGCGACCGCTACGGTCGCAGGTTCGAATCCTGCCTCGGGCATGGATGTGTGTGATGTCCTTAGGTTAGTTAACTTTAAGTAGTTCTAAGTTCTAGGGGACTGATGACCTCAGATGTTAAGTCTCATAGTGCTCAGAGCCATTTGAACCATTCGAACTTACGCAGTCGCCGCTGCTCTCGGTCGTTAAGTGAAGGGAGTCCGTGGCGAGAAGTAATGTCTGATTCTAGGCACACCGTTGACACTGTGGATCTCGGAATATCGAACTCCCTAACTATTTCCGAAGTGGAATGTTCCACTCGTCTAGCTCCAACTACCATTCCGTGTTCAATATCTTCTAATTCCTGTCGTACGGCTATAATCACTTTGGATACCTATTCACAAGAACCCATGATTTCCCTAAATCACTCCAGGCAAATGCGGATGCTATCTTTGAAAGGTCACGGCTAATTTCCTTCCCTATCCTTGGCACAACCCGAGCTTGTGCTCCGTGTCTAACAACCTTGATGCCGACGCGACATTAAATCCAATCTTCCTTCCTTCCTTCGCATGAATCATCTGGGTACAAAGCACTGTTCTTTTATACCTTGTGTACGCCATACTACTTTTATTTATTTATTTATTTTTATTTTATTTTACACGTCTAGTTCCGTAGGACGAAACTGAGAAGAAATCTCCAAGGTCATGGAACGTGTCAGTACCTGAAATTACAACATAAAAGTAATAACAGATAAAATGTTTTTGAACCCAAAAAAAAGACAAGCTATAAGTTCATGTAATCGCAGTGAAGAATATAACACAGGAATCAGTTTTATTTTTCAAGGGACTCCTCGACAGAATAGAAGTAGTGACCCATGACGAAACTGCCATATGTACACTTTGTGATCAGAAGTATCTGGACACCTGGCTCAAAATGACTTACAAGTTTGTGGCGCCCTCCATCCGTAATGCTGGAATTCAATATGGTGTTGTCCCACCCTTTCCCTTGAGGACAGCTTACACTCTCGCAGGCATACGTTCAATCAGGTGCTAGAAGGTTTCTTGGGGAATGGCAGCCCATTCTTCACGGAGTGCTGCACTGAGGAGAGGTATCGATGTCGGTCGGTGAGGCCTGGCACGAAGTCGGTGTTTCAAAACACCCCAAACGTGTTCTATAGGATTCAGGCCAGTCCATTGCAGAGATGATATTGCCATGTAACCACTCCGCCACAAGCCGTGCATTATGAACAGGTGCACGATCGTGTTGAGAGATGCAATCGCCATTCCCGAATTGCTCTTCAACAGTGGGAAGCAAGAATGTGCTTAAAACATCAATGTAGGTCTGTGCTGTGATAGTGCCACGCAAACCAACAAGAGGTGCAAGCTCTCTCCATGAACAACACGACCACACCACAACACCACCACCACCGAATTTTACTATTGGCGCCATACAGGCTGGCAGATGACGTCCTCCGGCATTCTCCTTACCCACACCCTGCCATCGGATCAAATGGCTCTGAGCACTATGGGACTTAACTTCTGAGGTCATCAGTCCCTAGAACTTAGAACCACTTAAACCTAACTAACCTAAGGACATCACACACATCCATGCCCGAGGCAGGATTTGAACCTGCGACCGTAGCGGTCGCGCGGTTCCAGACTGTAGCGCCTAGAACCGCTCGGCCACACCAGCTGGCCTGTCATCGGATCGCCACATTGTGTACAGTAATTCGTCACTCCACACAATGTTTTTTTTCCACTGTTCAATCGTCCAGTGTTTACGCTCCTTACACCAAGCGAGGCGTTGTTTGGTATTTACCGACGTGATGTGTGGCTTATGAGCAGCCTCTTTACCATGAGATCCAGGTTCTCTCACCTCCCGCCTGACTGTCATAGTACTTGCAGTGGCTCCTGATGCAGTTTGAAATTCCTGTGTGATGGTCTGGATAGATGTCTGCCTATTACACATTACGACCCTCTTCAACTGTCGGCGGTCTCTGTCAGTCAAAAGACGAGGTCGGCCTGTACGCTTTTGTGCTGTACGTGTCCCTTCACGTTTCCACTTCACTATCACATCGGAAACAGTGGACTGAGGGATGTTTAGCAGTGTGGAAATCTCGCTTACAGACGTATGACACAAGTGACACCCAACCATCTGACCACGTTCGTCGTCCGTGAGTTCCGCGGAGCGCCCCATTCTGCTCTCTCATGATGTCTAATGACTACTGAGATTGCTGATATGGAGTACCTGTGCAGTAGGTGGTTGCACAATGCACCTAATATGAGAAACATATGTTTTCGGGGTGTCCGGATACTTTTGATCACATAGCGTATATGTGCATATCGCTATCCCATGCTTTTTGACAGCTCAGTGTATAACACAGCAAGAGACGATGGTGGTGTTGTTGGATTTAGGGCGCTCAACAATGTGATCAGAGGCTCTCTTACTGAATATGAGCTGTTGAGAATGTAGTACTTGAATGCTACTCTTAATTCAGCCCAAACATCCATGGTAGCAGAAAACTATTTACCCGCTATGGTCCTTGATGGTGGATGACTTGCACGCTTGCAAATAAATACTCATTTGACAGGGCGCTCTATATAAAAAATGTGGCAACACAATAAGAAATATCAAATAACATTAATTAAGAGTATATTATAAAATGATATTTAGCTGTGGTACAATTTGATGTGTGGTACTTGATGTGCTAAACCTGATACAGTGATATGTAAATAACTTTGCTGGCTCTTGGCAGCGTATGATTTTGTGACTATAAATGAATGTAACTGAGAAAACACTCGAGAGTCCAGTTATATCGTAAGTAGCGACTGCTAAGTCGGAAGGACTGAGTTGGCACAGGCACTGAACGGTACAGTCGAATTGCTGGTGCGAAACTCAGTGTCCGCTGCGCGATTTGTTTTGGTCCCTGTCGGCGTAAGGATTGTGACAGGATTCCCTATTGGTTGTCCACACGATCGGTGCATGTTCGCGTAGAGCTGTAGAAGTGGTGCGGAAGCAGGAAGAGGTCCGTGTTTGGGAAGCTGCTGCATGATCTGAGAGATGCCACGTTAGTGACTGTGCCTGTGTGATGGCGGTCACTCGCGGTATTTGTTGTGTACCTTTGCTGCAGAATGTCAGCATGCGCATTCTTGGTTCGAACGATGTCTGTTCTCACAAGTGACATTGCTGCAACGATATCTTAAGAACCCACATCAGTTGATTTCTTCAGAATGTCTGTCTATGTCGACACAAATGTATGCTTAGTATCGTAGAATCATTTAGAAAAAGTCTTAATAACATCTCACCTGTTGTATGGATGGTTGACTACTTAAAAATAGGAGGACGACCCGCCCACTGACTGCCTTTCCCCAGCAAGGCAGGAGGTCTGCCACTTCACAACATTTTAAAATGTGGTTTATATGTAGAATGAATGGGACTTTTACTAAGGTGAGGACAGTGTAAGAAACGCAAAATCAAACAGGGTCAATGCGGGAGCAAGTCTGATAATGAACAAGAAACTAGGGTATGGGTGAGTTAGCATGAACAGCAAAGTGAACAGCCAAGATAGACACAAAGCCATCACCCATCACAGTAGTACATGCTCACATGCCTATTAGATTCCCAGATGATGAGGAGAGAGCCATACAGAGCGTTAAGATGAACATTTAAATTTGTAGGCTGAATGAAATTCGACAAAAGGAAAAGGAAGGAAAAGAATAATAGAACAGCTTAGACTAGTGAAAGGAATGGAAAGAGAAGCCACCTGGTCGATATTTCCACATAGCATAATACAATAATGTCTAACACTTGGCTTCAGAATAACGAAGGAAGATTGTGTACGTGGAAGGAACTAGAGATACGAAAAGGTTTCAGAAATCAAATTCAAACCGCAAAATATATCTAGCAGCTGATGTGTTTCTGACGGTAATTTATTAGCTATGAAATTCAGCTTAAAGCTGAAAAAATAGCACAAAGGTAGGGAATTAAGAAGATTGGACTAGGAGAGGTTGAAACAAGAGGTTTTTGAGAGTTCAGAGAAAGCATACGACTACGACAGACTAAAATAGACGGAAGAAATAAACCAAAATATGAATGGATAGCTCTGAGGGATTGAAATAAAAGGCAATAGAAGAACAACGAGGGGAGATGACAAAGCTCACCACACTTTCTTAGTTGACACAAGAGTTATTAAATGTAACTGACGAAAGGTAAAAATAAAAATTCAATAAATGAAGCAGAAAAATGGGAATACATATGCCAAAAATGAGATTGACAGAATGTATAAAGTGGTAAAGCAGGAACGGCGAAAGTAGAAATGCAAAGTTGGAGCAACATACATGACACTGGGAAAGACAGAGCAGCGCACACAGAAAATTAAGAAACATGTGGAGAAAAAAGAAGCATCTGTATGCTCAGATATCAAGCCACCAATAAGCAAAGAAGGGAAAGCTGAAAGGTGGAAGGAGTATAATTATAGAAGAGCCTCATAACAGAAAGAAACATAAAGACAATATTATGGAAAGTGAAGATAATATACATGAGATGGGAGATGCAATACTGCCAAAAGAATTTGATAGAGCACTGAAGTCAATATATCTTTGGCAGAACTAACAACAACAAAACTATTACACCTGCTACAGAAGATGCATGAGACAGACTTCACGACAAATATAATAGTTCTACTTTTAAAAAAGGTACCTGTTGACAGGTACAAGTATTAAAAAGAGAGGAAGGACATGAAAGGGAGACAACAGTTGAGGAGGGAATGAGTCAGGATGCTGCTGTCTTCCTTCCGTTACTCATTCTATACACTGAGCGAGCAGGAGAAGAAAATAGGGAAAACTTGGGCAATTAATTCAAGTTTAGGAAGAAGAAACGAGAAATTTGTGGTTTTCAAATGATACTGTAATTCTGTCAGATACTACAAAGCACTTCAAAGATCAGTTCAACAAAATGGATCGTGTCCTGAAAAGATAGTATAAAATGAACGTCAATAAAATTAAACAAGGTGGTACAGAAGGAATTAGATCACTATATGACACACTAAACGTAGAAGACAAGTTTTGCTTTTTAGGCAGCATAGCAACTGGCGAAGACAGAAGTATTGGGGGTAACAAATGTAGACTGGCAAAAAAAAAATTTCTAATAAAAAAGAAATACTGTATGTTGCTATCGAGAAAAAGATTCAAGATTTAGAAAGTGTTCTGGAAATATCTGTCTGTAGTATAATTTAAACGTGAACGATAAACGGTGGGGAACGTTAGAGAACAGATGTGTTTGAAATGTGGTGTTACCAAAGAATGTTGAAGCTACAGGGGGGGGACTATAGTGTTAATTTTGCACTATTATCATCAATTAAGTGATTTAGGCGTGCCTTACAGAAACTAAAACGACAATGGAAAATGTTCTACAAAGATTTTTGTACAAATATGAAAAATATGACGCTGACACATGTATGGCTTGTCGTTTCCGGTGCAACTGTAATGCCGATTTGTGTGTTTTTTTTTAAGTTACAATCGACCTTTCATCTCTTCATTGTGTGGTGTTCCAGTTTCTGTAAATTAATCGTGGTCCGTCGTGGGTACCCTGGATTCGACCTACTTTTTCGCCTCTCTGTGCTGCGTCTTCTTTTCACTTCAAATCCTTTTCTTGTATCAGGTTGGTAAAAAAAATAGTAGAATAACTTTGTTTTTGATAAATATTTGCATATTTTTCCTTTAAAAGTGGAGTTTTTATTACAGAGCGGTAATATGGCTGATCTGGTCAACATAATCCAGCGATGACTCATATAGCCCCAGAAGCTAACTAAAAATTGAATGTAGCACAGTCTTCGACTTTCATTCATGGCTTCAGAGATATTATGTTTTATAAGTTCCTATTACTACGTACAATTTACAGTAAGCAGTTACAAAATAATAAAGTTTATCAAAAAAATCTTTCTTCTCTCATGTGACAAAGGACAAAAATACTGAAACACCAAAAGCATAACACATTACCATGGCTAATACGGTGTATGAAAACCGTTTACATTCAAAACAGCTTCTGTTAGTCTCGGAATGGCCAAATACAAGTTCTCTATGTTTTTCATAGCTATCTTATACTACTCTTCCTGCAAAATAGTGTAAAGTTCGTGTAACGATGATGGAGATGGAGCTATCACTCACCATTCTCTCCAAAGTAGACCACAAAAGCTCCACACTATTGAGATCTGGCGACTGCGATGGTCAGGGGAGATGCAACGATTCATCCCCTTGCTCAGAAAACCAGTCCTGGTCGATGTTAACAGGGGCCCTGTCATTTTGGAACAAAGCTTCACCATTGGGGAACAAACATTGTACCAGAGGATGGACCTGATCAGCTAAAATGGTCACATAATCATTGGCAGTAAAGCGATATTGCAGAGTAACCATGGGGCCCACGCAGTACCACGATGTGGCTACCTAAACCATCACCGAACCCCCGCCATGTTTCACTCTTGGAACATAAACTCGGCAAGTAGTTGGAAACAGTGTGCAACAAGACTCAACCGATGAAACGACTTTCTAGCATTACTGCACAGTCCATGTCTTACGCTTTGGGCACCACATTTTCATGCTACGGGCATTTGAATCACTTATGAGTGGTTTTGGAATTCAGATCGGCCAGCAATTCCCTGCTCATGGAGCTCCCTTCCCCTTGTTTTGGTGCTGACAGGGTTTGCGAATACGGCATTCAGTTCTGCTGTAACTTTTGCAGCTATCGTCTTTTATTTTTCGTCTGAATCCTCTTCAATGGCCGTCCGTCGTGATCACTCGAGACACACGTTCATCCGCGTTGTGATTCGGCGGATGATGTTTTTTTTTTGTTTTTTTTTCCCTGAATGAGGTATAAATTTTCTATTGGTGCCTTTTGAAACAGCAAACACTTCGGCTGCCTTGGTTACAGAAGCACCCACCAAACGAGCAGCAACAATTTGCCCACGTTGAAAGTCACTCAGCTCCGACATAATGCACTCACAACTACGCAAAACACTGTTCTCACCGCGACTGACACTTGCAGCGTATTGAGAATACCGCACAGGTGACGTTCGTGGTTAAATACAAGTGTGCAGCCTGCAGGCTTGGCTAGCGTCTGAATTTATGTACTGGTGGCCGAGCGGTTCTAGGCGCTTTAGTCTGGAACCGCGCGACCGCTACGGTCGCAGGTTCGAATCCTGCCCCAGGCATGGATGTGTGTGATGTCCTTAGGTTAGTTAGGCTTAAGTAGTTCAAAGTTCTAGGGGACTGATGACCTCAGATGTTAAGTCTCATAGTGCTTAGAGCCATTTGAACCATTTGAATTTATGTACAAACATGCATTTCTTGCGGTGTTTCCATATTGTTGTCCAACCCCTGTAGATAAGATTACGAACGAAGAGGTACTCAGTCGAGTAGGGAAGAAAAGACCTTTACACCACAAACGGACTGAAAAAAGGGAGACATTGAAACGATGTCCTCAGACATCATGGTATTTCGTAACGGAGAGAACCGAAGTGAGTAAAATTTATAGAGGGAGACCAAAGGTTGACTACTGCGTTTACACTCGAGTGTAGCCACATCTACGTGCATTCTCTAAACCACTATGAAGTGCATCGCAGAGGTCACTTAGCATAATACCACATGTTTGGGTTTCTTCCCGTTCTAATCGTGTATCTAGCATGTGAAGGATGGCTGCTTATTTCCTGCTGGAGCACTGTAATTAGTCTAATTTCTTCTTCGCTGTCCATACAGGCGCAACACGTGAGGAGCTGAAGTATATCTTTATACTCTTCACATAACACTAGAAGTAGACACCAGGATCACTCTGATGCTCCCGTCTGGGTCGGAGATTCTCTCCACTCAGGGACTGGCTGTTGTGTTATCTTCACCATCATCATTTCACCCCATCGACGCGCAAGTCACCAAAGTGGCGTCAAACCGAGAGACTTGCACCCGGCGAACGGTCTACCCGATCGGAGGCTCTAGTCACAGGACATTTACATTTACTCTGAAGCTGGAGTTTCTTTGTTAGTTACTGTGCATGTGCCACAGCACATACACAGCCCGCTTCCACCAATGTTAATTCAGCATTGAGTGAGACCAAGGGGAGAATGGACGTTCAAAGTTATGAGGCATTGTTGTTTAAATAATTTGACACAAATATTTCTTGAAGGGTCACTGTGACAGCAATGAAGAAAATACAGCCGTTCACGGTAAGAATGGTTACTGTGTACATATTCTGTCGCTGAGTGTGAAGTATGTATACGTGAAAATGGCATGTAGGAATGATATTTTACTAAAGGAAGATGTTATACAAGAATCATTGTTAAAAGAACTCAGTCGTAAAAATGATGTAAGTGACTTCTACTCTGCAGCAGTTATGGACAGAGGAGAAACTGATCAGTCTGCCGAATTTCAGGCAGCGATGAAGAAAATACTGTCATGCATGGTAAAGATGTTCGCTATCAGTTCCTATAACATTGTAGTCCACATTCCAAGTGTGTGGAAATAATGAATAAATCGATTTACGAGTAACTGAGAACACCTAAAAATATTTGTATAATAAGTGCATGTTATTAAATGACTAGCATCTTCACCCAATTAACTCCAAATAAACTTCTTAAATCTGTATCACTTTCAAGTTTCATTACTGAAAAGCTTCTGTGGCAGTATTCACTTAGTCTCGAATTTTTAATGTATTGATATGAATATTGATTGGAAAAGTACATGACAGAGGTGAAATAAAATGAGTTTTGTGCTGCCATAAGCTGGCCCCAACACACCATGTGGCATAGAGGTTGTGCGAGGCCAAAGACAGACTTGCAGGAAATGTGCCACCAACGTCCTCTTGGCTGCCAGTATTTAGGTAGCCGCCGCGGACCGGAGGACCAGTTAGTTCGAGTCTGTCACACCGGGTAAGTTCCAGCGAGTTACTGAGTAGGAGCTGCTGTCACACCCTCTAGCTCAGAATCAGGCAGCACATAATGAACAGAACAGTGTACATAGCGGACTTTGTACTTCACCAGCAGTGAGGCTAAAGTGGACTAGAACAGAGAGCTAGTAACACAGCAAAAGGTAGCTTAAGTTAAGTAGCTCTTTGTTTATGTTAATAGAGAACCCACTTAATAATTGCGAGCAGTTATGTTATAGAAAAAGAACACTGGCCACCGAACAACATCTTCTTCTTCCTCCCTTGGTACACCTCTACAGAGACAATGAGACGATATAAAAGAAAAGCCGTGTGACTAGGGCCTCCCATCAGGTAGACCATTCGGCAGGTGCAAGTCTTCCGATTTGACGCCACTTCAGGGACTTGTGCGTCGAAGGGGATGAAATGGTGATGATTAGGACAACAAAACACCCAGTCCCTGAGCAGAGAAAATCTGTGACCCAGCCAGTAATCGAACCTGGGCCCTTAGGATTGACATTCTGTCGTGCTGACCACTCAGCTACCGGGAGCGGACATGAGACAACATAAAAAGTTTGGTATATGAGAGTCCAATTTCATTACAAAATGTTCTGTCTTCAGCAATTTCTCCAGCAAATAACTGATGGTCACTTTGACCCTGGTGTACAGTTCGTGACAATTTCAGAGGTGTACGCTACTAGGAGAGGAGTACCCGTGGTCTAGGGGTAGCGTCTTTGATTCATAATCAAAACGTCTTCGGTCCCGGGTTCGATCCCCGCCACTGCCTAAATTATGATAAATAATCAGCATTGGCGGCCGAAGACTTCCGGCAAAAGAAGTCAGCCTCATTCTGCCAACGGCCTTGTCAAAGAGGGCGGAGGAGCGGATAGAGGTTCAGGGCACTCTCTTGTCCTAGGGGTGGGAAATTGCCCCTAAAGGCGGAAGAATCAGCAATGATCAACGACATGAGGATGCAGAAGGCAATGGAAACCACTGCATTAAAGTCACGTAACGTGTATCCACAGGACATGTGGCCTGTAATTGAAGAAGTGTCATGATGATCTCTCCATTGGCAAAAGATTCCGGAATAGTCCCCCATTCGGATCTCCGGGAGGGGACTGCCAAGGGGGAGGTTACCATGAGAAAAAGATTGAATAATCAACGAAAGGATAACGTTCTACGAGTCGGGGCGTGGAATGTCAGAAGCTTGAACGTGATAGGGAAACTAGAAAATCTGAAAAGGGAAATGCAAAGGCTCAATCTAGATATAGTATGGGCCAGTGAAGTGAAGTGGAAGGAAGACAAGGATTTCTGGTCAGATGAGTATCGGGTAATATCAACAGCAGCAGAAAATGGTATAACAGGTGTAGGATTCGTTACGAATAGGAAGGTAGGGCAGAGGCTGTGTTACTGTGAACAGTTCAATCACCGGGTTGTTCTAATCAGAATCGACAGCAGACCAACACCAACAACGATAGTTCAGGTATACATACCGACGTCGCAAGCTGAAGGTGAACAGATAGAGAAAGTGTATGAGGATATTGAAAGGGTAATGCAGTATGTAATGGGGGACGAAAATCTAATAGTCATGGGCGACTGGAATGCAGTTGTAGGGGAAGGGGTAGAAGAAAAGGTTACAGGAGAATATGGACTTGGGACAAGGAATGAAAGAGGAGAAAGACTAATTGAGTTCTGTAACAAGTTTCAGCTAGTAATAGCTAATACCCTGTTCAAGAATCACAAGAGGATGAGGTATACTTGGAAAAGGAGATACGGGAAGATTTCAATTAGATTACATCATGGTCAGACAGAGATTTCGAAATCAGATACCGGATTGTAAGGCGTACCCAGGAGCAGATATAGACTCAGATCACAATGTAGTAGTGATGAAGAGTAGGCTGAAGTTCAACACATTAGTCAGGAAGAATCAATACGCAAAGAAGTGGGATACGGAAGTACTAAGGAATGGCGAGATACGTTTGAAGTTCCCTAACGCTATAGATACAGCAATAAGGAATAGCGCAGTAGGCAGTACAGTTGAAGAGGAATGGACATCTCTAAAAAGGGCCATCACAGAAGTTGGGAAGAAAAACATAGATATAAAGAAGGTAGCTGCGAAGAAACCATGGGTCACAGAAGAAATACTTTAGTTGATTGATGAAAGGAGGAAGTACAAACATGTTCCGGGAAAATCAGGAATACAGAAATACAAGTCGCTGAGGAATGAAATAAATAGGAAGTGCAGGGAAGCTAAGACGAAATGGCTGCAGGAAAAATGTGAAGACATCGAAAAAGATATGATTGTCGGAAGGACAGCATACAGGAAAGTCAAAACAACCTTTGGTGATATTAAAAGCAACGGTGGTAACATTAAGAGTGCAACGGGAATTCCACTGTTAAATGCAGAGGAGAGAGCAGGTAGGTGGAAAGAATACATTGAAAGCCTCTATGAGGGTGAAGATTTGTCTGATGTGATAGAAGAAGAAACAGGAGTCGATTTAGAAGAGATAGGGAATCCAGTATTAGAATCGGAATTTAAAAGAGCTTTGGAGGACTTACGGTCAAATAAGGCAGAAGGGATAGATAACATTCCATCAGAATTTCTAAAATCATTGGGGGAAGTGGCAACAAAACTACTATTCACGTTGGTGTGTAGAATATATGAGTCTGGCGACATACCATCTGACTTTCGGAAAAGCATCATCCACACAATTCCGAAGACGGAAAGAGCTGACAAGTGCGAGAGTTATCGCACAATCAGCTTAACAGCTCATGCATCGAAGCTGCTTACAAGAATAATATACAGAAGAATGGAAAAGAAAATTGAGAATGCGCTAGGTGACGAACAGTTTGGCTTTAGGAAAAGTAAAGGGACGAGAGAGGCAATTCTGACGTTACGGTTAATAATGGAAGCAAGGCTAAAGAAAAATCAAGACACTTTCATAGGATTTGTCGACCTGGAAAAAGCGTTCGACAATATAAAATGGTGCAAGCTGTTCGAGATTCTGAAAAAAGTAGGGGTAAGCTATAGGGAAAGACGGGTCATATACAATATGTACAACAACCAAGAGGGAATAATAAGAGTGGACGATCAAGAACGAAGTGTTCGTATTAAGAAGGGTGTAAGACAAGGCTGTAGCCTTTCGCCCCTACTCTTCAATCTGTACATCGAGGAAGCAATGATGGAAATAAAAGAAAGGTTCGGGAGTGGAATAAAAATACAAGGTGAAAGGATATCAATGATACGATTCGTTGATGACATTGCTATCCTGAGTGAAAGTGAAGAAGAATTAAATGATCTTCTGAACGGAATGAACAGTCTAATGAGTACACAGTATGGTTTGAGAGTAAATCGGAGAAAGACGAAGGTAATGAGAAGTAGTAGAAATGAGAACAGCGAGAAACTTAACATCAGGATTGATGGTCACGAAGTCAATGAAGTTAAGGAATTCTGCTACCTAGGCAGTAAAATAACCAATGACGGACGGAGCAAGGAGGACATCAAAAGCAGACTCGCTATGGCAAAAAAGGCATTTCTGGCCAAGAGAAGTCTACTAATATCAAATACCGGCCTTAATTTGAGGAAGAAATTTCTGAGGATGTACGTCTGGAGTACAGCATTGTACGGTAGTGAAACATGGACTGTGGGAAAACCGGAACAGAACAGAATCGAAGCATTTGAGATGTGGTGATATAGACGAATGTTGAAAATTAGGTGGACTGATAAGGTAAGGAATGAGGAGGTTCTACGCAGAATCGGAGAGGAAATGAATATGTGGAAAACACTGATAAGGAGAAGGGACAGGATGATAGGACATCTGCTAAGACATGAGGGAATGACTTCCATGGTACTAGAGGGAGCTGTAGAGGGCAAAAACTGTAGAGGAAGACAGAGATTGGAATACGTCAAGCAAATAATTGAGGACGTAGGTTGCAAGTGCTACTCTGAGATGAAGAGGTTAGCACAGGAAAGGAATTCGTGGCGGGCCGCATCAAACTAGTCAGTAGACTGACGACCAAAAAAAAAAACGCTACTAAGGTTAATACTGGTTCTTTAAACTTTGGAAGTAGGTGTTAGAGAGAAAACTGTCGCCTTTCTTCGAGCTTCTGTCAAGTCAGGTTTCTCTGCACTTCCGTTACGCTCTGTCCTGAGTAAAAAAAGAAAAAAAACATGTGACCATTTGCGCCGCCCTTCTTTGCATACATTGGTTACTCCTGTTTGGTACGGATCCCACGCACCCGAGCAATATTATAAGTTGGAAGGCAGATATAATTTGTAAGCCGTCACCTTTGCAAACTGACTGCATTTTCGAGTACCTCATCATTCAGTTGAAGTCTTTCATCTGTCTTAACTACGGTTGATCCTATGTGGTCATTCCATTTCACATCCTCAGAAATTCTCACTAGCAGGTATTTATATGAATTGATTGATTCCAGCTGTGACTCATCGAAGTTTCTGTCATAGGATGCCACTTTTCTGCATTTTGTTAAGTGCACAATTTCTGTACACTAAAACTCTAAAATGTTATCAAGATCTGACTGAATATTTGCCAGATAGAACTTGATTATGGATAACAGCATCAGTTGCAAAAAGTCTGTGGGCACTATTAATACTGTGTGCCTGGTCATTATTATATCACATGAACAACAAGGGCCCAAACACACTAAGCCGGTTGCATCTGAGTTACTTCTACTTATGTCAGTGACTCTATAATATGCATACGTATTTAACAGACGAAATAACAGGGATATCACGACCTGCCATACCTGGTGACATGGCAGACAAGGAGTATAATTCCATTGTAAATTCTTTCGAAGAGGATGATCTCTGAATTGAATAATAAGCCTTCAGGCTCATCTTTCTACCATGATTAATCTGAGGGTATATCGTCCCAAGCAACTGCCGTTCCAAATAAGACACAATACATAACTTTGTATAAACTGTGTAAAAGTCCTTTCAATTATTTAGTACTCATACTCTTTTACTCCGTTTGATAAATATTACGAGGCATGAATAATAATGATTTATTAGTTTAAACTAACATGTACCTTTTTTCACCAGTGAGAACTGAGCTACCAAGAACAGAAGCGAAGTGGGAGTTTGAAATAGCCGTAATTATTTCAATAATTTTTTTACTGCTCAGTGACTCATGTCCGAAAGTGACAGAGATTCATATTTCGCGCCTCAAGCTCCTATACACGTTTACGTTATCTATGACGAAAGCTAGAGCAACTCGAATTACCAACATTTCGTAATATATATTACAACTTCCCATCCAACATGTTGCGCCTTCTCTACCAAGGAGTCCTCAAGTCACTCACAAACTTTGTTTGACATCTCATATAATCGTACCTTTGTCAATACAAGGTGTTGTGTTAGCGATGTAAATGCTTTCTGAAAATCACGAAATACTGGATGTATCTAAATTCTTTAACCCATGGGTTTCATGTGTCGTATGAGAAACGCTCAAGCTTGGTTTCGAAACGCATGCTGACTGGTATGAGGAATGTTCTTCTGTCTCGATACCTCATTATGTTGGAGCCCCGAATATTTCCTAGAATTCTACAACAGATGGACGTCAATGACATTAAACGGTAGTTTTGTGGGCCACTTCTGCTACCCTCCTTATAGACTGGTGTGACTTGTACTTTCTTCCAACCACAGGACACAGTTTTTGGTTCAAGGTATCTGCAGTACTGTACATCATTGTTAAAATAGTAACTAAATCAGCTGCAAATTCTTTACATAACCTGACAGGGGCTCCTTCGGGCCCTTGATCGTTGTTTAATTTCAGCGATCTCAATTGTTCGCAACACCACTGACATTAATATGTACATCACTCATCCTTGTAGTTGTGTGCGAATCAAACTAAAGAACTTTTCCTTCCTCAGTTAAGGGAACAATTGAAAACTGAGTTTAGTATTGTTGCTTTCGCTTCAGTACCCTCAGTTTAAATTCCTGTCTCATCCATGAGCGTCTGGACGAAAATTAGGCCTTGTTTTATCTCCCACCAAGTTTCATAGATTTTCATCTTCTCCAATCTACACCGAAGAGCCAAAGAAAGTGGTACACCTGCCTAATATTGTGTAGGGCCCCCGCGAACACGCAGAAGTCCCTCAATAGGACGTGGCATTGACTAGACTAATGTCTGAAGTAGTGCTGCAGAGAACTGACACCATGAATCCTGTAGGGCTGTTCATAAATCTGTAGAGTGCGAGGGGTTGGAGATCTCCTCTGAACAGCACGTTGCAAGGCATCCCAGATATGCTCAATAATGTTCAGCTTTGGGGAGTTTGGTGGCCAGCGGAAGTGTTTAAACTCAGAAGAGTGTTCCTGGAGCCACTCTGTAGCAATTCTGGACGCGTAGGGTATCGCATTGTCCTGCTGGAATTGCCAAAGTTCGTCAGAATGCACAGTGCACATCAATGGATCCAGGTGATCAGACAGGGTGCTTACGTACATGTCATCTGTCAGAGTCGCATCTAGACGTATCAGGTATCCCATATCACTCCAAGTGCACACGCCTCACACCATTACAGAGCCTCCACCAGCTTGAACAGTACCCTACTGACATGCGGAGTCCATGTATTCATGAGGTTGTCTCCATACCTGTACACGTCCATCCCCTCGATACAATTTGAAACGAGACTCGTCCGATCAGGCAACATGTTTCCAGTCATTAACAGTCCAATGTCAGTGCTGACGGGCCCAAGCGAGGCGTAAAGCTTTGTATCGTTTAGTCATTAAGGGTCCGAAAGCCCATATTTATGATGTTTCGTTGTGTGAGCCACGAAGATTGAATCGTATCCACATTTGGGTTTTCACTGTTCTGTTCAGACATTCCACGATACTCGCCTGCAGGTGGGTGAACATCGAGTAGTGATGTTTTCTATACCGTTGCATCACAGTCTTGAAATGTCTATTGTAAAACTCGCCACCGTGATCTGTTTGTAGGTTTTCTGGGCCTCGATTCGTTCCCAACTGCAGCAATCGCTCAAACACATGCAAGATATCCGTCCTTGTTTTCGTTTTCATGGGTAATGCCAAGGCAAATTTAGAATAAGTATCAATGACCATTAAAATACATTTGAATCCGTTATTTCATCATGTCGACAAATCTGCCTGCCACTGGTCGTCCAAAACTTTAATCATAACATGTCTACAAGGGTACGTTTTGCATGCTGGTTTCTGATGTTTTCGAACTACAGTCTCCATACTTATTCAATGATACCTCTCTCTCTAAGTGCAGAAATTATTGAAACAACTTCATTCACATGAGCGAATTACCAGCGGCAGCTGATGCCATGTTCAGCAGTAGACGATATATTAGTGCACTGGAGTTGTCGTAATATACCCCTAATCTGCATAAGTCGACTGCTCACTCTTTTATGCTGAATGTCAATACCATCACTACTGCTATTTTTTCACCATCCAATATACCTTTTATAATTGATTTGTATTTCCCATTGCTTCAGCTTTTTGCATTCTTATGCAGATCAGCCAACTGAAATATGTCACGATACATTTCCAGATCTTCAGGCGAATAATTACAGTTTTTGTCGGTCTTAAGAAAATACGGTTCAGTAGACCAGGTGATCTTTGAAATTCCCTATCCCCTATCTATATTATTTTTTTCATTTAAAGTTATAGGCTGCGTGACCAGCTTAGTGTTTGCTCCTGTTTCAAATGCCTTTACCTCAGAAGCTGTAATTTCTCTTGAACGACCTTCCATGCCTCGATGACTACATGCTTAGTCGACATCTCGTTGTATACTAATCGGACGTTTGTGTAGCGTGAGGTTCTATACATCAACTCTTCTTCTTCGTATCTTGTTCTCCCTTCCGATAACAGCTATTTTTCCTTCAATTAAGTCGCCTACTCAGTTTCATTACCTGTTCATACAATGTACGTTCTCGATAATAGCTATTTCCCCTTCAGTTAAGTCGTTTACTTTCTTCTCGATTTCATTAACACGAACATTCAGTGAACTGTTCAGTCTCAGAAGCGTATGACAATACGTCTCTAGTTCCTTGTGTGTGCCTCCGACTTTACGTCCGAGATTTTGAATTTTCGCGTCCATGTACAAGCGAATGTTTTGTCTATGCACACCCATCATATCAAACTGAGCTCCCGGCATGCGTGCGAATTCATCCATGGCGGTGAGTATACTGGTGTATTCACCTCTTTGCATGGCCACATATATAGGAACCCCTGGAAGTTCCGTTTATACTTACCATCATTTAGTTCTTTTTTTTTTTTTTTAATCAATGACGAGAAACATATACTCTGAGTGATTCTAGCAATCTGCACATATCTTCACAAAATTGTTGAACGACATATTGGTTCCTACAAGAGCCTGGTAAATGTGTTTTAAATTCAGATTGTCCTGTTTAAATGCTGCAGTTAGGTTTCCATTATCTCTAACCAAGTGTTTGGATTTTGCAATATATCTGACTCAGATAAGATACATCAACAGCCATATAGCGACCAAAACAGACATATCGTCGAATTTGATCTTGGTTCTCCACAGCAACATCGTCAAGTATGAACACTGTGTTTGGCTTTACTTTTTCCGGTGGAGGGATGTCACTGCTCTGACTGAACGTCGTGTGTGTCACACCATCTACACCCTACAATATCTCACGTAATAGTTGGTATTTGGGCTGAAATAGTGTTTTTGAGAATACACATACATGCTCAGAGTGGACTCCATCCGGATGTGCCAGCAGTGACAGAACATTTGTCTTGCCGCAGATGGATGGACCTACAATCATTGCGCGTATGTTGTCGGGAAGGAGTACACCATTCTTCTTCTGGTCTTCTTGCACGCCGTCACCGCTCCAGTCACTTACAACTAAGCCTTCATGCTTCGCCCACCCTGCCATGATACATACTACGTCACGTACTGGCGTGCAACGAGTTTTTATGGAAAATAATGAACACTATGCCCTGCCATGGTACCGACTGTATCAGGTACTGGCGTGCAATGGGCTTTTACAGAGAACTTAATTAAATGACATAATTTTCTGCTGCTGTTGTATGATTGCAGTGAAAATACTGGTAGCAATAGCTTTAATACTTGCAGTATAACGAGAGGTAAGAAATAAGAAACACCATTGGTTACATACATTTTTATTCAGTAATCATACACTGGATGCACTACATAAACAGGTTCTTTCTTTATCTTAACACCTGTACAAAATATAGAAAATAAAGCCTTCTTGTAAGCGCAGAATTCAGCATGTAACTTACTGGCAGTACATTAGTTTCTATTGGCTCCATATTCACCCATTGTTCGTAGTCGTCTACATGCACTCTGTTCATACAGAAATACTCTTCAATGTCTCTATACACAGTCTTAACACAAGGCAGTCATCCCTTCAGTCTTTCAAACACAAGTCTGTAATGATGGAATGCTGTAGATAAATAGATGTGTCATCCAACGTCACACGGAGTGCAGAGTCACAGTATACAGTTGTAGTGGATAGAGTCAGAGCAGCACAGTAAATGTCCAGAGGAGGACGGTTTGGATGACACTCGACGGTCAACTGCTGCTTGACGTAGGCTTTTGCGTGACACAGTTCAACCCATTCCACCTCCATAAACCACACTTTAACACTTTCAGCTGCAGTCTCGATCACGATGACAACACGCCAGTCTGTTCAGTGAATGTTTCTATACTAATATGTAAACGCTTCGAACCACTAGCGGTTATAATGAACACTGAAGTGAAGAGTAGTGGTGCACAGGGCGTAATTAATATCTACTCATCCACTATATCATCACATTGTTCATGAAATATCACTGGAATATTCTGCGATGGCGCCTAAAATAGGGTCCAGTAAACCATGCTGCTGCTGATGCGGCTGGGCAGCACTGGACGATCTCGGCTGGCACTTCATGCTGACTGATTGCCTGTAGCTAAGGCTGCAGAGCTGCTGGGCCGATCTTATATCCTTGATGTGATTGGATGCTGCATTCCTATTGGCTAGTGCGAATTTCAAGCGCCTCTGGTGGCATAGTTGTGAACTAGACCATTTGCTTGGTCCTCTGGAGCAGAGGCAGAGATCTCTTGTGAGGTGGAAAACCGACTGAGAATTTCAAAAATGGCAAGCAGTATTGGTTTGCATGACTTGCAAAATGCATCTTGATACCATTCTGCAGCTTAGCCATTACATGCTGGACGGTGCTCCTCTTCTTCTTCTCAGCCAATATAACTCCTTGCCATTCTGCATGTGGGAGGCTATGGGCGCAGTCCTCAGCTGTAAACTTCACAGGTAACATGGCAGTTAAAATGCTTCCAGTCAGACACCAGCAGCTCTTTGATAGAACACATTCCGGTCAGCAGCGAGGATGGCGAGGAAGTGATGATGGGATGAGAAGATGGATTGTTGGAGGGGGAAGTGGATGGGGATGAGCAGTTGAAGTTCTTCAGTGGTATATGTCACATATACAAATATGCTTCCACTGAAGCGAATTAGTATCAACTGCCCCTCCCCCCTCTTCCTTTATGGAAGAATGGATGCTTCATGTGGAATATCTTAGCAGTTTGTGCATGTGCATGTGTATGAGCATGTATCAGTTGCAACATTCATTGTCTGCATCCTTATGCATTGGCACAATCTGCTAAACTGAATTCTACTGTTTCTTTCTCCTAATTCTTCCATTATCACAGTCTTCCATCCCCTGTATAGTGAACTGTGGCTGCAGTCCTCCCTCAAATGCATACATATAATA
The DNA here is from genome assembly GCF_021461385.2 of Schistocerca piceifrons. Lineage (NCBI taxonomy): Eukaryota > Metazoa > Arthropoda > Insecta > Orthoptera > Acrididae > Schistocerca > Schistocerca piceifrons. The sequence goes on along the minus strand of NC_060139.1, from coordinate 397,551,925 downwards.
CAGCTATAGAAAGTCACACCATCCTTTACATTCATCTCGTTGATCGAACACATCGTGATGCTTCCACAGCTACAGCTCAGCGTAGACTGAACCTCTCCCACGAATTCTGGTCATGTGAATGGAGAAAAAAGGAAAGTCCCAACCAAGTTTGAACTTCCCGCCGATTTCTGTTGGATGGGGTCGTGGTGCGACCTCAGCACAGCCCTGGGACAAATAAATTCCTGCCGTTTTTGAAATTCCCACCATTTTATTTAATTTCCTGCCAAAATTCGAAATTCCCACTAATCCATGGGGGAGTGGGGGGGGGGGGGGGCACGGACCCATGTGCCAGTTGGGGAAGACACATGATGTCATCTGGGGGAGGGGGTAATGAATTGATAAATTCCATTAATTTGCTTATCAATTTGACATCAAAATTCCGCAGATGCCGCCATCACCCTACTAATATCCTGGTCCTTTCAACCCCGCCTGCCAGTCGCTGGAATGACTGAAGTATGACCTCAGACACCAGACGACAGGCACCATTTGTTCCAGAGTGCGGCCCAATCTGCTGCTGGTTGCGTCTTGTACCCACAATGGCCGCTGGAATTGCCTCTTCAACATACTGAATGGGGGCTCTAGGTACAAACAGTGAACACAACGTGATCTTTCCTATTCTTGGCTGGCATTCCTCTAAAGCACGACACTGTTCGTCATGTGTTTGAACTGCCAACAATTAACAGCACAAAAGGCTTTCCAACTGACTCAGTTTTAGTGGAAATCAGCACCTAAAACTTATTGTTGAGGGGGACAGCCTGATCTCCCCCCAGTCTCTATCTCCCCCGTACAGGGTTGCTAGATCTACAACTGACACAGCACTCACAAAGTTTATGAGAAGTGAATGATCCTCTGCTTCTTGTAGAGGAGACAGGATTCACAGGAGAGGACAGTACTTGAGTTACTTTTGGTGTCTCTAACTGATGACTCTCGGTAGCCCTCTCACCAAATTTCTAAGAAGCAGAGACATAGTCTACAGTTGACGATAGAATTTCGCGTCACATTCACAAACGTTCGAAAATACATTTCTACTGTAGTGTATCAAAGAAGAACACTGTAGTAGGGTGGCTGAGCGGATTTCAGACAACTCCTCGTTTTTGTCAGATTTCGAACGACATCATCATGCATTGCTGCCAGATTCCCACCTCCCCCCCCCCCCCCCCAATGCTCTCCATCCCCTTGGCATCGTAGAGGACACTGGAGAATTGCCTTAAGTATAAAACTGTGGGAAATTCAAAAAGTGTTGGGAAATCAAAAAATCCAAGGTGGCTTACCTAACCCAAGTGCTCTACATATAAAATCCAAGATGGCAGATATATGTCATTTGCCCTACTGGGTTTTCCCCAGCTCTATGAGGTCAGAATCCAAGACAGTTGACACTATGCCAACTTGTGTGGTTGGTAGGTCATAAGCCAGGATGGCAAACCTTAGTCCCTCCTGCATGGCTGCCAGATCACTTGTGCTGAGAGCCCACTTCGTTGAGTATAAAAGGGCAGTAAATTCAAAACCCACTTGTCCTAAGTGGATATACGCTACAATCTCTCCCACCAAAGTCGCCAGCCCACTTATGCTATTTAAACAATTGTCACCCTAAGTTTAGAGTCACAAGAGCTGAATTGCCCTAAGTATACAACTGTGTGCCATCTAAACAATTATGGTAGGACAGGATGGGAACAGTTTCTCTTCATTTAAACAAGTATGAGGAGAGCACCTTCTTTGGTCTGCTAGCAAGGTCTCCAGACACCTAGCACCCATTGCACTGTGGTTCTATCATGCTGAAGATGACCACAAGCCTCGCTTTGCCTGGCCACAGAGTGCTGTGTGTCGACAGATGACAACTGTGTATTCAGAGCAGCCACAATATTTGCCAGCCGCCTCACCATGCATAGTTCAATTGACTGTCTGCTGAAAAGTCTGGGAAATTCTTGGTCACTGTATTTCAACCCAACAATTCTTTTAATGAAGTGTAAACGTATATCTTCTTATAGATTGCAAATGTGCCTGCCCGTTTTACACTATGTGATCAAAAGTATCTGGACATCTGCCTGAAAATGACTTACAATTTCGTGGCGCCCTCCATCCGTAATGCTGGAATTCAGCTTCCACTCTCGCAGGCATGCGTTCACTGAGGTTCTGGAAGGTTTCTTGGAAAATGGCAGCCCATACTTCATGGAGTGCTGCACTGAGGAGAGGTATCGATGTTGGTCGGTGAGACCTCGCACGAAGTCGGTGTTCCAAAACATCCCAAAGGTGTACTATAGGATGCAGGTCAGGACTCTGCGCTGGCCAGTCCATTACAGGGGTGTTATTGTCGTGTAACCACTCCGCCATTGGCCATGCGTTATGAACAGGTGCTCGATCGTGTTGAAAGATGCAATAGCCATCCCCAAATTGCTCTTCAACATTGGGAAGCAAGAAAGTGCTTAAAATATCAATGTAGGCCTGTGCTGTAATAGAGCCACGCAAAACAACAATAGGTACAAGCCCCCTCCATGGAAAACACGACCACACCATAACACCACCACCATCGAATTTTACTATTGGCACTACACACGCTGGCAGATGACGTTCGCCCGTATTCGCCTTACCCACACCCTGCCATCGGATCGCCACGTTGTGTACCGTGATTTGTCACTCCACACAATGTTTTTCCACTTTTCAATCGTACAACGTTTACGCTCCTTACACCAAGCGAGGCGTCGTTTGGCATTTACCGGCGTGATGTGTGGCTTATGAGCAGCCGCTCGACCATGAAATCCAAGTTTTCTCACTTCCCATCTAATTGTCATAGTACTTGCAGTAGATCCTGATGCAGTTTGGAATTCCTGTGTGATGGTCTGGATAGATGTCTGCTTATTACACATTACGACCGTCTTCAACTGTCGGCGGTCTCTGTCAGTCAACGGACGAGATCGACCTATACGCTTTTGTGCTATACGTTTCCCTTCACGTTTGCACTTCACTATCACATCGGAAACAGTGGACCTAGGGATGTTTAGAAGTGCGGAAATCTCGCGTATAGACGTATGACACAAGTGAGACCCAGTTCCCTGACCACGTTCGAAGTCCGTGAGTTCCGCAGAGCGCCCCAGTCTGCTCTCTCACGATGTCTAATGACTACGGAGGTCGCTGATATGGAGTACCTGACAGTAGATGGCAGCACAATGCACCTAATATGAAAAACGTATGTCCTTGGGAGTGTCCGGATACTTTTGATTACATAGTGTATGTGGTAAAACTGAACCCAGAAACACTGTTAATGAAGTGTGAATGCATCCATTGTTGTAGAAAGATACATGCAGTGCAGATGTGTCTGCCCATTGTATGGTGTAACAATCTCTGTATAGGTCTTGTAAACAATTATTTGGCATGTTTGATACAGAAAGAAAAAACGAGTGACTACAGTCTAAGGTAGTAGATTTATCTGTTCCTTGGTTTTTTCCTTTGAAACAGATTTTATACTTAACAGTTCAACCAGATTGCAGTTTGCCTAATAACATCTTTTTCAAAAATATATATACCACAATTTGGAACAGTTCATATACTTTAAAGTTTAGATTATAACATTTTTTACAGAAAATAACGTACAAAACTGTGAAAAATATTTACAAAATATTTCAGCAGTGTACAAAAAATATCGAAATAAAAAGATTCAGCAGTGTACAAAAAATATCCAAACAAAATAGGTTTCAAAGATTGGTAGAGTTTAATGTGTTTTTACAGATTGAAGCACTTATATGTTTTCCATGACTGGAAGTAGTCGTAGCACACTATGCAATTTATCTTAATCGAATCTGGTATCTTTATAAATAAAGAAAGGTTAACTCCAAAATTAGCATTTCTGTTTTCACCACTAAGCCCAGATGCGTTACGAAAAGATAATTTGTGTTTCCTAGTTGATTTTTGAATTGCTTGAAACATGTCGTTAGCAGACTCATTACTATTTTCATTAAAATCTTTAACTTATTTTGAATGTCATTTTTTACTGTGAACTGTTGTACCATTAATGAAAACCGTTTTGTGTTTTTCTCCTTAGAAGCATCAGCTTGTAAGAAGTAAAATAAACTGTCTGTATTTAGATCATATATTATATTTTGAATAGCAAATAGCCCCAACATACTGTTGCAGGAGAAGTTATGTTTTACATTGTGATATGTTAAGGCTAGATCAGCTGTAGTAACATTTTCCTGATCGCTGCAAGACGAGCTTTTAGATGTGGAAGCTGATTCCAGAAATTTCTCAACCAGCCTCGTTTAGATTTGTGATGTTTTGTTACCAAGTGTTGTTTAATCTAAAACTAGTAAGAGGAAACCGGTTCACCTCACCCACCAGTCCAGTCAACTATGATAATCATAATAAAACATACACACACACGTATACACAACACATAGATGCACAAAATATGCTGCCTATTGCAACTGAAACACTTGTAAATGCAACTCAATGTAATTTACATTGTTCATTACATTCCTTTCGTGGCACATTACTTGGCCAATCACTACGTTCGATTTCCCACTGACTTTTATAATTCTGCAATCTTTTCTCTTCTGTGTGGTAGCATCAATATTCTGTCGCATTTCTTTTTTGTGTGTGTAATGTGTCCACTATCTATTTCATCCATTTCACGGTATTCAGTGCACTAAAGTTGCCTTTATCTATGTTTCATTATTACACAAAGCTATAAAACTGAATAATATAACTTTACTACACGCAATCCGTTTCACATAAAGCAAATCGAAACACATGACACAAGGCTTTGCGACACGACAATACTGTCATAACTGCTAGATTGCTGTGGTTGGCATCAGTCATTCGTTACAATACGAAATGTTGCGACTAGTGCCGATATGTAACGAACAGTACTTTGGAAGGCGTGGGCTGACGTTTCGTGAAATAGATAATCCATGGAGATATGTTTACTCACTTCATACACTCGCAGACTCATATGTGGTACATACCACTTGCAAAGAATATGAATTAACAGTCCTCACTCTTTCTCAATTGAAACTTCGACAAGAAACATTGCCATTGATAGTATTGAAATTTGAGGTTAGGCTGCTTTCGAAAACAAATACTCAGTTCGTTGTTCAGTTTATTCAGTCAATCTGTTAGTCACAAAATGACGATCAATGTTCATGGTTGTTTAATGATTTGCATGAAATAAATCCTAGAAAAAAAATATGACAAATGAAGTATTTTCATGTACTTTACTGTTTCTATAAAGTATAGAGGACAAGTGCTCGAAATAACGTACCATGCTTTATTATAAAGTACTGGTGGCAATCCTGATGACTACGGCAATATTGTGCGACATATTTGATCATTTTGCAAAAATAGATATAATGTCTGATAGGATAGCCGCAATCAGTGATTTTACAATGTAACTTTTAATCTGTCTTGATTGCAAAATGTTTATTCATATGACCGGTTTCGGTTCCTTTAGAACCATCTTCAGATCTGTAAGGATAATGATACTAATTTACTATTTCACGAATGCAAGCCTTTTTCATCCTATCTAATCGACATCAAATGTACCAGAACATACCTGATATTTCGGTTACAGGAGTAACCCATCCAAATACAGCAACTTTCACATGCTGCGTCACGTAAAGTTGGTTGGCAGAATGCACGTCATTTGTATTAATTATAACACTATTACCGACATGTTACATTACATATGCACATACTGTATTCAGTAGGTTTGTGTAATTAACTTTTATCTCTAAAAATACTCAAGTCAAGGTTAAAATCTGTACCTGTCAATATTAAAATACACAGGAAAATTATCATTTTTATACGATCTAAAAACAAAGGGCGATTTCTATATCTATGGCGCTGGTGTAGGCTTGTTTTCTCCATGCTCTGCTTCCATGGTTCTCACCATATCGGTGTTGTCCTTTGCTCGTTGAGGATTAAATCACACATGTTCAGTGCCCAGCCATCTCGCCAGACTCAGACTCAGCTCCATCCCCTAAACACTCTGATTCATTGCCCAAGCAGTGGATGGTGCATGCAGCAATTATCTTCATGCAGTAACTGTTTTACAATACTTGAGTGCCACCAGTGTTACATTTGTAGGGCAAAACGCACAGCCTGTGAGAAGAATGGACACAAGCTGAAGTGTGCCGATCTCTAACGAAGAAAAATGTCGATTGTGCATGACTAGATCCCAGAGATTCTGATTTGGAAGACACTACATGGTCGTGATTTTCACCTTGTCCAGGCCATCCTCCCTATCACTACTTCATTATTAACTATGGAAGTGGCCATCAGTGCCGTCCCAGTCATTATTCAAATTGATACTGGATCTTCAACCACTACTGTTGATCAGTAGGCATATCGCCACCTGCACTCCCCTATGCTACCACCTTATTTTTAAACAGTAACAACACCATATAGGTAAAGGGTCAGTCCAGGGCTTGGACTCAGAACCAAGCAGCGCCTCTGTCAGCCTGCATCCTCATTGTTGATGTGACTGAGGCTACAAATATTTTGGATTTGTTCAACATCCTTGGTTTAGATGTTCAGGATTCAACCAATCACAACCAGCCATTTGTCCCAAATTCCTGCTGTGGAATCTTTGTTCAATATACGCTTCAGTTTTCTCACATCCATCACCCATCATCACCAACTTTGAAGCACCCAACTCTTTACAGGGCTTTGGCATCACCCATGCTTTTTAAGGCGGAATGTTCCTTTTGCTCAGTGTTACGAACTTCATCTGGAGCTGCAACATCTACAGGAAGAAGGAATTCTGAACCCCTTTAGACACAGTCAGTGGGCCATTCCTATTGTGATCGTTGAAAAATTGAGTGGATCATTGAGAATTATGGGAATTTTAAGCAACCTATCAGTTACCAGGCCATCATGAATGCGTACCCTATTCCTAAAGTAGAGGATATCATGGCACATCTTGCTGGACACAAAGTTTTTGTAAAACTTTACCTTTGGGACACTTACTTGCACTTCCCATGGCTGAAGCCCCCAAAGGCATCCTAGTCATCAACATGGCATTTTGTCTTTTTCAGTATAATTGCCTCCCCTTTGGTTCTGCCAGCATGTTGGCCATACTCCACCACTATTTATAACAGAGACACAGGATCTTCTGGGAATGGCAAATTATTTAGATGATATCATTGTCTCTTCCAAAATTGCACAGGATGTAGCAATGAGTTTGAACTCATTTTTCAGTGTGCTCCAATGGACTGCATTGAAATTCAACAAGGAAAAATGCAATTTCTTCATGTCACAAGTGGAATATCTTGGGACACGTTTTCAGCACATCAGGGATATACCCCACTCTGCATAATATCAATGCCATACAAAACCACCCCCCAAAGATGCCAAACAACTTAGGTCCATGTTAAGTCAACTGAACTATTACAGAAAATTCATTCCTCGTGCAGCAGCTATTGCTGAACCATCACTTCACAAGAATATTAAATGGCATTGGTCCTCCACTTGCGACAAGCTTTTTGAGACCTCATGGCATACAGTCCTTCCCAGCCCATGCTGGTAGTGACCGATCTATCTGACTATGGCTTGGGGACCATTCTTCCTCACAAAATTCACATAAATGAGTGCCCAATTGCATTTGTTTCCAAGATGTTACTGCAGGTACAGTGAAATTACAGTCAACTCAATACGGAAGTCTTAGCTATCATTTTATCATTGAAGAATTTTCACAGTTATGTGTAACAGACAGCAATTTATCTTGTCAAGAGATCATACATCTCTGTTACCACTGTTCAACACCAATGCTAATACTGCAACCAGGACAGCACAGTGACTGCAGAGATGGGCGCTGTTCCTCTCGGGGTACTGCTATGATAGTCATTATCAGCCCACAGTGTTAGCACAGACATCTTATAAAGATTCTCAGTGGGGCAAGATCCCGAGTCTGATGTGACTTCTAAAGTCTGCTTTCACTCTGATGTTGAAGCCAAGGTATCAGTGGCCAGCTTTCCCATTGATGCCACAGTCATTGCCAGCCATTTGCCAGAGAAGCCAGTCCTCCAAGAAGTCATCCAATTAGTGAAAAATGGTTGGCTAGCACATCGCTTCACTTCAACAACTGTATGTTCAGGCCTACTGATACTGCTGATACGAGTTGTCCACTATGAATTGCATCCTCTTGCTCGAAGGAGATAATGGCCACAACAGAGTGGTCAGGGCGCACAAGCACTCGACATTCCTTCACGAAGGCTGCTAGGAAATTGTCCTTACTAAACAGCTGGCTTGCCACAATGTCTTCTTCAGAGGCACCAGTAAAGGTATAGAACGTATATTTGTGGTGTGCATGACATTTTAAAGCAAGCAGGCAACACCAGCTCATAGGTGTTTTCCTTCGCCTGATCTGACATCATCATGGTCTTGCATTCATCTAGATTTTACAGGGCCCTTTCTGAGCTACTTGTGGTTGATCATAATAGATGCTGACAGTGGTTTTCCATATGTTTCATAGATGCACTCAACATCATCAACAAAAACCATCCAGGCCTTATTTCATATTGTCTCAGTTGAAGAACTCCCAGAAACTACTATGGCAAATAGCAGCCCTAAGTTCACTTAAACAGAATTTCGTAGTTTTTGTGTGGAGAGTGACATAGCTCTGGTATTTTTGGTGCTGTTCCATCCCACATCCAACGGACTGGTAGAGAGGTTCATCCACACATTTAAAACTCAACCGGTAATATTGCTCCGACATCTGATGTCAAAAGAGTGCTCAGTTTATTTCTTGCCTTCTACTTCTTCTCTCCACAGTACAGAACCAGCTAGCTGCAAAATTCCACGGTCAACTGCATCAGTCACGATTGCCTATCATCCTTACCACCAATCTCCTGCCCCTCACACAGCACCCATGTCATCACTGCTGTGCTCTTCAGGATGCAATTTGGACACTAGTATTTTCAGTACCAACAATAGGTACTGGTTCATGTCACACATCTCTTGCATATAGTGATGACCGAAATCCAGCTGCCTGATGGCTCCTGTTGCAGAAATCATACCAACCAGAAGCGCCCCCAGAGGGTGTTGTCTGCCCAGATGGAAGAATTCCCACAATTCTTTGTTCCAGAGATGGCCCCCAAGGCAACCATGAGCACTGACCCCGACCACTGGCTGCCTCAATCACAGGTTCCACAGTCCGCAGGACCCAAGATCACAAGCCTTCTGGCAGGCCAGGCACCCATTCCCATGGATGTCGACAGCAGCCTCTCTGTTTTTCAACCAGCATACTGGCAGCAGCACCACCACACCATCACCTTCTGGCATGCCAAGCTGCTTCAAGCTCTCTTCAAAGGAGGGGAGGAGTGGTATGTTGGGCCTCATAGACATCCAGCCTAACAGCACTGCAACACATGTGACCCACTCCAAGAATCACAGGGGCTACAATGGCGAACAACACCACTGTATTCCAAGGGCATGCCTTGTGGACAGGCAGTGGCGGCAGGAGCAGCATCACTCCAAGAGGCCACTGTCTTCAGAAAAATCACTTGCTGGAAAATAGGTCTCACTGTATCCTGTTGCCAAATAGTATTTAGGCTGGCGTGCAGCTATGGCTACTCAGTTCTCAATGGACAAGCTCTCTGAGCTTTACCCTGACTGCTGCTGCAGTTCCTGAATCAGTAGCTCTCCTAAAATCATCTTGCGACCTGTTGTCCAATGCCATTCTATCTGCCTCGAGTCTTTACCTCTGATGCTTTGTGGAACCACCAGCAGTCATCCTCCAGCTAAGCCAAGACTTGGCCTTCACACCACAGACCTCTGGGACTTTGGTGCTTTGGCATAGCATAGTGTCTGTGTAAGTAAAAATAATCAGTTCCTCCTGAACCAATACTTTGACTGTAATAATTGTGATTCAGTTCGTGGCTGACGCCCAAGTGACTTAAGCATCTCACTCACTTCACAGACAGAGACATAATTATGAAATATTTCTTGTTTAGTTAATTACACTCTGAAGAAGTAGGATCGATGTTTTATGTTCATTTCGACACATTTGCTTTCAATCTGACATGGGACACTTCAAATCTTACATAGCAAAGACGAAACATCACACCAAATAATACGAGTCATTCTACGGTTGATGTATGCACAATCTTTTCTGCATGGTCGACTCTGTGGTGGTTCCCTACAGCCATGGGTTCTCACTCAGATAAGCCAGCCCTTAAAACCCCGGTCACAGTAAGAGCAAGAGGCGTAATCAACATCATCCTATTGTAAGAGCCATTTTGCAGCATTGATGATCTACATGGAAGGAGATTGGTGTTGCAACTCATCAGGGTGGCAGGGGTTGGGGGGTATGGAGGGTTCGTTCCTGCTCATGAAAAGTGAACTTTGGTGGTGCAGTGTGTAACTTGTCTGGTGCTAATCGCTGGCCTTGTGTAAGATAGAAAGTCTCAGTGCAGTACTGGTTTTAAGCACTGTTTTGCCTCTGACACCTCTCACTCTGGAAAAAGGTGCAAACACAACAAAAAATCCTCATCCAGCAATGACTCACTGACCTCCGCAATGGGGAAGTTCCAAGTGAAGGGTGTTATGCTATTGTATCGTACAGTTTCATAGGTGTATCATTGACAGCTCATAGCTGTAGCAGAGATTTGTGACAAAGTAGCTGTCTTCAGGATTGTGCTCACTCCAAAACCATGTTGATGAGGAGATACTGATGCGATTTTTTTTCTTTTTTTGAGAACATATAACCTGGAATTGTTCTGGGAGATATGAGCAAAACTAGTCTAGGTACCTCATTTGGGATGTTGTGGCTCTTGAAATGTGTTGCACATGGAGTTTTGATGTAACTAAGGCGCAGAAGATTTGCAAGTGCGACTCCCAAAACCGGCATGAAATCAGCATCAATGTGCCCTCTCTTGGCTATGGTTAGTATTCTGGTCCTCATCGAGTGCAAGCTGTCCTGCCACAGACAGCTGATGGTTCGGATTCCCATGAGTGGTGCATCATTGACCTGCACTGTCACTGCTGTATGCCATTGCGTCGTAGTAGTGGCACCTTTGTGTGAGTGCAAAACTCCGATCAGCCATGACCAGCCTTCATGAGAAATCATGGAAATGTGTATATGCAGGCAATTTACTTGGCCACATAACCCAGAGTGTGTCATCTAGCATAAGCAGAGGATCAGTTACTTCAAGCAGATGCCTCCAGAGCTGGAAGGACGTTCTGCCATACAGCCTCTCAGAATAAATCACCCACTATATCTGTTGATCAGGTTATGTGAACAAACATAGTCAGACGGCCTCTGCTGCTCTTGACTGGGCTAATGAATCATGTCACGCATTTGGAATGCATGGCCACAAACACTCCTTAAAAAGTTGGAAAATTTTGACATGTTTACGATGTCATGGCTAGACAGAAGAGTCTCTGCAGTAGCACACTCTGTCCATGAATGTTCCTGTTCAAACGGAGGTAACCCTGTTGGCAGGTGTTGTAGTGCCAAGTCGTCGTGGAAAACGTGTTCATATTGGGCTATATTATGTGATTCGACACGGATTGCGTTTAAAACCCCCTTCTTCAATCTCGGTGTGAGAGAAAAACCGAAATTCTGGTCCTACGGCCCAACCAGCTGAGTTTCACATGGCAAGAGAAATGGATTCATTTGTGTTGTTTGCAGTATGGAAGCATAAAGAGCTGGTTGTGGGGTATTGCCTTGATGCTATGGACTCAGAAACCAGAGTTGGTCACAGGAATACTGTCTTGTACTCGGTTAATCTTCTTGGTAAAGTCGATGAGATTAACAGATTGTGCCACACTGTTGGCAACATATACAGGAAGTACATTAAGTTATCACTAGATACGTCGTCTATCCCATATTGTTCACCATGTGCTGAGATCCATTAAGAATGTCACCCTGTAGGTGTTGTTCGATGGAATGATACGTTGTTCTGGTGGAGCACTCAATTGCACATTTTGGATGTAGCTGAAAAATTAGCATACTCGTTGCAGGTCACCACTGTAGGAAATCGGCGTGATCAGATAGCCAGAATAACACTTGCAGGGGAGAGGACGAACTTCTGATACTCAATTACTGTTAGTGTGGACAGCCATACAGACATGTCAGCATAAATCAGATATGAGGAACAGACTAAACCAGTCTTATATAGCGTAAATGAAAGATCACACCAAAGAAAACTAGTCACTCTAAGATTCATGCGTGCTCAATCGATTATCAGTCGGTTCAAAATCTCCACATTCTGTCAGTGAAAAATAAATGAATCTGATTATAAAGTTCTTAAATTATTGCTGATTTTGTATAAATTGTGATAAATATATTCCTGTGGACCACATTTGTCTGCCTTTATCTTGGAAAATGGGTTTGAAAACATAAACAATATATTTTATATCTCCAAGAATATTTCATCCTCTGACGAAATTTTTAAGCTTTCCTCGCGTCAGTTCAGCTGACTAACGCGCTGTTGTATGGTGTAAGTCGCAACACTGTGTGTCCATGGGCTTCAAATATTTTACGAATTTCAAATACTTTGTCTTTCAGTTTACGTTGTATAATTAAGCCAAATGATATTTCTCATTGACAAGTCAGCATCTACATTATTTTTAGATTCCATTTTAGCATTTCCCTTTTGTTCGAGAAGCTAGTTGGAGACTCGTTATGTTACATGTTTTGGTATGAAGCATTATCCATAATTATTTTGGATGGTAGTTTCGGAATTACTTTCCCCGAGCTCAATTCGAAATATTTTTGTCATTCATTTGTCTGTGCTAGTGCTCTGTTGTACAACCCACTTTGTAAATGAAATGTGTGCTCTGCAAAAAGCCAGCTTCAGATCCAATATTCACCACCACAATCCTGTTGCTTCCACTAACAATGTCCATGATGCCTAAACTCCAGAGCCCTGACAACATTTTCTGTAAGTAATGTTGTTGTCCACCCAAGTTTCGTATTCGGGACTTTCCGCCTTGCGCCCTTAATTTCTTTAGTTGTATTAAGAGTTTGCGTTGTCAGTCAGTTACTTCAGTCCTCTACCAGAGTCTATCTTTTATTTACAGATCTCTTCCAGATAAATCCCATTTCACCCACTGTGATGCTAAACAGCTTTCTGCCAAGAAAAATGGATTATTTGTTTTACAGCAAAAAGTTATTTGCCTAATGCCAACACTATTTTTTTTTTTTAGTAATGTAAAAGTGCTCCATCGTCTGTCGAATTACCAACTTCTAAAGTTCTCTAAAGTGGTGGGTTTCCTCCCAAAATTCTTAGGCCTCTTTCTGGTCAAGTGCAGTGAACTAAATGGTTTATTTCCATGTTCCTATTGCAGATAGGCTGCCTTTGTATAAATCGCAGACTTTTGATAGGCACTGTACATTGTAGACGACCTAACAGTCGGTAAACGCAAAAGCCTCTTCTTCGTACTTTGCACATGTAGAACACGCTATCCATCGATTCTGAGTAACATAAGCATATCACTAAATATACTAACTAAGCTAGCTGATGCAGGTAACTAAAATAACAAGAGAGAACGACGTCAATCACCGCAGGTTGTACTACACCACGATACAGGTAATGGGCAATTTTTTTTTTTTTTTTGTGCCCCTGTAGGGCAGTAGCAGCGGTTCTTCCCCCACCAAAAGCGCTTCTAGATTACCGACAGACTACAGGCCCACCGCACACGGAGCAACTGGTCGCTTGCGAATCACCTCCTGCGTTATTAAACGAGGCTCTGCAGACGGTGCGACTGCAGAGCGTCTCATCAATAAATCTCTTTCAACGAGTTATCAACCAATTGTCAGTGACGCGGCGTCCGTGTTGCCAAGCGATCTGAGTTGCGTCGTGTCGTCTACCACAGCTCTGTATTCGTTCCATTTGAAAATAACGAGCGGGTTTTGAACATTGGCTTTGAAAGGGTAATGGAAAAACATCCCACTTGCATGTTTATCGCCCCTCCTCCCACACAGAGAGACAGGAGGGTGGGAGACTGAAGAATTTCGGCATAACAATAATTTTTACTTACAGGTAGCATGTAACAGAGTTCAAAAATGCATTAAGCCTGGAATTAAAGGAGCGTGCGACTTATGTTATGCCTTCATTTCATTGCTTTTTGTTTCCTTTTTTTGGCATAGGATTTGCGATAAAAGTGCAATAAAGCATGACGCCGTTTATCGTTTCTTACTCGCTATGCAGGTAAAGTTAAATATTTTACTTTGTGAAAAATTTGTAAATTTCTAGTGCTGCATTCAGGCTCGCACAATCGGATATTTTCAGAAATAAATCTGCTTTCTTTTCCTAGTTAGTAAGTAATACTGCCACCCCTCACTATAAACAGCATTATTTGAAGCTCTACGTTTCGATTTTCCATCATCAGGCTTCTTACAGTCCGTACATTTGTTGTTCTATGCGCCTTGGCATTTCTCCAAAGTCCTCTTGTTGGCAAATAGTACCTTGCGTCCTATTTGGCGTTTTTATCAGGAACCAGCGTATTTCTGTCATAATATAGCACTTCACCTCTTGTCGAAAGTCACAGTGCGTAATCCTTAAGGTACCAATATTATGAATGTGTAACTCACCTTTTGAGTCCTGCATCACAGAATCGAATTTGATGTAGTTTGGTATGGGTATAGTTTGAACTCTGAGGAGGAACATAAAAAAAAGAGTACCTGAAAAAATTATATCAGTAGGCAGAAGTGAATAGTCGATAATAGTGAATCAAAGCAGCAAAGAATTTGTAATTTTTTTTTTTTTTTTTACAACAGGTTGCGTAGGCAATTAGAGTGATGCCAAATTGGAAAGTACAAAACCCACTCAAAAAGATCTCCACAAAAATCCGCGACGATATAAGCTTATTTTTACGGTTCGCCCCAAATAGTCATATATATATATATAATTTCTTTTGATTGCACCTGGCGCAGCGAATCCGAAAGAGACCACAAAGATGGTGATCAAGGGTGAACCCTAAAAGATAAACATATGTTCTTGAGAAATTTTTGTAGATATTTGAGATCTACCTATTAGGATGACATCAAATTATGTACCACATATTGATTAGGCAGCGTGTTGTTGCCGGCAAACTCTACTTACAAGTAACAGATTACATTTAAACGGCTGAATAAACTTTCATCAAACATTTTTCACATTTCTTATTAAACTAGCCTTCAAAATTACGCGAACGAAGCCGCAGATAAAAGGTAATTGAATATGTAGATAAATAGACACTTTCACTCATCGATGGAGAACTTTCGGAAAAGCTTGCAGGTGGTATACTGCTTACGTAGCAATGTGCAGCCATGCATTAAACACACCAACAGACAATTTTCAGACAACCTGTAGAAGAGTATTGCCATCTGTCTTTGTTCATACCTTACCTCGATCATTTGTTAAATGAAACATTCCCTAAAACTCAGCTACAAAGAATCGGATATCCACAAAAATTGTCGGAAAACTTTTGTGATGAAGATATTGAGCACGTTTTGCAAAGTCTTGAACAATACAAAGGCGACTGCTTTGTTATGCATCTTTGAAGGGAAAACCATAAATCTGGTAACATATGGTTGAACATATGAAAATATCTCTAGTAGATATCCATAAAACGGCAATGGCACATATTAGTTTTCTGTCAGTTGTTGGGCACCTTTCCCATCACAAGCAGCACTGTTAAGAGATCATTCTAACTTTAAGCCATGCCAAGAAGTACACTCCTGGAAATTGAAATAAGAACACCGTGAATTCATTGTCCCAGGAAGGGGAAACTTTATTGACACATTCCTGGGGTCAGATACATCACATGATCACACTGACAGAACCACAGGCACATAGACACAGGCAACAGAGCATGCACAATGTCGGCACTAGTACAGTGTATATCCACCTTTCGCAGCAACGCAGGCTGCTATTCTCCCATGGAGACGATCGTAGAGATGCTGGATGTAGTCCTGTGGAACGGCTTGCCATGCCATTTCCACCTGGCGCCTCAGTTGGACCAGCGTTCGTGCTGGACGTGCAGACCGCGTGAGACGACGCTTCATCCAGTCCCAAACATGCTCAATGGGGGACAGATCCGGAGATCTTGCTGGCCAGGGTAGTTGACTTACACCTTCTAGAGCACGTTGGGTGGCACGGGATACATGCGGACGTGCATTGTCCTGTTGGAACAGCAAGTTCCCTTGCCGGTCTAGGAATGGTAGAACGATGGGTTCGACGACGGTTTGGATGTACCGTGCACTATTCAGTGTCCCCTCGACGATCACCAGTGGTGTACGGCCAGTGTAGGAGATCGGTCCCCACACCATGATGTCGGGTGTTGGCCCTGTGTGCCTCGGTCGTATGCAGTCCTGATTGTGGCACTCACCTGCACGGCGCCAAACACGCATACGACCATCATTGGCACCAAGGCAGAAGCGACTCTCATCGCTGAAGACGACACGTCTCCATTCGTCCCTCCATTCACGCCTGTCGCGACACCACTGGAGGCGGGCTGCACGATGTTGGGGCGTGAGCGGAAGACGGCCTAACGGTGTGCGGGACCGTAGCCCAGCTTCATGGAGACGGTTGCGAATGGTCCTCGCCGATACCCCAGGAGCAACAGTGTCCCTAATTTGCTGGGAAGTGGCGGTGCGGTCCCCTACGGCACTGCGTAGGATCCTACGGTCTTGGCGTGCATCCGTGCGTCGCTGCGGTCCGGTCCCAGGTCGACGGGCACGTGCACCTTCCGCCGACCACTGGCGACAACATCGATGTACTGTGGAGACCTCACGCCCCACGTGTTGAGCAATTCGGCGGTACGTCCACCCGGCCTCCCGCATGTCCACTATACGCCCTCACTCAAAGTCCGTCAGCTGCACATACGGTTCACGTCCACGCTGTCGCGGCATGCTACCAGTGTTAAAGACTGCGACGGCAAACTGGCTGACACTGACGGCGGCGGTGCACAAATGCTGCGCAGCTAGCGCCATTCGACGGCCAACACCGCGGTTCCTGGTGTGTCCGCTGTGCCGTGCGTGTGATCATTGCTTGTACAGCCCTCTCGCAGTGTCCGGAGCAAGTATGGTGGGTCTGACACACCGGTGTCAATGTGTTCTTTTTTCCATTTCCAGGAGTGTATTTCCGCATCGGGTGACAGAAGCTCGTTAAAATGGCCTGGCACCGATGCATATCCATCAAGAAACTGCGTCAACGAACACAGAGAAAGTGTTGGATATCTTCCGAAGGAAACACGAGAAGAAACTTTCATTGCCTCACATGTGACAAACGTGTGTGTGTGTGTGTGTGTGTGTGTCGCAAAACGTATTCACCCTTCTAATCCTTGTGCGCCACTTTTCCCGCCCTACCAACGCCGCCTCACATGAATCTAAAGAAAATACATTGCTATGGGATACCTATAGTACTCAGACTGGACGGAGAATTTTCTGACAGGCAGAGAGCAGCACGTTATCCTGGCTGGAGAGTCATCTATGCTGAAGTAATATGTAGTGTCCTAATGGGAGTGTGAGGACTCTTGCCATTCGTATTATAAACTAATGCTGTTGGGGTACTTTTCTGTCCTACAATTTGCACACAGAATTTGTAAAAAGACATTTTTGTTATCAAAGCAATTGCAGCACCAAAATTTAATAGTTGAAACAAATTATTCAATAGTACTTACTGCCTAAAAGTAGGTAATGCTGTCATAAACCAGAAGTCCAGTTCGGAACAAGTCACTGCCAGAGGTGACTGAGCCACACAATTTACAATCCACAATTTTAAATCTGCTGTTCTGGTGCAGACAAATTCACCACCCTAATGACTTCAAGGCCAGAGGCATGACCCACTACAGCACCATTAAATGTCACATTGGGCTAAACATTGTACACAGCCTCCATCCTATGATGGCATTAACAGACAGACACAAATCAATGTGACTGGCACAAATTCAGATTAATGATTTTCAGGTGAGTTACTGATTATATAAAGCTTGTCACAAACATGTGACAACCAGTAAGATACCACAGTGTTCTATTTAAATTGGAGCAGGCATGCTAATGAAAAATTGTTCCCTACTATGTGCCATTTTTCCCACAGTTTCTATTTTCCACTAATACAAAAATACATAGTTTCTGTGCAAACTGGGCAGGGATGTCTGTAAGCATGTCAGCAGAATTGCTGTACCAAAATATGCAATGACTACGTCTCCTCACACTTGGCATAATCAGTTGCTCTTAACTACTTCAAACAATTCACAATACATTTGTGGGAATTTAGTATCTATGCCTCACTTCAAGCTTTTTTGTTGCTTTTACGAAACTATGGACAGTGTCCTTTACTCTTTAGTATCTTGTACTAATTTTTTTTAAACGTCTGCTGTAAATGATGATATGCTATTTTCAGGAAATGTCCATGAGAGCAACAGTCTTCAAACACATACTAAGTGAAAAATTCAAGCTGAAACATCTTTGTGATGGCAATAACTTAGTTATCTAAATTACTAGGAACTACAAAGAAAGTAGTTTGTGGAGAGATCATGCACACTACACAAAGCAAATTATCAGTCAGTGCTGAGGAGGGTAGCCTGATATCCACACCACTGAACAAAACCAAGTGTTCACCTCTGACAAGAGGCCAAAAACAGACCAAGAGCAAGAAGCTATGAACTACTGCCTAGTGTGAAACAATAGGCAGTTTAATGTATGCTCTACAAGTGTAAAGGCCATACCTAGCCTGCTTGATAAGCATTGTCAGCCACTTCCCCACACTTGCAGACAGTAAAAAATTTTAAGGTATTAACAGTACTACATTACTGTTTTCAAAAGAAGAAATATGCCATATAATTGGTTATTGTGGTGCAGATTGGACCTGATACTCCCAAGTCAGGACGTTGGCAGCTAGAGATTTGTTTAAATCCCACGAAGCAACGACACCCTTGCAAAGTAAGGAACAGCCAACAGTAGTCTTATTCAAATATGAGACAATATATAGTCTTGACTGTAGCATGTTAGGAAGGTCTATGGTTCTAAGATCTGACAGCGAGATTTGCTAAATTTAAGAAAGATGCTATCAAGCTACTGTGTGACACGACAATTTACTTGTCTAAGGCTATCGGCCACTATAGTTGCAGACACCTCATAAGACAAAAAATAGTCAGCTCAAGTCATTAGAGCACATACCTTCAGACCTAACACTGATATGTGATGGCACAGCCTTATCTGCCATCACCATACCACTGAAACACTATTACAGACAGAAGATTCATACTTACCTGATGTGTTCAAATGTGTGCTTTCAGTCACTGAAACCTACACCAGCAATAATCTCATCTCCACCTTCTGGTGGGTGTACCTCTCCTGGGAGGGATTTCCAGTTACAGCATATCCAAAAGTCTCTCTCCCTGCCCCCCCCCCCCCCAGGACTTTCTTCCTCCAGTATGTCCCCATTTAATGAAATCTATAAATAAAACCACTACCCCACCTCTTTTCTTTGACACATTCAATGTAAAAATCTGAAATTTATAAACAGAAATCTAATTTCCAATTACTCTAAACTCATTTTTGTTTTTCTCTGTATATTACTTTGTCAAAACTGGAGCATCCGTGATTGAGATTACAGTTTCCCCAATTATGCCATTGCTGAGAAGATGAAATAAATCATTGTAAACTTTTATTATTAATTATTACTGAGGAATTCTTTCCAAAATTACAATTTGCTTTCAGCAAGTGATTCATAATAAGGCTGCAACTATAGGTGAAGTACCCATCTTTCTGAAACTTTTATACGCAACATTGCTTTTATAAAGAAACATGAGTACACACCAGCTTGCAGTATATTGATACACAATAAGAACTTTCATATCACAGTGCCGGAGAACCAAAGGTAAGGGAGGTGGAACACACCATAAGCAAGGTGGTAATGTGCTCCTGCACTGTGTGCTAGTAGTGCATCAAAGTAACAGTACCTTGCTTATTGTGTGCTCACTTTATTGTAATGGTCATCTGACAGTAACACGGTTACAAGCTGCCAATTTGCTATCAATATTTTTATGTCAATACATTTTCACATATTGAAGTAGTGCTGCTCGAGGTTGGGCAGGGTGAATGTTTAAGTCCATTATAATATCTTTTACTGATACCTCTACCACTATTATATTTAGAACTTATTTTAGCAAAAACATAGTAGTACCACATTTATGTAGCTGCTGTCTTACATTTTAAACAAATAAAAATATTAATAATAATAATAATTATTATTATTCCACCTCTTCTGCATTTCAGTTCTGTAAATACTGATGACTACATATAGATTTGCTGATAAAGTCAATAGAACTGTAAATCACTAAATGTGGAGAATATCCACAATGTATTTCAATTTATAAATATGAAAATTTTCCCCTCAAGCAGTGACACTGAAAAAATTATATTAAAGCAATAATCATGTGAAGATTTTTTCCTACTAACAGTGGAGGACAGGTAGAGTTTGGACCGGGGTGCCAAGTCAATATGTCTAAACTACTGGCTTCACTTATAATGTATTATGGTGCGGAGTACTCCTAAACTTGGCCAAGGGAGGATGACTCAGGGAAAACTAATTTCATTACATATGGATACAAGAATTTTTACTATTTATTTACATTTAAATATTTGTACATATAATTATAAAAGTGCTATAGGCTTATTCAATGCTTAATTTACAGAGAAAATTTATAAGAACAAATATTCATTTCATACATAGTTTAAAAGTTTAGAAATTATCACAGCTCAAAGAAACTGATCCAGTTACAACAAAAACATCTGACATATCTTTGGCAAGATTATCCACATTATATACATCACTTAAAAGTATGAAGTGATTGAAGACACATTCAGTACCAAGGAACAACTGAAGTAGAAATAAAAACGGGTATCACTCACATCCATGAGACAACAGCACCAGAAATCAACATAAATAAATCTATACACATTAATGAGAATAATACTTTCCAACATTTTACATGTCTCTGCAGTCTTTATTAAAATACTCTTAAATAAGTTATTTTTTTAAAAAGTTCTCAAAAAATTAACTTTTTTGTGCTTCTTCTGAACTAGAAATTGTATCTGCCTTGCTACTAGAACCTTGTTTAGGATGTTTTTTGGATGGGGATTTCACTTTTTTACCAGTCTTCTTTTTCTTTGTATCAACTTCTGGTTTTGGATCCTTATCAGAGGTTAGTTCAGAACTGGCATTTTCTTTTGCCGATTCTTGCTGTGTTTCACCTAATTCTTCAGCTTTTGGAGGGTTTGTTATTTCCGACCCAGCTGGTATCGGTTCAATTTGCATCACAGATGTCTCATCTACAGTCTTTGGTTCAGCTTCTTTTGAATTCTCTGGTGTAGCACTAACATTTTCTTGCACTTCTGTCTCCTTCGTTGTCTGTGGTAAGCGTGGTTCTTTAACGTCACCTTCCTTCTGAACTTCCACATCTGTTTTTACTGCCACATCTTTCTGTGGAAGAGCCTCTGCCTCCATCTGTACCAGATCAGTCTGATTTGATGCAGGTGGTTCTACTTCCATATCACTTTTATCTATCTTCTCTGAAGGCTTCTCACTTGCAACCTGATTAGTTGATTCAGTCAATGGAGCCTCAGGTGTCACTACCATGTCCATTGTCAGCTGTGTATCAGCTGATTCTCCCTTATGTTCACCATTTTCATTTCTGTTAGTTTCAGTTACTTCTGCTGAAGGCTGAGATTCACCTTTTGTTTCTATCAGACTTGATTCTGTCTCTGACTGTTGTGTTGGTGCTGAGTGCTCAACATCCATTTTCTCAATATGTTCCTCAGTCTCTTTAACATCTGGCTCCATTTTCTCACCTGCATTTTCCAGCACTGGAGGCTCAGGCGCAACTATGTCAGCCTCCATCTCTTCTGCTGGATTTTCTTCTCTCAGTTCAGTTGTGTCACTATTATCTACTGACTGCATCCCTTCTGTGTCTTCTGAAACTGCATTTTCATTCTGTTCCTCTGGTGCTGGCACCTTAGATTCCAGAATACTGATACATTTCTGTATACTGCGTATTGCTTCCTTGCGTGCTTGCCTCACGTTTTCCTTACCCTCTGTATCAATATCATCTAGCTTTAATAAATTCCTTGTTAACATTTCATCAAGGTATATATACTGCTTATCTTTTCTGGAGGTTCCAGCAAAATTTTCCACCATTCTCTGAAGATTTTCCACATCCTTCTGGACAGCTTGGACACGATGAATTGGATCATTAGGCTGTGGAGGCTTTGCCTGCTGAGGCTTAGGTTGTTGTGATGGCTTCGGCATCTCCTTTGGTTGCTGTGCTGCTGGCTGCTGCATACTTGGAGCTGAATTCTGTTGAGAAAATATTGTTTCAGGTTTTGAGTGTGGTACATTCTGCTGTGGACGAGTATATTCTGTCCGTGCTGACTGTGGTGGAGAATAAAAACGCTGTTGTGGCTGGAACTGATGATGCGATGTGTACGTCTGTGGTTTTGAAAATGTCTGTTGAGGCTGTGGAGGAATCCTCTGTGAAAACACTTGTTCTGGAGGTGGTTCTTCAGAAGCCAGATTTTTAGGAAGAATAGGTTCATCTCTCCCTTCAACAAAAATAGGTATATGCCTCACATTGCTAGACGATTGCTGTGGTGACTGCGGTTTCTGAGGTGCAACAGGTGGTTTTCCTGGTGTTATGTTAACTCTGGAAACATATCTTTGAGGCTGAGGTGTTTGCTGAGGTTGATTTTGAGGCTGGGGTGGTTGCTGATTTCTAGCATCAGGAGGTGCAGACATGGAACGATGGCCACGATTCCCACCATCATCTCGACCAGCTTCTCCTTGCTGAGGGAAAGGGTTTCTGCCTCTGTTATCCTCTGGCTTTGGAGATGATGTGCCCATTTCACTTTCCACATTGCTGCCACTACTGCTGCTTCTTGCCTGTGTGTGTGGTTCAGCTTCACTTGACCCACGTCTATTCTGTCCCCAGGTGCCAGTATGTGATGGTGATCCACTCATTTCTCCAGCCCAAGGAGGACACCGAAGTTGGTCTGCAAATTCTGGATGTCGCTGTGCCAGATCATCTAGATGGGCACGAATATCCTGTCGTCCACTCCTGGGCATCATGTCGTCGTCAAACGGAAAGCCGGTCTGAAAGAAGCAACTCATAAATATTTGTAGTACTTAAACATGTGGGCGAATCTTACAGATACCTTGACTAGATTACATTAAGAATAAATCATTGCAAGTTACTAGCAGTGTTCAACAACACTCAACAGACATTACAACTACTTTATCATCAGATATTTAAAAACAATGATTTTTCATAGTTGTCCCCAAAACTACTAAATTTAAGGCTCTGGGCCCTGTTCCGTGTACCTGCAGCCTCTCAGGTGTCACTGATTGTGACATGACGGGAGTCCATAACAATAAACAGTATCTGTTACATGTATTGTATCCATTACTGATAGTCTACTTCCCAGCATTTCAAATCACAACCTTAACTACCGTAAAACTAAACACACTGATCTGCACGAAGTTTATTTTGGCTTATATTTCCTCCCAGAGATTGGAGCATTTGGATGTGACTCTAGTGTGCTATACTGCTTGGGAACATGAATGCAGGCATTATTAAGGTTCCAGTTGACCCACCTGACCACAAGGGAGGTGAACACAATTTGCATCAAGCACATCATAAACCCTTCACACCTGCATGTGCCATCCAAGAACAAGTAATGGGCTACTTGCTCTATTCCACCATCCCACACTGCTGGTCAGAGATTAGTGGCAGCCTGATCAGGGGATCAACATACCATGCATAGGCTGCCATGAACACCACAAACTGCTGCTTTTGGACTGGTGCATAACTGGAAAGCATGGATTGCTGATAGAGTCATACTGTGCTCAGTAATTAAACACAGTTCTGCAATACCCTGGATGAACATTATCTACAAGTATGGCAGCAACCGGGGGAAATGCCCCATTCCTCCAATGTTTAGGAGAGGCACAGATGTGTTACTTCTGGCATCAAATTTTGGGGAACTATTGAGGACAATACTCATCCCACATGGCACATGTGCCTACAAACACCTGCATGAAAAGACATTCCTTTGGCCCAGACCTGTCCCAAATAGAAAGTGTGAGATCAGCTTGGGCACTAACTGTCCCAGTGCCAGTATTCTGGCTATCAAGGACTAGTTAAAATTATTGGAGGCCAGCTTGCCTTAGTAGAGGCTAAAATGGCTCATGACACCCTTGTCAACAAAATCAATGCAGTCAGGCAAGAAAGACCACAAGATAGAGGGGTGGAGGATGCAACATCGCAGTGATAAGTGGCCACATACTACCCCAGTTCTTTGACACAATTTTGTAATCATCAAAATAATATAATCACACCCTCACAATCTGTGAAGTTTTCTTTCATTTTCTCCTCTCCTTATGGGTGCTAGACATTTCTTGTGGGACTGGGAATTTTTTTCATATTTTGCTCTATGCAGTAAAATATATTGAAGATACTACTGGTAAAATATGCATTCTATTTTCTTTTGTCCCACTACCTTTCTGGTCACACTCTCAGCTCCTCTGAATAGAACATCTCCACTTCCTAAGACATTGTCTAAGTGAATGCCTTTCACCATTTTACACAGAATGTGATATGACATGTAAAACAGATATACAATCAAACAATGTGCAATAGTTATCAGGTATCTAACATCTGTCTGAGGGCTGTAGGCTGTTTAGGGTGTACCTTGGTTTAAAACTTTCATATGGCATTTGTTTCTTTTTTCAAAGATTAAGAAAGACACAAGCAGAAAAGTTAAAATGTTCACACTGAGGTAAGTAGAATATAGCCTCTTGCTAAACCAAGCACACCATCTCCATTTACTCTCAAACATGACAACACAATCACCTGCTACTGGGAGCTCTGTATCCACCGCCATTATTTCACACAGACCCATCCGACTCCCTATCAAGATGTCTAACGCATACTTGTGTGGAGAATTATATCATGAGGAACCAATAGATGACTGAAATCCTGATAATTTCACCTGCAGGATTTGGCCAGTAAGTACAGGTCATATCTTGGTGTAAAATTCTTGAACCAAACTTACAAGATCACATGGGAACTGGATTTTTGTATTTTTTGTATTTACGGTGCATGAAGTTCAGAACAAATATCAATCCACCAAAGCAGTTACATGAAACTCCCATAAATTCTCAAGAAAATAGACTTTGATGTTTTCCGAAACCTGTAATTCCCTAAACTCAGGTAAATTTTCTGAAGAACGTTGTGGGTCTGTGGTAGAATGCTCACTCACTCACTATATGAGTGTTCTGGGTTTCATTCTCAAATGTTCCATTTTTTAAAGAAAGAGGCTTGTTCAACAAGCATTATGATGAAGTGCAAAATACATAAAGAGGGAAAAAATTAATTTGTAATGGTTTTGAATCGAAACAACCCTTAGTAACATTCTTTTACAAAAGATCAGTATTTTGGCAATGAAAACTGGATTTTCATGTGCAATACACAATTGGAAATACAATAGTGTGCATTTTCATAAATAAGACAATTAGGCAAGTGAATTAGCATATATTTCATGAGTTCTATTTTAAATGATCTAGGTATTCAAATTTAATGGAAAAAAGAAAAAAATAACTGAAATAAGGCTAACTAGCAATCTTAAGTCTTAAGCACTGCCCATATATCATTGAGGTGTTATTTTACACATCACAGAAATACTCTCAGAACATCCATTAATGAGTTATATCCAGGAATCAAACCAACATCCCCCATATGGCATGTTAACTTTCTACCACATGACAACTTGGACCTTGATTTTGGGGATTAAAGACACTTGGAAATGTCTATTTTCTCAAAAATTCTTTGCGAGTTGCATCACATTGTTCTGGCAGACATGCACACCATAAATATAAAAAAATTACAAAAATTAAATTTCTGAGTGCACTACTACTTAGTACCAATGCCCCAGATGCAATTCCAAGACTCTTTCCACAGTGTTACGAAGAATGTGTGTGTGTGTGTGTGTGTGTGTGTGTGTGTGTGTGTGTGTGTGTGTGTGTGTGTGGGCACGCGCGCTACTCACTCGCCAGTCTACACAAAACTAGTTTAATTCACACATTACATGCAAGTGACTGACCCAAATGGCATTAAACAGGTCATGAACCAGAACAATAGATACAGCACCAAAAATATGAAACATCTAGTGCAGCAATATTTCAGTTTCTTTTCATTCCATTAAATATATTGATAATTTTGTACACACAGGGTCTGTAAACAAGTAAAACATATTCCAAAGAGGGTAACAAAAACATTTAATGTTCCACAAAATGATCTGACATTATTTCTTACATTTTGTCGCACGATATTTCAATGGCACTTTAACATGTGTATGTAAAGTAAGCAGAAAGGAGTGTGCACTCACAGTAACTTAATAAAAGTCATGTAGACCAAAATTTAGATTAAGCCAATATCTGTCTTGTCAACATTTCAACTAGTTCCACCATGAATCACTAAAACAAAGCCTTTAAAAACCTCAACATTTATCTCAGTCATCATTTAGAATTCTAGCTTTTCTAACTGTTATCCAGTCAGTCACTGTCTAATTAGTTGGACGGATATGAGGCAACAGACACGCTATTTTGAGCTTTAGTTACTGTCTAATGTGTTATATTTGCTACAAATTTGGAAGACTAAGTATATGTTTCCAGAAGTAACGACTTGCATTCACAAGCTGACATACATACAATCATGTACGCAGTTTGAGGCTGGGGAGCACAATGACAGGGTTCTTTGATTTCATGAGCAACCATGACACATTAACAAGTCCTTGATGCCTTAGCTAAACAGTAAAGTGGTCCCTACATTGCCTGTTGCAGACGCTACTACTTAATCCTTTTTTTTATATGGGCAACAATTCTAACATAAATGGATGAAATACTAACAGAAAGTTTGTACTGTTCATTTTTTATTAAACCTCTATGTCCTATTACCAGTGAAATCTTTCAGCAAGCCATAGTTAGACAAGTCTGCTATAGCTTTAATGAGTCAGCCCAGGAAAATCTGAAGCAACTTCAGGATGCCACAGAAAACTAAAATGAAGGTGTCTGGGCAGGGATTTGACTGTGTATATACAAGTATTTCAATGCTACCGACTGGCATCCCTGGTCACACACTCGCCTGTATTTTAACTAAGTATTGGTATCCCCAAACATGTTGGTTTTAAGTAGGAATGTTCGAACATACCATAAACTCAAAAATATCTAACCACAACAGGAATATGGGATTTTCACTGGATATAAAATATAATTATGGAATGGGGCGGGGGCAGAGGGGAGGGGAGAGGGATGTAACATTTGACGTCTATAGGCTTTGCCAACACACAGCAAAACCATCTTCCAACCACACCTACCCTACAGGTCAGCCTGTCCCCTCAACATCCACATATTTTAAAAACAACCTATGACAACTTCACTGACCATAACAGAACATTCATCAATACCTTTAATACACCCTCACAGCACCAATTAACCTACTTTAATATTTTTCCACTAGAATCCATATGAATAATCAATGCTTTCAAATGAACACACATTTTAGAATGCAATGAATGTTAATAAGCAGCTTACAACATTCTGAGACAGTAGTATGTTCAGGATGTGAGACAGTACTGTTGCAGTAGACATTTCATAAAAAGGCAATATTTCCCTACAACACCCAATTGGGGTAGTATTCAAAACAAATTATTACTGCACAATTAAAAATGGCCTGTTCATGTAATTTAACTAACATAATGAATAATACACAATAAGGTTTCTGAATAATTTCTTTTATGCCACTTAGTCTAATAAAATTCTTTAAGATAATTTTTAAAGATAATGTGATCATCTCTTCATTCCAGATGCTACTTTTAACTTTTGTTGGAAACAGAAGCTGTGCCACAAAACTGCGCAAGTGCTTAGAATGCACATAATTTTCAGATACTGCAGACAACACTGCACACAAAAGTGCATTTCCCCCTTTTATAAATCCATTCATTCACTAGCAAGTGTGTTCAATTACTTTTTCCAACACCTTTGAACATTTTTTGCTCACACTAAAAACTTACAAAAGCTTGTAATAACATTTCTTGTGCTACAGAGTTTAACTGGTAACTGCACACACTCAGGACTTATGTTCCCATAACAGATCTGCAACCGTACTTCATTGTGTCCCTGAGAAGCACAACTTCACTGGGTAACATTGCGTTACACCCTATTTGGGCATTTTATCAATAAGAGAAACAATAGTTTTTATCAACTATACCAAAAATTATCAGAAATACACAATGACGACACTTCCCACCAATCTGTATTACTACCAATGATTGCTTCACTAAGTTCACTATGAAAAACATAGTTATATAGAGGACCAACCTGACAAGTATTCCCTTTAATTGCCCAGAATGTTCTCCAAACCAATTGCGAAAAATCGTTGCACAATGACATAGCGGATCATCATCCATAAAAATTCCATCTTTGTTTCGGAACATTTCAGTCTATGAATGGTTGCAAATGGTCGATGATTGGTGAAAATGGACCAGAGGACCAGTTCATTCCACGTAAACACAGTGCACACAATTATGGAGCCACCACCAGTTTGCACAGCATCTCATGACAACCTGGATCCATGTCTTTGCGGGGTCTGTGCCACACTAATCCTACCATCAATTCTCACCAACTGAAATCTTGACTCATCAGACCAGGCCACCATTTTCCAGTTGTCTAAGGACCAAATAATATGGCCACAAGCCCAAGAGAGGCACTGCAGGTGATATGCTGGTAGCACAGGCAATCACATCGATCGTTTGGTGCTACAGCCCATTAATGGCAAATTTCACCAAACTGTCCTGATGGTTACATTTATCATATGTTCCACATTTATTTCTGTGGTTATTCCATGCAGTGTTGTTAGTCTGTTAGTACTGGTAACTCTAGAGGAATACTGTTGCTCTCTGTCATGTGAATGCCATTGACCATTGCATTGTCCGTGGCAAGAGGTAATACCTGAAATTTGGTATGCTTGGCACACACTAACCACTCCAGATCTCAGAATATTGAATCCCATAATGATTTCGGAAACGGAATGTCCTGTACACCCAGCTCCAACTATCTTCCGCGTGCAAAGTCTGAAGTCCATTCGTGTGGCCATAATCAAGTCTTACACTTTTTTCATGTGAATCACCCAAGTACAAATGAAAGCTCCGCCAATGCACTTCCCTTTTATACCTTATGTAAGCGATATTACCATCGCCTCTGTGTGCGTATCGCCATCACATGCCTTGCCACATCGGTGTATGTAGAGTGTATGCACTTAATATGAATCTAAATACTTTAATGTGTAATGGTAAGACTTACTAACCAGAAGGTACTTTCAGAGAGTACAATTGCAAGTGGTAATTCCCAGCCTTCTTTCAGACTTATCCACACATTTATAGGAGAATTTACAATTTAATGTGGCATCTGTACAAGAATGCAAATTGTCATAATTTTACATTAACAATTCAATGCTGCAAGTGAAACAACTGGCAATTAGGTCAAATAAACAATAAGTGATAAGTTCATTGACAGACTGGAATCAAATTCCATACCTCTGGATTGACAGCCTTACTTCTACTAGCCAATCTGTCACATTTGTCAATAATGCAATACAGCATTTCTGAATTTACCTGGTAGAAATAAGCATCCATGAATAACAATTGTCAAATCTTAAGCAGACATTGCTAATGATGTAGACCTTCTGGTTAGGCTACACATTTCTCAGTCATCACAATTTTTTTATTTCATATTGACATTTGTTTGTGTGGGAGTGGAGAGTGGTCAAAGGCCCTAATACACTGAAACGACGTATAGCAAAATGTTTCAAATGTGTCATGAGCAATAGAAAATCATCCTAGAAGCACCCTATTAAGGGCTACACAAATTTGAAGAAAAAATTTTATATAAAAATTCCTCAGAATTCCAAGAGTCAAGAGGAAGATGGTGTCAAGAAGCTCGCAATAAATTAATGGCGAGTGGAATTGGGGGTGGGGGGTGGGGGTGGGCAACATACCCCAATGACTTTTCTTCCCTCTCAGCTAAGGTATTTAACAGCCATAAGCAGTAGTTCAACAGCGGTTTTTAAAACATCAGTAATTTTTATGGAATAATATTCATGTAATTACCACGTGCTGAAATATTAAGTATTATAAAATTTGTGATTTATAATACTCAATAAAATTAAGTTTCTTTCCTAGCTTAACAGCCACAGAATTCCCCGAGAACTCCAGGTTTTCCAAAAGAATCGCTGCCCTGGCTATTGCAGCTTATACTCTTTAACTCAAATGACTCCATAAACTCAATCTCAAGATGAAATCTGGGCATTCCTAAAATGCAATATGGAGAAAAAGAAATTCCATGCCATTTCAGTACGCCGTAACACCTTACACGTTGCAAACAGTAAAAACTTGTGTGTCGTATATACCAATAACTTGCTTTCATTGTTTTAAATGGGGGTAAATTCCTTCTTTTTAGGAAGTGGACTTCCAGTTCTATTATAAGGTTTAAATACATTAACACTTCGACTGACAAACCATAATGTAGACAGTACTTTGCTGAAAAACTTGAGCCTTTGATAAATAAGTTATCAACATTGTTTCCTTTCATGAAGCACAATGCTAAGAGAGAGGGGAGGAAAAAAAAAACACACCAAAGCAATGAGTGGTGAGTCCTTTTCAGCTGCTCAAATTGCACTCAACTTTCCATGTCATTTTGCCATTCTTTGACAATGTTGTAGACAGTACATTACTGTTACTTTGGATCTTCAGTTCAGGAAAGTGTTACGCCCTATAACACCATGTGAATTGGTCTCAACATACTGAACCACATTAGCTCAAAACAATTTTCAAGCTATTTGAATCTTACCCCATTTTCTATGTACACAAATTTTAACAACAATCTTATCAACATAACCTGTAACAATGTTTATTTCAACATACGGTGATACCTATGCAGCACAATTCATTATAATTAGAACCACAATTTCACCTAACCGAACTACAACTGTTGTTATGTTTGGTAATCCTAGGTCACTTGCCCCTTAGATGTATAATTATACCACAGCATTTCAATTTCCTCCTTAACCTAACACACACACACACACACACACACACACACACACACACACAAGCCGATAGTACAAGGGAAAAAGATCTCATTAAATCTTGCTGTTCAAAAATAAACGGCCGGTGATAGCCAGAAAGGTGAAACGTACAAGAAACCTGTTATTTTTACCTCACCTGCATGTAAGTAACAGGTCCACGAGAACTCTGCGATTCCATCGTTATACCAACGGAGCACACGTTTAATACACCACTCCAGTATCTGTAACGCTACTGCGACGACCGCAAGGCAAACCGGACTTAAATACAAGGGCTGCTGACTCAGCAGCCACGGCCATTTGGGGCTATTTCAGTTGAACGATGCGCCAACTACGTCACAAGCAAAGTCTGTGGGTGTGATACGTGAATAGCTTGCCCTCCCCACACGTGTTGAAGCCTGGAATATTCCCCAACTCCCAACAATCTCTGAACCAACTGACCAAAACATAACTACTAGTAATGTAAATCACCACAAAAATGTGCACAAACCATACATACATCTGAAACAGCGAGGTCGGGCTGAAACTCAACATTTCCTTCCCAAAGTGTCACGTCATACTTACAAGAGAACCCTAATATTGTATCGCTGATTCTGATAATGCCCCGTGAAAGATTAACCGAAGTTGACTACTGTCAACGTATCTATAAAAACAATTTCTTTCCTATGACAAATTGGTACACTACTAATTTCTTCTTTCTAGAGCGTCTCTTCAACCAAAACAGGCAGAAAACTATCATCAGGTCTCCCGTAAATCACCTGTGCGTAACAGCAACACACCGTTCGTGAAAACGGAAACAAATAATTTCACCGAATGTCACACGATTTCGCTTGACTAAACGTAGGGCTACTACTAAAAAGGTTTTTTGTGGTTAAGTATGCACACCAGGAAACAAAAAAACGCCATGATATATCTAAAATTTGTTTCTGCAAACCGATATCTAACAGCACTCTCAAATGCTGGAAAAGTCCATGTCACAACAAGACATTTGCAAAAAAAGACATGCGGCTTACATCCACAGCAACTCAACGAACTCCCTCATTCCTTACTGTTGACGTATCACTATAACTGCGAGAATTCCAGTACAACTTCTAGCGGAGCGGAAAAAAACGTTTTGCAACTGACATTTTTTTCCGGGTTGTGTAGCACCGAAGTGTTTATATGTGGTATCAAGTACTTTATTTCCGCAGAAAGTTTCAGAGTATACTGAAGAGCAACACTGCCGGCTACTTCCAAAACAAGAAAGTGGAATTACGCCAGTCGTTAAATCCATATAACCCATATAATGCACTTTAGTATTAAAACCTACATAACGCTTACTTGGATATACGGTTGCCTTAACTTTGCAAATGGGGTCACACTTACTTTACGCCAACCTCCTTTACAGTTAAGTAGGTAAACAAATTGTGATTGAACACACGGTATCTTATAAACAACATGTGTTGATACAATTGTTGATATAAGCACACTTACCCTAGAAGAGAAAGATCCCGACGGGTGAACAGATCCCCAATTTGGAGCAGTATCAAAGAACATCTTCCGCTCTTGGTCAATATGATTTTTTAATTCGTTGATTAAATCATCACCAGATTTACCACGAAGCCGTTCACTGAGTCTCGGTTTGTCACGAAACGAAAATGACATACTAAGAGATACCTTGGCGAGGCTGAATATATACACTCAGATCTGCCACCCACAAACCACCAGAACATTCTCCCACGACAAGCTCGAATCCACCAATAAGCGACGCGGTACGGTGCATCTCGTGTCGAAACGTATACGATAATCGATGCCTGAGAACAGTGGCGTAGTTTCTAGAAACATCGAGATCTTTCAGATGTTCAAAACCCAAACTAGTACAATAACATGAAAATATACCACATTTTCCTAAAGTAAATAAAACCATTGAATTTCGTAAAGCAAAATGCGGTTGTAAATCATTTCTCTTACCCAATAACGTAACATTTTGTAATAACTTTGAATTGATCTAATTGTTTACCGACCTGTGAATAAAGCCAACGTAATTTATTTTTGCAAAAATAAGAGAATGATAAACGTTTTGCTACCTGAGATTGTGTTACTAACAGATCTGCTCATGACATATGCGAAGTATGATAAACTATGTTTTCTAAAAAAAAAAATAAAGATGCTTAATTCCACGCGTTAGATTTTTTATGTACTATAAAAAACTTTTGTTCAAGTTTTTTTAATTATTTTCTACTCTGGAATGTATAGAATGCATTGTTGTTGTATCTATGGAATCTTCGTAGTAAAATATCTTCAGCGAGAGCAATTGGTGAGAAACAATGAAAAAATTGAGCGCGTAATTTGTTTTCGTGAAGTCTAAAATTTCAGTGCGTGGTAAAGATAAATTCTTGGTCAATTTTGTATGTGCTACTTCCAGTTATTTTTTGGCTTGTACCGCGTAAAACCTCTATCACTACGGTACTATTACCGTTGAAAGTAAATACGTCGTTTCATTCGAAAACTTAAGAGTCGGCGTAATTAATTAGCCTTATAAATGTGGTAACTTGATTTATCATTGCGAATAATTGAATGAAACTACAGACTTTTCATGGAGGCGGCCCCTCACACGGACTGTGGAGATAGTAAGGTACTATTTCATATATTTAATGTAGGTGCTGTTGTGAAACTATCACTCAAATCTAATACCTCCGTAAATTATATTTCCTTCATAGATGCCTCTATTGAAAGGAACGACAGCAAATTATATTTGTCATATTTGTCGGCAATCTCATGAAAATCTCATAACTCTTCACAGGCACCATGTGTCTGCTCATACCTCAGAGGAACTTTCCTTCGCCATGATTGCCTTAAATGGTTGGACATTTACGAGCAGTGACGGAAAAGTGATTGAAGGTAGTGTAGATTCTGTAACTCACGACGGAATATGTGGTGAAAATGACTCCACGGCGACGGAAACGGTGAAACAATCCGATGAATGTCTATCAGACATTTCATTACCAGCGACATCCTTGGCTGATGACGGTCCAGTCAATTTAGTTCCTTTCTACAACGAAAACTCTCCTTTTAAATTATCAGATGTACCATTGGATATGAGCATTTTACATGACAGTGGTAGCGTTAGTGAAAGAAGTGTGAAGCCAGCAAAGAGTGCACAGCCACTGTATGGTGGAAATAATTTAAATGTACCCGTGATGCTTCAAGACAAACAAAGGACTGCGGTAAGTGGTATAAATGAACGATGTGATCACTCAGCTTCTGCATTCTCGAGTGATGATTTCAGTGGTTCTGAAACTGAAACTGATATAGAGGTTAATGGAAGTGGACGATTATTCGATAGTGACTATGATATCAAGATAGATATTTTTGATGAATATGAAGACCTAGAAATAGAAGAAGGTAGCAGACCTCTTAGCCCAACCAGAAATGAGGATAGTATCAACAATTTGACAGTTGCTGAAAATAGCAGTATGGAATGCAGTAGTAGATGCGTTTTAGGAGCGGCAAGTTCCCAGAATAAAGTGGTGAAGAAAGAATGCATAAATGACTCTTTAGCTTGTGTTACAGAAGACCTGAATAATACTTTTGAAAATGAAATTATGCCCTGTACAAGTGATAAGAATTGCACGTTGGCATGTACAGATACACATTCTCACAAAAATAATCAGTCTGTATTTGATGACACAAACAAAGTGAATGATAAATGCAGTGAGATTACAGCCTCAGATCACAATGTTGTGGAGTTTTCAAAAACACTTACCTGCAGTGCAGAGTACAATGATTCAGCTGATTTGGGTAACAGTGTGGACTGTCACAAGGGAAACCGTACTCTACAAGAGGTATTTGTACCTTTGGTAGAAACTGGCAGTGCAGAATACAGGCATGGTATCTGTGGTATTGCTGTAACAAACATGTCAACGGTTGATGAACTGAGCTCCCTGCACAGAAATTCAAGCCCCCTATGTAAAATATCTGAAAAGGAAGAACTCTTAGAAAACAGCAAAATTTATTGTGGGGTTAAATCTGTCTGTAACCCAGCACCTAAAATGAAAATTGAAAGACTTGATCCAAATAGTCTCACTGTTTGTACTTCTGCTTCAGAAATTATTTCCAACCAAATAATCAGAAAAGACACTGTTCCAGTTTACAGGTGTGCAATTACATGTGTTACGCGCTCAGGTGGTTTCTTTAAAGCAAAAGTTGATCCAGGTCCTTTGAAAGATGCAACCATTAGTAAAGTAGCAGAAAGGCGTTTCTTTTGTGAATCTTGTGGTAAGGGTTATAAAAAGAAATCGCATCTCGAAAGGCATTTGCGAGCTCATACTGGAGAGCGCCCATTTCAGTGTTCGTACTGTACCAAACGATTTGCTGTAAGATCGATATTGAAACAGCATGTCCGCATCCATACAGGTGAGAAACCATACTGTTGTTCGGTTTGCCTACAGCGCTTTCCCCAAAAATCTGGCTTGATGACACATATGATGCTCCACACTGGGAAACCATTCAAATGTGATCTATGTGAGAAATCATTTGTGTCAAACCACAAGCTGTTGCAACATTTAAAATCACATGAAAGCCAAAATATTTATTCCTGCTCAGAGTGCAAAACAAAGTTTTTCACAGAAGGAGCATTGCGGGAACATGGGAAGATACACAGTGAAGCAAAGCTTGAGCGTCCTGCATGGCAAGTGGATTTTTTGCAAAAAGATTTCTGATTTGTTGAAACATCTGTAACATAACCTGACTGAAGTTGTTTGTTTCTTGTGTTTTATGTGTGATGTGTGTTGAAAACAATGGTAAGGTCAGAAAATTTATATTAGGCCTATTATTTGTTAAAAATGTGTCATTTTTGTATATCTAATGAAATGTTACTATCTACTACTCTGTTTCTGATTGCCTGGGAACATGTGCACTGTGCAGCAGTGAGTTGTTTACTTTCAGTGCTGTCTTTCGCAGTTTGTTATATGGTATTGATTTTAGGGAATCTGCTTGGTTGCATTTACTTTGTAAAATATGTTTTTGCCCTTGTACATTTATTTTCTTTTTAATATTTTGAATATGTTATTTTGTTGCAGATGTGTATCACAATTGTTTTTTTTCCCCCACTATAGTGATGTCTATGTTAAACATCTTTGAAACCTAGAAAAGAAATATAAAATTAAATTTCTGAATGTGAACAAACTGAGTGGTACTTGTCTTCAAAATAAGTCTATATTGTGATATGTATTGTATATTGTTTCATTTAAACCAAGCAGTGTGTCTACGTGAGATCTGTGGGCCAATTCATATCTTAGATATGTTTGTTGCACATGGAATTTGTTCATGTATTCTTTAATGAAGAATGTGATTTTTCTTATCTGTGATCATTACTGTGCGAAGATGTTATTCTTCTTGTAAATGTATTTTTTGAAAACCTCTTTATCAATTCTTAGCCTCTTAATAAAACAGGTAGCTGACTTTCATATGTACGCAAAATATTTACCACTACCCCCCAAGTCCCACAGCTGGCTTGCCATCCTTGTGTGTGTGTGTGTGTGTGTGTGTGTGTGTGTGTGTGTGTGTGTGTGTGTGTGTGTGTGGCGCGCGCTCGCCAAGTGGAAGTTCCTTCACACCTTCTTCTGCCTGGAAGCATGATGAATGTTATGTGTGCATGATATTGATTAATTTGTCCTTAGATGTTTTTGCATAATGATTTTCTACTTGTCAAATAATTATAGAAATAGTGGCATGTAATAACAAGCATATTTGTCTTAGATACTAACTTCACTGAAACAAATTACATCCATATTTACAATAATAGCTACATTACACCACTAATCTATTTTCGCTTTATCACTCTTCTTTACTTGCCAGTGTTCCTTCAGCAAGATCCAGTATATATTAATGTGTCAAAAACAGAAGAACAACAGCAGAAATCCTCTTTTGTAAATTATACAGTAAAATCTAGTCTTCTGCTATCTGTATGTAAATAAATGTGGAAAAATATGCTGGGGATTTGCATAAGTCTGTTGACAACATTTTCAGCAGGAGTGTTAAAACATTTCTCAAGAAGAAATGTTTTATTATTATTTTATTTTTCTCATTCTATCACTTGATATCAAATGGTATTTCATTGTGAAGTACGATTTTAGTATGGCCCAGGTCTTTCAGTGGGTTTACCTTGTATTCATTGCTTTACACATTATAACTATGATAGTCTACATTTGTTTGTTAATCTCCATTGTTCACTCTGATTAACAGAATTCCCCTGTGTGTGTGTGTGTGTGTGTGTGTGTGTGTGTGTGTGTGTGTGTAGGGAAGATGCTGTAATTATACGTAACTTTGTGAACTGGGGTTTGTGAACTGTGGAGAATTGTGGTATATAAGTCAAATCTCTCACTTCCTGTAATAAAAAAAATTGCTTCAAACCATTTGTTGGTTTTACTCCAAAATATTATTCTACAAGTTTCAAGAGAAGATCTATATTCAGGAAATGCCAAAAGGTTTTATGTGTGGGTGGGGGGGGATGGGGGGGGAGGCATTTTTTGTGTTACGCTGTTGCCTTCTTTGAATGTCAGCATTGGAGTATGAGCATTATGAAAATGAAATGATTTTGATTTTTATTGATCCCATAAGTTAACATTTCTACATCTTACATATGTGTCCTTGTAACATAGGACATGTCATTATGCTTACATTCTAGACAATGTGTATATAATAGGTTACACAGTAAAAACATATAATAGATTACACAGTATATGCAT
The DNA here is from genome assembly GCF_021461385.2 of Schistocerca piceifrons. Lineage (NCBI taxonomy): Eukaryota > Metazoa > Arthropoda > Insecta > Orthoptera > Acrididae > Schistocerca > Schistocerca piceifrons. The sequence continues at coordinate 397,514,045 of NC_060139.1, read as the reverse complement.
TTTTTGTTGTTGTGGTCTTCAGTCCTGAGACTGGTTTGATGCAGCTCTCCATGCTACTCTATCCTGTGCAAGCTTCTTCATCTCCCAGTACTTACTGCATCCTACATCCTTCTGAATCTGCTCAGTTTATTCATCTCTTTGTCTCCCTCTATGATTTTTACCCTCCACGCTGCCCTCCAATGCTAAATTTGTGATCCCTTGATGCCTCAGAACATGTCCTACCAACCGATCCCTTCATCTTGTCAAGTTGTGCCACAAACTCCTCTTCTCCCCAATTCTATTCAATACCTCCTCATTAGTTACGTGATCTACCCATCTAATCTTCAGCATTCTTCTGTAGCACCACATTTCGAAAGCTTCTATTCTCTTCTTGTCCAAACTATTTATCATCCATGTTTCACTTCCATACATGCCTACATTCCACACAAATACTTTCAGAAACAACTTCCTGACACTTAAATCTATACTCAATGTTAACAAATTTCTCTTCTTCAGAAACGCTTTCCTTGCCATTGCCAGTCTACATTTTGTATCTTCTCTACTTCGACCATCAGCAGTTATTTTGCTCACCAAATAGCAAAATTCCTTTATTACTTTAAGTGTCTCATTTCCTAATCTAATTCCCTCAGCATCACCCGACTTAATTTGACTACATTCCATTATCCTCGTTTTGCTTTTGTTGATGTTCATATTATATCTTCCTTTCAAGACACTGTCCATTCCGTACAACTGCTCTTCCAAGTCCTTTGCAGTCTCTGACAGAATTACAATGTCATCGGTGAACCTCAAAGTTTTTATTTCTTCTCCATGGATTTTAATACCTACTCCGAATTTTTCTTTTGTTTCCTGTACTGCTTGCTCAATATACAGATTGAATAACATTGGGCAGAGGCTACAACCCTGTCTCATTCCCTTCCCAACCACTGCTTCCCTTTCATGCCCCTCGACTCTTATAACTGCCATCTGGTTTCTGTACAAATTGTAAATAGCCTTTTGCTCCCTGTATTTTATCCCTGCAACCTTTAGAATTTGAAAGAGAGTATTCCAGTCAACATTGTCAAAAGCTTTCTCTAAGTCTGCAAATGCTAGAAATGTAGGTTTGCCTTTCCTTAATTTTTCTTCTAAGATAAGTCGTAAGGTCAGTATTGCCTCACGTGTTCCAGTGTTTCTACGGAATCCAAACTGATCTTCCCTGAGGTCGGCTTCTACCAGTTTTTCAATTCGTCTGTAAAGAATTCGTGTTAGTATTTTGCAGCTGTGACTTATTAAACTGATAGTTCAGTAATTTTCACATCTGTCAACACCTGCTTTCTTTGGGTTTGGAATTATTATATTCTTCTTGCAGTCTGAGGGTATTTCGCTTGTCTTATACATCTTGCTCACCAGTTGGTAGAGTTTTGTCAGGACTGGCCCTCCCAATGCCGTCAGTAGTTCTAATGGAATGTTGTCTACTCCTGGGGCCTTGTTTTGACTCAGGTCTTTCAGTGCTCTGTCATACTCTTCACACAGTATCATATCTCCCATTTCATCTTCATCTACATCCTCTTCCGTTTCCACAATACTGTCGTCAAGTACATCGCCCTTGTATAGACCCTCTATACACTCCTTCCACCTTTCTGCTTCCCCTTCTTTGCTTGGAACTGGGTTTCCATCTGAGCTCTTGATATTCATACAAGTGGTTCTCTTCCCTCCAAAGGTCTCTTTAATTTTCCTGTAGGCAGTATCTATCTTACCCCTAGTGAGATAAGCCTCTACATCCTTACATTTGTCCTCTAGCCATCCCTGCTTAGCCATTTTGCACTTCCTATTGATCTCATTTTTGAGACGTTTGTATTCCTTTTTGCCTGCTTCATGTACTGCATTTTTATATAGTCTCCTTTTATCAATTAAATTCAATATTTCTTCTGTTATCCAAGGAATTCTACTAGCCCTTGTGAGGGCTAGTATGTGCATAATGTTACATAATGCACAATGATTTACAATATGTACACCAGAGCTAAAAAATATAATTTCGCAACAACATTATCTTATGTTGTACATGAGTAGTTTTAGTACTAGTTTACTTTCTAATTCTAGTTTCTCATAATGTGGTACATGAAATTTATGACTCTCAGGACGAACTGTTACTTACTGTCTGCTCATGTACTCAGCCACACTATAGAATTCTTCTTCTATTGGAAACTTTTTTAGGGTTGCAGGTAATATCATCTCAGTTTTGAGGTTTTGTAGGCCTCTTTGCAATGCTTCTAATAACTTGATACTGAAGGATTGAGGTCATTTTTCGAAAATGTGGAGTCTTTGTGAAATGCACCATAATTGTTTCCTGTTTCTTGTGTTATGTGGATGAACAGTCTCATTGGTTCCAGTTTTGTAGGATCTCCTAATGCATCACAGTAGTCTTGAATATATACAGTGATGGACATGTCAAAATATTAAGATCTTTGAAACAGTTTCTACAAGATTCTTTTTGCTTCATTTTCGATTTAATTCGAATGGCTTTCTTCTGTAGTATGAATATTCTTTTCCTTCCATTCATTGAATTCCCCCATTCTCTGATTTCATATTGCTTGTATGGTTCAAAGAGTCCATGAAAAACTGTGATGCTTCTCTTAAGCTACACATTTGATCTACGAACTTGTGTCTGGAAATGGACAGTGTTTGCAGCAACTATGAGTCGTCTTGGAACACAATACAGAGCTGTATCATATCCATGTCACAACGGGTGTTCAAAGTGACCTGCGTGGTAGTGGTTGTCATGCAGGATACACATAATTGTACTTTGCCCTACACCATATTTGGGGGGCCACTTTCCTGGAGTTTGCGCTAGTGTCTGTCTCAATATCCCGTAGAACTCTGTCCTCCAGATCTCGTGTACACACAGTCCACAGCCTCCATGCATGTTCATCTTTCTGAAAGAACTCATGATCATACAAATGCCCAAAAAGGGCAGGTTGTGTGATGTGGTTGGTGTCCGTGAGGGTACTTGTGGTAGAGCTGTGCTGCCTCGTGACCGTTTCCATCTGCGTAGCCATATGCAAACACCATCTCAGTTTGTTCGCTACATGAATACCAGACCATTCTGCTGCTTGCAGTGCACTGCATCAGTCATACAGCCTGCAATGCATGAGGAACACGTGGCACTCGTCAGAGAAAAGTTCTTTCATCAGTGCCATCTACCACGGTAACAATGCATTTCCAGACATGTTCATAGGACCTTTCCTCCTCTATTTCCAGTCAGGAATCTGTCCCTGCAGTTTGTTGGTTTTATTACTAATCACCCCCCCCCCCCCCCTCTCTCTCTCTCTCTCTCTCTCTCTCTCTCTCTCTCTCTCTCTCTCTCTGTGTGTGTGTGTGTGTGTGTGTGTGTGTGTGTGTGTGTGTGTGTGTGTGTGTTTTTGTCATTTGACTGGTTTGATGCGACCTGCCATGAATTACTCTCCTGCGCCAACTTCATCTCCTAAGAGCACTTGCAACCTACATTCTCTATTATTAGCTGGCTATATCCCAATCTCTACCTTCAGTTACAGTTTTTGTCTTCTACAGCTCCCTCTAGTACCATGAGGTTATTCTGTGATGTCCTAACATTCGTCCTACCATCCGTTCCTTTCTTCTTAGTGTTTTCCATGTATTCCTTTCCTCGCGCCGACTCTGCAGGGAACCTCCTCATTCCTTACCATATCAGTCCACCTGATTTTCAACATTCTTTTGTAGTACCACATCTCAAATCCTTCGATCTCTTCTTTTCCAGTTTTCCCACAGTCCATGTTTCACTGCAATACGTTGCTGTGCTTCAAACATACATTCTCAGAAACTTTTTCCTCAAATTAAGGCCAATGTATGATACCAGTAGACTTATCTTGGTTAGGAATGCCCTTTTTGCCAGTGCTAGTGTGCTTTTTGTATCGTCCTCGCTCCATCCATCACGTGTTATTTTGCTGCCTAGATAGCAGAATTCCTTAATTTCACCTACTTCGTGGTGACCAATCCTGCTATTAAGTTTCTCACTGTTCTCATTTCTGCTACTTCTCATTACTTTAGTCCTCCTTCAATTTATCCTCGATCCATATTCTATAATCATTAGATGCTTCAGTCCTTCAGCAGATCCAGTAATTCTTCAAATGGCTCTAAGAACTATGGGATTTAACATCTGAGGTCATCAGTCCCCTATACTTAGAACTACTTAAACCTAACTAACCTAAGGACATCACACACATCCACGCCCGAGGCAGGAGTCGAACCTGCAACTGTAGCAGCAGTACGATTCTGGACTGAAGTGCCTAGAACCGATCGGCCACAGCGGCCGGCAGTAACTCTTCATTTTCACTCAGGACTGCAATGTCATCAGCGAATCTTATCATTGATAACCTTTCACCTTGAATTTTAATTACACTCTTGAACCACTGAACCACTTTTTATTTCCATCATTGAATCTTCAGTGCATAGATTGAACAATAGGGGCGAAAGACTCTATCCCTGCCTTACACCCTTTTTAATCCGAGCACTGTGTTCTTGGTCTTCCTCTTATTGGTCCCTCGTGGGTCTTGTACATACTGTATATGCTTATTCTTTCCTTATAGCTTATCCCTATTTTTCTCAGAATTTCAAACATCTTGCACCATTTGACAGCATTGACAAATCCTATGAACATGTCTTGATTCTTCTTTAGCCTTGTTTCCGCTATCAGGCTCAACATCAAAAAAGTGCATCTCTGGTGCCTTTACCTTTCCTAAAGCCAAACTGATTGCCATCTAATATATCCTCAGTTTTCTTTTCCATTCTTCTATATATTATTCTTGTCAGCAACTTGAATGATTGAGCTGTTAAGTTAATTGTTTTTTGACACTTCCTACCAGTGGTTTTAGAAATTCTGATAAAATGTTATCTGTACCTCTCCCTTATTCTATTCTAAGTTTTTCAAAGCTCTTTTAAATTCTGACTGTAATACTTAATCCTCTATCTCATTTATATTAACTATTTCTTCTTCTGTCACATCATCAGACAAGTCTTTCCCCTCATAGAGTCATTCAGTGTACTCTTTCGATCTATCTGCTCTCTCCTCAGCTTTTGACAGTGGAACTCCCATTGCAATTGTAATGTTATCACCCTTGCTTTTAATTTCACCTAAGCTTGTTTTGACTTTTTTATACGCCGGGTCAGTCCTTCCGACAATCATTGCTTTTTCAATTTCTTCCCATTTTTCATGTAGCCGTTTCATTCCCTAAACATTCTTGTACTTACTCCTTTCATCGGTCATTTGAAGTATTACTTCTGTTACCCACTGTTTCTGCACAGTTACCTTCTTTGTACCTACATCTTTCTTTCCAATTTCTGATTGCCCATCTTAGAGATTACCATTCTTTTTCAACTGAACTGCGTATCACAGTATCTATAACCCCAGAGAACTTGAAGCATATCTCCTCATTCCGTAGTAGTTCTATATCCCACATCTTTTGTGTTTTGATTCTTCCTGACTAGTTTCTTAAAAACTTCAGCCTTCTCTTCATCACTACTAATTTGTGATTCTGGGTACGCCTTACAACGCAGTATCTGATTTCAGAATCTCTGCCTGGCCAAGATGTAATCTAACTGAAATCCTGTCATATCTCCCAGTCTTTTACAATTGTACTTTTGTTCTCTTGTGATTCTTGAACATAGTACTTGCTATTACTAGCTGGAATGCATTGCAGAACTCAATTAGTCTTTCCCTCTCTCATTCCTTCTACCAATCCCATATTGTCCTGTAACCCTTTCTTCTGCTCCTTCTCCTACAACATATTCCAGTCCTCAACTATTAGATTTTCATCTTGCTTCATATACTGAATTACCTTTTCAGTATACTTTGTCTACCTCTTCATATTCTGAACAGCATTCCTTGCCCAGTGGCTGCAGTGTATTCACTGCAGAGCTGGTGGCCGTCTCTCGTGCACTACAGTATATCCATTCATCGGAGAATCGTTTCTTCTGTGTACTGACTCCTTGAGCAAGCTGTTTAACAGTGCTACCCTTGCCATCCTTTGGTAGTGTGCATCCAGGAGTCCATCTATGCCCTGGACCAGACCCATCGTTCAGTGGTGTTTGTGTGGACCCCAGGACATGTTGGCATCCCAGGCAATGATCTTGCCAACAGGCTACGCGGAAACTGCTTCTGGAGATGGCCATCTCTGAACCTGACCTGCATTCTGATTAATGCCGTAGGGTCTTTCGGCTTTGGGAGACAAAATGGCATAACAGTACACACAACAAACTGTGTGTCATTAAGGAGACTACGAATGTGTGGAAGACTTCCAAGCAGGCCTCTCACAGGGAATCAGTTGTCCTCTGCTGGCTCTGCATTGGCCACGCTTGGGCGACCCATGGTTACTTCCTGCACCGTGCAGACCCGCCTGGGTGTCAGTGCAGTGCCCAGTTGGCACTGGCCCGTATTCTGGTGCACTGTCCCACTTTGACTGCCCAGTGACGAAATCTTGGGTTACAGGACTGGTTGCCACTACTTTTACCGGCTGATTTAGTTTTACGTTTTATTGATGAGGTTGTGTCTTATCATTTGATCTACGTTTTAGCACATGTCTTTTGTCCCTCTGTGTCCTCCTCCCTAGAGCTTGTGGGGTGGAGGTTTTAATGTGTTGCAGAGTGTCTGGCTTCTCCTTTTTTGTTCTGATGGTCAGCTAGCCATGGTAATCGGCTTTGTTGTTTTAATCTCTTCATCCTGTTTCTTGCATTTCTGTCCCCTTTTGTCCATTTACATGTTTGTTGCCCTTCATCGTTCTTGTGGTTTTTCCTTTCATTCCGTTATGAGTTGTAATCTTGTTTGTTTTATTCTCACACTTGTGGCATTGTTTTATTTGGAACAAGGGACTGATGACCTCATAGTTTGGTCTCTTTCATCTTTGGCTTGTGACATCAGCATGCGTATCTGAACCATCATTATTGGTGTTGGTTTGCTGTGAATTCTGATGGGAATAATGCTATCACTGAACTGTTCAGTTACTCACTCTCTCCCCTAACTTCCTATTCATAATGAATCCTACTTCAATTGTACCATTTTTGCTGCTGTTGATATTACCCTATACTCATCTCACTAGAAATCCTTGTCTTCTTTCCATTTCACTACCCTGACCTACACTATATCTACATTGAGCTTTAGCATTTCCCTTTTCAGATTTTCTAGCTTCCCTATCACATTCAAACTTCTAACATTCCATGCCCCACCTCTTAGAATGCCATCCTTTTATTGGTTATTCAATCTTTTTCATGGTCACCTCCCCCTTGGCAGTCCTGTGCCAGAGATCTGAATGGGGGGCTGTTCCAGAATCTTTGGCCAATGGAGAGATCATCATGACACTTTTTCAGTTATAGGCTGCATGTCCTGTGGATACACATTGTGTGTCTTTAATGCAGTGGTTTCCATTGCCGCTGCATCCTCATTCCATTGATCACAGCTGATTCTTCCACATTTTATCGGCTGTTTCCCACCCCAAGGGCGAGAGAGTGCCTGAACATTCATCTGCTCCTATGCCCTCTTTGACAAGGCCATTAGCTGAATGAGGGTTACTTCTTGTGCTGGAAGTCTTTTGGCCACCTTTGCTGATGATTCTTATTCAAAATTTAAGTGATGACGGGGCTCGATTCCAGGACTGAGGATGTTTTGATTACTAATCAAATGCATTACACTTAGACCATGGGTGCACTGGAGAAGGGCATAAACACCCATAATAAAGGAGAGTCTGAAAATGGTAGCGCTAGATATTTGAGAGCTATGGTATGTTGAGTAGATTTAGCAATTTAAGACAATCCAAAAAATGGCTGCACTTTAAGCAGTGACTTGTGGGTCTCCAAGAACATGTATCACTGTGGTAACCAAGAAACCTCACTAATATTTTAATATGGCATCATCAGTAAGATATTAAAGCCACGCATGTTGCTCAGTTATTTTGGCATGGCCATCTGAATCAATGTAAATCAATATTGTCTCTTGAGCATATTCTGATGTCTGGGCTACATAGGTATCAAATAAGAGTTGCTAATTGTAAGCGAACCATTAGGTTACTACATGTAAAACATATACCAAATACTCAAGATTACTATGCTTTTAAAGTTGCAATGATCATGCTTTCCCTTCACAAGTTTCTCTTTGTTTATTATGGTATAGTATTTTAAGTGTCACACTGTTAATGCCTCAACTGAAGGAACTTTGCCATGTTGCCTGGGTAAAGGTTTGACAAACCCTGAGTTACTCAACTGAAGGCTGGTCATCATCAACAATCCTTTCTTATTGTAGACTGCAGACATACTTCAGAGATCAACATTTAGCATGACAGTGGGACATTATTTGTCATTGGGAACAGGGATTATGTGTCATTGTTTGGACTGTGACTTTGGTACAGATATAAAAATCCTTTGGCACAGCCCATACTGAGTAGCCTTTGAAACACCTACCGCATCCAAGTTGTATTAAGACTCTTCAGATATTCAGAGCCTATCCCCAGTCAGCCTATATATCCATAGCATCTGGTTGGACACCTGTGGAGATCACTGACACGTCAATGTTGAAATGTGCAACATCCTTAAAAACTTATCAAGCGAGATAACACACTGGACTCGCATTCGGGAGGACAACAGTTCAAACCCGTGTCCGGCCATCCTGATTTAGGTTTTCCATGATTTCCGTAAATTGCTTCAGGCAAATGCCGGGACGGTTACTCTGAAAGGGCAGGGCTGACTTCCTTCCCCACCCTTCCCTAATCTGATGGGACTGATGACCTTGTAGATTGGTCCCCTCCAAATCTATCAATCTACCTTAAAAACTTGAAATTCATCATCTTCTTCCGACTTCACCCTGCAGTTGATCGTGCCAGACTTGCTCCATTTCAGTGACTCAAGGAAATGCTAATATTTAGCCTCTAAATACAGTTAGTAGTATTTTGGAAACAAATGTTAGTTTTTCACATGATGTATTACTGTATAACATTTTTTCCTCTTATGTCTACATATTCTCAATATAAGTCTTTATATCTCTCTCTGTGTGGTCAGTTTAGCAAGCCCTTGTGTAGATCATTGCAGATGTATCTTTTATTGTTTTGTTGAGTACTGAGGACCACATCCCAATTTCAGTTCTTTTTAATCTGTTGTTTCCTCTTCCTTCCTTACCATATAATTTCAGCCTTTCAGTGTTTCTTTCTCCTCTTGCTCATCCGCTTTGAACTAGTTTTCTTTTCCATCTTGTAATCATACCATCTGTGATACCTTTGTTTTGAAACTGTCTTATCTATTGTTTGGGTTATATTGTGCTGTTTCTTTTTAAATGTTTGTTAAAATTAGCTTTTTGTTGACTCCTTTCACCATGGATATATGATGATTTGGTAAATCTGTTAGCATCCACTCTATACAAATGAGATGGCCACTCTTCATGCAGTTCAGATGTCTTTTTTATTGTTATATTCATGATCATCATTAGGATTACAACATTCTTCTGCAAAGTTAACAAATTCTATGTACATAAATCTCAGATTTCTGCACTTACAGTGATCACATGTATCTAACCAATCTTCATTTCAACTAATTGACTGGCATCTAGGCCTATTACTGTTGTACCCTACCTCAATTGTACTTGTACGGATTATAGCATCGTAAATGATATATTCCTGACAATTTAAAGCAAGTGTTGTCATTCTGTATCATAGTACTAACATATTAGAATACCAAGAGATACTACATATCCAGCCCCCCCCCCCCCCCCCCCAAGTTACCAGTCAACAACCCATTGTGATGCATTGTTTTGTTATGTTACAGACCATAATGAGGGGCAAGCTAAACAGAATAGGATAGCCTTACACATTAAGGATAAAATGTCCAATGTAAAATTTAATGCTGCCAATTCATTTTACCCCTAATTCTCCATTTTATCTTTAATTGATTTCTGACCTCAGAATTAGACAAAATGTGAACATTTTTGCTGTTTCCATGTATTAGGGTTGTTGCAGTTATAGTACACAAGTATAATTTAAATTTAAAAACAAAATTTTCAGAAAATGTAAAGAAAAAGCGTTTTTATTATCAGCAGAGGCACACAAAAAAGAACTTGAATATAGTAGTTCAGCTTATTCTTCAGATTACTCAGAAAGATGCAGTTACATGTTCTGAGTACTGCAGTCTAGTAGGTGACTAGTTCTCACGGGTGATGAGAATAGGATCTGAGTGTGTGAGGAGGAGGGAGAGTTAGAGAGAGAGAGAGAGAGAGAGAGAGAGAGAGAGAGAGAGAGAGAGAGAGAGAGAGAGAGGACAGCAGCAGATATGTACATAGCAGTAGAGAAAGCAAACCCTGGTGTAGGTGGGGATAATAATGGGAGAGTGGGTGGCTGTTCATAAGTTCATAAACCTAATTAAGTAGGAGGGAGTCGGATAGAACATTATTGAGGATAAATAGATTGGGAGGGGGAGGGTAGTCCAGTGATACGTGTAGGACAGAAAGGGAGATATTGCTATTAGGTGATCTGTAGGACTAAACTAAAGGTAACTGGCTGTGAAATAGTCATTGCAGTTCACCATGGGCTCAGGAGCCTTCACAAGTGGCGTAGTCTTTCCAGGCATATGATATATCAGGGATAGGACTACAATAAGCTGCACCGAGATGACAAGTTTCATACTGATGTGACTCTTAACAAAGACTTGAAAGATGGTTGGCACGAGGGTGGACCAGTATATTTAGCAGGTGGATGGGTGATGGAATACCACCTAGGGGAATTGCCAGAAGGCATATATCCTGAAATGCAGAATGTTCTCCGCAACATGGTATTCTTTGACTTGACCGACTCAGAAATACGTTGATTGATCGATATGCTTCCAGCTGCTAGCCTTGTGGATCATATGTCTGTGAAAGCACTAGCAGCACTCATTTATTGTGTTCCAGAGATCCCACCAAAGTGGAGAATCTACTGTGATCCAATAACAAAAGACAAGCAATTCGTAGGAACTTAATCTGTGCACTGTATTAACAATTAACTGTTAGTACAGTGCTTAAAGGATGATGACCTTTAGCCAGCTAAATTTAAAGTAATAAATTAGATAGAATGCTGCCACTTTGAAGAAAACTGCTACAACCTCAGTTACATTTAAACTTGTTGTATATCTCCTTGCCATGTATCTAACAGAACTGCCCAATCCTTGAATCAAAATATTCAGGTAATTCGTAGGCGTGTTTAACAGGGCACAGTTTTAATTTTTGATTTTAATTGGTTGGTATTCCCAATTTCTTGCATAATGTTAGATGGGGACTTGCGCCAGAGTACACAACCCCACTCTCAGGCAGTCTACATGAAAATTAAAATATATTGTGATTGTGTAGATCACAGTTTAGTTGGAAGTCACTTTGATTATAGCAGCAAAACCTATTAATGCATAAATGAGCTGGTTGGCAAAGCTTATAGGTGACAGCATAGGTGGGGTTGGTGGGATCACTCATGGGAAAATTCCTACAGTAGTGGGTGTTGGAGCTGCACCTTTTTTAGATTGAAGTCAGCTGATAGGTATTCCTGCTTAAGGGAAGTCTCTCTAACAAAGGAACCACTTTTGACAAAGCTTAGGTATCTGAGTAATGAGGGAATTAGTATATTTCATCAAAATATACAAGGTATTAGAGATAAAGTTAGTAAACTGCTTATAGATCTTGACTCTGAAATTATTGATATATCTGAACACTTCTTAAATAAGGAGATAATTCAGAAGCTTCCTTTACCAGGATACAGGTTGGCTGGCAGCTTTTCGAGGAGCTCTTTGCGGTGTGGGGGAGTAGCCATGTATGTGAAAAATGGCATCCCATTTGAGTCAATTGATGTTTCAAAGTACTGCACTGAAAATGTGTTTGAATGTTGTGCAGGTGTGGTTAAATTTAACAGAGCTAAACTTCTAACTGTTGTTATTTATAGATCCCCAGACTCCGATTTCACAACACTTTTGCTAAAGCTAGAGGAGGTTCTTGGTTCACTTTATAGGAAATACAAAAAGTTAGTTATATGTGGTGACTTCAATATTAATTGTATAAGTGATTGTGCAAGGAAGGGGATGCTGGTAGACCTCCTTAATTCATATAATCTTATGCAAACCGTATTCTTTCCAACGAGAGTGCAAGGGAACAGTAGAACAACCATAGACAACATTTTTGTTCATTCCTCATTACTAGAAGGGCATTCTGTTAGCAAAAAGGTGAATAACCTTTCAGATCATGATGCACAAATTTTAACTTTAAAAGATTTTTGTGCTGCAACACGTGTTAAATATAGTCATCAACTGTTTAGGTAAGCTGATCCAGTTTCTGTAGAGACCTTTGTAAACCTTATCAAGGAACAAGAGTGGCAAGATGTTTATAGCGCTGATACAGTAGACGATAAATACAATGCTTTTCTCAAGACTTTTCTCATGCTCTTTGAAAGTTGCTTTCCGTTAGAACGTTCAAAACAGGGTACTAGCACAAACAGGCAGCCTGGGTGGCTGACTAGAGGGATAAGAATATCTTGTAGAACAAAGTGGCAATTATATCAAAACGTTAGAAACAGTCAAAATCTAAATGCAGCAGCCCATTACAAACAGTATTTTAAGGTGCTTAAAAATGTTATTAGGAAGGCAAAAAGTATGTGGTATGCAGATAGAATAGCTAAGTCTCAGGATAAATTTAAAACCATATGGTCAGTCGTAAAGGAAGTGGCTGGTCTGCGGAGACAGGTCGAGGATATAGAATCAGTGCGTAATGGGAATGTTCGTGTTACTGATAAGTCGCATATATGTACAGTATTTAATAATCACTTTCTGAATATAGCAGGTGAACTAAGTAGAAACCTAGTCCCAACAGGGAATCATATAGCGCTCTTAGAAAAAAGTGTTCCGAGACTGTTACCTGAAATGCTCCTCCGTGATACTGACAAGAGGGAGATTGAGTTAATAATTAAATCACTAAAGACCAAGAACTCTCATGGATATGACGGGGTATCTAGCAGAATACTGAAGTATTGTTCTATGTATGTTAGTACTTAGCCATATCTGTAACTTTTCCTTTAGGAGTGCTCGGTTTCCTGACCGATTAAAGTACTCGGTAGTGAAGCCACTTTATAAAAAGGGAGATAGGGATAATGTTGACAATTTTAGACCTATTTCTATGCCATCGGTGTTTGCTAAAGTTATCGAGAAGGTTGTATATACAAGGTTACTGGAGCATTTAAATTCACATAATTTGCTGTCAAATGTTCAGTTTGGTTTTAGAAATGGTTTAACAACTGAAAATGCTATATTCTCTTTTCTCTGTGAGGTTTTGGACGGATTAAATAAAAGGTTGCAAATGCTAGGTGTTTTCTTTGATTTAACAAAGGCTTTTGACTGTGTTGACCACAAAATGTTACTGCAGAAGTTGGACCATTATGGAGTAAGGGGAGTAGCTTACAATTGGTTTGCCTCTTACTTTAAGAACAGAAAGCAGAAGGTAATTCTCCGCAATATTGAGAGTGGTTGTGATGTTCAGTCCCAATGGGGCACTGTTAAGTGGGGCGTTCCCCAAGGGTCGGTGCTGGGGCCACTGCTGTTTCTTATTTATATAAATGATATGCCTTCTAGTATTATAGGCGATTCAAAAATATATTTGTTTGCTGATGACACCAGCTTGATAGTGAAGGATCTTGTGTGTAATATTGAAACAGTATCAAATAACGTAGTTCATGAAATAAGTTCGTGGTTTGTGGAAAATAATTTGATGCTAAATCACAGTAAGACTCAGTTTTTACAGTTTCTAACTCACAATTCAACAAGAACCAGTATTTTGATCAGACAGAATGGGCATATTATAAGCGAGACGGAGCAGTTAAAGTTCCTAGGCGTTCGGATAGATAGTAAGCTGTTGTGGAAAGCCCATGTTCGGGATCTTGTTCAGAAACTAAATGCTGCTTTATTTACCATTAGAACAGTATCTGAAATACGAAAAGTAGTCTACTTCGCATATTTTCATATGCTTATGTCGTATGGTATTATTTTTTGGGGTAATTCTTCTGATTCAAAAAGGGTATTTTTGGCTCAAAAACGGGCTGTTCGAGCTATATGTGGTGTAAGTTCGAGAACCTCTTGTCAACCCCTATTCAATAGTCTGGGAATTCTGACATTGCCCTCACAGTATATATTTTCTTTAATGTCATTTGTTGTTAGCAATATTAGCCTATTCCCAAGAGTTAGCAGCTTTCACTCAGTTAATACTAGGCAGGAATCCAATCTGCATGTGGAATGCACTTCCTTGACTCTTGTGAAGAAAGGAGTGCAGTATTCTGCTGCATCCATTTTCAATAAGCTACCACAAGAACTCAAAAATCTTAGCAGTAGCCCAAACTCTTTAAGTCTAAACTGAAGAGTTTCCTCATGGCTCACTCCTTCTATTCTGTCGAGGAGCTCCTGGAAGAGCTAAAAAATTAAGCAAATTCCAGTGTTACATTGTTGATTTTCTTTATTTAAATTTACAACTTGTCACCTGAATATGTTTTTTTATATTTCATTTTATCTGTTTCTAACACCGTGTTATAATTTCATGTATTGACTCGTTCCATGACCATGGAGACTTCTCCTTAATTTGGTCCCACGGAACAATAAATAAACAAAAAAAAAATAAAAAAAAGAGTGTAATAATCCAATATGTTTAAGAAGTCCTATGTAAGGTGTTTAGTTATCTACAATACAATAAAGACCTGGCCCATTTATCCAGCCAGTTGTGTGTAGTCCACTATGTTACTCATCTCAGCCACACTGATAGAAGAAATTGGTGACTGTTTACACATATGGGGTAACACATTGTCTGCCAGTGGCCACAGCAGAATCACATGCCTTATTATTCTGTGTGGCTGCTGGCAGTCACATTAGAGCCCCGCTCGTGCCATAACAGTGCACTCGGTGGCCTGGCGGTGAAACGTCCATCTCTATGTGTGTGGCATACAATGTGTTACAGAGATGATCATTCTCATTCTGTTCAACATTTTTATAGTTTAGTGACATGTACATGTGACAATCTGTATACAGCAGAGGCATGACACTTTGTTGGTACACAAGATAACAGACCCTACTGAGGTCATGTAAGCATGGCTGTGTACAGGATTATAATCAGATTTTGAATGTTAATGGGATTTCAATATTTTCTAGATCGGCATTGTTTGTAATCATCATAAAGGTTTTACACTTGACAGACCCATCATTGATGTAGATTTGCACAGTATGTAAATAATCTTTATTGTGTTATTAACATAGGTATACATCCATTTATTGTTTATCTTCTGTATGAGATGCCACTGATGGAAAAGCTTTGTGTCGAGATACCACTCTAGCCAGTAAATACTTTTGAGACACATTTTATGGTGTATCACAAGATGTCCTTTGTCAAACATACAAGTTGGAGCACCCACCATACAAGTTTTCAAATCTGCAATTTAGTTTGAAACCCAATATTATCAAACTTTTTCATTGATAAGCTTTGGTCTAGCACCGAATCAAATGCTTATCTGGCGCTAAAGAAATACTCCAGCCGCTTTTGTGCATTAGCCTTAATCCATGACTCAGTATTTCATGTGAGGAAGATGTGAATTGGAAATTCATACCGGTTGTCTTGGAGGAGGTCATTCTGTTTGAGGTACTTTACTGCTTTTCTTGATTAAATAGAGTAGTTTGTGGTTGAAGAGTTATGTAACAACTTTGCATTGAAAATATGAGTCTCACAACATGAAACACTAACAGGGTGGATGTGATGTGACCTGGGATGGGGGAATGGGCTACTGTGGGTTGGCTGCATAGAAATGTAGGTTTAGAATGTCCCATTTTTTTGGACATCAAAAATTGTAGATCTGTTGGAGAAATTGGTTGACATAGTTTGTGCAAATTTAGCAGAATAGGAGATGTGCTGCCTACCCCAGGGTACAGTCTTCTAACTGCTTAATACATTTGCATAGATTACTACAGGATAGTGTTTGAGCATCCATTTGTGGTATATGGGTTCATGATAAGTTCTGCTGTAACTGCCTTTCAGCATAAAGGTAGGCAAGAGCACATCATCTGAAAAAAGCACTGTGGTATTCAAACTATTCTTTTGAGCCATGATGGCTTTGGAAGGGGGGGGGGGGGATTCAAACACAAGTGTGAGTGAAAGGAAACACGGAAATCAGTGGATGTATTATGCTTATTTGAACAGTTCTGAAATTAAACAAATACATCTGGATTGGAGCATGGTAATATTGTGCTGTGGCAATCATCAGTCGAAAGACTGGTGTGATACAGCTCACCACACTAGACTGTAATATGCAATCTCATCACGTCTGCTTAACTCCTACAGCCATAATGAACCTGTATTAAAGTCTTGGTCTCTCTCCTCAAGTTTTACCAATAATACTTCCATCCATTACCGAAATGACTATTCCTTTGTAAGGATGGGTCCTATCAACCTATCCCTTCTTTTAAGTAAACTGTGCCATAAATCTCATTTCTCCCCCAGTTCAGGTCAGTGTCTCTTCATTAGGTACTTGAGCTACTTGTCTAATCTTCAGCACTTTTCTGTAGCACCATATTACAAAAGTGTATGTTCAGCTTATACAGGATAATATACACTGAAGAGCCAAAGAAACTGGTACACCTGCCTAATATCGTGCAGAAGTGCCTCAACACTATGTGGCATCAACTTGACTAATGTCTGACCTAGTGCTGGAGGGAATTGACACCATGTATCCTGCATGGCTGTCCATAAATCTGTAAGAGCATGAAGGGTAGAGATCTCTTCTGAACAGCGTGCTGAAAGGCATCCAAGATATGCTCAATAATGTCTTATTGTCAACATGCTCAGCAACTAGGTTTCAATAATAAAAATAGTAAGTGAGCAACTTAGCCACAGTGCTTAGTATAAATTTGGTGGAAGAACCTGAGAAGACAATTACATAGCAGAAAGTGGAGTATTGATGAAATATTTCGCTGCTTCAAACATATTCCTTCAGTTTGTTGAGTCCATTTACCCATTCGAGTCATTCCATGTCAAATCAACACAGATGTCAATGTAAACCTCTTCAATTTTCATAAAATTTGTTGTGTTCCCCGCACATGACAAGAGAATGAAAAATATCAAATTACAGAATTTTAACACAAGTAAGATAAGAATAATGGCCATTAAAAGTTCTAAAAAGTGCAGAAAATTTGACAAACACTGCTGATGTAAACAACTGTAACTTTTGTTCTAATAAATATAGAACAGTGAACTGCGTAATTTTGGAAAGGTCTTAAAACAAGCTCTTCAATTATATGCAGTTTTGTCATTTTGAAGAATGTACATGATTAAGTTCAGTGACCTTGACCTTCGACCTGCAAAAAGAAAGGTCATGTGTCTTCCGTTTGCAAATCCGACCGCATACATGATCTTCATGAACATGACACTGATTCTGATTCTGTGTTGTCTGTCAATTGCACTTCTTCCCTTTCAGGGAAGTTATTCCTCACTGTCCAAATCCTTGGTCGAGATGTTCGCATGCAAGTGGATACCGGTTCTGCTGCCACTATAATTAATTCTCAGACGTATCTTGAGTTGGGTTCTCCACTCCTGTGACCTGTCACTTGGCAATTATGGGCGTACAATAAACAGAAGATTTCTCTCTTGGGACAGTTTAATGCTGAGGTATCTTACAAATCTGTCGTTCGCACTGTTCCCATATTTGTGGTCGATCAGAGCAACGCAGAAAATCTTTTTGGTTTCGATGCCTTTCGCATTTTTGGGTTCTCCATAGATTGTCTCTGATGCTATTCCTTATGCTCAACTGGATTCCTTGTCGACGACATTTTCATCCCTTTTTTTCTCCTGGGTTAGGCCGTGCAAACGACTTTGAAGCTCATATCATGCTCAAACCCACTGCTCGGCCTAAGTTTTTTCGGGCTCGGCCCATTCCTGTGGCCCTTCGTGATTGGGTAAAACGGGAGTTGGATCGTCTCACTACTTCAGGGGTCTTGCTTCCTGTCACTTCCAGTGAGTGGTCCTCTCTTGTCGTTGTCATTGCTAAGCCAAATGGTGATATTCGTCTCTGTGGCGATTTCAAAGCCACTGTAAATGCTCAATGTCTCATCGACACTTACCCTATGCCCCATCCTGAAGAACTGTTCACTAAACTTGCTCGAGGCCAGTATTTTTCTAAAATTGACCTGTCAGAAGGTTATCATCAACTTCCTCTCGATGCTGCTTCCCGGCAGTTTCTGGTCCTTAACACACCTTTCGGCCTCTATCAATACCAACGCTTGCCATTTGTAGTTGCTAGCGCCCCTGCTCTCTTTCAGCGATTCTTGGAACAATTATTGCTCCCTGTCCCTGGGTGTATCAATTACATGGACGACATTGTTGTTACTGGCTCCACCACTGAAGAACATCTTCAAAATCTCCGCACACTTTTTCATGTCTTACAGACTGCTGGTCTTAAGTGTAATCTTCAGAAATCACAATTTTTTCAGACATCTATTACGTACTTGGGGTTTCAACTCTCTCGGGATGGTATTCGTCCGCTTCAGCAAACTGTCGCTGCGATCGATGCCCTTCCTCGCCCTACATCAGTTCAGGAACTGCAGGCCTTCTTGGGGAAAATAGCATACTATCACAAGTTTTTACTATCTGCAGCTTCGATGGCTCAGCCGTTGTATCGCCTGTTGCATAAAAACATGCCTTTTCACTGGTCCGCGTCAGACGTATCTTCAGTTGGGTTCTCCACTCCTGTCACCTGTCACTCGGCAATTACAGGTGTACAATAAACAGAAGACTATGCTGAAACAGGCCCCGTGCCTGGCTACTTATCGACGTGGCCAACATCTTGTTCTTGCCACAGGCGCCTCTCAATACGGAGTCGGTGCAGTCCTTGCGCACCGTTTTTCTGACAGTTTGGAACAACCCATTGCTTATGCCTCCAAAACGCTCACAGATGCCCAACAAAAGTATTCTCAAATTGAGAAAGAAGCTTTGGCCATTATTTATGCTCTTCATAAGTTTGGAGTTTTTCTCTATGGCTCCAAATTTCATCTTGTTACGGATCACAAACCACTTGTTTCATCCATCAACATCACTTCCCAACAAGGCTGCACACCGCCTCCAGCGTTGGGCTCTTTACTTGTCTCATTTCAATTATGAGATTCATTTCCGGCCAACGGCTCAACATGCAAATGCTGATGCTCTGTCTCGCCTTCCCATGGGTCCTGATCAGGCATTTGATAGGGACGAACTTTTGTGTTTCCACCTGGATGTTGCCGAGCAGCGGGTTGTGGACGGGTTCCCCATCACTGGGGACAGGCTGGCGGCTGCTACGGGTTCTGACCCTACCCTCTCCCAGGTTTTACGCTGTATTCAGAAGGGTTGGCCAGATCGCCCGTCCGCTAAGACTTCTGATCCGTTGCGGAATTACTACGCTTTGCGCTACCGCCTCACAGCTAGGAATGGTGTTATCCTCCTCTCCACTGACAATGCTTCGCCACATGTTGTGGTACCTGCGTCTTTGCGTGCTTCGGTCTTGCGCCTCCTTCACCAATGGCACTGGGGTGTGTCTCACACAAAATCTCTGGCGCGCCATCATGTGTACTCGCCTGGCATCGACTCTGAAATAGCACACATGGTCGCTGCCTGCGGCCCTTGTGCGTCACAGGCCACTGCCCCGAAGTCATCTTTGTCACTGTGGCCTTCACCTGAGAAGCCCTGGGAGCCCATTCATGCTGACTTTGTGGGACCCTTTTTGGGTACTTATTGGCTCCTCGTAATTGACGCCTACTCTAACTTTCCTTTCATTGTCCGTTGTACGTCGCCTACCTCCGTGGCAACCACCAGTGCTCTCGCTCGCATTTTTTCTTTGGAAGGCCTCCCCTCTACTCTTGTTACTGATAATGGTCTGCAATTTGCCTCTTCTGAATTTGCGGATTTTTGTGCTCGTCACGGCGTTATGCATGTCATGGCGCTGCCGTTCCATCCACAATCCAACGGTGAGGCTGAACGACTGGTCCGCACATTTAAGGCTCAGATGCGGAAACTTCTGACTTCTTCTGCTGCTGATGATGCGCTCCTCCAGTTTCTGGCGTCTTACCGTTTCACCCCCATGGGCGACCACAGCCCGGCTGAGCTCTTACATGGCCGACAGCCCTGCACGCTACTTCATCTTCTGCGGCCTTCCACCTCCCGGCTGCGGGTGCCTTCACTTGGCCAGTTCACTGCCGACGACCTCGTCTGGGTACAGGGATATGGCAGGCGGCCAAAATGGAGCCGGGACCGCATCTTAAGACACTGTGGCTGACGCCTGTATGAAATCCAGACGGACACGGGTGTTGCAGTGCGTCATTCGGACCAGCTTCGGCCTCGTGTGCCGGCAACGCCTGTTCCGAACGCAGCTACACCACCTTTGGCTCTACCTGACGCTCGGGATCTTGGCATCTCTCAATACTCACAACGCAGCCCTCTTACCGTCATCGCGATGCCAGCACAGGAACAGACGCCACCAGGAGACATGCCCATGCAGGAAGCGGATGACCATCCTCTGTCAGAGCAAATCTACTCGCCTCCTCCTCCAACGGACGCCGACACATCGCCCATGTCTCCTGTCATATCAACTGGACTTGCCGCAACGGGCAGATTGGTGCATGGGGCCCCAGCAGATTCGACCCCTACGTCTACTGTCATCTCGACCCGTTATCATCGGGGACACTTCCGTCCGTACGGGAAGCCTCCTCCTCGAGACTTTACGGCGAGTCAAACAACGCCTATGGACGTTAGCCATCTCCAGGACACCTCCGTCAAGACCAGTGCAACAATTTCAATGGGGGGGGGGGGGGGGGGAAGTGTTGTGACTCGCCGATCATTCAAAGCGCCGCCGCGCAATTACGCGTGTCCTCTACGTGCGGTGCTGTCTGCCAGCCATGCAGCAGCTGCGCCACCTAAGTGGCCATCCAAGCAGTGGCTGCTAGACTGGGACTCAGTGCTCATTCAAATGCTAACGTGTACACATGTCTTGCTTGTCAACTTACTCTGTGACTTATATGTGTTGTGTCGTTCTGAAATATATGTGTTAAACTTGACGTTATAACAGTTAGAGCTGCATTTGATTTAACTATAGTGGAATTTAGTCTGCCAGCTTCTTTGTATTCTAACAATATTAACAACAGTACTGCTACCACACTAAGGAATGGTTACATGATGGTCAGGCCTTTGATTTTCATCAGTAGCCTACTTCTTATTTCCTTGTGACAATGCAGTAAATTTCAGTAAATGTGTATCACAGTTGTTTCCATTCATGCTAAACTGGATATCTGGTTGAAAAGTGGAGTTTGAAAGGGAAACAGGGTGTAACAAATTCACAAGTAAGTGTAGTGTTAACACGTCATTCAGCTTCTAGTGATGTGTGTAAGACCACAATGTGTTGTCTGTGGCAACATTCTTGCTAGCAGTAGACTGAAACCTCTGCTTAAACACCGTTAAGATACTAAACATCTGACCCACGTAAACAAATCTGCTGGTGGTGATTTTTACCCAAACAGCTAATGAGTGGTTTGTGTTTGCTGCAGATACTGGCAGTGAGAATGCTATTGAAGCATCTTACTGCATTAGCTATAGAACTGCTAAAACTGCAAAACCTCATGCAATAGCTGAAGATTTAGTGCAGCCATGTACAAATGTAGTACAGTGCACTCTCGAAAAATCTTTCACAAAAAAAAGCCAATATGGTACCATTGTCCAACAATATGATTAACATGTCAAATTATGTCTAAAATGAAATTTTGGAAAGAGTTCGTGCCAGTTCTTTTGCGATTCAATTTGGTAAATCGACTGATGTTGCCAGTCTAGCCATTTTGTGGCTTTTTGTCCATTATATTAACTGGGGGGGGGGGGGGGAGTTTCTGTAGAAGAGGAGCTACTATTCTTGAGACACTTAAAACAGAGAACTATGGGAGGACACAAATGTAAGTTAACAGGTGAATACTTTTGTGAAAATTCAATAGACAGGATTCATTTTGTAAGCATTTGTTCAGGTGTCGCAAGATGTATGACAGGGTGTTATTCTAGATTTGTTGCCAAAGTGAAATGGATAACACCGAACACTTCTTGGACACACTGTTGCATTCATAGACAGGCTCTTGTTTCTTAATGCATCCCCTGTGGACTGAAACTGTGCTGGACTATGCAATGCAAATAATTTTATCAAGGCTCACCCTACAAATTCCCATCTCATTGTGAGGAAATGGGAAGCATTTATAAGTGGTTATTGTCTCACACTGAAGTTAAGTGTCTATCTCGAGGTAAAACTGTTTCCAGATTGTATGAGCTTAAAGATAAAGTTTACTTTTTTTTTTCATAAAGCAAAGTGCAAGGAAGATGAAATCTGGCTTCCAACTTTAGCTTATTTGACAGACATTTTCTCAAAAATTAATAGTTTAAACTTCTGTCTCCAGGGGTCAAATATAAACATTTATATTGTTTAAGACTGTGTCAAATCATTCATTAAAAAAACTTAATTTTTGGAAAACTTGTTCCAGTAGGAATCAAGACTTCTTGGTGGAAAATCATCTTTCTTTGGACAAAAATGTCAAGAACATGCTTAAAGAATATTTGAAAGAAAAACCTACAGAGAATATTTCCTTGCTTTGTCAAATAACAACAATTGTATTCACAATCCCTTCGAAGAGTCAACAATTTTAGAATCCACATTAAGTGTAAATGAAAAAGAGCAGCTTCTTGAAATTTCCACTGATTTTCGATTACAGAAAAGTCAGAAATCATTGTCATTGATTGGTTTTTGGTTATGTCTAAAAGGAGTTTCCAGTGTTAGCAAATAAAGCCATGGCAGCTTTATTACCCATCTCATCCATATATTTATGCAAAAAGACATTTTCTTCATGTACCTATTTCAAAAATAAATACTGAAACAGACTTTGTACCGAAACTGATTTGAGACTTTATTTAACTTCCATGGTTCCTGGCTTCAAAGCTCTGTGCCATCGAAAGTGACACATCCTTCTCACTGAATTCCAAGGAAGACACGAGTACCAGTTGCCACTTTTACTTAGCCCCTTCGTGATCAGAGGAATCTGTCTGACTTTGTGCCGCTATGGAATATTTACGCTCGTTGTGAACCTTAGGCTAGGTAACAGTATTGTGTGCTGTAACAGTAAGTAGCAATGTGAATACAATGTTGATCGATTGATAATATTATTTACAAAAATGAGTGAAGAGGCTGTACAGTCCGCAGAAACAAAGGTGACACTAGGTGCAGTGGCTGAAGGGAGCAATTGTAAAGGCATTTCTCATTTGCTGTCAGTCCCATCAGTCACTGTGCCAAGTGTCAACATATTTTGTGCGAACAGTACCTGCTCCTTCTAGCAACTCAGCATCAACTTTTGTGTCACTTCTACAATTCATTACTTGTCCGCTTCTTTTATATGCTGTAAGTTGGCTGCTCTGTGAGAGGGAGGTAGGTCTTGTCTTTGGTGTCAACATGCTACAAGCCATTCGCAAGTTTCTGCTCCCTACATCTTCAGCTCAGAGGCCAAGTAAACCTGCATGATCATTATAATTACAATGAAAACTTGTATTTATTATTGTAACTAGGCCTGCACATTGTGTAACTTTTATGTAATAACTAGAGTAACTTTAGGTTTTAACGAATAAGGGTTAAGCTAATTTAAGGTTATTAAATCTTTTGCTAGGAATTAAATTTTATGCATATTTACTGCATGTGTTTTTAAAAGTCAGTGGTTCAACCAACTAAGATCATTGCAGAAGGGATTCGGTAAAGGTTAGGAACCACTGACACAGACCACTTGTAATCTTACCGTCTCTCAGATCTCCAGTTGATTTTCACTCTTCTAAATAATTGATTTGTTTCATAAGCTTCAAGAGGAGTAAGATATACAAATAACTTTTTTACTTATCTTCATTTACTTGTAGTTCGCTCCAGTTCATCATGTCTAGGGGTTGACTCTTGAGGCTGAAATTTTTTACTTTGAAGGTTCCAAATGACTTTATAACTGATGAAGATATGCCTGTCTTTCTCTTGAATTTTATTATCATTATTTTTTTTACATTTTTCTATACCACACTGTCTTTTGAACAGAAATTTAGATTGTTATTGCCAAACATAAAAACACGTCCGACTCCATCAGATGCATGTCCACACTAAATCATTCTGCAGTACTAACTGTATTCCAAAGACTTTACAGATTTTGTTGACAAATGAATTTTCACCAATTTATATCATTATTTTATAAATGAATCCAGAAATAAATTTAATAATTAGCATCAGATTGTACAATTAATGATAGGAATTTTAAGTATGCCAGATATTTCATAATTTCAAATGTTTCTCAAAGAAAAGTAATTTTAACTGTACATGCATAGTTAATACATATCGATTGTAATGTAATAAAGTAATTTCTTTTTATACATTATGGACTGAAATATAATACATCGTATACAAAATCATATGAAATGCTTATAGCTGAGCTGAGATAATATTAAACTATACAGGAGTTGAAAATATTTTTGGTATTGATTACTTCTGTTAGAGAAAGGTAACGTTAGAGGAGAGTGTTCCTTTACAATGTCTCCCTCACAAAATTTGGAAACAGTGTGTTTACAGTATTTTGTGACAGACTATAAGGTTTGCCAAACAGTGTACAAATTGATGCCAAAAGAAAGATACAGCTGTATAGAAGTAGCTGATACATCACATACTACAGAAAATATAAGGAAAAAAATCTACTATACAAGTCATATATTAATATTAATTCTTTCATTAGCATTAACACGTCTCCTGTTCTTTGTATATAAAGAAAATGGTTTATCAGTAAGTACAACAGCTGTACCATAATTCCTGTCACCTTTAACTCCAATTGAACAGGTACGATAACAAATAATGTCTCTATCATAATAAGACTCCAAACTGTCCGTTCTGCCAATGTATGGTTGCTGCAAGCAGGCAAGATATCTGGCCTCCTCTTGTGTTGGAGATCCTATGGCACTCACAAGCGGTCTCAACAGGACCTGTGGTTTACATACAGTTACATTAAAAACTCAGTAAAACTGAGGGAGATTAACATCAGCTCAAGTGATATTCTTGTGAGCTTCGATGCAGTGTCATTGTTTACCATGGTGCCTGTAAACGAAGCTATTTCATATATAGCAGATATTTTTCTGACTGACATAGTAGCTTTATTTAAACACTGCCTGATGACAACTTATTTCCAGTACAACATCGAGTTTTACGAACAGATCGACGGGGTGGCGATGGGAAGCCCTCTCAGCCCAGCTGTTGCCAATTTATTTATGGAGATCTTCAAACAGCGAGCGCTGGAGACAAAGAACACTCATATGGATCGATACCTCCACAAGGTATCCTAGGCAAAAAAGAGGTGTCATGAAAACCTTGGTGGACAGAGCCAACAAAATCTGCGAGCCGGCTTACTTACAAGATGAAATAAATCACTTATGGTCAGCCTTCATGAAAACGGATATACCAGCAAGGAAATTGATCAAGCCCTCCATCAAAGAAGAAAAGAAGCTAGAAGTCCAGAGCAACAACAGTCATCTACTGGAAAAGTTTTCCTACCGTTCATTAATAAAGTCACAGACTGTATTGGGAAAGTTCTGGCCAAGTATGGGATTGAAACAATCTTCAGACCCACCAAGAATATTAAGGAATATTTAAGAACTGCAAAAGACACCCGACACCCCCTAGCAACATCTGGGGTATACAAAATTCCATGCAGTTGTGGACAAGTATATATTGGAACAACAAAAAGAAGTGTAAACACCCGCTTAGCCAAACATAAAAGAAATTATTGATTAGGACACATCGAAAAATCGGACATAGCTGAGCATGTTTTTTGAGATGGGCACCACAAAATTAAATTTAATGAGACAAGCGTTCTAGCACAAACATCCCATTAACATGCGTGCATGTATAGAGAAGCAATAGAGATTCACAAACACCATAATAATTTAAATAGAAAAGATGAAGTTTTAAAGTTAGACAAAATATGGATGTCGATGTCGTGCCAGCAGAATAACAATTGATTACTCTTAATTGAGAATGATGACGCCGTCCAAAGATAGGCATACCGTTGGCATCACGTGACGAATGTTGGTGCCCTCTATGCGCTCTATAAATGCGAGAGTACCTAGAGCCTCAGTGGCAGTAGCTGGACGACCTCAGAAGATGACTCCCACAGATGGAGACGAAACGTTAAGTGGAAATTTTATACATCGACCATGGTCTCTCAGCCCGGAAGTTTCAACTGAAGACAACACCGGCCGTGAAAGCCTACATTGTATGATTAACCATGTATTGCTCCTCAAAAAGCTTGAGCAATACAGAATTCAAGGCACTACTCTCAGTTGGTTCTGGAACTATCTGAATCAAAGGAGACAGTTTGTTGAAATCAGGAACTCTAACGAACCTATATCCCACAGGTTAAAAATCCTTGGTACAATTATGGTGCTCCACAGGACCCTGTTCTTGTTTTGTTCTCTTACACTGTTCATAAATGATCTTTCAGAATACACACCCAAAGGAAATTCATTCATGTATGCAGACAACACAAATACACTGAGACCTGGCAGCAAGGTCATACTCCAAGTAGTAGTCCAGCAAAGCACTATCCACATGCAGTCTTAGCCAGAGGCAAACGGGCTATTGTTAACTACACAAAAACAATAAGCATGAGGCACTGAAGACCTTGCTGTCGTGCGCCCAAAATCCCCTCCCTCAATAAGCATGAGCTTTGAAACAAAAAAAAAATGTCACTCCATCCAGTTCATATGTACTTGGTGGAAACAATACCTGCACAAAGAGCCCATAAACGAAATCCTCAATCACCGCTCCTATGACACAAGAGACAGAAGTCATTTATGATAACACTACACAATAAAAATTACATGAAAACACTGTTTAGTATATGGAAATCAAAATAAAAAGAACTCAAGAGAATCAGATCAATAATAGAAATGAAAGCCAGACTGTAACAGCTTTTATTTCACCATTGCTTCTGTTTGGTTAAAGAATTTTTAGAGACAGTTATAACATGAAATTCATTTATTTTTATCTCCACCACATAACTTACACAGAAATATTAAGGTTATGTGTCATAATCAAGATGAAGCTATATTTTTCAGTCATTAAAATTTGTAATTTCCTTATATTAGTTCATCTTGTAGGTAGCAGTATCACTCCTTCACTTATGTTGTGACGAAGCAAGCTGGGATACTATTACTTCCCCTCTTGTTTTGCCATGTGCCTCCTTAAAATTCATTTTTTCATTTTTGAACTTTTAATTACACTTAACATCCATGAGTATAATCTGCATTTTCGTAAAAGAGCATGGTTGGCCCTCAGTTTTAAAGAATATAACACCAGATCCAATTTTGTGCTTAGTTTTATGTATGTAATTGATTTTCTAATTTATTTTGACTATTACTAGTTAGTATCTTTCATTATATGGCAAAATTAGTAATTGTTTCATAACTTAAATTCCATTGTTGACACATTAATAAACATATATTCTGCAATAATTATTAACATTTGGAAGAAGAATGCTAGTAATCTTAAAGTATTTATTTGACTATATTCGAAAACTTGTTACAAAGGCCAGCCCTTAATTAATTTCAAAGTAATTAACAGTTTTTTTCAAAAACATTGTTTGCATGACTATATTTGTTACTTTCATGATTTAAACAAATAATTCGGCCTAACTGTTGTAGTAGAAGAAACTGTTAAAAGGAACCAATTTTTCGATGTATTCAGGTAGTTTAACGAGTTAAGTTGTAATTGTAATTTCTGTAAATCAAACATCGAACAATGTGTAGTGTCAGGGCCTATTAATGTGAGCATATACAAGGGCCCGATTTTTGGTCACGAGACAGTCAGTCCACAGCTGAGTTTCAGATGAGGAACCTGTGCTGGTTAGAACAACAACAATGCATCAACGTAATAGTGTAATAAATGTTACACGGTTAGGCTGTGTGTCAAAACAGTGACAGTGTCTGCTCCATATGTATGTTTCTATTCTTCAAGAACTGTGAACTTCGTGGTTAGGCTTTTTCTGCTCGTAGATGTTCAACAGTAAATTATTGTAGCAGTATGTGGATGGTTCACCAGCTAACTATTAATGAGGCTGATAGGAAATTAGGCCACATATAACTGTGTATTATTGAGGGGCGGAGGGGGAAGGGGTTGTGAAAAGTGAAAGTAAAAGACTGTGAAAAGCAACTGCACATCTGTTGGCTACATCATTTACAGTAGACAGTACTGCACGTCCACCCCCTATTTTTTCAGCCAGTACGTCAACACTGAGGACAACAAACGAAGAGATAAAGCAGGCGAACTATCACAATGTGTGAGTTCACTTTCACTAGAGTATGTATAATTGATATATTATGTTGCATATGTAAAAGTGTGTGTGTGTGTGTGTGTGTGTGTGTGTGTGTGTGTGTGTGTGTGTGTGTGTGTGTGTGTGTGTAGGAATCTAGAAAATTGTTTCTATACCGGGTGATTACAATTAAACTTTCCCTATTTAACACGTTGTAACAGGGAACCTAATTACCATAAGAGTACCAGATCTAGTAACATTAATATCAAGGACATGGGGAAGAGAAATAATTCAGAATCAATTCAACTGAAACACTTTTAATGTTGTGCTACAGTACATCATACCATTACATACTGGTGCCATTATTGCTACAAAAGGGGCTCAATATGGCACCCATCAGTGCCCAGAAGAGTCTGAAAGTGCAGGACTGCATTCTGCACAGCAGAATGAAGCATGTCCATATGTGTGCTCTCTTGATATGATGCACTTCAGATCAGCACGTGTGAATGTTCCCCTGGTAAACCCTGTCTTCTAGGTAGCCCCACAACCAGAAATCATGAGGAGTGAGATCAGATGATTGTGCCGGCCAAGCATTTAGAAATGATTGGCTGATAATTTGATTGTTTCCAAATGTGTTTTGGAGAAGCAGGTGGACTTCACAAGCAATATGCGGTGGGGCCCCTATCTTGCATAGAAACTGTTGAGTTCAATGCATCTCTCTCCTGTAGGGTGGGTATGATGTACTGGCGAAGCATATCGCATTAATTCTAACCAGTCACACTGTACTTCTTCGGTCCTTGAGTACCAACCTGTTCAAAAAAGAATGAGCCAATGATAAACATAGCTGTGAAGTCATACTATACTGTGACACATTCACCATAGAGAGGAACTTCATGCACAGTGACTGGAGGTGAAGATCCCCCCACCAGCAATTCTGTGTGTTTGCCTCACTCATCAGAGAAAAAAATGAGCTTCATCTGTCCTTAGTATGGTGCAGAGCCAGCCCTTATCAACTTCAATCCTCACGAGAAAGTGGAGAGTGAAGTCAACATGTCGTCGTGCATCCTGTGGTGCAAGCTGCTATACGATATGGATCTTGTATGGATACCATTTGAGAACAGTTCAAAGCACCTTCCCTACAGTGGACCATGAGATGTTCAACTGTCATGACACAGCATGTGCACTGCCTGATGATCAGGAATTTGCATGCAGCATTGTCTGCCTTAGCAACAGCGATTTCATCAACCACCTGTGGTGCAACTGGTCATCGGCCTCTTCCCGGAATGATGCCCAGTTCTCCAGCTGATTCAAATGTCTTCATCATGCTGCGCACAGCAAGTGGAGAAAGAGGACCCTTTCATAATACTTCCAGCTGGCGATATTCATGAAGTGCAGCTGCTGCATTACTGTTATTTTGATAGTAGAGCTTCACCAATAATCCCCTGCTACTTTTGTCATAGCTCGTGTTGATATTTCAACAAGTGCACTACAACTTGTCAGGTGGGTGAGACTATGAATTACAATGGCAGATCATGGCATGTGGTGGCCGTAGTTGGAACTGGAAGATGGTGCTGTGATGCATGGAAATCATACACCCCATACTCTGGACACTAATGCTAACAAGTTTGGTACTCATATAGTAAATAGTTTCCATGTTATAATGTGTTACATAGAGAAAGTTTAATCATAACTACCCAATACATCACATATGTATGTACCCAAAAATGTGTGTATATTTGCAAAAACCCACATTATGCACATGATCAGTGGTTGATTAATACAGATTGTCATATTGCTCCCGTGTGGGCGATGAACACACGAGTAGACTAATTACAGTACACACAGAGGAATTTAAGCAGTCAGACATCCAAAACTCCAACATGAATGAATCGGGAAGAAACCCCATTATGTGGTACAGTTGGACTCACCATTTGGCATGCACTTCACATTGGTCTATGGAATATAGATCCAGATGTATACTATTGTCTCATGGAACTACCTTCTGGGGCAATGCAACTAAGGTAAACCTTTTTTCAGCAAAAACAGCTGGAAGTCTCTTCAGAGATATCCAAAATCTTACTCTCATTTTCCATTACATTTACTTCATAATGATGTTTGTTACTAATAACAGAAATCAGTTTTAGCTGAATTGTGATTTCCAAAACTAATGTATAGAACGTAAAAT
This sequence comes from Schistocerca piceifrons, assembly GCF_021461385.2. Lineage (NCBI taxonomy): Eukaryota > Metazoa > Arthropoda > Insecta > Orthoptera > Acrididae > Schistocerca > Schistocerca piceifrons. The sequence goes on along the minus strand of NC_060139.1, from coordinate 397,483,504 downwards.
TATTTCCTTGTAGCTTTTGCTTCCTTGTCCTGACTTTGTATTTATGGTGTCCTTTCAACATTACAGTTGAATACTTTTAAATTTAGAAGATCATTAAAACACGATTTATTTTTTCCAAAAGTTATCTGAGTGTTTATTACATATTGAAGAGCCAGATATACCTGATAGCTCAATGACAGGTAGTAATGTTTGTTGTGAAGTGGCCTCTATTCATACAGATCATGCATAAGTATTGTCCCATCATGATTATCAAAGTGATCATATAAGTATTAAGATAGCAACTGGAGATAAACAGCTGCTATAACAGAAATGGGGAAGCACAAGCTCTTAACAACAAGCAGCTTTCCAATTAATTTTACTTAAGTTAGCACTGCATTTGGCAATAGATAACAATTAATTCATTTTGTTAATGAATATCTTGATTCATCGTGTATCATGAAGGTTCTGCTAACGATGGGAACCACAGAACACTAGGACTGCATGGCATGAATTCTTGGTCCATTTGTACAGATGGCTTCTTCATATGGCAACAAAATGTCAGTTGGCTTTCATTTGTTGCACTGATGTGCTGGAATATCAAAGGTTACTATTAATGCATACCCCTCCCCCCTTTTCTGTTTTTTTTTCCAACCTCTTCTTTTTATGTATTCGTCGCTTTATAGTCTTTTATTTTATCTCACTCCACTAGTTTATATTTAGTTACACACCTTTATTCTATCAATGGTAGTTGTCCAGTGCTTCCTAATTAATGATTCATGTCACGAACAGCCCAATCAAGGTGGTCCCGTACATTCTCGATTGAGTTTATAACTGGAGAGCTTGGTGGCCAGAGGGGTATGGTAAACTCATTCTGGAGATCTTTGAACCACACACGTATCCTCTGAGTTGTGTGACATGTTGCATTATCCTGCTAGTAGATGCCATCGTGCCAGGGAAATAAATTACATGTAGTTGTGGTCGTAGTCCCCAAGGATATACCCATACTTGTGTTGATCCATTGTGCATTCCAGAATAATGAAATCACCCATGGAATGCCATGAAAACATTCCCTAGACATTAACACTCCCTTCTCCTGCCTGGACCCTTCCGATGATTGTCGCAGGCATTACATGCCAATGGCCATCTGTCTGATAGAGCATAAAATGTGAATCATCTGTAAAGGCCACCCATCACCACTCAGCAGATGTTCAGTTGCAGTACTGCCATGCAAATCCCAGGCTTTGTTGCCAATGAACAGCAGTCAGCATGAGAGCATGAACCAGGTGGTGTCTGCTGTGGAGACCTACACACAGTAATGTTTGCTGAACAGTCATTGAGGAGATACTGTTGATAGCCCCTTGGTGCACATTGGTAATCAGTTGCATGTCTATTCACCCATACACATCTCTGCATCAGTCATTCACCCCTGTCATCTATGGCCCATGGTGCACCACAGCTTTCTTGGCACCGGTTTTGGATAGCATCATTTTGTTATGCTCAGTATACTTTAACCATGTTGGCACACAAACACTTTACAAAGTTAAGCCATTTTGGAAAAGATTTCACACTTGGCCTGAAAGCTAATTATCGTGCCCTTTCAGATATCAGATAAATCACTTCATTTCTGGATTACATCAACAACTGCACTGTTTTCCACATCCTTCATTTTATATAACTTCCACTGCTAGTGCTACCACCTACCATCTGTTAGTGATTATTGCACATTAAAACATCAAATCAAAACACATTCAGTCACCTATATTTCAAATTTTATTTTACTTATGTGACCAGTTTCAGCGTCACACTACACCATCTTTAGGTCCCTTGATCTACATGTAAGAAGAATCCAATGTCATGTGCAATCGAAACAGGGGCAAGTTTCCAGTAACCGGTATCCATAGGATACCTTTTTAACAACTTGACTTCTTCATTCATGAACTGTGCACTCCACGGAGTCTGCAATTGATGAACAGAGGGATGGCATTGCTAAAAAAGCGGTGTATGGGTACTGGTTACTGAATGCTGCCCCTATTTTGATTGCACATGAGATTGGCTTCTTCCTACATGTTGGTCAGAAACTCTAAAGATGGTGTAGTATAATGCAGAGACTTGTTACAAAAGTAAAATAAAATTTGAAATGAAGATGGTGAAGTTTGAGGTTTTATATTGACCAGTCAAAGTCTGTCAACCAACCTGTATAAAGATGGGCTTCTAGAGACTGCCATTAATGTCAATCATAGGTGATGACATTAATGTGAATGGATTGTGTATCGCCAACTACAGTAATCAAGTGTTACAAAATTGGTGCAAAGTAAAATTTTGTAACACAAATGACATGTATAAAAACAAATTTAGAGGAGCAGCTTGAACACTGGATACAGTCTTACATAGAATAAAAAATAAAAAGAAATTTTAAAAAATGATTGTAATAGGCCTAACTCATAGGCATGATTTAACAGACTGATCTTCTGTAAATAAGGAGATCCAGAAAGTCAATACCGTCTACAAAAAAATCTGCGTATCTAAGAATAATGCTTTGTTTTTTGACACAATTAATTTGAAGAGAATGCGCATCCTCAAACATGAAATGCACTTAAATAAGAAATATGAATCCTATTAATGTAAAACACTTGATGTGTTAATGAAAATTACCTTCATAAACATGAAATATAGGAGCCAATCAAATTAGAGCCATCAGAAGATCCAGACAGGAGAGACTACACTCAAGAAAGCCACCAGTAACTGCTTCCTGGTGGTAAGCCTACTCTTTCCAGCAGGTATGACAGAAGCAGCAGTTTTAAATGGCACAACTTGCATATCTTCGAGAAACGAGGAAGAAACAATTTAAGTAGTAGTATCATTATACTCGGCAGCAACGACGTCAACTACAACAGCTGCTTCAGTAGCAATAGAAGAACCAGGATGCAGTATGTGGGCAAAAGGAGATCGATGTGCACTTCTCAGATTGTAAGATGAGAAACAGTGGGGTGGTAATGGGAGTGACAATGTTATCGCAAGCAGAGGAGGAATTGGTGGCTACAGCAGCAGTAGCGTTAACAGCAGCATCATAATTTTCAGCAGAAGAAGTACAATGTACCCTAGTCCTCAGTACATGTGGGTCCCTCTTATCCAGTGATGTGAGTGACTGCCAACCCCCCCCCCCCCCCCCCCCCCCCCATTTTTCTTTAATTCCCAAATCTATCCCCTCTCTTGTCCTCCAAAAACTAGGTAGTAAATCACTTTTACTTTTACATGTGTCCATTGGTAGTACTGTACATTTAATTTCCTGAAAGCAAGCATTGGCTAGCAATTCTGTGTCCTAATTTATTAATTTTCTGGACTGTATTTTCCTTTGATGTGGTAGCAGAACCAGTGTAGCAGTGGGAGTTATGGAAGGCTCTGCTTTCTTGTCATCTGAAATGTTTTATATATAGGAAAGAAGCAAGAAGAAGCTCCTAAGATAAGTAACTTTAATTGTTTGACAGCCTTCCAATGAAATTTTCAAACAATAAGGAACAAAGTGCAACAGAAATTGAACTGTAGGTTGTAAAGAACTTCATTATCTGAACACTGATGGAAAGGCTCTGAAATTTAATAATTCGATTTACTTTCTTATGAACTAACACATTACTTGGAAGATAAGTAAAGAGAAGTAGAGGCTCATGTATTTAGATTAAGAGATGACTTAATAACTATTTCATAAATGTAACATGAACCATGGACCTTGGCGTTGGTGGGGAGGCTTGCGTGCCTCAGCGATACAGATAGCCGTACCGTAGGTGCAACCACAACGGAGGGGTATCTGTTGAGAGGCCAGACAAACGTGTGGTTCCTGAAGAGGGGCAGCAGCCTTTTCAGTAGTTGCAAAGGCAACAGTCTGGATGATTGACTGATCTGGCCTTGTAACAATAACCAAAACGGCCTTGCTGTGCTGGTACTGCGAACGGCTGAAAGCAAGGGGAAACTACAGCCGTAATTTTTCCCGAGGGCATGCAGCTTTACTGTATGATTACATGATGATGGCGTCCTCTTGGGTAAAATATTCCGGAGGTAAAATAGTCCCCCATTCGGATCTCCGGGCGGGGACTACTCAAGAGGATGTCGTTATCAGGAGAAAGAAAACTGCCGTTCTACGGATCGGAGCGTGGAATGTCAGATCCCTTAATCGGGCAGGTAGGTTAGAAAATTTAAAAAGGGAAATGGATGGGTTGAAGTTAGATATAGTGGGAATTAGTGAAATTCGGTGGCAGGAGGAACAAGACTTCTGGTCAGGTAACTACAGGGTTATAAACACAAAATCAAATAGGGGTAATGCAGGAGTAGGTTTAATAATGAATAGGAAAATAGGAATGCGGGTAAGCTACTACAAACAGCATAGTGAACGCATTATTGTGGCCAAGATAGATATGAAGCCCACACCTACTACAGTAGTACAAGTTTATATGCCAACTAGCTCTGCAGACGACAAAGAAATTGAAGAAATGTATGATGAAATAAAAGAAATTATTCAGATTGTGAAGGGAGACGAAAATTTAATAGTCATGGGTGACTGGAATTCGAGTGTAGGAAAAGGGAGAGAAGGAAACATCGTAGGTGAATATGGATTGGGGGACAGAAATGAAAGAGGAAGCCGCCTGGTAGAATTTTGCACAGAGCACAACATAATCATAACTAACACTTGGTTTAAGAATCATGAAAGAAGGTTGTATACATGGAAGAACCCTGGAGATACTAAAAGGTATCAGATAGATTATATAATGGTAAGACAGAGATTTAGGAACCAGGTTTTAAATTGTAAGACATTTCCAGGGGCAGATGTGGACTCTGACCACAATCTATTGGTTATGACCTGTAGATTAAAACTGAAGAAACTGCAAAAAGGCGGGAATTTAAGGAGATGGGACCTGGATAAACTAAAAGAACCGGAGGTTGTACAGAGATTCAGGGAGAGCATAAGGGAGCAATTGACAGGAATGGGGGAAATAAATACAGTAGAAGAAGAATGGGTAGCTTTGAGGGATGAAGTAGTGAAGGCAGCAGAGGATCAAGTAGGTAAAAAGGCGAGGGCTAGTAGAAATCCTTGGGTAACAGAAGAAATATTGAATTTAATTGATGAAAGGAGAAAATATAAAAATGCAGTAAGTGAAACAGGCAAAAAGGAATACAAACATCTCAAAAATGAGATCGACAGGAAGTGCAAAATGGCTAAGCAGGGATGGCTAGAGGACAAATGTAAGGATGTAGAGGCCTATCTCACTAGGGGTAAGATAGATACTGCCTACAGGAAAATTAAAGAGACCTTTGGAGATAAGAGAACGACTTGTATGAATATCAAGAGCTCAGATGGAAACCCACTTCTAAGCAAACAAGGGAAAGCAGAAAGGTGGAAGGAGCATATAGAGGGTCTATACAAGGGCGATGTGCTTGAGGACAATATTATGGAAATGGAAGAGGATGTAGATGAAGATGAAATGGGAGATACGATACTGCGTGAAGAGTTTGACAGAGCACTGAAAGACCTGAGTCAAAACAAGGCTCCCGGAGTAGACAATATTCCATTGGAACTACTGACGGCCGTGGGAGAGCCAGTCCTGACAAAACTCTACCATCTGGTGAGCAAGATGTATGAAACAGGCGAAATACCCTCAGACTTCAAGAAGAATATAATAATTCCAATCCCAAAGAAAGCAGGTGTTGACAGATGTGAAAATTACCGAACTATCAGCTTAATAAGTCACAGCTGCAAAATACTAACACGAATTCTTTACAGACGAATGGAAAAACTAGTAGAAGCCAACCTCGGGGAAGATCAGTTTGGATTCCGTAGAAACACTGGAACACGTGAGGCAATACTGACCTTACGACTTATCTTAGAAGAAAGATTAAGGAAAGGCAAACCTACGTTTCTAGCATTTGTAGACTTAGAGAAAGCTTTTGACAATGTTGACTGGAATACTCTCTTTCAAATTCTAAAGGTGGCAGGGGTAAAATACAGGGAGCGAAAGGCTATTTACAATTTGTACAGAAACCAGATGGCAGTTATAAGAGTCGAGGGACATGAAAGGGAAGCAGTGGTTGGGAAGGGAGTAAGACAGGGTTGTAGCCTCTCCCCGATGTTGTTCAATCTGTATATTGAGCAAGCAGTAAAGGAAACAAAAGAGAAATTCGGAGTAGGTATTAAAATTCATGGAGAAGAAATAAAAACTTTGAGGTTCGCCGATGACATTGTAATTCTGTCAGAGACAGCAAAGGACTTGGAAGAGCAGTTGAATGGAATGGACAGTGCCTTGAAAGGAGGATATAAGATGAACATCAATAAAAGCAAAACAAGGATAATGGAATGTAGTCTAATTAAGTCGGGTGATGCTGAGGGAATTAGATTAGGAAATGAGAGACTTAAAGTAGTAAAGGAGTTTTGCTATTTGGGGAGCAAAATAACTGATGATGGTCGAAGTAGAGAGGATATAAAATGTAGGCTGGCAATGGCAAGGAAAGCGTTTCTGAAGAAGAGAAATTTGTTAACATCCAGTATTGATTTAAGTGTCAGGAAGTCATTTCTGAAAGTATTTGTATGGAGTGTAGCCATGTATGGAAGTGAAACATGGACGATAAATAGTTTGGACAAGAAGAGAATAGAAGCTTTCGAAATGTGGTGCTACAGAAGAATGCTGAAGATTAGATGGGTAGATCACATAACTAATGAGGAAGTATTGAATAGGATTGGGGAGAAGAGAAGTTTGTGGCACAACTTGACCAGAAGAAGGGATCGGTTGGTAGGACATGTTCTGAGGCATCAAGGGATCACCAATTTAGTATTGGAGGGCAGCGTGGAGGGTAAAAATCATAGAGGGAGACCAAGAGATGAATACACTAAGCAGATTCAGAAGGATGTAGGTTGCAGTAGGTACTGGGAGATGAAAAAGCTTGCACAGGATAGAGTAGCAGGGAGAGCTGCATCAAACCAGTCTCAGGACTGAAGACCACAACAACAACAACAACAAATGTAACACAGAAACTACTACAACAGACCTCCAATAGAAAACAGAAACAGGGAAAAAAGTCTCAAGCAAATCAATTTTCCTATACCCAACAAATACAGAAGTAGTCCAGCTTACAATAAAAAGTCTCAAAACAAAATACTCTGCAGGCGTAGATAATATTTATTATAAAAAAAATGTGGGGACCTTATCTCACCTATGTAACCAATCTTTTGCTACAGGAACTTTTCCTTCACATTTGAAAATAGCAAAAGTAAAGCCATTGTACAAGAAAGGAAACAAAGATGATAATTCCAACTACAGACCATTGGCATTTTTGTCTGTTTTCGCAAAAACATTAGAAAGGCTCTTCAATAAGAGGCTAACAGACTTCTTAGAGAATAATGGAATTCTGTCAGAATCTCAGCATGGATTTAGAGTAAACTGTTCAAACAAATCAGCAGTTCACTCTTTTCTATTTGAGGTGCTATCAGCATTAGACAACAAAAATCTTACCATGAGCATATTTTTAGATTTGTCAAAGGCATTTGACACTATAAATCTTGATAAATTGCTATATAATCTAGAAAATCTTGGCATCTGAGGAATAACTAACAACTGGCTTAGCTCTTACAGGGAAATAGATCAGGAAAGGGATAATGTCATTATGAAATATAATTCCAAGCTACTGACTGTTAAATATGGTATGCCACAAGGATCAGTAATAGGTCCTGTTCTGTTCTTACTCTGTGTAAATGACCTAAACATAAACAATGACAGCAGTAAAATATTTCAATTTGCTAATGATACAGGCGTTGTAATTACAGGAAACTTAGAAGAAACCCTTGTAAAAAACATAAGAAAAGCCACTGACAGGCTAACATGTTACTTTGATAACAACGACTTAATAATAAACACTGGAAAAACTATAGCTATGGATGTATGCAAACACAAACAAAAAATCTGATATCACCCAATGTAGAACTATATGGACAGACAATTACCAAAATAGCCTGTACCAAATTGAAATGGAAAGTACATGTTGAGCAAATGAACAAAAAATTAAGTACTTCTTGTTTTGTATTGTGGACATTAAAAAACTGTACCAGCTACAACACTCTTCAGTGTGTATGTTATGCAGTCATACAATCTCACCTCCGGTATGGGATTATGTTCTGGGGAAATTCTGGAGATGGCATCAAAACATAAGAATAATGGAGGGGGTTGATAATTGCAAATCATGTAGACCATTATTTCAAAAAAGGATGATCCTGCCTCTTCCTTGTATTTAAAACTTAAAAAAGACCACTCATCACTCAGAATTATGCAATGCACAGCTATGACCCAAGACAAAAATTGGATGTACATGTTCAAAGTGCCAACACGAAGTTATTTCAAAACAGTCTTATACATCCTGGTATCAAACTATACAATGTGTTACCAGATACCATTAAACACATATAGGACATTGGTCACTTCAGATCTAAATTGAAGACATACTGAGTTGATCACTGCTTTTACACAGTAAATGAATGTCTACAAAAATAAATTTTTCTGTGTTAACCCAGTGTAGTCTCATACAGAAGAAAATTTGTATATTATCTCCTTAGATATAGCATAGCTACATTTATTTAAGTATTCATCATTAATTGATATATTAATGTGTATTTTATGTACAAAGTTATAAGTAAACATAAAATTGTTAATATTAACATAAAAATCCAAATCTTGCACATTGTCTGTCTGTAGATGAAATAATATCTCTGAGTCAAGAAAAACATTTAGAGTTATCAGTGGTAGAGATAAAAGAACAAAACACACTTAAAAACTGATTATACTGTATGTAGATCTCATGATGGTGATGCCAATATCTTTTTTGCAAAATGAATGCAAAACAAGCCATGTAGTCCTAAGATATACATTCTTTTTGTAGAGACTTGAATGTTAATATGATGAATGTGGATGAAGTCAGTAACAGGTTCTTGAATATTTTAAACAGTTATTGTATAACATAACTGGTAGCAAGTGCAACGGGAATAACCAAACATTCATTTTCATTATTGACAGATACTAACAGACACGGGAAAAAAAAAGTGTCTTGAAGTAGCATCACATGGAAATCATTGAAATTGGACAGGTTAATTTTGATTTATCAAGCTAATATGGTAGTACTACAGAACCAGTAATAACATAGGGGAGTAGCTATATGTGCAAAAACTGGAGTTAAGCCCCTGGCCATGCTGCAATAGTGTATCAGGAAACATACAAGTTTCTAGTACTAACATTTTACAGACTGTCAACAAGAAGCTTTATAAATCAACTAGAGACAGTTTTAATAAGGTCATGCAGACTTAACCACAGTTTTTGGACACTTCAAAATTGATTTTCTGTATGGTAGAATTGATGAAGGATGGATAGAGTTTTGATGTCCAGCTTTGGATTATTTGGCACAGAAAAATTCCCTTTGAGGAATGAAAGACATAATGCAAGAGCCATTGACAGTTGGTTTTTAGATCCAATAACCTGTAGTAATTCAATAGTCAATTTTTTTATCAAAAAATATAGGTTGCTTACCTATCATAAAGAAGACATGTCAAGTTGCAGACAGGCATGATTAAAAGACACACACATGTAGCTTTCGGCCACAGCTGTCTACAACTTGACATACCTTCGTTATGGTAAGTATCAATCTATCTTTTCCTACATTGTTGATATTGCTACCTGTAGTTTTCATTGTTTAATTCTTTATCAGAGCAGGACAAGCAAATGTGACAGGTTGATAGTACATTTTAAAGAAACAGCCTCCATTGGCTGCTTCAGCCTGTTTGAGTAAAATCAGATCAACATCCCTAAAGCCTCTCCTTAATTATGGGACTTATGGACCACAATGTGTGAGTGAATGAATAACAAGGTACTTAACTACATGGATTGCAAACAGTTTTTAGTTGGGATGCAATGAAGATTATCTAGCACTGTTTATCTCTTGTGAAATGTGTTATTTCGCTTTTATCCAATACTCTATTGGTTAACAAATGTGTCACCTTCTTTAATCCTGCTATACACTTTTATGGATGCGCCATACTATCGATATGCCTCATTCAACCTACATCCAGTGCGGTTACTGGGAGTGATGAAAATTCACAGGATCATTAACCTTAATGAACTATACATAATTAATTTTGTGTTGCAGTAAATTCAGTAAGTGTTAATAAATAACTTTGTGCTCTAACATTATTTATTTATTTATGACCATGGACCATTCTGTACAATGGTATTGGACACATCATGTTTACATGAAGTTTGAAAAATTGTAAGTTTCAAAATTACATAACTACAAACATATATCAGTAAAATGACAGGTTTCTTCAAAAATAGCCTCTAGAATACAAGCATTTTTTAAAAAAGGACATTGATATATGTTCATAATTACCAAAGATTAAAGTCACATTATGCTTTCCAAAAGTTTTTATGTGTTTGCACAGTTACATATGAAACACTACATTTTTTTTTTAATTTATTTAATTTTTTTTCTTCAAGTTAATCTTTAACACTGTACAGACAAGTTTTAACCAAGTCAAATATTAGTTGTTTTTTTTTTTTTTGGAAAACAGACATATTTTCTATTACCTTTACATAGTTTGGCAAACTATTGTATAGAAGGCAAGGCCTCCTGCTTTTATGGGCTCTTTATTGGTTAATATGAAGTGATTTCCTTGAATATGGCAATCATTTTTATTTCTTATGTTATAGTTATGGATATCTCTGTTTAACAATACAGCATGGTTGCCTTTTACATAAATGATTGTTTAATATATATTTAAAGTTATGTTATTGTTAATGTGTTTAGTTCCCTGAATTTATTTATGAAGGAACCTCTAGGAGATAATTTTACTACACATCTTACAGCCTTCTTTTGTGGCTTTCATACTCTTTGAATGCGCACAGTTGCAGAATTTCCCTAGACCAGTATACCACATGAAATTTGTGAATGAACTAGTCCATAGTACATTGCTAGCAGTGTTTGTGGGTTTATTGTCTTTGACATTTTTACCATTAGAAATATACTTGAACTCACTTCAAAACAAATATTATTTATATGAAACTTCCTGGCAGATTAAAACTGTGTAATATTATTTATATACACTGATATAAAATATTTGTATTTATTATCCAAGTTTTTGAAACAGATTAAAGATAAGAAACTATATTGTAATTGACTACATCCATACAATGTATATTGTTAACGGATGAATAAAGAGATTGATTGATTGAGACTCGAACTCAGGACCTTTGCCTTTTGCAGGCAAGTGCCCGCGAAAGGCAAAGGTCCAGAGTTCGAGTCTCGGTCCAGCACACAGTTTTAATCTGCCAGGAAGTTTCATATCAGTGCACTCTCTGCTGCAGAGTGAAAATCTCATTCTGGAAACATCCCCTAAGCTGTGGCTAAGCCATGTCTCCGCAATATCCTTTCTTTCAGGAGTGCTAGTCCTGCATGGTTCGCAGGAGAGCTTCTGTGAAGTTTGGAAGGTAGGGGATGAGGTACTGGCGGAAGTAAAGCTGTGAGGACGGGGCGTGAGTCGTGCTTGAGTAGCTCAGTTGGTAGAGCACTTGCCCGCGAAAGGCAAAGGTCCCGAGGTCGAATCTCGGTCTGGCACACAGTTTTAATCTGCCAGGAAGTTTCATATCAGTGCACACTCCGCTGCAGAGTGAAAATCTTATTCTGGATTATTTATATGCTTCTCCCATATCATGTACCTATGAATTATATTGTATTCTATGTATGACTTTGTCTATTGCCTTAATGGCCTAACGACAATAAAATTATTTTATTCTATTCTATCTGCTGTCACATCCAAGAATTGATATGTTTCTGTCTCTTTTAGATCCAAGTCTCCAAGCTTGACACTAATATTGTTCAAGTTAGGTGTCTTGATTGAATGTATTTGCATATATGTGATTTTCTTTACACTTATAAAAAGAATTTCCTCTGAAATAATTGTTCCCATTTTCCGTATTTAGAGAAGTTCGCTTTTGTAAGTCATCTGCTAAAACACAACTTATAACTAATGAAGTGTCATCTGCATACATGACAGCACTTTTATCTACTATTCTGGGCGTATCATTTACATAAAAAGCCAATGGCCTTGAAGCAGTGGTAACACCAGTTCCCGTCAGATGACCAAAGTTAAGCGCTGTCAGGCTGGTCTAGAACTTGGATGGGTGACCATCCGGTCCACCGAAATCTGTTGGCAAGTGGGATGCACTCAGCCCTTGTGAGACAAAACTGAGGAGCTACTTGATTAAGAAGTAGCGGCTCTGGTCTTGGAAACTGACATACAGCCAGGAGAGCATGCCCCTCCATATCAGCGTCCAGTGACGCCTATGAGCTGAGGATGACACAGTGGCCAGTCAGTACCATTGGGCCTTCATGGCCTGTTTGGGAGGAGTTTGTTTGTTTGTTTGTCTTTATTTACATACAAAATAAAAAGTACTGAGGTAAGAACAGATCCTTGAGGACCCCATATTTAACTAATTCAAAATTTGGGTACACATTTGTGACAGTACTGTTTTCACATTTTGTTTTATTTCTACTCACTGTTCTCCATTTTCCGTGGGTGGTTTTATGATATTAGTTGCTGTCTCCTTACACCATAACACTTAAGCCTTTCTAATAATATGTTGGGGCACACACAATGAAAAGCTTTTGAAAGGTCAAGAAACATACCATAAACTTTCTGTTATTGGTCTAATGCCTTCATTACATATACTACAAATTCAGCTATTACTATAGTGGTGGATCTACCCTTCCTAAACCCATGCTGGACATATTTCAAAGTATTGAATTTTTCTATAAAATTTACTGTTCCTTCTTTAATTACACATTCTGTTATTCTAGATATGATAGCTGTAAAAGGTATTTGTTGGTAATTTCCTGGATATTTCTTACTGTCTCCTTCAAAATATGGATCACATTACTCTCTTTTTTAAACATGTCAAGAATATTCCTTCTTCCATGGCTAAGTTTATGAGAAAAGTCAGAAGTTTTACAACCCACAGCAGGCAGCATTTAATTAGTCTAGTAGATGTACCACATAATCACTCAGTATTTTTTCATTTTAATCGGCATGTTTTTACTAATTCAGGTTCATTTATTGGGAGAAGGAACAAGTTTTTTGTCTTGTGAGGATTACTTTGTGCGCATTTTGTGTCCGGAAAATTATGCCTTATTAATTTGTCTACTACCTCAACAAATATTGATTTAAAATATTACTGACTTCTTTAGGGTTCCTGATTGCCTTCCCATTCTTCTTTATGGTTATGTTCCCTCCATTTTCCGTGTCTAAACCTTCACTCTCTTACTTTATGTGTGGCCATATGGTCTTTGTGGTACTATTAGAAGCTGCAATTTTTTTTTTATGTGGTAACTGGATCTGGTTCCTTTTATCAGTTACTTATATGATCTTTGCTTGTTCCTATAGGCATCACAGTTTGCTTCTTGATTTACCTGAGATTGTTCATACATAGTTTTCAGCTCTTCCATCTTCATTTTTACATCCTGATACCTCTATTAATACCCCATGGTGGTCAGCAATACATGTACTTTTTGTCTGCTTTGTTATATATTGGTAATTATATGATCTATTAATGTTTCTGTGTCTTTACTGCAAACAGTGAGACTATTTACTACTAGATTTCAATAATAAATGTTGTAAAGGATAGTTACTACTCACCATATAGCAGAGATGCTGAGTCACAGATAGGCACAACAGGAAGACTGTCATAATGTGAGCTTTCAGCCCCAAGGCCTTCATCGGAGACACACACACACACACACACACACACATGCAAATGCAGCTCACTCAGACACTGAGGTCATGTGTGTGTGTGAGTTGCATTCAGACCTCAGCAGCCAGAGACTGTAGTCATGAGTGTGTGCGTTGCATTTGTGTGAGTATGTTTGCGTATGTTGTCTATTTCTGATGAAGGCCTTGTTGGCCAAAAGCTCACTTTTTGACAGTCTTTTTGTCATGCCTATCTACGAATCAACATTTCCACTGTATGGTGAGTAACAACTACCCATTTCATAATATTTTACATTCCATCCTGATTTTTCCACTTTTTGATCGTAAATGTTGATTAGATCACTGAAACTCCTTCTGTAACAGCTTTCTTTCTTTGGATTAATATTTAGATCACCTGCTACTATTATGTATGTGAATTGCCTAGCATCCTTGTCTAACAGAACTTCTAGCTCCTTTAAAAAACCAATTACCTGACTTTGCTGATCTATATATCCCTCATATCAAACGTATTTCCCCTTTGAACATTATTTGTTTTGCTGCTGATTCAAACAGCGTTTCTGTACTGTTGTCCACAGGTGACCAATCCCTCATTTCATCGTGTACATATACTGCAACTCCACCGTTATGATGACATCTCCCTAGTTCTTTATGTTGTAAACACTAATTTCATTTTCTTTTAACTCATGTTCTGTTATAATAAATATATGTGGTAGTTCCTCTGCTACTTATATTTCTGTCTCATTAATTTACTTGATACATATTGTACATGTTGGTGAAGAGTTCTTACAGCAGAAATATTTATATTTGTTTCTAAATTTTTTGCTTCACCTTTTTTCCCAGCTGTTGCTACATCTGAACTACATCTCTGAACACTACGATACAGTGACTCATTCAGGTTGTAACTGATGCACACATTACTTGTACCTTAATAAAAAACACAACTGAGTAGTTTCAGTGCTTTAAGACATCAGTGGCACAAAATATAAACAGATTCCATAGCAGAATATTTACTTTCCACATGGCTACCCTTTTAATCTTGCCAAATTTCAACACTAGAAATTGTAAAGGGCATCCTCCTCCAACATTACTTTTCCTCAACAGAAGTAGTCGATACCAGAAATATTTTTCGAATTTTGGACAGATCAATGTTGTCTCAGCTGTTTTTCTGAAAAAAAATTCATAAGATTATGTACTCATTGTGTTTTATTTCAAGATAAAGTTCATGACAAGGAAATAATTTTGTTTTCATCCTTACCATCGATATGTACTAGCTCTGAATCTACTGTTAAAATTGATGGTTTCTTTTTTTGGCATACTAAAAATTTCTGTCATTAATTATGCAATCTAGTACCGTTTATTATATTTATTTCTGGAGTCATTTATAAAATAATAATAATAAACTAACACAAATTCATTTGTCAAGAAAACCCTTTGGAATATTGTTATTACTGCAGAGTGAAGTAGTAGTAGGCATGCCTCTGATGGCAAAGGACATATTTTTGTAGTTTGGATGAATAATGTAATTCCAGCTTCGTAAATGTGAAAATTCAAAAGAGAGTGTACATAGTAAAATGTGATGCAAATAAACATCGAAAACACAAAAATTCTGCCCAGACTTTTTTCAAATTTATTTAGATCAACTGGACCATTAGTACCTAAAATGTGAAAATTTCAGCTTCAGGAATCAGACGCCTAGACATGAAGAACTGGAGCCAACTGCATGAGAAAAGAAGATAATTAAAAAGTTTATTGTAAATCTTATTCCTCTCAAATCTTATGAAAAGACTTAACCAAAAAGACAGTAGCAACAACAAAGGAGCTAGGGGTATATTACAAACTATCCTTAACGTGGGTTTGCACAACTTGCTGTTGACACGTTCATCTCATACTATACTAGGGCATTCACATCAATTAACATTGTCAGATTCATGAAGTATATCACAACAATGTTTACATTTTGGTTTATATATATTTTATGCATCCATCTGAAACACAATTCCTGTTCAGTTAATTATGAGGCAGAATTACCAGTACAGGCCAGTACTTATTTCAGGAAGTGAAATGTGTATTACTGCTGACAGACACATGTAGGATAACAGGACAAATGAATACTGTCTTGGTTTTGGAACTAACAGTTTGTGCTTCTTGTAGGAGACAGAGATTGGTTGAGGAAGGTTAAAAGTAAGGGTAGGTCACTCAGACCCCAGGATGAGAGAGACCCACCAGGTCAGATTAAAGGGAGACATCGAAGTAACTCAGAGGCAGGCTGCTAGATTTCTACCAGTGGGTTGAGTCATCACCTGGGTATTATGGAGATGCTTCATGAACTCAAATGGGAACCCCTGGAGGGAAGGCAACATTATTTTCACAAGATGCTATTGAGAAAATTTAGAGAATGGAATTTAAAGCTTACTGCAGAATGAGTCTACTGCTGCCAATGTACATTTTGTCTAATGACCATGAAGATAAGATAAAAGAAATTAGGTCTTTTATGGAGGCATAAAGGACTGTCATTTTCCCCTTGCTCTATTTGTGAGTAGAACAGAAAAGGAAATGACTATCAGTCGTACACGGTACCCTCTACTATGCACCATACAGTGGATTGCAGAGTATTTATGTAGATGTAGATTAATGAAGACAAGGGTAGACCTGCACACAAACAAATGGGACTCTGAAAGAATGTTAAGAAAATAACAGAAAAGAGGTTTTGGGAGTGACACAATCAACTAATCTATAAGTGACAAGTGTAGTGCTTTTTAACTTTTTACTCTCTTTGTTCTTTCTAGGTTGTTAATGTATTTGCAAAAAAATTTTTGACTGTTTATAATAACAGTGAATAATATCATTCCGATAGTTTGTTTATGTGTTTTATATGTGGATAGTAGTATTCCTACATAGTTGGTGAACCAGAAGAAGAAAACTGTATTCTTATGGATATGTTATTTGCCACGATTCACACAGGTATGTTGCAGTTATGACTAACATGAATAACGTGCTGAGTGCCATCAACAGCACCATCCAGGATATTAAACATGAGATTGAAGCTCTTTAACGCCCATCTCCTGTATTTCAAGAACGGATTCTGTGCCACATGCCAAACTGCCTTGCAACAACATATAACTTCTGGACCAGTCATGTCAGTAGGTACAGTAATGCAACCATAGAACAACGCACAGCCACACTTCAGTGTTAAGTGACATTAAACACAGGGTGTATACGATCCGGGAAAAGCCCGGGAATTTTTTCATCCGGGAGAAAACCGGGAAAAACCCGGGAATTTTTTAGAATTCGGGGAATTTTTCGTTGTTTTTGTTTCCAGTTAAATTTTTGTAATTTTGGCTGGTAAGAACCGATACTCTAACAAAGGATATTACTGCATCCCGCTACTGCAGAATAATACTGCAGCAATAAAACATGAACGAGAGAAAAAACGAAAATAAAACTTAAATAGCAAAGTAAATGCGCCAAATACAGCAACAAAAAACAGTGCTCATACAAGAGTCTTGCCAACAGCAAAATGTGTCAAAGGCTTTAGGAAGACTATACAATGTTCCGTAACAACAAATTGCCTCCGACGAGCATAACGTCACAACTGTTTACATGAGATTCGTTTTAGCAGTTACGAGCGGGATCATGCACAGTTGAGTGGTACTTTCTCCCGCGTCTGGCTACAGAAATGTGGCTGTCGGCTGTGTAAGCAGTCGCAACAAGCAGCTAGATCCTACCGGGAAAAATTTTACTGGAGCGCCCAAGCTGCCAGATTCTTGCATGCGCAGCAGGCCCAGTTCTAGGAGGGGGGGTGGGGGTGGGGGGGCAAATTCATACTCTTGAGGGAAAAATCCTTGTTTCACAAAGCAACTAGCATCCAGCGCACGTTAGTCTATCGATTATTCACATGACTTTGAAACGCATCCCTGTTGGTTTTTGAACATTTTGAACACATTCTAAGTTGATTTCTGAATGAATCGTAAGTTGATTTGTGAATGCGTGCATAGTGTACATGATGTCTCTGTCAGGGGAATCCTCGTCGCATGGAGACACAAACTTTCCTACAGACAAAAGGTGCTACACAAGCTGAGCGGAGTAAGGCCGAACGGATGAATGCCAATCGCTGTCTGATTGTGTGGTTGATTTGGTTTGCGAATGATGAGTGTTGTTATAATTACTAGCTAAGTCCATAGATTCAGACTACAGGAGTGGAAATAAACGAATAACAGGTAAGAAAGATTACGTATTACCTTCTCGTTGTATCAAAGAAAATGAAATTTTGACAGAAAATTTTTGGCCAGATCGCTGTACTAGTAAGGGCCAGTTGTACAGTCCCTGGCTAGCAGCCGCTTTAAATTCTATTCTGGAAGAAGCGCGGCAAACGCGTTGTAGCAACGCCTAACCGGAGAATAATCGCGGGATAACTAAATCGGTAATTCTGGCAGAATTAGTGGAGTTAACCTGCGAAGAAGCTTTGACATTGGCAGGAATAGTTACAGAATTAGTGATAACAACACTGTTTGTTAGAACGAGGAAGGAGAAGAAACGGGGACATCACACAAATTATGGAACAATATGACGATTCCAAGTTTGTATAAAAATTTTGTACTACTACCTTTCGATCTCATACTTGAGAAACTGGAGCGTGTGAATGAAGTGTGAAACTGTTTCCTAACGTAAGGCTTTTTGCTTGTAGTAGGCCTAATAGGTATTTGATATTGGTACTTTGTGAATTATATTCTGTCGTTACAAAAAAGACGATTGTGCCAAAACAGGCTCGTCTATTTGGTGTGTATTACAATTGTTGCAGTATTAGAAAGGCCTATTTTTTTTATCTAGCAGACATTGACAAAACAGACGTAATCAGATCGGAAAACCACACCAGTCTTGGATCCTATTTGCATTAACAGCTTTTTCGGTGTTAGACAACGACATTTCGACTTTTCATGTAGCAAAACGTTTGACGAACTTTGATGAGATAATAGATTCTTTCGCAGAAAGGAAAGCACGCTATGTAAAGCTGTAGCAAGATTAAAGAGAAAAAAATTCTAGGAGCTAAGGACTGAAGAAATGTGTATTGTCTTGTTTGTCTCATGTCTTTACTGGGTTTATGTATCCTAAATTTAATTTTATGTCACACAAAGCAGCAAATTGTTAGCGGATAGGGAATAAAGAGTGCAAATTTTCTGAAGTGTTCATTTTTTAAATATATCTATATAAAAAAGCAGGGAGAGGATGTCAAACCGACCGATTGTAAGCAGGAGAGGCACCAGAGGACGTTTTAATTTCCACTGTCCTGAATATGGTTTGATGGCATCCATTACAAAATATACACATTTCAGTTCCACAGAGCGAAGTACAGTGACGTGCGATAGAAGAATGCTGTGTGAAGAGGGGTGGCACTGCACTTCTGGCACACTTGAGACCAAATAACATGTCTTACATTTCCTCGAACACATATGTTTTATGCATCAGACTCTTCAGAAAGATGTGCGCTACAAAATGAACATATTTTTGAAAATTCGATTTTTTTTTTTTTTTTTTAATGTTCGACATCCTATCTCAAACGCTCGCTCGAGGGAGTGGCGGGGTATTCTGCCGGTTCGGAAATATCGTAGATCCGGGGCTGATACGCACAGCAGTCTGTGTTAGAGTGGGGAAGTGGGTAGTCTCTATGTGACGTGTATTTACATTTTGTGATTTTGCTGTTTCCTCTTCGTTTACTGCTCTCATGTCAAATGAAAACAAAACAGATTTCTGGTTTCCACCTTTCTGACAGTCAAGCATAATTTGCCTTGCAGCACAATGAAGTTATTTTTGTCGGTTTGCTAAATAAATTTACTTCTATTAATCTTTTCGGCTGAGGCAGACAATATATTTGAAACGAAGTGTTTAATTCCACACACTGTTCGCTGCATTTCAAGTGCATGTTTTCAACTTCTAACACGTATGGCATTATGCCATAATAAAGAACCAAACATGAGATAACACAGTACTGGTACTCCGAAGAAAATTTACATCCCGAAAACCACATTGAAAAGCTTAATATCAGGTCGTGGCCTACTTAACTGGGAATATGGACATACGAATGTGCACTTTAAATGTGCACATTTTAATATGGGTCACGGAATTCCGATGCCCATGGAGTATCCTCTGATGTCGTGTTTCTTTTATGACATAATGTACGATCTTTTAATGTTTTACACGTACGAACATATGGGCTCCCTATGACATCGTAGCTGCACAAGCGCCGTGACGCCTGTCATCTGGCGCTCTCTGGCAACTGCGGAAACGAACCTATTTCTAACAGGTCACGGGAAAATATTCCTAATGGTGGTCTGAAAAGCGTTACCATCAAAGTACCATTCTGACAGTTACACCGGAACTATGTGCGATAATGTACGATGAGCGTTTGACTCTCATTTAAAAATCAACTCTTTGATGACGAGCCATTTACATGAATGTCGAGCCCAGAAGATCATTTATGTCGTTATTAAAAAAAATTTACGGGCACATTTATGTGATATATCTTAAATTGTAATATGCGCATAAAAGACCAACATTGTATGTGAAAGCTTAGCTTCTCTTGCAACGTATTGATCTTACAGACCAATATTATATGTGAAAGCTTTGCATTTCGTGTAGTAACACTATGTATATTAATTTAAACCATTAACTTTTTTCTGTTTGTGCGTTCATGCTAGTTAAGAGTGATGTTGCTACTGGATGACTACATCATGTGTCCTAAGCTCTGAATACCTGCTGTCATCGACTGGCGAGATCACGTGACATGAGCTATGACTGGCTTACAAAAGCGCATCGCAATCTCAATTTCAATGCGTACATGTTGCTGTACATCAAACATCTTTGCAAAACACGTTTTTTCCCCCTGTGTTTAGTTTTCTAAAGCGCCGGGAAATTCTACTCCCGTGTATAAAACCACAATCATTCAAAGGACTTATAAGTTATACAGTTCCGAGAGAAAATATAGTGTCAGTTAACAGGGAAAAAGTATGTTTTCATCCGGGAGAAAGTGTATTTTTAACAGGGAAATCCGGGAATTTTTTTTCCTTGTCCACGTATACACCCTGAAACACAATATGAACATGCTATCAGCTCTGTTTCCTACATCCACATCAGTACCACATGCAAGAGCAACAGACTTTCCCGCCATCTGCTCTTGTGGTCCTCCTGCACTGCATATACAATTATGGGTTGTGCTGTTTGTACCTGACCAACAAGATATATCGTTTACAACAATGGAAAACATTTTTCCCCAACATCATATTTGTGACAAACTCTAACAGTTCACTTGAGAGATCAGTAACCTTGATCAATGAGCAATTTCTTTGGTATGAGATATTAACTTATGGCCCCCACACCAACATGCCTACAACACTCTCAAAATAGCACAGACCTCATGTCGCACAATACATATGGATCAAAAGCTCACACAGATCCTTTACCACAAGAGAAATGGTAACAGGACACTATCTGAATTCTAGAGACATTTATGTGGAGTGATTGATGCCATTAACGTTTCAGACTACTACACATCTGGCAACAACAACTGCTGCCACAAGTTCAGCTAACATTAATCACTTATGAAGGAGAGCCATTATACAAGTTGATCCAAGTTATTGATAGAGTGCTCATTATGCTTGAACTGCATGTCACAGTGGCTGCTGCAACAACCATGATTCCTATTGAAGCCAGTCAATCCACACTGGACCAGTCCAACGAGTTGAGGCTTCACTGTGATGCTGCCTCCATCTGATGACCATAAAGTGTACCTGAGAACCTCCAAACACTCCAGCCATTGTAGAGAAGTTGGTTAAGCAGTTGGAGACAGTGCGACTATGAACCACTACTGCAGATAGTACACATGCACAATACACTCTTAGACCCGTCTTGTAGCCTTTGCTGGTTTCAAAGACGTTATGGTTACAAGGCTATGAAGTGCACAAAACCACATTCTCATCCAAATGCCAAATGTGTTCTGGTTTAGGCAAAACAGGTTGTGACTACCATCTACAGTGCTTACTGCAGAGGACCCGTCAATGCTCTATTATGCACAAGCCACATACACCTACTCATTGTGCTGCCAGCTGTAGTTTGATACCAACACTGTTGCCTCCAGCATGACAATACTCTACTATGTCACAGTGGCTGTTTGCTACCTATCCTCGAGGCTTAGTATTTTTAATTAACATGGAATTGGACATCAGCATGCTATCAGCCATATATGCTTCTGAAGCCTGGCAAGGGCCTTTTTAATGGCAGTCAATGATTTCGTCGTATACATGTATGATCACAAGATTTTCCTCAATGAATTTTTGGAACAAATTTCCTCTTGCAAACCACTTTATTGATTTCCAGAATGCTTGACTGATTGTGGGATCCAAGCTCCATAAAATTGAAGATGATAATACAACAATTAATTGTGAAACTACCAGATTTTGTATGGGAAGCAGTATGTTAGAAGATTCTGTGATGGCCACAGACTGAGAACTACAAACAGGCTGTCAGACATTGGAAGTGCTCAAGATGCCTTCACAGTCAATCTTGCCTCTCATACAGCAGCGTTCTCAGAAATTCACCGGACCATAAAGCCACAGAGCATAGCCACAAAGTGCACCATATTTGTACTATCCCCAGTGCCGCCTATTTTGTTATGTGCCCATCAAGTTGTGCCAGAGTGACTTAACAAGACCAAAGTTATTTTCAAAGAGATGCTTTGGATGTAGTCACATGCCATTTAGTACACAAGAAGGATGATTCATGGTGTCTTTGAAGTAATTATTCTGCCATGAACACCCAAACAATCCTGGATAGGTATCCAGAAGCAAACATCTAGGATTTCACCAGTGTTCTGGCAAGTGTGACCATTTTTGTATGTTAGATTGCCAAAAATAATATAATAAGCTTCCAATGGCAACCAATATTGTACCTAAAACTGTTGTTATAATGCCGTTTGTACAGTCTGAGTTTTTGGTTACACCTTTCAGGCTTAAAATGCAGCACAGATGTGGCCAAGTTCTAAAGAGCTTTTTGTTTTGCTTCACTTACCTCAATGACCTACTAATATTTTCTAAAAATGCTCAGTTACATGAACATCACTTGAGGGCAGGGTGACAGAAGTTAACTGACAATGGACTTATGCTCAAGAAGGACAAGTGCATCATCAGTGAAGCTGTGGTAACTTTCCTCACCTATAAAGTGTCGGCATATGACATCACATTCTTATCTAAGAGGGTAGATACTTTATGTGCCTTTTTGTGGCATTTCTTTGGCATGGTTAATTTTTATTGATGCCACCTCCCAGGAGCTGCTGTAACACAAACATGTCTCACAAACACAACAGCAGGTCATTAACACAACCGACAAGCACTCTCTCCAGTGGATATCAAAGATGGAAACCATTTCAAGGACTTGCAGTAAAGCCTTGCCGATACTGTTGCACTTACTCACTCAACTCCTGGGGCGCACTTAGCTTTAGTTGTTGACACCAGCCAATATACTGTCAGTGCAGCTCTACACCAAAAAGTGAATGAACATTGGCAACTTCTGAGTTTCTTTTCCCAAAATCTGCAACCAGGCTAAACGTGTTTGACCACTTATGACAGGGAGCTTTTAGAGGTATATGAGCGCATCCAATGTTTCTGCCCTATTTTCATGGCCTGACTTGTTACCATTTACACTGACCACAAACTCATATGTCAACATTCTGAAAGATCAGCAACAAGTGCTCTCCATGCCACTTCACACACATCGAATACACCTGCCAATTTACAATCAACAGCTGCCACATTCATGATGCTGACAGTATTGCAGCTGACTACTTTTCTCGTATCAGCTGCCTAACATCTGTTTTGAACTACAGTGACCTTGCCACTGCTCAGTCTTCAGATCAACAACTTTAGCTGTTATTGAATGATTCCTCCACCGGCCCATGCCTCGAACTGTTGGATTCCTTCTGTGGTATGACAAGTATATGGTGCTCTGTATCTAAGAACAAACCACAGCTTTACATCACACCCCACTTTTGACAGATTGCTTTTGCCATCGTCCACAGTCAGACAGATGACAGAGTGATTTATGTGGCTTTCAATTGGGAAAGAAGTGTGTGCCTGAGCATGCATGTGCATAAAGTGCCAATGCAGCTACATCAGCTGTCATATGCACGCACAGATGTGGGACATTTCCTGGCTTCAGCAATGAGATTCACACACATCCACATTGACTTAGTCAGCTCTCTTCCCCATCTGAAGGCTACAGACATACAGGATGGAGAAAAATTGTGTCACGAAATTTTAGCCCTGGATAGCTGATGCCAGTAGGAATCAAAATTACTAATGCTGTGAGGTCGAGAACACACCAGTTTTAAACTACGGAAACTTGATGCCATGCGCTCCAATTGGCCATTGGATTGCCTTGTTGCCATTCATTGGTTGGCGCACAGTGCATTGGTTGTTGGTTCACACATATAAACACCCCTCACCACATCACTGCCCGAATGTGATACATACACATGTCAAATAGGTCTTGCTGTTTGTCTCCACCTCACATCAGAGGCATTCACATGTAAGCTTTGCTTCGGAGCACAGATATCACCTGCAATATAGTCATACAGTAAGCATGGTGGCACAGTACTCGATTGAAGAACAACAAATATGGTTTTTGTTTATGGACTAGCTGACGGTAATGCGCATGAAGCTCGACAGTTGTATGAAGTACGGTACCCAGCACAACGCCACTCACACCCGCAAATGTTTACAGCAATTCACTGGTGACTTGGCAAATCAGGCTCGTTAGCTGGATATCATGGTGATGCTGGAATACCTCGAACACGACGGGATGCTGCAATTGGAGAGACTGTTCTCGAGCACTTTGAGGAAGCACCTACAACAAGTACTCAAGTGGTTGGACATGACATGGGGGTCACTCATTGGTTAGTCTGGGAGGTTTCGAGGGATGATGGCCAGCGTCCATCTACTTTCCACACTGTCCAAGACCTAAATCCTGTGGTGGACTATGAATACAGGCTAGGGTTTTGCCGGTGGTTTCTGCAACAAGTTGACGAGATCCCAACATCCTTGCCATTGCATTGTTTACTGATGAGTGCACCTTCCATCGGGATGGGCTTTACAACATTTGAAACGTTCATTACTGGGCAAGGGGAAATTCTCACGTCACGTACATCCACAGACACAAGGAATGATTTTCGCTCAACATTTGGGCAGGTATT
Organism: Schistocerca piceifrons; assembly: GCF_021461385.2. Classification (NCBI taxonomy): domain Eukaryota; kingdom Metazoa; phylum Arthropoda; class Insecta; order Orthoptera; family Acrididae; genus Schistocerca; species Schistocerca piceifrons. Next base: position 397,458,509 of record NC_060139.1, on the reverse strand, counting down.
GTGGGCGACCATCTGGGGCCGGTCTGTCTATCTCCTCGACTTACCAGGGAAAATTACCTTCACTTTTTTCAAGAAACTCTACCTGGATGGCTGGAAAATGTTCCCCTAGCCAGACGGCTATGCCTGTGGTTCCAGCATGATGGGGCACCGACACATAACAGTTGGGCTGTGCGCAGATATTTAAATGAACTCTTTGATAGTTGGGTAACTGGCAAAGGTGCTCATAGGTTGTGGCCCCTGCAATCACCAGACCTCATGCCACTGGAATTTTTCCTGCTGGGATTCATCAAGGTTCTAGTTCACCCGCCCAGACATGAACTACCTAGAAACAAGGAGGAATTAATGGATCACATTCAACATGCCGCCAATCACTTCAGGGCAATGCCAGGAATCTTTGAAAGCGTTTGACGAAACACTGTTCAACATTACCAAGCTTGTGTTGCATCAGAGGGTTTCAGTTCGAGCACCTGCTTTAAGTAAATAATGTCCTAGCTACAAAATTTGTAAAAGACTTTCTGTACGTGAACTAACAGCTGTTGATGGGTTTGTTCCTGGTACATCTTATCATGAAACTACAATGGATGTGTCGGGATCCCAGTGGATTCACTCCCAGGCCCCTAGAGTGGAAGGCTGGTGTGCTACCACTGAACCTGCAGGCCATCTTGGGTACATCACAATCTCCAGCAGGCAAATCATTCTCGGTCATGCATTGTCCAGAGCCCACAGCAACACGGCAATCTCACGGTCAGTCAGAGCGCATGGTGCCAAGTTTCCATAGTTTAAAAATTGTACGTTGTCAACCTACACAACATTAGTAATTTTGGTTCCTACTGGCAACAGCTATCCAGAGTTAAAATTTCGCGACATAATTTTTCTCCACCCTGTATACTTATGACAGTAGAAAGACACATGTGTTGGGTAGAGGTTGTTCTAATCAAGGACATATCTGCCGAGATGACCGTTAGTACATTTGTTGAGACCTAGTTGACCTAGTTGCCCTCTCCATATCACTACAGTCCAAGGGCAACAGTTTGAATCCAATATTTTTAGGGAACTGTCAAAATTGTGTGGTTTGTATCACCGTCGTACCAAAAGCTGCTGCCTAGCATACAGTATCATGGTTGAGAGGTGACACCACATTTTAAAGGCCATCCAGTGTGCCACAACAATACTTGGACTCACTCACTGACCGTGGTTCTGTTGGGGCTTTGAAAGGCCATCAAAATGGATTTCAGTTCCTCACCAGCAGAAATGGTCTACAATGATCCTCTGTGCACCACAGCAGACTTCCTCATCCCCTCACCACTGCCAGATGAGTCTCAGTTACCCTGTGCTACAACAATTGAGGAACCATGTAGAGTGGATATCTCACCCTCCTGTGCTGTGCCACTGACCTCATCCAGTTTTCATGCACAAGATGCCAGCAGACTGCTCCTACATCATGCTCTATACAGATCTCATCCACTCATCAGTACAATCTCCCTACTTCAGATCCTTCTCAGTTCTACAGTGAGGTCTACACATGGATATTGTCCAACACGGCAAGTGCGCCAAAATGTGTTTGCACCATAACTGTTGACTGTGTGTAATAAAAACGAGTATTATCATACCAATAATTCGTGTATGTTTTTTATATGTTGACGTTAGCTTTCCTACAAGACAGTCGTTATCTATAGTGCAAAGATTGCTGAGAAGTGCACAAGAGATAAGGAAATGGGTGGATATAGCTAAATACAGAACAGTAGCCAATAAATGGTGGAAGTGTGCACCAAATACAGAGAGGAGATAGCTGAACGAAGAACCACACTGCCAAATAGTGAAAATAGATAACAAAAAATAAAAAAGCGCCCTTACTGCTGATAGGTTCTGGGTCTGAGCGACCTAGCCTTCCTTTTTAACCTTCCTCAATGTATCCATATCGTCCCCTAGAAAGGAACTATAATTTTCGAAAGCTAGGTACTGTGTCGGTTTCTTGTGTCTCTGTCGGTGGTACAGTACTCCACACTTTGTCTTCAGAAGATAAGAGCTGAACAACAAAATTGTCTCATAATTTATTAGACTTAACCACCTTTCTGGCAGCTTCTTTCATTCCGACTGTGTACTAACCAATAGACAGCCTCTATATACCAGGTGATCAAAAAGTCAGTATAAATTTGAAAACTTAATAAGCCTCGGAATAATGTAGATAGAGAGGTAAAAATTGACACACGTGCTTAGAATGACATGGGGTTTTATTAGAACCAAAATGCAGGATGGCGCTCCACCCCATATTGCTAGGTGTGTGAAAGATCTCTTGCGCGCATCATTCGGTGATGATCGTGTGCTCAGCCGCCACTTTCGTCGTGCTTGGCCTCCCAAGTCCCCAGACCTCAGTCTGTGCGATTACTGGCTTTGGGGTTACCTGAAGTCGCAAGCGCATCGTGATCGACCGACATCTCTAGGGATGTTGAAAGACAAAATCCGACGCCAATGCCTCATCATAACTCCAGACATGCTTTACAGTGCTGTTCACAACATTATTCCTCGTCTACAGCTATTGTTGGGGAATGATGGACATATTGAGCATTTCCTGTAAAGAACATCATCTTTGCTTTGTATTACTTTGTTATGCTAATTATTGCTATTCTGACCAGATGAAGCGCCATCTGTCGGACATTTTTTGAACTTTTGTATTTTTTTCGGTTCTAATAAAACTCCATGTCATTCCAAGCATGTGTGTCAATTTTTACCTCTCTATCTACATTATTTCGTGATTTATTCAGTTTTCAAATTTATACTGACTTTTTGATCACCTGGTACGTAGGTTCTCTATCATCTGCAGTTCTTTCTACTATCTCTTACATCGTTCGGTGATCCTTTTATTTCGTGAGTAATCTTTTGTTCGAGATCAGAGATCATATTCACTGAATTTAATAACCATTTTTTCGTGATCAGTGATCTTTCTCCCATATTTAGTGACTGTTCTTTGTTTAGTGATGTTTTTTATTTCTTAAGCAATGTTTTGTTTCCAGTGATCATTTGTTTACTTGGCACGTTTTTCCTTATTTAGTTATTTTTTTCAGTGTTTAGCAATCTTTTTTTGTTTGGATGTATCTTTCCGTTGCTTTGCAGTCCTCTTCCATCTCAATAAGGATTTTTATGACCATTGTTGAACGATCTTATCTTTCTGTTGTGCGAAAGTTTTTTCGTTGTTCGTAGAAAATTCGACCTGTATGGCTGCTTTTTCCTGTGGTTACTTGATTGTGTCTCGCCACTATCAAGTTTCAGATACGACCAGAATATCTCCTTGGGCGTGGATGTGTGCGATGTCCCTAAGTTAGTTAGGTTTAATTAGTTCTAAGTTCTAGGCGACTGATGACCTCAGAAGTTAAGTCACATAGTGCTCAGGGCTTCGACCATAAATATAATAGACTGGCCCTGACGTCGTTTTCGTGGCTCCAACATCTCTGGGCTAAAGTCACGTGAATGTTGGCAAAACATGGTTGTTTCATGTTGCGCTTATGGCTGCACTCAGCGTTTTGTCGGGGGAAATGGCATTACATTTCATGTGTGTTTCTATGACAATGCAGATGCGTTTATTGAAATCTGCTGAAGTGACTTTTATATGTTTTTTACACTTGAAATATAGTATCACGTAAATTAAAGTGTTGAAAGTGATGCCTGTAAAGTCAGACTCATATTACATTTTGGAAAGTATCTGTGATAATTCGGTTACAGAAGTAAGTATAAGTGTTTCTCGTTCCTACTCATAGGTTCCCTAAGGATGAAAACCGAAGACAGCTTTGGATACAGGCCCTGAAACGGAAAAACTTTAAGCCATTTGCACATACGCGCCTTTTTGTATATGCAAGTGAGATTATAGTAAGGTAAGAGCACCTATAGTCGACACATGAAGAGCATTTTTTTCTGCCTTGTAATACTATTAAATAAATGTAGGTTCCAAAATTATTTTCCGAAACTGCAGAGTCTCACCTTTCATCTAAAATACCATTTTTTAAAATTGATAGTTTAAACTTTTGTAAAAATAGTAGGAACTGAACCTTTGAAATGCACTTAAAATTGATACTCTAAAATGGACCTGCTCCTAAAGTCGACAATTTTGGGACCTATAGTTGACATAATTCCCATATCCCATTTTCTTTTATAAGTGACTACAGCTCAAAACGCGGCGAATCCAATATTTAAAGTTTTGACACGAGGCCACTCTTACTGCTTAAAAGAATTTTAACGACATTTCACTTTAACTGATAGTTTATTGTAATTTAATCCCGCTGCCCACCAGAGGGGCGTTCGATATATTTTTTAGATTTTATAAATGGTAATGTGAACAAATCAAGGTCAAATGTAGTTCTGACATAATTTTTCGCAAATAAAAAAGTAATTTATGTTGGAAGCGTTTGGCAGTCAATTGAGAAATGTGGGTAAAATACGATACAAACACAGGATGGCAGACCGCTCATTTGAAATCCCGCCACGTTTTGCCAACAGTCACATGGTTTATGTTGGAGCCACACCAGCCCTATAGCTTCTGCACAGCAAGGCCAGTCTACTAGTATCTGTGGTCGAAGGCTCAGGGCCATTTGAACCAGAATATCTTTGGATTTTGTGCAGTTCAAGGTAAAGGTTTGTTGTGGAAACTATTATAAGCATCTCGCATTGAAGTCCGCACTAAATTTCGAGCTTCTGTAAAAGATCGCCAATCTTGGAGATTTTGCGAACGTTTAAATTTAGCATGTTTCTTTCATTGTTTCTGCAACACAGTTCTGATCCGTTTTGAGTACCAAGGTGGATCAGCTCCATCGTTTGTTAATTTATTTGGTATAAATCTCTCAATTTCTGAATTTGAATTCTAGCCACATCTGGTCTACTCTTACATTGTTAATTTGGATTGAGTGGAGATTGTCTCTCAGGAAGGCGTCTGTGATTTCTTGTGTTCTTTTTTGAATAGTATATTATTTGAAACTTCCTGGCAGATTAAAACTGTGTGCCCGTGAAAGGCAAAGGTCCCGAGTTCGAGTCTCGGTCCTGCACACAGTTTTAATCTGCCAGGAAGTTTCATATCAGCGCACACTCCGCTGCAGAGTGAAAATCTCATTCTGGGAGTATATTTTTTGTTTATTTTTGGAGAATTTGGGGTTACAATATTAAATCTCGCTACGACAATCCTGTGTTCATTAATCCCTGTAGCCACCTTTGCTTCAAGGTCACAGCCCTGCTTGTACTACACACGGTTTGGTGACGTTGCACGCTACCGCTGTTGCCCCTGTGGACTGCCAATCTTCAAACACAGGCTGCTGTAGGCGCCCTGGCTCACACAGAGATGCTGAGCCACTGAGAGCGACTATGGATAATAGAAACACTCGCTTCCTCGTCCACACACCTGGGAAGCCAAGTGTAGATCTTTTAACTCAGTTCAAGAAAGCTCTGAATACGATATTAGCTCCATACTGTAGGAGAACTCATCAACACTTGACTAAAGTCAGTGCAACAACTCTGTGTGCTCCCATATCATGGTCTGCAGATCCACGACATGCACCCTACAACTGTCACCTCAACATCAATTCACATGGACTTTTTTGTCATCGACATCACAGAGCCAGTAATTGGAATCTACTTTGTCACTCATTTCTGCCTCCCATCAGACATCCAACATTCCTCACTCCTGCACCATGATACAGGACACTGCATCTCAGGGCAGTGTATCCTTGCAACCCCCATCCCTCCATGACCAACACACCCTCTTCCCAGACAACATGACTATGACCCAGCTTACTTTGACACACCCAAGAGGTGTGTCATTATGGCAAAGCTCTATGATGACTGCCACACAGCTGTTTACACACTTCACTCTGAGAAAGCATCAAGTAAACATCAGCTACATTGACACTAACACATGAGCACCTCAAGGCCATTTTGTACACCTGCCGCTCCAACGATGGATGGAAGTACACATTACCCCACCCACTTCAACCAACCATGCCCCACTGCCTGCGCTCCCAGTTGCAGTACAACAGATGAAGCTGCTCACACACAGCAACTTTAAGGTTAGCACTGTGTCACCATGTGGCGCCTATGACACAGACCTCACCTCTCTCTCTTCGCTACCCACCACCAAGTTGCAAGTGTGCATGATATATAACAGCATGGTGAATTGTATCATAACAACCATCATGTAGCCTACATGTCACAAAGTGGGCTGCCTGGCCTCAGCTAACTTACATGCTGCTAAGGCAGCAATTGACAAAATGTCACAAGCAGACATTGTCTGCCCATCTGACAGCCTGTGGGTGTCACCAGTCAAATCAATACCAAAAAAAGATAGGAGTTTACGCCTCTGTGGCGACTACAGGGTCCTAAACTCCAGTAAAGAGCATGGCAACTACCCAGTGCCAAACAAACAAGACTTTATGCACTCACTAGCAGGCACAACCACACTACTGGCCATTAAAATTGCTACACCACGAATTTAACCGACAGGAAGAAGATGCTGTGATATGCAAAATGATTAGCTTTTCAGAGCATTCACACAAAGTTGGCGCTGGTGGTGACATCTACAACGTGCTGACATGAGGAATGTTTCCAACTGATTTCTCATACACAAACAGCAGTTGACCAGCGTTGACTGGTGAAACGTTGTTGTGATTCCTCGTGTAAGGAGGAGAAATGCGTACCATCACGTTTCCGACTGTGATAAAGGTCGGATTGTAGCCTATCGCTATTGCGGTTTATTGTATCGCGACATTGCTGCTCGCGTTGGTCGAGATCCAATGACTGTTAGAATAATATGGAATCGGTGGGTTCAGGAGGGTAATACGGAACGCCGTACTGGATCCCAACGGCCTCGTATCACTAGCAGTTGAGATGACAGGCATCTTTTCTGCGTGGCTGTAACGGATCGTCCAGCCACGTCTCGATCCCCAAGTCAACAGATGGGGACGTTTGCAAGACAACAACCATCTGCACGAACAGTTCGAGGACATTTGCAGCAGTATGGACTATCAGCTCGGAGACCATGGCTGCGGTTACCCTTGACGCTGCATCACAGACAGGAGTGCCTGCGACGGTGTACTCAACGACGAACCTGGGTGCATGAATGGCAAAACGTCATTTTTTGGGTGAATCCAGGTTCTGTTTACAGCATGATGGCCACATCCGTGTTTGGCGACATCGCAGTGAACGCACATTGGAAGCGTGTATTCGTCATCGCCATACTGGCCTATCACCCGGCGTGATGGTACGATCTCTCACAACTGTGGACGAGTTATTTCCATGTCTAATTAAATAAAAGAGATTCCAGTATTTATCATACAACATGTGGCTCACTGCGTAGTATCATTTGCAGAAAACCTCGTTTCTATATCTTTAATCGTTTATGAGATATGACAATTGTTATGACCACTTGATTCGCGATACATAAGGACGTGAGTGAGCTGGTCGTGTGCAAGCATCTTTCATGTACAAAACCCAGTAACTCGAGAACAAAATGAGATATCCTTGTATTCTCAGTTTTAAATAAAATTTCGATATCTTATCCATATTTCATTCACTGCATGTATGAGCTAGAATTACGGGAATTTTACGCAGTGCGTTTTTATCTCTGCAAAATCTTTAAAATTTCGCGCAATATTTTACTTAATTTGATGTAGCATAATAACCATGACATATAACGAGAAGAAATTCAACCCTTTATCAAGCGAAGATATCAGACTGTAAGATGTGCAAAAATTTTTTTTTCACCTAATAGTTTTCTTAAAAGTGAATGATAAGTATTTCATAGCAGCTGACAAAAGTCCACATGGATAAACTATACACAATGCTCCTGAACATTCATCAGGTATAAAACGCAATAACTCGAGAACTAAATGGTATATCATCCTGCTCTCAATTTTAAATAAAATTTCGATATCTTATTTACACTTCATTCACTGCAATATATGAGCTAAAATCAACTATAGGCAAAGTTTACTCAATGCGTTTTTACCTCTGCGATTTGTTTACAATTTCGTCCAGTGTTACTTAATTTGATGCAGCACAGTATGATGCATAACGAAAAGAAATTCAATTCTTCATCGATTGAAGATATGAGACTTTCAGATGTGTGAAAATCAAATTTTTTCACCGAATAGTTTTCGAAAAATCGGATGAAAAGTATTTGATATTGACCATCTTTCATCACAGGAACAAGCATTTGGCGAGCAGTCCAGTCATAACAAAAGCACCCTCAGCACGGAATGCAATGAGTTCGTCAGTAGCAGTGAAAGGGTTAACAGCATCCAGACATTTGACCCAGAATGGTTCCTTTAAAAGGTCACAGCCGACTTCCTGCCCCAATCCTACGGGACCAATGACCTCACTGTTTGGTCCCCTCCCCTAATTCAACCAACCAACCAACTCCATGGTCTCTGCCACCCCAGTATTGGACACATAGTTCTTCACATAACAGAACACTTCTTGTGGCCCAACATCAAGTGGAGCTGCTGGACATAGGCACAGGCATGCAGTGCATGCCAACACAGTATGGTTGGAAAACACACGAAACCACTGTTAGGCCAATTTGATATCCCCAAAGCTCTCTTCTGCCAAGTTCACACTGACCTTTTTGGTCCTCTACCGGAGCCAGACAGGTTCAATTACCTCCTGTCAATGGTAGACAGAGTCTAATAGTGGGTAAAAGAGGCTCCACTCAAAGAAATCAAAGCGGAATGTACTGCCTTTGATTTTCTAGAGACTTAGATTGCATGATTCGACACAGCAAGTACGATTACCACAGAGCAAAACTGCCAGTTTGAATCAGCACTCTTCTCTTCCCTGTGTAGTCTCTGCACTATCAAGTATAACCACATCACAGCTTATCATTTTCAAATATACTGTTTAGTTCAGTGGTGGAAATGGAAATGTACTCTTAAAGCAGACCTTACATGTCATGACAGATTGGGACTGCAGTATTACCATGGGTAATACTCAGAGTCAGAACAGCCTTCAAGGAAGACCTGCAGTCATCCCTAGCTGAGATACTATAGAGCAAATCCCTGATTCTCCCTACTGATTTCATCTACCTGCACAAGGCTATAAACAGACTGATCTACCTGCCTGCCTTATTCCACCCCCAACCCTCCATCGACACCTAGTGTTTTCATACATAAAATTCTTGCAAATTGTGAATTAATGCTACTCTACAATATGACCTGGCTGGAATTACAGCTCCCACACACAGGTCGCTTCAAAGTTCTTAAAAGTGACACGCATGTGTTCGACATTCTAATTAACAATAAACCAACAACCATCTCGATTAACTACTTGAAAGAAGCTTGAATTCTCAGCAAGAATATCAATCATGGTGGCATGAACAATGACAACAACCATCAGTAACCACCCAACACACAAATGGTAATCCCCAATACATAACATCCTGTCACCACACGCTTAGAGCTCAGCGACACCACCCAGATTACATCATCATCAGGCTCGCCCATAATGATCTCTGTCTCACAGGTTGCAACGATGACATGCTCCCTTGTGACATCGCACGCATTCATCACTTCTACCACACGTACACACTCCCCAACAACATCAACTACACTTCCATATCATCTCACCTTTTTACAGATGGATTTCTCACCATCACCTGCCCGAAGGTTCTCCCTCGAGCAACGCATACAGCAGCTGCTCGTGATAAGAGAGCTTCTGCCTAAGAGACAATACCTCTGAAGTCTCTCCCTATGTACCCAGGTGCACCACCTGAGTCCAGGTATGGGCACACCATCCGCCTCCTGCGCCACCTGTTTCCCTACCAGCTCTACAGCAGCAGTATCACACACAACGTGACCCCAAGAAATGGTCCAGCTGTACCCTGTACCTCAGGCATCCACAACACAGCTGTTCATGCACACCTGTGCGTACCAGCTCACTCAAAAGACAATGCAGCAGATGCCTCCCCTCCAGCGCTCCTCGTTACGAAGGATGAGGGCTCTGTAAGGATATCGAAATGAGGGCTCTGTAAGGATATCGAAAGGGACATGTGTCACTGGTGAGTGGACATGTGTCACTGGTGAGTGAAGGGAGGTTTGTCTTTGGAGAGCACGAAGACTTCCATGCATTCTATGTCATGATAGAATGTGGATGTCTCGTTGTATTGCACTTTGTAAATAAACCTTTCTTGAAACTAATCATGTCGACTTTATTATTAGGAACATTCCTTCAGTTCAGTGGGAAAAATATTCAAGTTGTCGTGGGACTTTTTCAATTTGCCATGAAAACAAAGCGCAACAATAAAATAAAGACTAAGAAGGCACAAACGCTCCACTACTATAAAATGAGTCAGTGCAGTGAAAACAGGTTAACTTCCAATGTTAGCAGACAGTCACACCTTCACAACTTTCTTCCCAAGAATCCTAGACATGACATGACGTGATGTGACATGACGATCCGTTGACGGCTTGTGTGAATGCTGCCATTTGAAATGCATTGTGGAATGTTTTGACATGACATGATGTGATGGTCACTGTGTTTCAGTTTTACAGTCTGTTATTTGCACATTCTGTCTATGAAATCCTCACCTTGTTTTCATAATTTGTAACAAACATCTGATATGACTGGGTGAAAATATCTTGCCTAATATTCGATTAATTTCATCAGAAACAAGTGCATTTTTATTGCTTCTTCATTGGCTAGACGTTGTTTCGTTGATGACAACCGCAGGAAACCAAACTATAATAAATGCAAAGTCCATGTTGCGATTTGAAATAGAACGTCAGCAGCACTCCAAGTGATCTTGCAATGAACAACTAACTTTGACTATGAGAAAAAATGGCGCAAAGATCCGTATTTTTAATTAGAAATACGCGATTTTGATGACAATGTCTTACATTTGTTCTGTGTGGGTGGGCCTAGTAGTATCTGTTTTTCATACTCTCTCGTATTTAATGGAGAACTCCATGCTAGCAGCTTTTGGCAGCATTGTATTCAACTTGCCACAGAGTAAATATGTATTTATGCTTTGAATAGTATTGCTTCTTGCCGCTGAGTAGGCTTGGTGGTCTTTGTGACCAAGTCAATCCTCTTACTAAATCCTAAAAATGAAACAGAAGTTGTGCATGTTATTAACAGCTACTACAAAAAATACATTTTGGCAGAAATCAATGTTTTCAAATCATCCTTCCACTCCATGAGAATATGAAAGCAAAAAACACACTCTCTTATGCTTTCATCATTGGATCTGCTAGCGAATTCTGTCTAACTAGCGTTTACTAAATGTAATAGCCTTCAATACATTCACACAACCCCATGTACAAATGTCCACATTGATATAGAAAAATCGTTCGCTGCATAGCAGCAGTCATTGACAGAATTTGCAAAACCACTTGGCTTATCAATATGCTCAGCTGCATAGCCTTACTGTCACAGTGTAACAAGCAGAGTTGAGGTGCTACTAAAATATTGCCTACCGATGTAAAGTCGAAAAGTTATCAAAGCATTGTCAGACCATCAAAAAGCTATCAAAGCATTGTCAGACCGTTTTAGATAATGTGGGAGACTATGCTGCTTCTGATTAATTTATCTTATGTGCAATGAACTTACAAAAAATAATGTAAATAAATTACAACTTATTATGATAACTTTACAATAAAAGTTTTTTAATAAAACAACCTATTCCAAGTCGTCGCGGCTTTGAAATGGTCAGAGGTATACTCAGTCCACAGTCTTAATGAAGTACCTTTACAAGAAAGACTACCGTGAAGAATGCAAATGTAGTAGTAGGCACAGATATATCATGAAATCCAATCAACAGATAATTCAGTCCCAAAATTAAATCAATAAAATAGAAAGAACTACGAAAATCAGGCTTTAGGAAGTGTGCAATCCTGTAAGTTTTTCACTTTTAGATCAATGGGGTACAGAATCAAGATAAGGCGTAACTTATGGTGGAGAAGTTGTCTTAAGATTTTTTTATTGATTGTCGATCTGCCTGCTTGTGGTTCTTACACAGAAGAGGCAAACAATTTTTTCTAGCGAGATTAGAACCGAAAACTAATGCAGTCTTCCCCTTGGAGGGTGAACAGTTTACTGCTAAGATAGCATCCAACCGTAGCAGACATCGCTCCTCGTTATCCCAGTGATGGTTGAGATGGAGAATTCGCAATGTGTATGATGAAGTAAGCTGCAGTTTCTGTTGGAACTGGTCTCCTGGACTCGAAAACATAAATTTTCTACACTATGTCATCCCTCAATTAAGAATCATTCAGAATATTTAATCTAAATGACAAGAAGATATTGAATGAATGTACCGGAAAAGTTCTGCAGTCCTAGGAAGAAATCGATAGTCACATATGAAGGACTTATTTCAATAGTGGTACAAGTCCATTTTTGTTCATTCTGAGGTACAGAGTCCTAAAGTTAAAAAACCGCTGAAAAATCTGCACTTGAGAATCCAGAAATATTCAAGTATATGGGATTCATTTGTCTCTCACCTCTTAGGGAAGATTAATTAATTTCTAATTTTCTGTACTGGAGCATTTGAGCTATTTGACATTTGACTACGGTTTTAAATTATTGATGACAGGTTTGAGGAAAAACTATTGGCAGTTCTATACTGATTGGAATTTATTGTTTAAATGATACCAAGACAATTGTTAACACATTAGTACTAAGCAAGAACCAAAGTCATACAACTGCAAGGGCATCAGCCCTATTTACTCTCAAAGAAGGTCTCTCTAACAAAATAATCCTATGGTTATTACCACACAATTGTATACATAAAATCGGGGCTCTTTCAAACAAATGGTACCTTACTGTGCATGTTTCAGGGTAAACATCATTATAAAGCAAAAGATAAATTGGTGGGAGAACGCTTATCTCGTATCAGGTGGTGGTAAAGTTGCGCAAATGTTAATGATAGCAGAATTATCCATAAAAAATCGGAAATCTCTCTAATAAACGGTATCGTTCACTGAAGGTTGCGTGGCAACCACCATTATTCTAAAGCAAAGTGGTTGGGGGAAACTCAATAACGTTTACCTCGAACCACGTGGTGGGGAGAGTAATACAACTCTTGATAGCAGCACAAATTATACCGAAAAACGGAAATTTCTCTAATAAACTGTATCGCGCACTAAACATTTTGCGGCAAGCTCCATTATTCTATATCAAAGTGATTAAAGGAACTCAGGACCATCTACCTATTACCATGTGGTGCCAAAATCACACAAGTATTAATGCCGGCAAAATTGGAGCTCATTACCAAGTAAACAGTACTGTACTCCGCAAGTTACCCAGTACACTTCATTCTTAGCAATGCAAAATATTTAAAGAGGAGGACACATGCACATCTGCCAACTAACGTTGGTCCCAGCTCGCACACATGGCTAAGTTGGAGTAACTCAAAGCATGGAAAATTCACAAAATCTTGACACACCAGATTAACTCGACCATTTATTGCAGTCATGCACTACTGGTTAATTATTCATTTGGGTCTCATATTGATAAATCTGACATGTTTTCTTATATATGGCGGTTGTTCCCGTTTCGCACCAAACTGAGCCCGCACACATTTCCTAACATCAAATTCAATTTTAGGCACGTATTTATAATAATGGAACTAATTTACTAGCGAAACTGTACTGAAGCTAATTCAACATCTAAGCGATAACCGATCTATACTTTAATGCCATGACCATTACTCCAACTGGCCACATGGCGGGAAACTGTGTACACAAAGAAAACATCGAAAAAACCGTAAGAATCCCCAAAAACTTTACCATACAGAAGAGAGCACACAAAAATGCATGAAATGAAATAACTATCTTCACACTTAGACCCAAGATACGACCTTGAGCTGAGGTCCCATGGCCCATGCTTGTGCAAGGCACAAACCCAAAAGTTCTTACGGAAATTTAAACCAAATAGCGAAAATAAATTCCGTTATGGGGGTTTGCCGGTAATGTTACACCTGCTTCCACCATCCTGACCTCAATCAGCAGCAGTTTTGAAACATTCCAATACCTTACATCATACTACCGTAAAGTGCAGAACTCCAACTTCTGCGTCCATACCGCACCACTGTCCAGGAACAAGTGCTCTTCCAACCGAATTCGCCTAACTGTTCCGCTTACAAATATGGTGGGGGTGGTGTGCCAACCTGACAGAGCCAATTCGCACGCCTACATGTCATCTTTGCTCTGACCTGCAAACTTGGTTTCTGCTAAACTTGTTCACGCTTGGGGGTCGGTACTACCTAACCATACAACGATCATTCATGCAGTGTTAGAAAATCTGCCTAAAGCTTTCTGCTAGTTTACACACTCCCTCAAGGAAAGGAAAATTGGAAACGTGGTACACAACAGAAAATAATTCAATAAATAACACTATTTAGTCCATTCTCTCCTTTTTGACACCAGATGAGGTATTACCTGCAAGAGAAGAAACTCTTGCTAATAATTTCTGCGTTCTAGAAATTTAATAAAACATTGGAACAGTACAACAAGTTCCATTTCAAAAGTACCAATGTCCTTATGGTTTGTTGAGAATAATCATTTTTGCTGCAAGATGGCTGAATTTTAGGTGGTAGACTGTAAATCTACTTACGAGATATTTTCTCTCTTACCATACTCTGGTCTTATATTCAATTATGATTGTAGACTGCAATTCTAGAGGTGTAAAGTTTTACTAAGGCCAAAAAGATTATTCTCTTAATTATAACTTCGAAGGTTATTACTTTGATTAACTTAAGTCCTTAGTACAATGAGATTAGGGTTGATATTGAAATCAATCCTATTGTTGAAATTATTACGGTTATATGAAGAATAATTCTAGACTTTTGAGACTTTATCTTTATAGATCATGAATTTTCGATATATGATATAATTAGAGCTGAGAATCTAATACATATGAAATAATAAAGTGTAATTGTAGTTAATACAACTATAATAGTTATGATGGTTGTTATGTTGTTTTCTATTAATGATTGTATTACAATCCATTTTGCTAGGAATCAAAGAAATGGTGGTGAACCACCTAGAGATAGTAGGGATAAAATATTATGAATTTAATTTCAGTTTTTATGTTTCTAGCTGAATAAATCTGATTTATAAAGAATAAATATATTTGCTTGAATAATAAAACTATGATTAGTCTTAGTAATCAATAAATAATAAAGTATAGTTTTCAGATGTTTTCTCTGACTGTTAAGGATCTGATTATTCACCTTATATGTTTAATTGAGGGTATGCTAGAAGTTTTCATAAAGATGTTTGATTTAAACCTCCTATTGTCCCAATAACAAATCATAAAATGAAAATGGTTCAAATAAAGGTTCTTAGTCGAATACAATATGATAGTACCATTATTGGGGCAACTTTTTGTCATGTTATTCCGGAAATCAGAAATGGAAGGGAACAGCTGCAATCTTTAATAATAATCTAGACCTAATTATTATCGAGGGGATAAATTCTGTTTCCCATCTTTTATTTGAATCAACAAAATGGAAAATAATAATATTGTCGATGCTATTGCTTGGACAATAACATATTTAATTGATGATTCATTTATCATTATACTTTTATTTAAAGTTAGATGCGGAATAAATGAAAGTAAGTTGATCACAAGTCCTATTCAAACACCAAATCAGGAACTTGATGAAATGGACAGGATCGTTCCTATCATTAATGTTGATAGAGAAGTTTTGTTGAGTTGTTGCTCATTAAAAAGGGTATGAACTCATTAGCTTGATTAGGTTACCTTTTTACATTAAGGTGTATGATGCATGTTGGTTTTTGATACTAAAGGAGGTAGTTTAACTCTATCTTACGATACTTGTTTAATGAAGGTAATTTTTTTTTAATCAATTTCCCCTATCAAGACCCTATAATCAGGCACTACATTTATTTAATGTATAAATTAATAGTTTTTTTTAGAAATTTGGTTGTGTATTATTTTGGGTATTTTGAATTAATTTGTTTCGATTCAGGTATGTTTTCTTCGTTTATTATATATATATACTATAAATAATATATATTAATATATTACATTCGATTAAATTTAAATACTTATAAGTTTATTTTATTATTATTAAGTTATTATATTAACACATTTATTTACCAAGGATTATACCTACTTATGTTTTTAGTTTAAAATAAATTATTGTATTATAAAATATATAATAATATGTAAATTAATCTTAATATTATTATAATTAGATATAATAAATAAGATTAATAATAAGAAATATAATATCTTATATTAATAGAAATAATTATATTAATTATAATAATATACTTACATAATTATCTGTAATTACATCGTTTATCAAATTAATATTTTAGTTAACTTAATATAATGTTAATTTATATAACATATCATATTAATTTAAATATTTGTATCAGATATATGTATTATATTATTTAATCTTTCTTTATTACTAGTGAAAAGAAAGATGAAATAAGAAAGAATACATTACATTTATTGGTATATGTGTTCCATAGCTATCTGTATTTCTACATAATAGAAAAGTTGTTGTGATCATAAAAATGGGTCTGTTTCTTTTTTACTAGTATTTGGAATTTTTTTCTTTCTTTCCTCTTTAAATATTTGCATTTCTTTTTTTCCTAATTTCATTAATTTTTAAATTTCTTGTTTTTTGTTCCTAAAAGTTTTAATCTTGCTTGTTTATTCACTTTTTCTTTGTTCTATATGTAAGTTTTGCTGAACTAAATTATCTTTTTGCAGTAATTTGATTCACTTATCAAGTGATTTTGGATTTAGCAATTGATTTAGTTTCCGCATAATTCGTGCCAGCTGTTGCGGTTCTACAATTGATACAAGTGAATATTATTGGTTAAAGCAGTTGCTTATATTATTAGGGTTAAAATATAAATTTGTAACGTGATATGTTAAAATTTATTTCTATCTCTTTTTATGAATCTGTGAAATTCAAATAATAATCTAGGATTAGATAGGGTACTATTAGTTATGATCTTTAAACCCAAAGTATCTCACGGTATTTCATTCCATTCAGAGGAACCTACCCTGTGATTTATAATACATGATTTACTCTACTTAATTTGTTATTTTGTTTACCTCCGTTAACAGAGAATTTTTTTACAGTTATTATTCTCAACATTTATATTTATAAAATATTTCAGGTCAAGGTGCAGCTTATAGTTAAGAGGAGGAGGGTTACAAAAGATTTTTGTTTATAACGAATTTGATGGTGAAATACTGTTGATGAAGGGGATTTGATAGTTATTTCATTTGTGTAATTTAACTGTTATATTGCTCTGAGTTGTGTACACATTGCCTGTCACTGTCATTATTGATTATTCTATTTTGATTATTTTAAGGTAGCTTCAATTTAGATTATATAAGTTGTAACATAGTAGATGTACTGGAAAGTGTATCTAGGAAGAGGTTCAACTTATTAGTAAAATGTTTCACTTATACTGAAAAATTTTCTGTGCATATCAGGATGTCTTGATTTACTATATTATTATATTGATTTTTTGTTTATTTAATTATTTAATATAAATAATTTCATTGGTTTTTGTTTTAGTATATTTTATACAATTGATTTTTAGAATTATAGTATATTGGTAACGTAAATATATTATGAAATATTATCTTAAATTTTTTAAGGTAGATTATATGTATTGTACCTTTTGTATTAGGGTTTATCAAAATTTTAGTATTTATTTTACTTGTCTCAATTTGGGTTGATATATAAATAGTTTATAGTTATTGTATCATAATAATTATTAAATTATTTACAGAAATGAGATGTTAATCATTTCCTAAGATATCTTGATTTTCATGAAAGAATTTAGTATTTTAAAGTTCGTTGTTTTTATTTAATTTTTTAAGTAAAAATATTAACTTATTTATTCTTTAAGGGATAAGCTTTGAAGTTATTAACCTATAATTTGTTTTTAAAATATAGTAGTAAGCATTAAACCAGCCACCTTTAAGATTATGTTTTAGTTCATTATTTTATATTTTGATTTTATAATTATTTTAGGTTTTTTATTAAGATTATTGATTTAATTTTTAAATCTTTTTAAGAATGGTTGAATCAGTATATTTATTTGTACAATATTTTTACCTTATAAATGTATTATAAGGAACTAGGCAAAATTGATTTCCGCCTGTTTATCAGAAACATGTCCTCTTGAAAATATTTTGAGGTCTGACCTGCTCACTGAGTGGATTTTTAAAGAGATGTGGTATTTTGACTGTGCAAAGGCAGCATAATCTTTAGTCTCTTAAGTAGGGATTGGAATGAATGGCTTGATGAGAAATCAACTGACTCTTCATAAATTTTTTAATTTAACTTTTGAGTCAAAAGGCTTAAATTCTTCTTTAGGACAAGCAGACCCTATAGAGCTTAACATGTTACTTTTATATAGTTCTTTGTTTGTCTTTCTATATTTAATGGGTTTGTTTTGTTGGGGTGACATGAAGAATAAATAAACTCTTCATTATTATATCATTGATTTATGGTTGTTGTTTTGATCCATAATTTATGATCATAAGATTAAGTTACCTTAGGGATAGAAACGTAATTGTTTTTGAGAGCTCATATCGACAAAGCAGTTTGTGACCTCGATGTTGGATTAAGAAAAATTATTACATGATCTGAGTTCAGACAGGCGAGAGCCAGATAGGTTTCTATCCTAAGATTATTAACCCATATTAGTAGGAAAGGACAATATAGTTAAAATATTTTTAGTATATTGATTACTGTCAATTAATTTACTATTGAGACAGATTAATGTGTTGATTTTGGAATTCATTTATGTAGATTTTATCTACAAATGGTATTGACACTTAATGACTTATTTATGTTTATTATAAATTTTTTTATCGGTTGTTTGCGTTTTAATTAGTGTTGCTTTTCTTAACTTCGTTGGTGCAAAAGGTTTTAGGTTATATTCAGATTCATAAGGGTCCAATTAAAGTAGGATTTGTAGGGATCCCACAGCCTTTTAGTGATGCTATTTAGTGGATTTGTAAGGAGCAGCCCATTCATATTATATCCTATTATTTACTTTATTATTTTTTCCTGTTTTTAATTTAACTATTTCTTTGGCTGTTTGAGCAATTTTCCCTTACTTGACTTAAATGTGTTCTTTCTGTTATGGGTTTTTTGTTTTTTTTATGTTGTACTAGATTAGATGTTAATACTGTTATAATTGCTCTTTGATCTTCTAATTCAAATTATTCTTTATTAAGCTCCCTCCGTTCTGTTGCTCAAACAATTTCATATGAAGTTAGTTTAGCTTTGATTTAATTATCTATAATTATCCTAACCAGTAATTTTAACATATTTGATTTTCTAACTTATCAGCTTTATTGCTGATTTATTATCTCTTCTTTTCCCTTAGCTTTAGCTTATTTTCCTTCCAGTTTGACCGAGACTAATCGTACCCCTTTTGATTTTGCCATAGGTGACTCTGAGATAGTTTCAGGTTTTAATATTGAAAATGTTGCAGGTGGTTTTACTTTAATTTTTTTAGCCGAGTGTACTAGAATTGTTTTTATAGGAGTTGTTAGCTTTAATTTTTTAGGAGGCGATTTTTATTCTTTTATATTGTTTATTAAGCTTGCTGTTATATCTTTTCGTTATTTCGATTCCAGGTACTTTACCACGATTCCGTATGATAAGTTGGTATACTTAGCTTGAAAAAGTTTTTTACCTATATTTTTAATTTTTTTTTCTTTGTTGGTTTAAAGATTTTATTTATGTCATTTATTTAGTGAAATTTTTAAGAAAAGTTAGTAGTAGAGTTAAACTTCTAGGTTTATGTTATCAAAATATATGCTTTTCCTGAGCTAAGTAACTTATTTATTCCTTAGTTAGCTTATCTCATGCATTTGCAACATGGACATCAATTAAGAAGTATGGAAAGTAGATAATTGTTAAGATTTGTCCTGTTACGATATAAGGTTCTTCAACTGGTCGTTTACCAAATGATGTTAACAAACATACAACAACCACTATAATTCAGAATAGAATCTGATAGATAGGATAAAATTGGATACCTCAGAATGGTGTATTGTTATAGAATCGTAAAATTATTAAGATTCTAATTGATGAGAATAGTCCAATAACACCTCCTAACTTTTTAGGAATTGGTCATAGAATTACATATGAAAATAGGAAATATCATTCTGGTTGAATGTGACCTGGTGTTACTAATGGATTGGCGGGTACAAAATTATCTGGGTCTCCTAGAAGGTAGGGGTTAATTAAACATAATATAATTAATAATGATGTTATTAATACAAATGTGATAGAATCTTTGAAAGTAAAGTATGGGTGAAATGGAATTTTTTCGATATCTCCATTTAGCCCTAATGGGTTATTAGACCCTGTCTGTTGAAGAAAGAATAAATGAATTGTTGCCATAGCTGCAATAATAAATGGCAATACAAAATGAAATATAAGATATCGATTTAATGTTGCATGATGAACAGCAAATCCGCCCCACATCCACTGAACTAAATCTGTTCCTAAGTATGGAATTTCTAATAATAAATTAGTAATTACTGTTGCACCTCAGAATGATATTTGGCCTCAAGGCAAAACGATCCTATAAATGCAGTTGCTATAACTAAGAATAGAATTACTGTACCAATCATTCAGGTGTGCATATATATATCAGATCCATAGCAAATTCCTAGACCTACATGAAAATAAAAACTAATAGATGCTCCATTTGCATGTAAAGTTCGAATAATTCATTCGTTATTTACGTCCCGACAGATGTTTACTGCACTACTAGCTGCTATTTCAATATTTGATGTATATTGTATAGCAAAAAATAGTGCAGTTACGATTTGAACTACCAAACACAATCCTAGTAGGGACCCAAAATTTCATCAAAATGAAATATTTGTTGATGCAGGTAAATCAACTAATTTTAATTAAAGGATGTCTTAATCGTAAGGGTTTATCGATTAGTAAATTATCATATTTTACAAATAGGTCCCTGGTTAAAATTAGTATTTTTAACTACTGCTAATAGTGCTAAACATAAATAAATTGCTGTTATTATTGTAATAATGAATGTTGGTCTATTAAATAACTTTTCTAAGGATATTGTCATTTCTTTGTAATTGATTGAATTATCAATATTTATAGTTTCGGTATTTTTGAAGAAGCCTATAAATATTGTTATGTCTAGAGTAATTGATATTGATATAATAAAGACCCATTTATTAAGGCAATAATTATGGTAATTCATTTAGGTTGAAATATTTCGTTTGATACAATTCTTGTAATACAAATAAATAGAACTAAATACCACCAAGAAATGATAAGAATAAAGTATATGATAGTCGATAGCATTCAATTATTGTTCCTCTTATTAATCCAACTAAGAACGTTTGAAGGATAATGAAAAGTATTATTGATATTGGGTGTCTTAATTTGATAAAATTAATATTTATTACATTTGATAGTGATATAATTAATATTTTAATCATTTAAGGGGTTAGTTTATTTATAAATATCGGTTTTGGGGACCGACGATGGAAGCTTTCCACCTCTGAAGTTTTCAAAGTTGGTGGCTAATCTTATTTCCGGTATACAAGACCGGTGTTTTGTAAACTATTAAAACTTATGTTTATATTCTCTGTTTTTCTTCTTTGTTGGTATATTTTGCTGGTCTCTTTGATTTTTCTTCTAAATGTAAGCATTTATTAATGGTTCTTCCGAGATTGGATTATATTGTTCTTTATTTATTTACATTAATTATTGTTTTTCTTATTGAGTTTGATTACAATAATTTCTTTCCTGTTTTTTTTTTTTATTTCTCTGTTTGTGAAGGTGTTTTGGATCTTTCTATTTTGGTTTCAATAGTTCAGTCTCATGGTAATGAATTTTTTAATGTTTTTGGTTTATCTTTATGTTAAAGTATTTATTTATAACTATTTATTGATCCCTCTGTTTATTAAATAGTTGTTGGTAGTTGGTTCATTTTTTAATGTTTCTGTCTAGTTTTTGTTTTTTTAATTTGTGTATATTCATATGCTGATTTGAATATAATTAGATATTTTTTGGTATTGATTATTTTTCTTTTAGTTTAATTTTGTTGAGTTTTTTAATTTTCTCTCCAATAATTACTGCTAGAGGTTCAGTTTATTGAAGTTCTTATAATTCTAATTTTTTTGTTTTTATATTTTTAGTTTTAATAATTATGCTCTATTTTTCATTTGCTATATTAAATCTTCTTTCTGTTTATATTTTCTTTAAGGCTAGATTAGTTCCTACTTTGCTTTTGATTTTAGGTTGAGTTTATCAACCTGAGCGTTTGCAGGCCGGTGTTCATTTAATTTTTTTTACTTTGGTTGTTAGATTGCCTTCCTTGTTGTTGTATTTAAGGTTTATGATTTTTCTAACACTTTATATTTCCCTTTATGTGTTTATTTTGGTTCTTATTATTTTATATTTTATGTATTTATAATTTTGGCCTTTTTAGTTAAGATGCCAATATTTTTGCTTCATTTATGACTTCCTAAAGGTCATGTAGAGGCTCCTATTTCAGTTAGGTGTTTTATTAAAGTTAGGTGGTTATGGAATTTTTCGTGTTATAAAGGTTATTTCTTATTTGGTTTTCAGGTTTAATTATTTTTGATTGTCTTTACATTTCTCTGATGGAGATATTGTTAGATTTATTTTTTTGTCAGGTTGATTTGATGTCATTAATTGCATATTCTTCTGTTGCTTATAGAAGAATTGCTATTGGTGGATTGATGGTTATAAATTGATGTGGTTCTATGGGTTCACTTTCTTTAAAGGTTGGTCATGGTTTGTGTTCTTCTGGATTGTTTTGTTTATCTAATATTATTTATGAACGTTTAGATAGATCAAGATTATTAATTAACAAGGGTATAATTAATTTGATACCTAGAATGTCTTTATATGGTGATTCCTTTTAAGATCATCAAATATAGCTACTCCTCTGTCATTGAATTTGGTAGGTGAACTTAGATTATTAAATTGATTATCTTTTTATCTGTTTTTGAAGCTGATTACACTTTGTATATATATTCTTATTCTCAGCATGGAAATTATTATTCTGGAGTTTATACATGTTCTCTTAGTAATATTCGGGAATATCTTCTTTTACTTTTGCATTGATTAAATTTAAATATTCTTTGTTTGAAGGGTGAGTACTACTTTGTATGAATTGCTTAAATATTTTAATTTAAAAAATTGTTTTTTGGAATCAATTTAGGCCATGAATTTATTTTCTATTTGTTCTTTGAGTTTTTTTCTTTGTTCTTTTCGAGAACTATAATTTTTGCTTTGGGTATTTATTATTTCATAATTGATTATAGAGTTTTTGTTTAATGAGAACTTTTTAATTTCAACAGCTCTATACTTGTCATAACTCTAATTTTGGATTGAGTATCTTTTATTTTTATCTCTTTTGTTATGTATATTTCTTCCTTGGTGATTTACTATTGAGAGGGTTATATATCAGGAGAAAAAAAATATAAATCGTTTTATTATTATTGTTTTAATATTTATTCCTTCTGTAGGGTTTTTAATTGCTAGTCCTAATTTGATTCGAATTTTGTTAGGATGGGATGGTTTAGGCTTGGTTTCTTATTGTGTGGTTATTTATTATCAAAATGTAAAATCTTATATTGCTGGTATATAAACTGCTCTTTCTAATCGTATTGGTGATGTTGCTATTTTAATTTCTATTGCTTGAATATTAAATTTTAGTGGTTTGAATTATATTTATTAATATGATTTCGTTTCTAATCCTTTTGAAATAAAGCTTAATACTATATTAATTGTTTTGGCAGTTATAACCAAAAGAGCTCAGATTCCTTTTTCTTCTTGGCTTCCTGCTGCTATGGCTGCTCCTACTCCTGTTACTGCTTTAGTTCATTCTTCTACTTTTACTGCTGGAGTTTATTTATTGATTCGTTTTAGACCAATATTGGATACTTATAACTGCGGCTGATTTTTACTTTTAATTGGTTGTCTAATTATATTTATGGCTGGATTGGGTGCTAATTTTGAATTTGATTTAAAGAAAATTATTGTTCTTACTACTTTAAGACAACTTGGTTTAATAATAAGAATTTTGGCTATGGGTTATCCAAAGCTTGCATTCTTTCATTTGTTGGCTCATGCTTTATTGAAAGCATTATTATTTATGTGTCCAGGTTCAATAATTCGTAATTTAAAGTATTCTCAGGATATTCGTTTTATGGGCTCAATTGTTAATTTTATGCATTTAACTTCTGTTTGTTTTGATGTTTCTAGTTTGTCTTTGTGTGGTATACCTTTTTTGGCTGGCTTTCATTCAAAGGACTTGATTCTTGTCTTGGTTTTGTTAAAGATGAATTAATTGTTTAATTTTTTAAATTTTTTTCTCCTGGTTTAACTGCCTCTTATTCTTGTCATTTATTATTCAATATCTGGGGATAATAATTTTTATTCTAGATTTTCTTTTGATAATAAGGGTTATTATATTTCAT
This sequence comes from Schistocerca piceifrons, assembly GCF_021461385.2. Taxonomy (NCBI): domain Eukaryota; kingdom Metazoa; phylum Arthropoda; class Insecta; order Orthoptera; family Acrididae; genus Schistocerca; species Schistocerca piceifrons. Next base: position 397,434,020 of record NC_060139.1, on the reverse strand, counting down.
TTGGTATGATTGGTTTATTATTTGTTGCTGTCTTTGGTGGTAATCTTTTATCTTGTTTGTTTTCCCTATTCCTCATGTGATTGCTTTGCCTTATTATTTAAAGTTTTTGACGATTACAGCTGTTGTTTTAGGTGCTTATTTGGTTTTCTTATTTCTAAGTTTGATTTTTCTCATAATTTATTTTCTACAACTATGCTTTCTTTTTTAAATTTGCTGGTTCTATGTCATTTATAACTTTTCTTTCAACTAAGTTTGTTAGATATGTTCCTTTATTTTCTATACTAAAATAGCTTATAATTAGAGTGTGACACTGAAGATGTTAAGGACATATTTTTACTTTTAGGTATTTATAAATATGAATATATTATTTTTACAGTGAATATGTAATGTTTTATTTAAACTATATAAATTTAGAAATGTTAACGGAGTTTTACTGCTAATATAAAAAGTTAGCAGCTTTCATATTAGCTTTACATTTCCTTAATTGGAACTTTCTAGTTCATTGAAATATGTTCATGGTAGTCCTAAACTAACGTTTTTTGTGCACTGAGCAAGTACAAAGTGTATGGCCCCTTTTTTCCCATGAGAGAACCATCGGTGGGATAGTGTAACTGGATACGTTACAGCAATTTTTGATACCACAGATCAATGAGGATGACCAAGGTGGTGCACCACCACACTACCTGGCTGACATATGAGATTTTCTCAGTGACCGCTTTCCAGGTCAATGGATTAGCCGTGATGCACCAGTTGAATGGGCCCCACATTCCCCAGACCTGACACCACTCGATTTTTTTATGGGGATTCATGAAAGGTATCGTGTTTGTACCTCCTGTGCCAGCTTTCTACCTGAACTTCAAGCAAGAATTTACACTGTCACTCAGTGATTTACATCTGCAATGCTACAGCGAGTTTTGGAAGAAATTGAATTTCGATGGGACATGTACAGGATAACCAATGGGAGCCACATACAACATCTTTAGTTTCAGGTAAAAGGACTTGATGTGTTTCCCTACAAAATAACACTAAAACCAGCTCCATATCTTCTTTTAATAAATTTATATGAATTTTTAAAGTTGTAAAGGTCTTTTTGAGACAACCTGTGCTTCACATAACAAAACTGCAGCTATTCAACTTTATTACTTTTCTATAATAATAAAATAAGAAATGATCAAACAGCAAAGGAAATACATTTTATGCTTTTTTATTTGTCACTCATGAGTCGAAATTAAAATTTCCTTCTTATTATTAAAATTATTACAAAACACAGGACCATCTATAGCAATAAATTTAATTTCACTACTAATTATTGGACAAATACTTCTATTAATTCAAGAATCAACAGTAGCTATAACTCAAGCTTATGTTTTCTCAATTTTAAGAATTTCATATTCTAGAGAAGTATACTAAACCTATGTTAACAACTCATTCAAATCACCTATTCCACTTAGTAGACTATAGACCTTGACCACTAACAGGAGCAATTGGAGCAATAGTCCTAGTATCAGGATTAGCAAAATGTTTCCACCTATTTAACATTAATTTATTCATGATTGGATTCGGAATTGCTTTTTTAAGTATAATTCAATGATTACAAGATGTAGTACAGGAAGGAACATATCAAGGATTACATACAGGATTTGTATCAATCGGATTACGATGAGGAATAATCCTATTTATTGCATCAGAAGTATTGTTCTTTGTATCATTCTTCTGAGCCTTCTTTAGAAAAAGACTAGCACCAACAATTGAGGTAGGAATATTATGACCTCCGATAGGAATTCGACCTTTCAATCCTGTACAAATTCTATTACTTAATACAGCAGTTCTTTAACACCAGGAGTAACAGAAACATGAGCAGATCACAGTCTAATAGAATCTAACCACACTCAAGCATTACAAGGCCTATTCTTTACAGTAATATTAGGATTATATTTCACAATACTACAAGCGTATGAACATTGAGAAGCACCTTTCACTATTGGAGATGCAGTATATGGATCAACATTCTTCATTGCAACAGGGTTCCATGGACTCCACGTAATTATTGGAATAATCTTCTTAACAACATCTCTACTTCGACACTCAATAAACCTATTCTCACCAAGACACCTCTTTGGATTTGAAGCAGCATCATCATATTGACACGTCGTAGATGTAGTATGATTATTCTTATATATTTCTATTTACTGATGAGTTAGATAAGTGTTTTTCTAGTACAAATAGTAAATTTTACTTCCAATCAGAAAGCTTGATATAAATCAAGAAAAACAATCTTCATTCTATCTACAAGAGTTTTTATTATATTTATTATTCCAAAAACTGTTATAATCATTCCAACAATATTGTCAAAAAAATTAATCAATGACCGAGAAAAAAGATCACAATTCGAGTGTGGGTTTGATCCAAAAGATCAGCATGAATACCATTCTCCCTTCGATTCTTTGTAATTGCAGTGATTTTTCTAATCTTTTATGTAGAAATTGCATTGATTCTACCAATTGTAATTATTTTCAAAACATCAGATATTATAATCTGAACAGTATCAACAATATTTTTTATTCTAGTCCTATTAGGCGGACTCTACCACAAATGAAATCATGGAGCTTTACAATGAGCAGAATAAAGGGTTGTAGTTAACTATAACATTTGGGTTGCAGTCAGAAAGTATTGATATACTCAATCAACCTTAAATAGAATAAGAAGCGAAATATTGCAGTCAGTATAGACCTGAAAGATTGGTAAATAATACCCTTATTCTTATTAATTGAAGCCAAAAAGAGGCATATTACTGTTAATAATATAATTGAACTAGAAAGTTCCAATTAAGGAAATGTAAAGCTAATATGAAAGCTGCTAACTTTTTATATTAGCGGTAAAACTCCGTTAACATTTCTAAAATTTATATAGTTTAAATAAAACATTACATTTTCACTGTAAAAATAATATATTCATATTTATAAATACCTAAAAGTAAAAATATGTCCTTAACATCTTCAGTGTCACACTCTAATTATAAGCTATTTTAGTATAGAAAAATAACATCACTAAAATATATACTCAAAAAATAAAAGTTAAAATTTAGAATCATATCACCCTTGGATATAACCAATTAAATAGATAAATATTCTATATAAGCCCTGGCCACCAAATAACTCACCTCAACCATAATCAAATGATTTAGATGAATAATAACCCAACTTTAAAGGAACATATCTAACAAACTTAGTTGAAAGAAAAGGTATAAATGACATAGAACCAACAAATCTAAAAAAGAAAGCATAGTTGAAGAAAATAAATTATGAGAAAAATCAAACTTAGAAATAAGATAACCAAATAAGCACCTAAAACAACAACTGTAATCGTCAAAAACTTTATATAATAAGGCAAAGCAATCACATGAGGAATAGGGAAAACAACCAAGATAAAAGATTACCACCAAAGACAGCAACAAATAATAAACCAATCATACCAAATGAAAAAAAATAACCCTTATTATCAAAAGAAAATCTAGAATAAAAATTATTATCCCCAGATATTGAATAATAAATGAAAAGAACAAGAAGCAGTTAAACCAGGAGAAAAAAATTTAAAAAATTTTCAGTGCCCCAAATCTTACAGTTATGTGTGTTAACCTTACCACTTAAATAAAAAGTCGACTCATCAGAAAAGATGATTTGTCTAAGAAATGTTCATCCTCATGTAATTGATTTAACACATGCATACAGAAGGAATTGTGAGCAATTTTATAAGTGTCTTTTAATTGCATGTACAATCGTCAAGCTGTACAGCTTCAAATGCAAATGGTTTCTTAGCACACACCAAACAGTTGTATGTGGGCTTTGCAAAAAAATGGTTCAAATGGCTCTAAGCACTATGGGACTTAACATCTGAGGTCATCAGTCCCCCTAGACTTAGAATTACTTAAACCTAACTAACCTAAGGACATCACATACATTCATGCCCGAGTCAGGATTCGAACCTGGGGCTGTACAGCAGTGCGGTACCGGACTGAAGCGCCTAGAACCGCTCTTCCACAGTAGCCGGCGGGGATTTGCAGTTTACAAGATGCACACTGGGTCGATTTTGTAGGGCTGTTCACCAAACGTTGTCTCACTCGCTCAATGACGTCGTCAGATGTGCTTGGACGACCTGACGATTTCCCATGTCTTACCAAGCACCCTCTTTCTAAAACATGTATGTCACTCATAAATTCTGGGCATACTTGGAGGATCTTTAGCGTACTTGGTACAGGGAAATTACGCTAAACTATTGTCGCTGACTTCGATTCTTCAAACCAAAACACAAAGCTAGGATGCTCGGGTCCAGTGAAAGCAGCCATCTTTAACGGAAATGCCTCTAGCGTTCCTTACGCTGCGACTCGGCGCTAGCGAACTACGCCATACAAAACTTGATGTATTACCTTACAAATCCAAATAACCTCTGTAGGTACTATCAATTAATTTATATGAATTTTTAAAGTTGTAAAGTCCTTTTTGAAACACCCTGTATATGAAATTTATCTTTCTGACACATGGATTAAAAGTGGTTCACCCCTCAGTATACTGTCACCACTGGAGATCTGGGTTTCTATATTGCTATGTTAACTTTCACTACTTTATTTTTCAAGTTTTTCTACTTGAAACTAGAAAGCCACTTTAAATCATTCACTGATGACTCAAAATGTTGTATAATTTTCCAACTAATTTTCAAACAGATATTTTTGTTTGAAAGACAGTAGTATGAAGTAAGCAACTGTATTTTCAGAAAGTGAGTCATTTTATTTTTATGCTCACAGTCTACTGATTCTGGAAACAAGAGCTCAGATCATTATCTAATTCTGCTGATAGTATGTCTGTTTTATTCGTTCCACTAATTGTTTTTGATATTTCCTTATTAAATTCTTATTCTCATTTACAATTAGATTCACACATGCAATCAGTGTACCTTCTAACTGTTCATTTTCTTGCACTGTTTGGGTGTGATTCACTGAGAACAATTTTTTTCTCTTTCACTAAGTACTTTCAGCACTTTTCTGATTTTTAAGAATGTGTTATTAATACTTTAATTTGATTTTATTGCCACCTGTGATGAATCTATTAAATCATACATTTTTAAACATGTTCAATGTAGAAATTTGGTGTCCAATTTATTATTAACACATAATTTTTATGTTGAAGTCTCTCACCAACTGATGTACTATAATGATGAGAATACCTTGTGATGTTCACTTTCCTCTTGTTTAACTCCTGTAGCCACATATAGTAGTACTATCTAGGTACTGTAATGACCAGATTGGCCAGCTGTTGTGGCGCATAGTAGTGATGGCCAATCGAGGTCAGGAAGTTGGTTAATTACCACCCTAGGGCGAGAGAGAGCACTGTTGTGGTGAATAGATATCTGCTAGTTGCCCCAAGAGACATCAGAGAAACACCATTGACAAACTATACATTTATTATTCAGTATACATCAGTATTCGTGTCGTCACCACAGGCAGCCATTACCCACAGGGTGTTGGAAGTACATGTCCAGTGAGATGGGCACTGTCCAGCACAGGCAGGCAGCAGTGAGAGAAGCAGCTGCATCGGCACCAGTGACACCATAATGCTGTTGATCTCATAGAGCTGGCACACTGCTTCACCACATTGCCCAGTGGCCACTAACAGCCTCAGGAGTAGTTAGCCAGGGTATTTATGATCTCAATGAACACAGTGCCAGTAGAAGAAGGCACCAGCAGCGGAATCTGCCCTTGAGAACAGGACAGGCAGCATGTAGTTTACCTATACAAGTGGGCGTGGACAAGTGGCTGCACGTACACAGTTGCAAACTAGAGGCCGCCAAGAGACCCACGGGTTGCAGGACACCAAGCCCATATCATTGGACTCTGCATTAGCACATCACCATGGCCAGCAGCATGTAAATACACAGGAGAAGACGTGCAGAGTATTTGAATTTGTACATCAGTAGACACAAAGACTGCAGACAATCATAGGTCACTCCTGGTAGCCAGAAGCTAGCAGACTGAGATAATGTAACTGAAAAAGAGAAATATTTATATAGACATGGTGAGCGCTATTTTGCTGCAGCAGTGGTTTCTTCCACTCAAGTCATAACAGGGAATGATCTAATCAGGTCACCTTCACCACTCTGTGTTTCTGCTGTGCCAGTCTTTTGGTATGCCTAGTTGCCTAGCTTGCCGACAACAGGAAGTAACTGCCTCACTTCCTGGGCAGCAGTTCTTGCTGCATCAGCATGCAATGCTGGGTAATTTGCTTGGTTGGCTTGACCTGCTTCTCTGGATTCTTGCAGCATGTGGGATGATGTCTTGATTTTACTCACCCACGCCAAGTACATAAGTTTGCAGGGCAACATACCTCCCTTCTTGAGAAAATCTGCCTCAGATTTTGCTCATGGCTTCTCTGGAAATGTCTCGACATACACTTACAGATTGGCAATCAAATACAGTAAACTTAGTTTTCCTGTTATACTAGTCTCACACTATCCACAAGTTTCAATGCCTGTGTTTCTAATTCTATGCATCATTTTACAAATTCAGACCTATGGACCCAGGTAATTTCCTTCTTAAATCTTACTTAACTATTCCTTACTTGGCACAGGTTACCCACTCTACTGGTGTTTGATGCACTGACAGTTCCTAGGGGGGTTAACAGGTTTCTGATTAAGACAGATGTAGGTTACACAAAATGCAATCAGAACTAATACAACACTCGAAATTGCGACGCTTATAGTCATAACGTTATGTCGCTGCTTATCGTGATACAGCTATACATGCTGAAATATCAGTTCTGCAGTAATCCATCCTTTTGTGTAGCTATATGCTGATATAAAGTGTGAAGGAATTCCAGTTTCAGGGTGTGAATTAAGAAGGTTAGGTTATGGGTTGGCAACACATCTAGAGGTTTCTCTTGCTAATACAATGGCAGCAGTATCAGTTTGATCATAATCATTCCACTGTCTTTTGCTGGAAGACGAAACTTCACACCCGCTTTGTCTCAGATCAAATCATTCACTAGTATTCTGTTACACAGTAAGTCTGACCTCATCATTCTCATAGGGCTTCCTCGGTTATAACATTTTACTATTGTCAGAATAAACTCAATGCACGACTACTTTCTGGAAATAAGGCTGTGGTGTCAACACTTCCCTCTGACATTCTGCTGCTTGTGATTTACCAAAAAAATAATTATACATCACATGTCCACGCACTAGTCTGAACCAACCTAGCTGGATACATCATAATGCTTCCCCTCTCTCTTCGTCCTGAATCATCCTGAATCAGCTCCACAAAAATAGCTCAACCTTAACATACACAGGTAACTAGCCAACACAGTGTCTGATTGTCTGGAAAATAAAATTCTTGATTTGAGATGCCGTTTCTGTATTGCATGCACTACTTCTCTCCTGAAGAGGTGTAGAAGGTCAGAATTATCATACCTGTTCTGGAAGTTCTCAGTGGTAAAACCACCTGGGAGAAAGAAATGTGCATCATTTCCCTTCCCCCTTTCAAAAAATGGGAGATACATGATTTATTAGTCCATTCACAGAGCGTGCTCACAATCTGAGCACTTAACCTATAACACACAAACATGATTAACAATAACAACTCAGTAATATAATCCTAATATACCAAAGCAGGGACAAACTACCTCCACATTACTTATAAATTACTCTACAAACCTCCATTATACAGGGTGAATCACAAGGAGATGCAAAGATTTTAATATGTTATTCTACAAGTAAAATTTAAAAAAAAGTTGATACAAACATAAGTCGCAAATGTTTATTTACAGAATTGTGGCTAGTAAAAGATTTTGTCTAAAATTTAGCAGCTTCCCTAATGTGAAGCCATTGCAAAACTGTATGATGTTAAAGTAAAGCACGATTTCCATTTATTTTGTCGTTATTGTTCTGGTGAATCTAATAAAACGTGTCCCAGGCTTGTATCTGCGGTAATTTTCCAGAACATCCAGAGAAGCAAAGATTATTATATAACTAAATTTCTTTATTTTCCATTAAGAATGTAGAAACATTTATTTCATTGTTGCCAACCGTAGTGAGTTGTTTCAGTTGTTTCCTAACCTTGAAACGAGTTAGTTTTCTGTAGTGTTCAGTGAAAGAACATAATAACAACAGTGTATGTAAGTGAAATCACATAGTAACTGTTGTAGCTTGTAGATTATTTATGAAAGAGGGATGCCTTTCAAATTTACAACAGAGGAATATGCCGATATGGTGTTTATTTACGGCAAATGTGATGATAATGCTGTGGCTGCAGTTAACGAATATCGCTTATTGTGAATGTATTGCGAAATTGTATGAACACTGTACAACTTCCTTAACAATCAGCTTTGTTTTTTCTGGTTTAACATTAATTCACATGGGCTATGGTATTAATAAAAGCAGATTATCTGACACATTCATACAGATTCAGTTAACATTATTACCACCATTTTTCCAAAATTAATTCTCTACAACATCTGTTGAAAACTTTGTTGAACTGTGTGGAATTAAAAAAAAAAAACAAATTGGGCCAAGTAGTTAATAAACTAAAAATTCTACGAAATTCCTTCTTTGTTTCTCTGGATGTTCTGGAAAACTACTGCAGATAGCCATCTGGAACATGTTTTATTAGATTCACCACACAAATAACAACAAAATAAATGGAAGTCGTGCCTAACATTAACCTTGTACAGTATTGTGATGGCTTCATATTGGCGAAGTTGCTCAATTTCAGACAAAGTCTTTTATTAGCCGTAACTCTGTAACCAAACATTTGCCGACCTATGTTTATTTGAAGATTTTTCTTTAGTTTTACTTGTAGAATAACATATTAAAATATTTACATATCTTCATGAATCGCCGTGTATTTCTGTTTATCGATGTAATCTACGCATAAGGCACCCTCTATATACCCTGCTTGTTAATCTCCACCTTCATCAGTTTTGGCAAAATGTCCACAGCTCCCCTAAACAGCTTAATGCTTATAGAAAACTTCTTGGGTGATAGTGTCAGGAATTCCTTTGTCTTACCCTTAGGTGTGTGGGGGCTTCTCAGCAAAACCCATTGATAAGTTCTGTACAGGGGTAATTTACCAACACATCCCACTTACTCCTGCTACTAGAGTGTCTTCATATCAGCTTTATTTACCCTCTTCCTGTAACATTTTTACAATCTTCTTCATTGACTCCCTCTCACACCAAAGTTTAGTCTTCATTACCTTAAAAGGTCAAAGCATCTTTCTATAATATATTACCTCACATGGTCAGAGTCTATATTACCCCAAATGATGAGAGTCTGATGCTACTACATACTTTAGAAGTATATGTTGCCACAATGTAAGGAAGGTAATGTCCCAACCATATTGACAGATATTTACACAATAACTTAACATTTTGCCCATTGTATGATTAATGTGTTTCTCTCTTCCACTTGATTGAGGGGGGAAAGGGCTAGTCCTGAGATTCAGAAAGAGAAGCAAATAGCATAGCTATTTAATCAGACCAGAAATAAAATTAGTATCTTAATCTACACTTATGATGTCAGGAATTCCAAACTTTAGTAAAAGTTGTACACACTGGCCTATGGCACTGTACTTGCTGGTTGATCAGGGATTGCGGCCATTGTGACATAATGGAAAAATGGTCTATGGTGGTTAGCAGGTAATGGTTACCCACCAGTGACGGGTTGAATGGTCTTAGAAATCCACCCCTAACGTTTCAAATGGTTTGGGTGCTTTCATTTAACCTTTGCAGTGGTATTCATTGATGACTGAGCTCTGCACATTGTGCACATGATATACAATTCCTGACATATTATTCAACATCCTGCCTCATTTTCCACCAAAATTCCTCAGTTACACAGTGATCAGTTGTCTTTCACCCATACAGGATCCACAGATATATGGTCATTTGCTTGCCTAAACACTTACTCCTTCAAAGCTGCATGTACCACCACATGTGATGTATTATATACAGCAGTTCCTGATGCATTGTAAGCTGCAGCTGTGTCCTAAATTCTTGACAGTCAGTGTCAGCAGCCTCTGTTTCTTGCCACTCAGCAACTCTTATGCAAAGTGCTAACACAACCCCAATTTTCCTGCCAAGGCGTCCAGATTTGTGTATTCTTGTTTGTGGTAGTAAGAAATCAGTTATTGCACAAATCAACCATGCATCAGTTTTCATATCCTCTTGGCTAATTATGTGATCCAGATAATTTACCTCTGCTGGTGCAAAATGACACTTCTCACTACTCAACATGAGATTTCCAGAATGTAGCATCCTAAACACTTCCTCCAGTCATTGTGCACATTCTTCCAAGTCTTTGTAAAATTCAACTATGTTGTTAAGATTAAACAAACACTGTATCAGTTTCAGTCCTATGAGCACTCCATCCAGTAGCCTATGGTAGGTGGCTGGCACATTCTTAAGAAGACTAGTATAGTGTCAAAAAATCGATTTTTTAAATTTTATATTGAAAAATTCTCTGTAGTTTTCTGAATAAGAAAAAGTTTATTTCAAGGATATAGTACTGAAGAAAGCACCAAAATAAGAGTAATTTAAAAGTTTCTGTACATGTGATGATGCTCCTTTGTCATGCACACGCCACTGTTAGAAACTGATCCTCGACCTCCCTTGTTTGATTGTTATGACCTTTTAGTCTGTAATGTCTTGATGATACAATATTAGACAAGTAATTACATGTGAGGACTCAAAACCCAAATGAGAGTTTTAGCGAGTGTATATGGGAACAAACACCAGAAACATTTCTGGTAGGACTAAATACTTTGAAAATAGGTGTGCTGGATGCTCTGCTATGTTCCATTGACGGTGGAGTGTGGTGAACTAAACATCCAAAGAACTTTAATTGCCATTGACCACAAAAGACTCTTTGAAGCAGAGAAATCGGTGCTGTAAGGCATCAAAGAAGCCATAATAAGAAGATGAAGTCTGAAAAAGAAAAGCGAGGGAGAACAACACTGGAAACTGTACTAATGTGGAGCTTGAATGCATCATTTTCATGTAGGGTAGGTTGAGAAACAAGCTTTACCTTTAATTTGGATCTCCTGGATGTTCGCGTTTTTGATGTTGTGGTACACATTGGTTAAAAGTTGTTAAAGGTAGAGGACTGAAATTTTGTATACTGTCGTAAAACATACTTAACGCAAAGTAAACTAACCTTATGGCTAAAATTTGAAAATTAAAGATATTTTTAAAGAAAATCTACCTGTTAATTACTAAAGTTTTTGGTAATCATTATTAAAAAATTTTAATTATAATTTATCACACCAATATCTTTTTAACAGTCTACTTCGAAAATAACATTTTAATAACTTCTGGAAAAAATCAGGTTTCTACTTTGATTCTATTTCGAGATATGTGTACCAATGCTGTAAATAAATAATTTACATATTTCGTTTCACTTATAACATAAAGTACAATGCAGAAAAGAGTCAGAGATCAAAAGCTGTGGTTTGTATGACAAATTGTTCCCAAGAGATCTGTTGAAAGATAGTAGTCATTGCATTGACTTACAATTCTTGTTCTTTGAGCAACACCATTTGGAAAACTAATAAATTTTTCAAGATTTCCCCTTGTGTTCATGAACCAGTCCCCATGAGACCAAACGGCATCCATCAATATACATAGTGACCTTAAGAAACAGTAAATGCAGTCTTTATCTCGGCTTCTGGAATCACTTCCAATTTGTGACAACCACTCTTTATATCCATTATTGAGAAGCATTTACATGCACCTAGGCTGTCTTAAGGCTCCATTATGTTCAGTACAGGATATGCATCTGTGATTGTTCTTGCATTTAGGTACTGGTAATTGTAACAAAACAAAATGTTTCCTTCCATCTTATGATTTCTTTGGGACGATTACAACAGCTGCTCCTCATGGACTATCAATTTCTTCAATAATGCCATCAGCCAACTGTTGATTAGTAAATTTATCCATTATCAGTTGTAGGTATATAGCTTTTTGTACATAGGAATTGTTACCTATTGATATCCTATGTTCCATCACTAGTGTTGCTGGTAGTGGGCCCTTAGGATTTAACAGATCCATGAATTATACAAACAAAGCTTCCATAGCTGACTTATTTCTTCCCTTCAAAATTCTTTAACTTCTGAGATAATGCAGATGTATTGACAGATTGCTTGTGTCAAGGTTCTCTTTACTCGACAAGTCCACATCATCTTGCCTGGGATGTCCAAGTTGGTAATCAATAAACCCTTTGCCAGACTCACCTCATGAGAGCCAAAATTATCCAAGCTCTTGTGAAGAATGTAATCTCCATCTAGTTCACTTGTCAATGCCATACTTTACACACAAAACAATGCAGTATGTCAAGTTCGCACCTGCGTGCCAATGCCTCTACAGCACTTACATCCAACTTCATACGTGAATACCCATACTTACACAAAATTACTTTCCTGTACCTCTCATTCCTTTATAACGTCAAATGCGCTTTAATGTATGTGTCTGCAGTTTATTTGGTACTACCTTTCATGATTGGTGAAACCTGTGATAAAGTAACAGACACAGCCATCGTTCCCAGCAGAAACAATGTAACACTAAGGTCTACATTATTCTGTGGAAGATCATTTTTTTGAGAAATCCACATAATCTAATCCTAGAATGACACAGTGCCACTCACCAATATGTGTCAATACTTTACACACTCCAGAAAACTCTTGGGTCCAGCGCTGAAACTGAGTAATGTTAATCCCAGTGCCGCCACATCTCTATCTCCTACTCCATGTAAACTGTATTATGGAGAGTTTAGTCTCTTCCTACCCAAGAGGTCCAGACTAATTCCAACACACATGTTCTGCTCTGACCACTAAAAAACTATGTTCCCTTCCACTTAGTATGCCTACCAAGAAGCACTCTGCCACTGCACATGCATTTCATGACTCTGTATTATTGGAAACGCCATGTGGTAGTTGAGGAATTACCATTGACATTTAACGAATGTCTATGACAGTGCTGACCATTTTGCTTCTTATTCTGACAGTCATGTGCTGGAAGCCTCACCACCCCTCAAAATAACACATCTAAAAATTTTGCAACACCCCAGTTCCCAGAACTCCTGAAGATAGACGTTGACTGTGGATATTGTATCACAGACACAGTCCCTTTGACTGTTCAGAGATGTCACTAAACCCGCTCAAAGATGTAAACAACCATGCATAAGCAGTACCTATTAGACAGATGCGGTTCGACAGCAGATCAGTTCCAGTCATTCCACCAGGAAGGAGGTACACAGCTAGTCTTGTCTGTAGTTCAACCATGCTTAGACAATCAATACGGCAGTTCGATCGCGTCCACATTGTTACTTTGTGCCAGGAAGGGCTCTCAACAAGGGAAGTATTCAGGCATCTTGGAGTGAACCAAAGCGATGTTGTTCAGACATGGAGGAGATACAGAGACAGGAACTGTCGATGACATGCCTCGCTCAGGTCGCCCAAGCGCTACTACTACAGTGATGACCGCTACTTACGGATTATGGCTCGGATGAACCCTGAGAGCAACGCCAACATGTCGAATAATGCTTTTTGTGCAGCCACAAGACGTCGTGTTAAGACTCAAACTGTGTGCAATAGGTCGCATGATATGCAATTTCACATCCAACGTCCATGGCGAGGTCCCTCTTTGCAACCACAACATTATGTAGCACGGTACAGATGGGTCCAGCAACATGACGTATGGACCGCTAAGTCTTGGCATCACGTTCTCTTCACCGATGAGTGTCACATATGCCTTCAACCAGACAATCGTCTGTTTGGAGGCAACCTGGTCAGGCTGAATGCCTCAGACATACTGTCCATTCGGGAGGACGACGGTTCAATCCTGCGTCCAGCGATCCTGGTTTAGGTTTACTGTGATTTTCCTAAATCGCTCCAGGCGAATGCCGGTCTGGTTCCTTTGAAAGGGCACGGCCGACTTCCTTCCCTATCCTTCCCTAATCCGATGAGACCGATGACCTTGCTGTCTGGTCTCCTCCCCCAAAAACAACCCCACCAACACACTGTCCAGCAAGTGCAGCAAGGTGGAGGTTCCCTGCTGTTTTGGGGTGGCATTATGTGGGGCCGATGTACGCCGCTGGTGATCATGGAAAGCGCCATAACGGCTGTACGATACGTGAATGCCATCCTCCGACCGATACTACAACCATATCGGCAGCATATTGGCGAGGCATTTGTCTTCATGGACGACAATTCGTGTCCCCATCGTGGACATCTTGTGAATGACTTCCTTCAGGATAACGAGGTCGCTTGACTAGAGTGGCCATGAGCCCCACTGAAGATGCCTGGGATAGATTGAAAAGGACTGTTTATGTACGACGTGGCCCACCAACCACTCTGAGGGATCTACGCCGAATCGCCGTTGAGGAGTGGGACAATCTGGACCAACAATACCTTGATGAATTTGTGGATAGTATGCCACGAAGAATACAGACGTGCATCAATGCAAGGGGACGTGCTACTGGGTATTAGCGGTACTGGTGTGTGCAGTAATCCAGATCACAACCTCTGAAGGTCTCGCTGTGTGGTGGTACAACATGTAATATGTGGTTTTCATGAGCAATTAAAAGGGCAGAAATGATGTTTATGTTGATCTCTGTTCCAATTTTCTGTACAGGTTCCGGAACTCTTGGACCAGAGGTGATGCAAAACTTTTTTTGGTGTGTGTATGAATGTGGCCCATGCTTGTTTTGCCACAGGGCTGGTTTCTTCCACTCCAACCATAACAGAACAACAGCCTGGGCGTGTGGTAATCAGGCCACCCATGCCATGGTACCTCTGTCCTTCTGCTGCATTGATACTTTGGCATCTCTGGTTGCCCAGTTGGACGAAAATGTGGAGTAATTGGCTCAGAGCCTGGGCAGCATTTCTCACCGCATCAGAATGCAGCACTGTGCAACTTGCTTGGTTGCCTTGATCCTTTCCCCTGACTTCTTACAGCACCCGAGATGATGGCTTGATTTTACTCAGCCATGCCAAGTACATTATTTTGCAGCACAACATTTCTTTGAATGTTAAATAATTTTCTTTATGATGTTTTTGAAATGGAAAGTCATTTTTATGTGCTGGACTCTTGTAGATTTTTCGATATCTGTGGGAATCAGTTGCCATACTATAGTGTCAACACACAAAACAAAAGCATTTTATATTGTGGTACTCGCAGCTTTTTGTTATGTGTTGAAGAAGAAAATGATAATGAAAGGACTCTTTAGAGCGATTTTTGATGTAGTGTTGAAATGGTAAACATCTCATTTTGTCAAAAAATTGGTTACTGAGATTTTAATGAAGTTAGAGTGACTCACTCTTAACATGTTTTCCTAATACGTAAAACTGCAGTGATTTCTTTAAAACTCTTCACCAAATGCTGGGATATTTCTCTCTCATGATGAACGCTGATGTCTCCTTCCATCCCGCTCAATCTGTGTTGACATTCTGTCTGATATAGCTATACTGAAACATTATTGTGACACTCTTTCTATGGTCAAATATTTAGAAGACTGCTGTAATGTGATTCGACATCAGACATGCAATGTTGTGAAAAACCTGTTTTTCATCTTACATCTATTTAATTTACAAGATCTTACAAATATTAAAAACCACACGAGATACACATAAATTAGAATAGATGATAAAGTAGTGAACTAAAATCTGTGCCACAGACATGACTTGAGCCCATGCCTCCTAATTACTAGACAAATGTGCTGACCACTATGAACCCAATGGATTCAGTTATTTCAGCTACATCGACTACTACAGTCCAATGGCCTCTCTAACATTTCAGTTAACTCCTTCAGGAAGGGCAATGGACTAGAGCAGTCTGTGCAGGTGAGGTAGCTAACCTTCTATGATGGTGTAGTGGTTAGAACATGTGCCTAGTAAGCGGAACATGTGGGTTCAAATACCAGCTATGGCACAAATTGTAATTCACTGTTTCAACTTCTATCCTACCTGAAGATAAATTTGAAACTGATATGTCTCCAGGAAAATGTAATTCCGTCACATTTAGATTAATTTATCTTTCAAATGGGTCTGATTTCATGGTTACCTAAATCCAGAAAAAAATTAGCAATAATCAAAAAATGGCTATTCAGAAATTGTAGAAAATTACAGACCAACTTTCATAATGATATCCAACTGTAAAATAATGGAAACAATTATGCACAAAGGACTAATGAAGTACTAGATAATTATAACATTATTTGAAATTGTCAAATCATTTTCAGGTTTAGAAGAAGTACATAGTTGCTATAGCAAACTTTATGAAAGTTGCTCTTGAAGCACGGGATGAGGGTGACCTTGTAGAGCACATACAAAATAATGTGACCACTACACAGAAACACATTCTCATTCTGAATGCTTGGCAAATGCTAGCTATTCCTGTTGCACAGTAAAAAGACGAAAGGAGGAGGAGGAAAACATAACTATAAGTATCTAGAATGAAATATTCACTCTACAGCGGAGTGTGCACTGATATGAAACTTCCTGGCAGATTAAAACTGTGAGCCGGACCGAGACTCGAACTCGGGACGTTTGCCTTTCGCGGGGAAGTGCTCTACCGACTGAGCTACCCAAGCACGACTCACGCCCTGTCCTCGCAGCTTTACAGAAGGCAAAGGTCCCGAGTTCGAGTCTCGGTCCGGTACACGGCTTTAATCTGCCAGGAAGTTTCATAACTATAAGTACTTTCCAATGCTTCATAACTTTGGAAAATTGCAGAAAAAAGAAGAAGAAAATTTTATATTTAGGTAAAATGATGAACAGATTGCAGGGGACTGACATATAATTTTCATATGACACACTGTCTTCATTGTATATTGTTAATATTTTAGTAAACATCATTATCTGGTACTTGTAAGTAAAACTTTTTAATCCTTTTTTTCTATGCAGTTTTGTTCTGGCAGCATGTGACTGAACTTGTTTTTTTTTGTCGCTACTTTTCTTATGAGATTAATTCTTTATTGGTGCTCTAGTAAGAAACTATTGATTTTGGAGATCTATATTATCGAATTATATGTCTTACTGACATGACCTCTTAATTGTAATCATGTACATTTACATACTCACTAGCTGCAGCTTTTCAAGTTATGTGAGCTATGCGTTTGTTTATAGGCTTCAGCTTTGGAACTGTAAACCCCTCCCTCTTCCTGTATGTGGCTGTTCAGGTTAGAACCCACATCGCTACCGGTGTCTCTCCCATGCCACATCATCTGTGCAGATATAGGCCAATTTATTTTGTATTTTCTTAGATTTCTCTCAGGTCTTTGACACTTTTATCCACAGAATGTTATTACATAAATTAGAGATAGTAGGAAAAAGAGGTGTGGCAAAATACTGGTTGAACCTAACCTAGAAAACAGAATGCCACAAACTGAAATTTCATATTCTTCAAGAAGATTACTGGTTAAACGCTTACTCAAAACAAAATATATTAATACTGACGTCTCTCTGAGGAGGGGATTAGTCCAAATCTTTTTCCTATAATAGATTAACAATTTCCCATCGTGTGTCTAGACAGTAAATAAAATACTGTTTGCTGATGACAGCAACACACTGATCACAGATAATACACTAACAAAACTGACAGAAAACCAATAATGCTTTAACAGATGTCCAGAGATGGTCATCGGATAATAGATTAAGCTTAAATATAAAAGACAAACTTCTGATTAAATAAAAAAATACAGTGATGCTAGATTAAAAGTCAATATCACTGTACTGGGATGTATAACTGAGACCAACTTCTAGTGGACGACTCTAAAATACCACTTGCAAGCAGATGGAATTTGTGAAGTTTTTTACAATGAAAATATCTACAACATGTTATGCACTTTGAATCCTCACTCCAGAGTGCAACATTTCATACCTTAAAATGACCTACTTTGGATATATCTATTCAGTCCTCAATTGTGGGATCATGTTTTTGGGGAATATATGCTGGAAATGTAAAGGCTATCTACAAGTTGCAGAAAGTATTGTATGTATCATTAAAGATGGTAGCAGTAGGGATTAATTGTGTTGAATTATTTGAAATGCGAGAAATACTGATTGTCCTGTGTAAATATATCTTTCAAAATATAATGTACATTAGGAAAGTCTTCATCTATAAGCCACAAACAGAAGAGCATAGAACAGGAAAGCCTAAAATACAAAATAGTGTGTTATATAATGGATTAAAGCCCAATTCACAATTGCCATCATGTCTCGTCACGTCAAAACATTCCACAATGAATTTCAAATGGTGGCATTCACACAGGCTGTCAACGACACATCACATCAAGATTTCTGGGAAAGAAAGTCGGTGGAGGGGAACTGTGTTATCGTCGGCTAATGCTAGAAATTAACTAATTTCCCCAGTGCTCACACCCGTTGCAGTAGTGTAGTTTGTGTTTTTGTAACTTCTTAATCTCAGTTCTATTATTTTGCGTTGATTCCGTTGAAACTGCAGATTTTCCTTTATGACTTAGATATTTTTTCCGTTGAGTGTTCTTCCATGAGCAAGGCCAGATATCCGATTGTGAAAAATGATTTTGGTTTTACAATAACAGAACTGAACTGATGTCTTATAGTTTTGTTAGTGGTGAGTACGACAAGGCATCCAGTGAAATGTTACTAAATGCTTCTCTGACAATAACCTTGAACTGGTAGTTCAGAACCCCACTCATGATGGAAATAGATCTAATAGCAACAAACAGACCTGACTTTTTTGAGTAAGTCCACATTGAAACTGGTATCAATGACCATAATGCAGCTATACCAACAATGAATACCAAACCACAAAGGACACCTAAAACAAGGAGAAAGATTTATATGTTCAGCGAACTAAACAGAGAAACAGTAGTGTGATACCTCAGTGAGGAATATGAAACCTTTAGCTCAGGACGGGAGCATGTAGAGGAACTCTAGCTCAAGTTTACAAGAATAATTGACCATGAACTGGACAGATATGTACCCACTAGAACAGTTCATAATGGGAGGGAGCCTCCATGATATATTGTCATTGTAATGAAACTGCTAAACAAATAGAGACTGTTGCATAATAGGCATAAAACAAAGCATGGGGTTGTAGAGAGAGAGAGAGAGAGAGAGAGAGAGAGAGAGAGAGACGCTGAGTGAAATGCGTTTGGAAGTCAAGATAGCAGTGCAATAAACCTTCATGACTACAGTGGCAGAATATTGTCAAACGACCTTTTGCCAAACCCTAAGAAGAAATACTGGACATATGTAAAGGCTGTTAGTGGCAACAAATTTAGTGTACAGTCATTTATAGATAAGACTGGAACTGAAGTTAAGAGAAGCAAAGCAAGAGCAGAAATGCTTAACTCTGTTTTCAAGTGTTCCTTTACAAAGAAAAATCCACGAATACTGCTCCAACTTAATCCTCAAACTCCTGAAAAATCGAGTGAAATAAATAATTGTGTCGGTGGTTTTGAGAAACAACTGAAATCGTTAAAATGGGGCCCGATGGAATTCCTATCAGGTTCTATACCCAGCTGATTTAGTCTATGTGTTAACTATAATCTATCGTAGATTCCTCAAACAAGAAACTGTGCCCACTGTTTCGAAGAAAGCACAGGCCACATCTGTCTACAAGAAGGATGGCAGAAGTGATCCACAAACCTTCTATCCACTATCCTTAACATCCATTTGATGTAGAATCTTATAACATATTCTGAACTCAAATGTAATGAGGTATCTGGAATGGAATGACCTTTTTTGTTCCGACTAGCATGAATTTCGAAAACATTGATCGCATAAAACCTAATGCACTATTTTCTCGTATGACATGTTGGAAGCCATGGACCAATACAGTCAGTTAGATGCAGTATTTACCAATTTCCAAAAAGCATTTGACACAGTACCTATATGGGATTTCAGACGAAATGTGTTACTGACTTCAGGATTTCTTGTCAGGCAGGACACAGCATGTTATCTTGCATGAAGAGTCATTGACAGATGTAGAAGTGACTTTGGGTGTGCCCCAGAGAAATGTGTTGAACCCTTTCTATTTATATTGTATATTAATGATCTTGTAGACAATATTAATAGTAAAATAAGACTTTTTGCTGATGATGCAGTAATCTATAATGAAGTACCATCTGGAAAAAAGTGCATAAATATACAGTCCAATCTTGATAAGGTTGTAAAGTGGTGCAATGATTGACAGCTTGCTTTAAATATTGAACAGGTAAAATTGTGTGCTTCAAAAAAAGAAAAATCCTAGTAGCCTATAAATACACTCCTGGAAATGGAAAAAAGAACACATTGACACCGGTGTGTCAGACCCACCATACTTGCTCCGGACACTGCGAGAGGGCTGTACAAGCAATGATCACACACACGGTACAGCGGACACACCAGGAACCGCGGTGTTGGCCGTCGAATGGCGCTAGCTGCGCAGCATTTGTGCATCGCCGCCGTCAGTGTCAGCCAGTTTGCCGTGGCATACGGAGCTCCATCGCAGTCTTTAACACTGGTAGCATGCCGCGACAGCGTGGACGTGAACCGTATGTGCAGTTGACGGACTTTCAGTGAGGGCGTATAGTGGGCATGCGGGAGGCCGGGTGGACGTACCGCCGAATTGCTCAACACGTGGGGCGTGAGGTCTCCACAGTACATCGATGTTGTCGCCAGTGGTCGGCGGAAGGTGCACGTGCCCGTCGACCTGGGACTGGACCGCAGCGACGCACGGATGCACGCCAAGACCGTAGGATCCTACGCAGTGCCGTAGGGGACCGCACCGCCACTTCCCAGCAAATTAGGGACACTGTTGCTCCTGGGGTATCGGCGAAGACCATTCGCAACCGTCTCCATGAAGCTGGGCTACGGTCCCGCACACCGTTAGGCCGTCTTCCGCTCACGCCCCAACATTGTGCAGCCCGCCTCCAGTGGTGTCGCGACAGGCGTGAATGGAGGGACGAATGGAGACGTGTCGTCTTCAGCGATGAGAGTCGCTTCTGCCTTGGTGCCAATGATGGTTGTATGCGTGTTTGGCGCCGTGCAGGTGAGCGCCACAATCAGGACTGCATACGACCGAGGCACACAGGGCCAACACCCGGCATCATGGTGTGGGGAGCGATCTCCTACACTGGCCGTACACCACTGGTGATCGTCGAGGGGACACTGAATAGTGCACGGTACATCCAAACCGTCATCGAACCCATCGTTCTACCATTCCTAGACCGGCAAGGGAACTTGCTGTTCCAACAGGACAATGCACGTCCGCATGTATCCCGTGCCACCCAACGTGCTCTAGAAGGTGTAAGTCAACTACCCTGGCCAGCAAGATCTCCGGATCTGTCCCCCATTGAGCATGTTTGGGACTGGATGAAGCGTCGTCTCACGCGGTCTGCACGTCCAGCACGAACGCTGGTCCAACTGAGGCGCCAGGTGGAAATGGCATGGCAAGCCGTTCCACAGGACTACATCCAGCATCTCTACGATCGTCTCCATGGGAGAATAGCAGCCTGCGTTGCTGCGAAAGGTGGATATACACTGTACTAGTGCCGACATTGTGCATGCTCTGTTGCCTGTGTCTATGTGCCTGTGGTTCTGTCAGTGTGATCATGTGATGTATCTGACCCCAGGAATGTGTCAATAAAGTTTCCCCTTCCTGGGACAATGAATTCACGGTGTTCTTATTTCAATTTCCAGGAGTGTATGATATTAGTGAGTCACTTTTGGAATTTCTAAACTCATACAAATATCTGGATGGAACTCTTAGTAAGGGCATGATGTGGAATGATCACATAGAGTCGGACATGGGTAAAGTAGGTAGCAGACTTTAGTTTACTGGTAGAAAACAAGCGAAATGTAACCAGTCTACAAAGGAGACTGCATACATATCACTCATATGACCCATCTTAGAATATTGCTCAAGGATGTGAGACCTTTACCAGATGGGACTAGCTGTAGATGTTGAACATATACAGAGAGGGAGAGTACAAATGTCACTGAGAACTAATCTGGCAGACTTGTGAAGACAGACAGAAACTTTCCCAATGAAGTCTACTAACAAAGTTTTCAGGACCAGCTTTAAATGATGACTCTAGGAATATGCTGTAACCCCCTAAATATTGCTGTCACAACGACCATAAGGATAAGATTAGATTAGCTACAGCACTAGGCATTTATACAATAGTTTCTCCCACGTTCCACACGTGAATAAAATATCAATTTGAAAGACCCAGAACATATCCTTGGAAAAAATGACGAAATTCGATCGTCAAATAATTTACAGTACAAGGAAATATACAGAAACTCTAATGATGCCAATTGACTTGAGCAGAATGAAAATGACTTCAGCCCAAAACGGAAATTTCTCTTACTGAGCGACAGGCATGGGAGGCAGTGCACAAAGCTTTTAAGTAATATGCTGGGGAAAATTACACTATAACCTCTTTTCTAAAATTATTCGAAAGTTACATAAAATATTAGTGAAAAGATCAAACATTAGAGTAAAACTGACGGTGTTGTAGTGGTTGCTGGAAGAGATGGTAGGAACAATGAAGAAAATCTATACGATTTTCGAAAAGCTGTTAATGAAGTAATACACAACACAGTTCAGACAAATTTACTACTGTGTACAGTCTCGTGCAAAAACAAACATATTTACTGATTAAATAAGCAAATAATGAGAGCTGCAGCTGAGCATGACCATGTTACAGCAACTGACATTAAACCATCCTCAGCAAAAATGATTAAACAAGGCTTGGTGTGCATCTATTGTTTAAAGGAAAAGTAGCTTTGTGTAACAGGCTGAAAGCAGAGCTGATCAGTGTGACAAAGGAAAATTCAGCATTAAGAACAATAAATAAGTATGTGGAAATCAAAACAGATACCCAAAATATATCTTAGAAAAATAAGCTGAGTTTTCATATCTCTGTAACAGAAATAAAGAAACCAAATGAAAATCCTAAACCTGCTGCAGAAAAAGAGAGGTTAAGGAAAGAAATTGTCACGTCAGAAATCTAGAAGAATTCAACAACAACAACTGAAAAGCGACAAGGGAGCCAGTTGAAGAAGAAAACTCAACTGTAGATGAAAATGAATGAACAATAGCAACGACATAATGTTTCCTGCTCACATGAACAATTTTTTTTAGCAAAGGAAAGAAAAAAACCCACAGGCTTAACATCACCCACAGACGAACAAGAAGCAAGAGCAGAAGTCTCATTGAATGTACATCAACTTAGGAACAGAAGCACATCAGTGCCATCCCATTTCTGAGATATTTGTAGTCCAAGAGCACTGGAAAACAACAGTGAGATAAATACAAGAGAAACAGAAGCCTGACCACATGTGATAACACATCAGAAAATGCAGTCCATAAAAAATTAACTTTTGAACTAATAGATATCCATAAATAACACTGATGCAGAATTAAAACCCACTGTTCTACGAGTAGCAGGGTACTTGCTCAAAGAAATTGAAGTTAAATATATAAATCCAGAAAATTATAAATTCATATCATACCTTTGCAGGAAACAGTTCAGTCGCACATTAATAAAGGTAAGACTAAACTGCCCAGTAACAGCAATTCCCATGGACAAACATTCCGCAGAAAAGCACTGCAAATTCAGTGTGTAAAAACTGAGCTACAAAACGTAACTTATAATATCTTTATATAGGGCACCAAGTCATTATTTCAATATATTTATATGAAACACATATAGTATACTGTCATAATTCTGAAAATTAAATTAAGTTTGTATGGGGACTTAAATTAAGTATTAACTCTTTATCTGACAAAAGATTCAAAACAGAATCTGACACTTTACTTAGAACCTTTTTGTTTTCATAATACTGTTACTACAATAACAAGGATACTCAACTTGGCATTGGTTTTATAATTATAGATGTTTAATTCAATAGGTATACATGCCTGATAAATGAAATTAGTCTATCACACCACAGTCTTTAATTACAAATGACACTGTGAAGGTAGATACTCACTCCTGTTAATCTTATAGAGACATTAACATCTATAACACAGATCTAAAGAAAATATTGGAAAAAGAAAATTGCCCTGAATTGTACCTTTCTGATAATAGAAATGATAAATAGAAAATTTTATTACATATGTAGAAAAGCTAAACCAGTGGCAATAGTGAATTTTGTAGGCTTAATTGAGGAACAAGAGTTGCAAGGTGATTTTAGTGGTGGTAACACGGATGACAAATATAGTGCTTTCCTTAACTATTTCCCATGGTCTTTGAAAACTGCTTTCCTTTAAAATTTTCAAAATGAGGTGCTAGCATTATAAGGCAGCCTGGATGGCTGACTAGTGGGTTTAGGATATGATGTACAACAAACTGGGAATTATATCAAAATGTTAGAAGTAATCCCAATCGGACTACATTAGCCCATTACAAACAGTACTGTAAGGTGATTAAAAGGGTTGTTAGGGAGGCAAAAACTATGTGGTACACAAATAAAACAGCTAATTCACAGAATAAAATTAAAATCATATCGTCAGTTGTGAAGGAAGTGTCTCTGTCAGCAGCATAAGTTGAGTATATAAAGTCAGTACATAGTAAAAATGCTTCTGTTGCTGGTAGGTCAGATAAATGTCCAGTATTTAACAATCACTTTCTGAACATAGCTGGTAAATTAAATAAAAACTTATTTTCTACAGGGAGTCATATGTATCTCCACTGCAGGATGTGATTTTAGTGTATTTTACTTCTGATGAAGGAATATTTAGATATACCGAAACCGTGGTCAATGATTTTAATAAACCTTTATCCTGCAACTGTTTGGCTGGTGTCATTTACCGTGAATCATATAACTTCCTTGGAAAATGGCTTTCTGAGATTGATATCTGAAATACTCCTATATGATATTGAAAAGAGTGGGACTGGGTCAATAATTATATCACTGATGACTAAGGACTCTCATGGATTTCATGGAGTACCTAGCAGAATACTGAAATACTGTGCTGCACATGTTAGCACTGTACCTAACCACATTTGTAATTCTTCCTTTAGGAATTTCCAGTTTCCTGAATGATTCAAGTACTCAGCAGTAAAGCTGCTTCATAAAAAGAGATAAAGTTAGAATGTAGACAATTTAATACCTATTTCTATGTCATCAGTGTTTACTTAAGTTTTTGAAAAGGCTGTGTATGTAAGGATAATTGATAATTTAAAAAAATGGTTCAAATGGCTCTGAACACTATGGGACTCAACTTCTGATGTCATCAGTCCCATAGAACTTAGAACTACTTAAACCTAACTAACCTAAGGACATCACACATCCATGCCCGAGGCAGGATTCGAACCGGCGACTGTAGCGGTCATGCAGTTCCAGACTGTAGCGCCTGGAACCGCTCGGCCACCCTGGCCAGCTGATCATTTTATTTCACATAATTTGCTATCAAATGTACACTTTGGTTACAGAAGTTGTTTAACAACTTAAAATGCTATATTCGCTTTCCTCTATGAGGTACTGAGTGAATGACATAAAAAGTTTCGAATGCTAGCCATCTTTTTGCATTTAACTGAGGCATTTAATTGTGTTGATCTCAAAATATTACTCCAGAAGTTCGACCATTATGGAATATGGGGAGTAGCTCACAATTGGTTCACCTCTTACTTTAAGAACAGACCGAAAGGATAATTCTCCACAGTACTGACAATGGCTATGATGTAGAGCACCAGTGGGGCACAGTTAAATGAGGTTTGCCCTAGGGTTCAGTGCTGGGGTCACTCCTGTTCCTTATTCGTATAAATGATATGCATTCTATTGTTGCAGGCGATTCTAAAATATTTCTATTTGCTGATGACATTAGTTTGGTAGTAAAGAATATTGTGTGCAACACTGACATTGTTTCAAATAGTGCAGTTCAATATATAAGTTCATGTACTGTAGAATATAAACTTACGCTAAATCACAGTAAGACTCATTTTTTACAGTTTCTAACACACAATTCAACAAAACGTGACGTTTTACTTAGATAGAATGGGTTTATAATTAGTGAGACTGAACAGTTCAAATTTTTAGGTGTTTGATAGATAGTAAACTGTCATAGAAAGCCTATGTTCAGCTTCTTGTTCAAAGACTTAACTCTGCTATTTTTACTACAAGAACACTGTCTGAAGTAAGTGATAGTTCTACATGAAAAATTTTCATTCACTTATATTTATGGTATCATATCCCATTCTAAAGGGTATTTTTGGTTCAGAATCTCAGGCAATAAGTGGTGTAAGTTTGTGAAACTCTTGTTGATCCCAGTTCATTAGTCTGCATATTCTGACATTGGCCTCTAAATACATAGATTCTCTAATGTCGTTTCTTGTTAACAGAACCAACTTGTTCCCACGAATTAGCAGGTTTTATTCAGTTAATACTAGGCAGAAATCCACTCTACGTTTGGATTGTACCTCCTTGACTCTTGTGCTGGAAGGCGTGTAGTATTCTGATGCACCCATTGTCATGTAAGCTATCACAGGAATTAAAAAATCTTAGCAGTAATCCACGTACCAACTAATCTTAACTGAAGAGTTTTCTCTTGCATCACTTTTTCTATTCTGTTAAGAACTTCCTTAAAAAATTGAGGTAAATCCTGTACTACACAGTTGATTGCATTTATATAAACTTACAGCTTGTCGTTTCTTGAGGATTACTAAACATTTTATTTTATCTATTATTAATTTTTTGTTGTTCCATGACCACAGAGATTTGCTCGTCAATTTGCTGCTACTGAAGCAGACGTGTAAAATAAAATAAATAAATATTTACTTGCTATAGAAGAGTGCCTACCAAGTAAAACAAGGACAATGAAGAGAAAGGGGGGGATGTACCATGTTTGATAACTTTTAACTATTAGCAAAGATCCTTATACACCACACGATTTTTATGAATATTATAATGCCTGCAAAAAGACTTACAGTAAGACACTTAAATCTCCAAGATAAATTTTGTGGGAAACACAATTGAATCAGTGTACTTGGAAACTAATTAACAAAGAAATGAGAAAATTGTCAGACAATAATAAAAAACATCCAAAGCTCAAAGAAAACAGTAGAATAACAGACAGCTAATTAACAAAGAAATGAGAAAATTGTCAGACAATAATAAAAAACATCCAAAGCTCAAAGTAAACACTAGAATAATAGACGATTCTTTATCTGTTAGTAACACTTTCAATAAATCTTTTACCAGCATATTCCAAAGACTCTCGCTAAATAACAAAAGTGATTCTCTACAAATATACAGCTGCTTAAAAATAAGCAACACTCCTCCATTTACTCATGTTATTTTTATCCTACAACAGAGCAAGAGATAATAAAAGTGACAAAGAAACTTGATAATAAAATCTACATTGGCATAAATGGGCTTTCATATAAAATTTTAAAGTTGATTGCAAATGAAATGGCCAAACCACTCTGCCGCTTTGCTAATTCATGTCTGACAGAAGATAGTTGCCCAGACAGACTGAAAATAGCCTAGTTTTACCAGTTTGGATTCAGAAAGGAAAATCAACAGTTTCACCAGCATTTTAATGTATAACTATAATCCCAGAGGGATCAGATCAAGACCAGAATACTCTTGACATATTTTGTGACTTATCGAAAGGTTCCAACCTAGTCGATCATGAGATTTTAATAAGGAAGCTTGATCACTACGAGATTAGAGGTACCGTTGAATCACACCCCCAAAATATGAAACAAGCAGTAGAAATACAATTCGAATGAAAGAAATATTTATTAGACTTTCAACAAGTAAGTCATGGCGTACCACAAGCCAGAATATTAGGACCCCTATTGTCTCTGATACATGTAAATGACTTACCTCTTAACAATGAAAGTGAAATGACTCTTTCTGCTCTTGATACTACCACTGTAACCACTGACACAGATCTACATGATAGTCTATCACTCTACCGCTCGAAACCAATAGGCTGCTTCTCAATAAGGAAGAACGTAAAGCAACACTATATAGGAATATCAACAGAAGGAGAATAGAGGAATTGCCACAATTAAAAGAACTGAATACGATTGTAGTTCAAACCACAAAGTACTTAGGGCTCACCATAGATAAATTTTTG
This sequence comes from Schistocerca piceifrons, assembly GCF_021461385.2. NCBI lineage: Eukaryota > Metazoa > Arthropoda > Insecta > Orthoptera > Acrididae > Schistocerca > Schistocerca piceifrons. Next base: position 397,405,920 of record NC_060139.1, on the reverse strand, counting down.
CTGTTGGAAGAACATATTCGAAACATTAGATTGAAAGACAAATTTAAGCAAACAATAAAACTATTGAAACTTCCTGGCAGATTAAAACTGTGTGCCCGACCGAGACTCGAACTCGGGACCTTCGCCTTTCGCGGGCAAGTGCACTACCAACTGAGCTACCGAAGCACGACTCACGCCCGGTACTCACAGCTTTACTTCTGCCAGTACCTCGTCTCCTACTTTCCAAACTTTACAGAAGCTCTCCTGCGAACCTTGCAGAACTAGCACTCCTGAAAGAAAGGATATTGCGAAGACATGGCTTAGCCACAGCCTGGGGGATGTTTCCAGAATGAGATACTGGCAGAAGGAAAGCTGTGAGTACCAGGCCTGAGTCGTGCTTCGGTAACTCAGTTGGTAGAGCACTTGCCTGCGAAAGGCAAAGGTCCCGAGTTCGAGTCTCGGTCGGGCACACAGTTTTAATCTGCCAGGAAGTTTCATATCAGCGCACACTCTGCTGCAGAGTGAAAATCTCATTCTGGAAACATCCCCCAGGCTGTGGCTCAGCCATGTCTCCGCAATATCCTTTCTTTCAGGAGTGCTGGTTCTGCAAGGTTCGCAGGAGAGCTTCTGTAAAGTTTGGAAGGTAGGAGACGAGGTACTGGCAGAAGTAAAGCTGTGAGTACAGGGCCTGAGTCGTGCTTCGGTAGCTCAGTTGGTAGAGCACTTGCCCGCGAAAGGCAAAGGTCCCGAGTTCGAGTCTCGGTCGGGCACACAGTTTTAATCTGCCAGGAAGTTTCATATCAGCGCACACTCCGCTGCAGAGTGAAAATCTCATTCTGGAAACATCCCCCAGGCTGTGGCTAAGCCATGTCTCCGCAATATCCTTTCTTTCAGGAGTGCTAGTTCTGCAAGGTTCGCAGGAGAGCTTCTGTAAAGTTTGGGAGGGAGGAGACGAGGTACTGGCAGAAGTCAAGCTGTGAGTACCGGGCGTGAGTCGTGCTTTGGTAGCTCAGTTGGTAGAGCACTTGCCCGCGAAAGGCGAAGGTCCCGAGTTCGAGTCTCGGTTGGGCACACAGTTTTAATCTGCCAGGAAGTTTCATATCAGCGCACACTCTGCTGCAGAGTGAAAATCTCATTCTGGAATAGAACTATTGGTTATAGAAAGTATTTTCTATCTAGTCAATGAATACATACTAAATGCAAAAAATTGGAAGCAGGCAGTGTAATGGAACTATAGTATGTGTAGATAGTTACACAATACATTCAGTTCATGTTCTGATGTATGATAGAACAGAAATAAAATGTGTGTAGATAAACTGTCAGTAGATGCAAAATGTATAATTATACATGAAGCTAATATATTTAAAATTACATATGTTGGTAGTTAAGTGGTGTATATCATCACTACTGTGTTAAACTCGTAATGCAAATATGTACTTCTATCTGATCCACAGCTGCTAAATAAATAATAAATGATTATACGAGAAAAAGCCCAGATAACCAGTACAGTGGAACATATCTTCTGCCATGGACTTCATAGTGGTTCGAAGAGTATAGGTATAGATGTAGATGTTGGTGAAGACGCCTACAAGATGTATAAGTAAGAACATAAATCGATGAAAGAATTTTCATTAAATAACCTTCAAATTATGTGAAAAAGTCAGTTCTATTGAAGGAGAAGAATGCAGTTATTTGCTACATAGGGAAAAGAAACGTAATGGATAAGTTAATGGGCTCTATGTATTCTCTGTTGTTTTTATTCTCAGCCATTTACCATAAAAAATTTATCAGTTTATCAAGAATATCCGTTAATAAGTTTTCTTTGGCCATTAATGAGATTTTTTTTCAGTTCCTCAACTCCGATTCTATACTCTGATTTCTTATATCGTGGATGGTAACTCATTTTCATGGTTCCATATTTTCATGGACTAAGCAAGTGACATGACATATTCCTGGTATCCTGTGTGAACACACTCTAAGGATTATGTAAGGTGGCGGTCTAATGTGGATCATCCTTCACGCTGTACAGCAGCTAGGCACAAGAAATTAAAGATGTGAATTAAGCAGACAGAAAAAACATTTTTAAATAACATTTGTTACACTGTAAATAAACATTTAAAAACGCTGCAGATAGCCACTTAATGTCATTGAGCATGTAATACATAACTTGATATCCATCGATGAGTAGTATGTAACAATATCTGACATAACAAGCCTTGCTGTACGGCCAAAGGTAATTCACACTGGTTGTCACGTCATGTCACGTCACATGAAAACACTCCACAATGCATTTCAAATTGCGGCCTCCATAGTCATCGTCAACGAACCGTCATGTAACGTCAGGCCGTGTCAAGATTTCTTGGCAAGAAGGTTTTGATGGTGTCATCGTCTGCTAACATAGGAAGTTGACCAATTTTCGCCGCGTGAACTAGTGTTACAGTAGAGGATTTCGTGGTTTTGCGTCTTCTTAATATTTATTTTATTATTTTGCTTTGTTTTTGTGGCAAATTGCATATGTTCCGTGACGAGACGGATATTTTTTCCATTGAGTGTTCTTCCGCAAAGTCAAATACCTGACTAGGAAAAGTTATTTAGATTTGGGATAGCAGAACAGAGCTGACACCCACTCTGTATATAAATAAGAACATAAGTCGATGAAGCAGTTTTCATTAAACAACATTTTAAGTGGTAAAGTCGGTTACAATGAAGGAGAAAAATACAAATGTTGGTGACGTGATTAGTAACATAAGAGAAAAATTATAATGGAGAAGGTAAATGTATTCTATTTATTCCTTTATAAATATCATTTGAGGTGTATATATATATATATATATATATATATATATATATATATATATATATATATTGCCAGCAAATAAATGTTAATACTTTAAAATGTTGTTTCACTTCTCAGCACTTTACTACACAAAACTGATCAAGATTTAAACTGCTTTGGGCATTAATAAACTATATCGCTGTTAGTTCCTCAATTCCGACACTATACTCCGACTGTTTGTATCACGGATGGTAACTCATCATCTCAAGTTCACCTTTTGGTACTGGGATATGCGATTTGACGCGACGTGACGGGAAGGACGTTGTGAATACACCCTGACGTGACGGTGGTGTGACGTGACGTGACGGCCAGTGTGAATTGGCCTTAATTGTAACAACTATAAAATTTTTAAAATATTATGAATGATATGTCATTATGATAACAATCAATGTAATAGCCACTGACTACATCTATACACTGTAAATTGTACCACGGCTGAATAAATAAATCAAGTCCACTGTTCTGAATGGCTAAATTGCAATAGGCACTAGTTTTTTCCCCCTGGCATTTGGGGAATTTCCATTATAGGAAGTAATTCTAATGTCTTGGACTAGGTAATTTTCCGGCCTTCTACTGGATAATTAAATACTCATCTATGCCTTCGATGTTTTGGTTTGCCGTCTGATATACTCTCACAAATCAGAGATACTATTTCTCCTGGACGGCAGACTATCACGAAACCATGCTTTGAAGCAATGGTGAATATAGTGGATGCGCAATAGATGCAAAAATATCATGGCAGCTGGCTATACGGATTTGAGGCAAAAGTTGCAGCTGAAACAGAAAAGTTTGAAATCTCAGCAAAAAGAAAAGAAGTCAGTTTTGTCATTTCACTTACCTCTTTAAGATATTCTTGAATGTAACTGTAACGATGTAGTTGATTTGTTGTTATACTGAATACTTCCAGCAGTCGGCTTAATTTAGTTTTGCGAGTTGCTGTAACTAACGCATTACACTGTTCGTGACTGTATGTAATATAGCGTGTTCTGTCGTAGAAGCAACAGATTCGGTGACATATTTTGCGCTTAAACTATGTACAGTAGTGCAAAATAATATTCCTTAATAGTTGTTTAAAAATGGTTGACATTTACGGTTGGAAAGAAGTATTGATGAAGTTGTGGGCCATAAATTCAGTCGAGTACATTACATCGAAGGGAACAGCGTTTACGAGACTTGTCAGGCTTTAAAAAAAACTCGCTTGTTATTGCGGGCAAGTTTAAGTAAAAGTGAATTTTTCTTTTATATGAAATCTGTTTCCCCAACAATCGACTGCTGTAACCAGTAGTAATAATGCCAAAAATGTAGTTGTTACTATGTCAATGAGAAATGTTTTCGCATAAATTTGTTTTAAACTGCAATGTTAAATTATGTGGGACTCTGAAAGGAGACACGGACAAATATTTGTGTTTTTATGGATTTTCAACGGCTTGCAAGAGTGGTGATACCACTTGTTTCTTTTTGCAGATATATTAGCCCATCATATCATTACTCACCATACAATGTGGATGAAAATTTAGTGCTCTTGAAGCAAATTCATACAGGGATTCAGCAGAGAAGATTGTTTGATAATGATCAGTGCACTGCCATTGAAAATAAAATTGATGAAGTGGTCGAATTGGCAGACAAAGGAAAGTACAAACCCTGTACTGTTGACAGGGCACCATTACGGAACAAGTGAGTATGAAGTGTGCAATACATCTTGTTGTGAATATACCTTTAATTCACTTTAATAAGTTTCGCTGAGTGCAGTTTGGTAGTTACATTTATTGTAAAATTCCTCATGCAGTACCTGCCATCTAATTTTCCATTTCGTGTAACTGGGGATAGAGGAATGACTGTTTTATTCAAATTTTAAAAGTGTTCTAGTTGGAATATGGAAAAGATTGTATCTGCTTTCCTGGTTTGAAGATCATTAATACTGCCTTTCTTTCATTGTCCGGTGTTTTGTGAAAACTTCCTGAAAGGACAATTTGTGGATTGTCAGTATCCGTCAATATATTGGAGCTTACCTATAACCATATGTACAGTTGATTGTCACAAATTCTTTCATTTTTAGTTCTTAGTTACTTGTGTAACAATTTAGTTTACAGTTAGAAATCATTATGCACTTAAGCCGATAAATCAATACAATCAGACTTAGCTAATAGATGCCTTCGTGTTCAGTGTGTTTATATACTGATGAATGAAACTGTATTATTAGTTACATATACTGTGAAGTGGGTGTCACCTCATTGTGATCTTAATCACAGGGAACAGTTAACAAGAGAACAATATGGCTACAGTAATGTTGGCATCCTGGTGTAATGTTGAAAGCTGAGGTTGGTTGTAACTGGAAACAGTCGACTGTTATTCCAAAGTAGAAACAGCTATTTACATCCTTTTAAAATGAATAGTTAATATGTAATGTTTTTGGACAGTTTAGGTTAGCACAAAGGTACAGTCTTAGGAAGACTAGGCTGGATATTTGCTCATCTTTTCTCTATTTCAACATAGTCGTGGAAACAAAAGATCGTGAAAGGCAGAAGATGAGAAGCAGCTAGATATAGGCAAAGTGATAGGAAAAAAAATAATCAAAATGATGTGAGCAGTTAAGAAATGGGAAAAGAAATAAAGTTTGGAGGAGCAAGTCAAGATAGATGAGGAACAAACTAAGTTGTAAATAAATTACCGTCAGCTCGACAGAAGTGTGGGCTGTGTAGATACCCATATTGTGGTAGCATTTGGGAGTGAAAATTCAAATTATCTGAATGGTAAAATGAAGTTATCTGTTTCTACTATTACATTCAATAGCATATTAATTTTCTTTTAAGTCCTTTAGGTGACAAAGATTTGTTTTTCAGCATAACAATGAAATACAGGCCAGTAATCCTCTTTGGGAATAACAGTGAGTAAACCTGTGCTAAGTGTATTGTGTGTCTACCATCAGGAATGGGGTGATAAATATTCGTACCAAAGAATCAGAAGAAAATCAGTTACACATCATAATTTTAAGCGTATATCGAAAGTATAGGCAAATGGGAAATGGAGGTGGTGTATTGGTTGCAGTAGACAAAAGTTTCATCCACAGAGATAGAAATGGAAGCTGAATGTGAGATTGTTTGGGCAAGACTCAGTATCAGGTATGGGCATAAAATGATTGGATCCCTCCATTGCCCACTGGACTCATCTCCTGATGTAACAGGAAACTTTGGAGAAAACCTCAGTTCACTTGTACACAAGTTCCCCAGTTGTACTGTAATCGTTAATGGAGACTTTAATCATCCAACAATAAATTGGGAAAATTACCGTTTTGTTAGTGGTGGGCGTGATGATGAGTAATCCTGTGAAACATTACTGAATGCCTTCTCTGAAAAGTGTTCAGAACCCCACTTATGATGGAAATGTATTGGATCTAATGGTGAAAAATAGACCTGACCTCTTTGAGGATTTCCACAGGGCAGGAGCATGTAGAAGAATTGTGGCTCAGGTGTAAAAGAATAGTTGACCATGCAATGGATAGATATGTACCCAGTAGAATAGTTCATAATGGGAGGGAACCCCCATAGTATATAGGCACTGTAAAGAAACTTCTAAACAAACAGAGATCACTATGTAATAGATATGAAACAAAGTGTAGTGCTGTAGATAGAGATATGCTGAATGAAACATGTTTGTCTGTCAAAGAGAGCAATGCATGATGCCATCAATGAATACCATAGTAGAATATTGCCAATTGACACATCACAATATCCAAAGAAATTCTGGACGTATGTAAAGGTTGTTAGTGGCACCAAAGTTAGCATCCAGTCCCTAACGAATGAGACAGAAACTGAAAATTGAGGGTAGCAAAGCAAAAGCTGAAATGCTGAACTCCATTGTTCCTTTACAAAGAAGAATTGCCACAATTGAATCCCCAAACCACTGAAAAGTTGACTGAAATAAGTATTAGTGCCAGGGTGTTGAGAAACAGCTGAAATTGTTAAAATTGAACAAAGCTCCAGGCTCCGGTGGAATCCCTTTCAGATTCTATACCAAATTTATGGCTGAGTTGGCCCTTCTTACTATAATCTATTGTAGATCCCTTGAACAAAAAACTGTGCCCAGTTCTTGGAAAAAAGCACAGGCCACCCCTGTCTACAAGAAGGGCAGTAGAAGTGATCCACGAAACTACTGTCCAATACCCTTGACATCAATTTGTTGTAGAATCTTAGAACATATTCTGAGCTCAAACATAATGACGTATCTTGGACAGAATGACATACTGAAAGCTATGGCTCAAGGCAGCCAATTAGATGCAGTGTTTCTTGATTTTTGAAAAGCATTTGACTGAGTACCGCACCTATGTTTATTCTCGAAAGTGCAGTCTTATGGGATACGAAGTGATATTTGTGACTGGATTGAGGACCTTTGATAGGGAGGACACAGCATGTTATCTTGGATGGAGAGTCATCGTCAGATGTAGAAGTAACTTTGTGTTTGTCCGACGGAAGTGTGTTGAGATCTTTGCTGTTCATGCTGTATATTGATGACCTTGCAGACAATATTAATAGTAAAATCAGGCTTTTTGCAGATAGTGCAGTTATCTGTAATGGACTACTGAGAGAGACTGCATAAGTATTCAGTCAGATCTTTGTGATTTCAACATGGTGTAGAGATTGGCAACTTGCTCTAAATGTTTAGAAAAGTGAAATTGTGCACTTCACAAAACCAAAAAGCATAGTATCCTATGACTATTATATCAATGAGTCACTGTGCATTTGGCCAACTCATACAAATACCTGGGTATAATATTTTAATATTTCGTACAGATATGAAATGGAATGATCACATAGTTTGTCATGGGTAAAGCAGGTGGTAGATGTTGGTTTATTGGTAGAATACGGTAGAAGTGCAATCATTCTGCAAAAGAGATTGCTTACAACTCACTTGTGCGTATCATCCTAGAATATTGCTCACTTGTGTGGGACCCGTACCAGACAGAACTAACAGGGGATGTTGAACATAGACAGAGAAGGGCAGTATGAATGGTCACAGGTTTGCTCAGTGTGTGGAAGAGTGTTGTAGAGATACTGAAGGAACTGCACTGGCAGACTCTTCAAGACAGAAATAAAGTATCCCGAGAAAGTCTATTCACAAAGTTTCAAGAACCGGCTTTATATGATTACTCTAGGGATATATTGCATCCCCCTATGTATCGCTCACACAGGGGTCGTGAGGATAAGATTAGAAAAATTTCTGCATGCACAGAGGTATTCAGTCAGTCCTTCTTCCCACACTCCATCTGTTAGTTGAACTGGAAGAAACCATATATTTACCAGTGTCACTTATAGGGTTAATTACTGATACAAGCCCCCAGCTCAGTGTATTTTGTGTGCACTTCTGTTTTGCGTAAAATGTCAGCAGGATACTATCTTGTATTCTAGAACCTGAAGATGCTGAACACTGTCAGCCCCTCTTCACCATGAGCTCTGTGAATTCTGTTCTCGCAGTGTCTCAAGAGTAGTGATTTTTGTGCAGTTGCCTACATAACATTGTTGGTATAGGGTGAGGCAGAAAGGACGGACGTTTTTAGAACAGCTAGTATTCAGGTCAGGCCGTCGGAGTGGGGGGGGGGGGGGGGGCGATATGGTAACGTAATCGGTAGCTCCTGCCATTTTGTTTAGTCAAGGCTGTGGACTCTGCAACATCATGTGTTTATCTACGATAGTTTTGTGCGCAATAGTGAGTCTGTTGTTGCAGTGCGGCGTGAGTTTCGCGATTTCAATCTCGCTAGACATGATAGTATTCCCACTCGTAACACCATTTTATGTTGGGTAGAATCATTTCAAACATGAGGAACAGTTATGAACAAAAACCTCCAGGAGCACTTTGCGCAGTTCAGACACAAGAAAATGTGGAAAGAGTTCGGCAAGCCATACTCTGTAGTCCTGGCCGATCTGCTAGAAGACACTTGGCTGAGCTGCGCCTCAGTAATCGCTTGGTAAGGCATATTTTGCATACTAACCTAAAATTTCATTCCTACAAAATGGCCATTGTGCAGAAATTAAACCCAATGGATTATGAACAGCGGGTAAATTTTGCCTGAGAAATGGAGGCCATATTTGAGCAAAATGACATTATTTTGCTTATCAGATATGAAGCTCATTGCCATTTGAATGGAATGGTAAATCAGCAGAACTGTCGTTATTGGGCCAGTGAAAACCCAAAAGTGCTGCTTGAGAAACCATTACATAGTACCAAGGTGACTGTTTGGTGTGCTGTGACAGGTACAGATGTTATTGGTCCATACTTTTTCCAAGACAAGAACGGAACACTGTAACCGTAACCTCTGAACGATATAGAGAGGTGATCACTGAATTCTTCGTACCTGAATTAAGAACAACATGTATTTCCTATCCAGTGAGTGTGGTTTCAGCAGGATGGAGCGCCAGATCACATGGGAAGATTGACTATGGAAGCAATTAAGACTATTTTTCGTGGTAGAGTTATTTCCCGGTTCGGGGACATTCATTGGCCTCCTCATTCCCCTGACCTATCCATGTGTGACTACTTTTTGTGGGATTACTTCAGATCACGTTTGTAAGTGCATAAACCACGTACACTTGAAGAATTGAAGGAAGCTGTTCGTGTTGAAATCGTCCAAATAGACAGAGGCATGTTGCAGAGAGTTGAAACCAACTTCAGAGAGCGCCTTGAGAAGTGCATTGCTGAAACTGGCTGTCACCTGGGAGACATTGTTTTCAACCATTAATTTTGTTAAATGGCAACATTGAGTGTTATTCTGTAATTAAAAATTGTTTTGAAGCACTCCTAATGATGTATTGTTCATCTGAAAACCGTTCATCTTTTATGCCTCACCCTGTACAAACACATAAGGGAAAAAAGGATAGCCCATGTGATGCATGTATCATCTCAGTTTTAGTAGGTTAGAAAAAATATTTTGGATTCTTCCCATACCAGCAGCTCTTGGGTATGCAGTGGCTCATCTCACTTCTCTCGTGGTGTTATCTGCTGGTAAGAACATCCAGCCAATAGAGGGGAGCTCATCTTGGTGGTACTTCCATGAAATTAAATAATACACATATTAAAAAAAAAAAAGTTTTGTGTCACCTCGGTTTTGAGAGTTCCAGAACCTGTACAGAAAATTGGAATAGAGATCAACATAAGCATGATTTCCGCCCCTTTTTATTGCTCATGAAAACCACATATTGCATGGCGTACCACCATACAGCGAGACCTTCAGAGGTGGTGGTCCAGATTGCTGTACACACTGGTACCTCTTAATACCCAGTAGCATGTCCTCTTGCATTGATGCATGCCTGTATTCATCGTGGCATACTACCCCAAGTTCATCAAGGCACTGCTGGTCCAGACTGTCCCACTCCCAACGGCGATTCGTTGTATATCCTTCAGAGTGGTTGGAGGACCACGTCGTCCATAAACAGCTCTTTTCAATCTATCCCAGCCATGTTCAATAGGGTTCATGTCTGGAGAACACGCTGGCCACTCTAGTCGAGCGAAGTCGTTACCCTGGAGGAAGTCATTCACAATACGTGCACGATGGGGGTGCGAAATGTCGTCCATGAAGACGAATGCTTCTCCAATATGCTGCCGATATGGTTGCACTATCTGTCGGAGGATGGCATTCACGTATCATACAACCATTACAATGCCTTCCATGACCACCAGTGGCGTACGTCGGCCCCACATAATGCCACCCCAAAACAACAGGGAACCTCCACCTTGCTGCACCTGCTGGACAGTGTGTCAAGGCATTCAGCCTGACCAGGTTGCCTCCAAACACATCTCCGACGGTTGGTTGAAGAGAAAGTGATGCTAATCCTGAGCAGTTCATTGGCATGTTGTTTGGCCCATCTGTACCGTGCTGCATGGTGTCTTGGTTGCAAAGATGGACCTTGCCGTGGATGTCGGGAGTGAAGTGGCGCATCATACAGCCTATTGTGCACAGTTTGAGTCATAACATGATATCCTGTGGCTGCACGAAAAGCATTATTCGACATGGTGGCATTGCTGTCAGGGTTCCTCCGAGCCATAATCGGTAGGTAGCAGTCATCCTCTGCAGTGGTAGCCCTTGGGTGGCCTGAGTGAGGCATGTCGTCAACAGTTGCTGTCTCTCTTGTAACTCCTCTATGTCCGAACAACATTGCTTCGGTTCACTCAGAGGTGCCTGAACACTTCCCTTGTTGAGAGCCCTTCCTGGCACAAAGTAACAATGCGGACGCGAACGAAACGCGGTATCGACCGTCTAGGCGTGGTTGAAGTATAGACAACACTATCCGTGTACCTCCTTCCTGTTGGAATGACTAGAACTGATCGGCTGTCGGATCCCTTCTGTGTAATAGGCGCTGCTCATGCTTCGTTATTTACATCTTTGGTCGGGTTTAGTGACATCTCTGAACAGTCAAAGGGACTGTGTCTGTGATATCCACAGCCAACGTCTACCTTCAGGAGTTCTGGCAACTGGGGTGATGCAAAACATTTTTTTGAAGTGTGTATAATATTAATGTTAGTAAAAGCACAAAAGGTTTCCAATTTAGAGTTGTTGCCGTGGAAACAGTGCGTAAGAAGCAAGTGCCAAGTGTCTAGAACCAGCCTATTTCAAACAATCATTTTACTGGTTGAGATGGATACACCACACATATTTTTTTCTAAATTACAGGTAAGGGGGCTGTAACCCACAACAGATTGAAATACATCACACTCAAAATTTTGTTAAGGGCATTGTCTGTCGTAAAATAGTGAAAATTGAACCCAGAGAATTGCAGGAAAGGCAAGTGAATGTGGTTTTCACAGAGATCACAAAAATTGAAGAAGTTAACTTGTTCGTTAAAGAAAATTGAAATTTTTTTCCAATTCCGCCTGGAAGGCGGCAAGTGGGTCTTCTGCTGTAAATTGAAGGATAGGCCGAATGTAGGAAGCTAGGAGGAGCAGGTGAGGTGGAACACATGGTACTGCAATTAAGTGGTTTTAGTATATATCAACACGATACTTGAGTACATCAATTGTACTTAACTTTGGCTGAGATTAGCACGTAGGTGCGGAGCCGCACAGACATCAACGCTGTCAGCTACTAGTAGTTGGACAAGCCATCACTGAAGTAACAAAGTCCATAATGGCTAGCTCCCTATGAAGTAGAAACTGAGTTGCTTGGTCGTCAGCTCGGAATCAAATGGGCTGAATCCAGAGTGGCGCTTGTAGAGATGCACAGCGCCGGCTAGAGGGCACTGTAGTCGGTTTCGTAGTGCCAACCTACGAACTTGCACCTATGCCGTAGCATCGTAGCTATCGATACCACGTCCCTCCCCTCTGAAACAACGCACCGTCGTTGAGTAGGGCTTCCGATGGCAGTTGGAGGGACCAGGGGTGGCGTAACTGAGGGGGCGGTTAGAGGAACTACCGGGGCGCACTGACCACTCGTGTCCCCTAATTGCTTGCGAGGGGGCGAGGAAAATGCCCCGTGGAAAACCTGCCCAGGCTGCGCACCGCCCCTGGGTATGCTTGGATGAGGAGGCGGAGCAGCGATCTCCGTGGGTGGCAGCGTGACGGCAGCCTCCGCGTCCATCGGTTCCGGCACCGCAGAGGAACAAGACTGCAGCTGGAGGTGGGGCCATGGGGCTGGCAAGAGGTGCCCGTCCATTGCAGGTGACCAGACCTGCAGTGGCAACGATGGCAGGCGTGCCCATGATTGAGCCTCCGTCGGTGGAGTCATGGGCTGAGGCTGCAGATGCCGCGAAGCCTCCAATTCTGCCAGAAAACAACCAGTGGCAGAAAACCAAGAATGGCACAAACTGATCTGGTTCTGGTGTCGCTTGACAGTGCTGGAGGGACCAGAAGTGACAAATAAGGCGCGCCCAAGCTGGCGAAGAATGCGCCCCTGCTCCCAGCGCTGCCTGCCAGAGAAAACTCGATAGAACACCAAATCTGCAGCGCCAAGCCAGAACGAGGCGAAGCAGCAGGAGTGCATGGCGGCGGGTGCAAAAGCTGCAGGAGTGACCGATGGGCACGGCCATGTAGCAATTCCGCTGGGGAATGGATGCCGCACGTCTGGGAACAATGTGAAGCAAGGAAAGGCCAAAGCACATGCTCACGAGAGTGCAAGGGGCGCAACTTGCTCATCTGTGACTTCAATGTATGCACAAAACATTCAGCCTCACCGTTCGACTGGGGGTGGTACGGGGCTGAGGTCAGATGGCGAATGCCATTTGCAGCACAGATCGCTTCAAACTCGGAGGACAGAAATTGGGGGCCATTGTTGGAGACAATAACTTAAGGTCCTTAATACAGAAAATAGGCGTCAAAGCCCGAATAGTACTCGCAGATATAGTAGAAGACATAGGCACAACAAAAGGAAAGTTGCTGTACGCATCAATAACTATCAGCCAGTGGGTGTCCCAGAAAGGACCCGCAAAATCAATATGAATGTGCTGCCAAGGCGCAGTGGGAGTTGGCCACGGAAATAAGTGTTGGCGGGGAGCAGATTGATGCTCCGCACGAGAGTGACAATTAGCAAGCAAATTCTCAATTTGTGTATCAATGCCGACCCAAGTGCAGTGACGACGCGCTAAATGCTTCGTCCGCACAATACCCCCGCTAAATGCTTCGTCCGCACAATACCCCAATGACCAGCGTGCAGCAATCGGAGGATTTCAGACTCCAACGAACAAGGTACAACCACACAAGACTGATCATTGTGAGTTCATAACAAGATAACACCGTGGTGTACAGACAAGTTGTGACGTTGCGCAAAGTAACGTCGAATGAGTGGATCACGAATCTGCATAGCAGATGGAAGCCATTGAGTACGAAGATACTGCAAAAGAATCTGCAAAGAAGTATTGGCGGCTGTCGTGGAAGCAATGCGACGAAAGTCCACCGGAAAACCATCAGCTGATTTCCTTATTTTGCGAATCAATAAACATGCAGGACAGTTCAGAAGAATCAAACACCTCGTCAGGACCGATAGGCAGACGAGACAAAGCATCAGCATTGCCATGCTGGGCCGTAGGCTGAAACAAGATTTTGTAATTGTAGTAAGACAAAAACAAAGACCAACATTGCAACTTTTGTGCATTATGGGCTGGAACTGGCTCTAATGGGTGGAACGATGACGTCAAAGGCTTATGGTCAGTGACCGAATAGAACTTTTGACCGTACAAAAAAATCATGAAACTTCGTCACTCCATATACAATAGCTAAAGCTTCTTTCTTGATTTGAGAATAGTTTTGCTGGGCAGAATTGAGCAACTTAGACCCAAAAGCAATCGGGCGATCGACAGAATTAATGCAGTGCGAGAGAACCGCTCCAATGTCGTGAGAAGATGCATCGACAGCCAAAACAATTGGTTTGGAGGGATCGAAAGGAATCCAACAGTGATCACTCAACAAAGCAGACTTGAGCTTGTGGAAAGCAGCGTCAAACTCCAAAGACCACACACAAGGAACGTTTTTGTGCCGAATGCAATGCAAAAGTGCTGCAATCTGCGCTGCATTTGGTATAAACCAACTATAATATGTAATTTTGCCCAATGCAGACTGAAATTCTTTAAAGTGCGTGGGTGCTGGCATGTCTCTAATCACACTGAGATGTGACGGCGAGGGGTGGATACCCTGACCGTTAATCATATGTCCTAAATACTGAATCTCAGTTTGAAAATATTTGCAGTTGTCTCTGTTACACTTTAGTCCTGCCTGCAAAAGTACAGTAAATAAAGCAAGCAAATTCTCCAAATGTTTTGCCAGGGGTGCGACCTGATACAACTATATCGTCCAGATAATTGGAACAACCAGGGACAGTGGCACACAACTGCTGCAAATAAGACTGAAAAATAGCAGGAGCTGAAGCACAACCGAATGGAAGGCAGTGAAACTTAAATAATCCAAGGTGGGTGTTGATCACAAAATAGCGCTGCGACTGTTCGTCGAGTGGAATCTGGAAGTATGCGTCCCGCAAGTCAATCATGGAAAAGAATTTTCCCGCACCAAGCTTATCAAAAATGTCTTCAGGACGCGGTAAGGGAAACATTGCTATTACTGTCTAGGGAATTACTGTAGACTTAGTCAGCACAAATACGGAGACGACTGTTTGGTTTCTTCACACACACACTATAGGGGAAACCCAATGCGAAGCAGAAACAGGTTCAGTGACACCACTGTCTTGCAAATGCACAAGTTCAGCAGCTACGACATCACCCAGTGCGTGTGGTACCGGGCTTGCGCGACGGAAAACAGCCATGGCATTGTCTTTAACTACAACATGCGCTGCAAAGTCTGTGGATCAACCAAGGCCATCACAAAAGAGTTCAGCAAAATCATCGTATAGTGCGGCAACACAGCCTGCATGGTCACTAGCATTGCCTGAATTGTGAGGCCAAAAAGTTCAAATGCCTCCATGCCAAACATGTTTGTAGCATCACTAGAGCGGAGCACATGGAAAGACACTATATGTATCGTTGCAACATACGTGGCTTGCAAACTATACATGCCGAGCACTGAGATTTCCTGTCCAGTAAATGCAGCCAACGTGGAATGTGGACGACGAAGCGGGGGCGAACCAAGCAAGTCATACGTTGATTTGTTCAGTAAAGAAAACTGATGCACCAGTGTCCAGCTGCATGCGAACAGAACGTCCACAAATGTTCAAAGTCACAAAAAGTTTTCTCTCATATTGCTGAATGCGAGAGGAAGTGTCTGGGAAAACTCGAGTCACACAATGAGCTGCAGAAGCACGTGAAGCAGAAGGCTTTGAATAAATGGCATTAACGTCCATAGGCTGATGTGAATTATGAGCATGGCGGTTTCCATTGCAGTGACACCCACGTGAGTCATTTGAACGGGAGACAAGTTGGGAATTAGAGATTCTCTTACTACACAAAGCTTGCACATGTTCTTTCTTATTACAAAAATAACACTGTGCTTGACGGGATGGGCAACTGTCCCGCAATTGGGCACAAAAGCAGTGCGGACAGTATTTCAGTTTCTGAGTAGGTGCCTGATGGGAAACTTGTTTAGTTGCACGCGAGCGGTGTGGCTTGCCGTGCTGGGGCTGGGCAGGAGGGCACGTGTTGTGCCGTGCTAACAGTACACACACCCGGGGCCACGTTGAACGTGGAATTAGTCATGTCTAATATATCTTTTCTGTCTAGCAAGTCCACTACTTCCTGCAAAGATGGGTTTTTAAATCTGATGATTTGTTCACGGATGCAGTGATCCGCCACATTCAGTGCAATAGCGTCTCTAATGATTATATCCGCATATGAGCGTCCACACGGGCAATTAAAGTCACAATCAGAAGTTAGACCCTGAAGGTCCGCTAACCAAGATTTATTGGACTGATTATGGCCACGCCGGAGACAAAAGAATTTGTAGTGTGCAGCTACCACATTTACACTGTCACAGAAGTGGGAGTTCAAAGCATCAAGCACTTAATCATAAGTTTTAGTTTTTGGGCAGGTGGTGGGAAACAGTTTTACAAGCACATGGTATAACACAACACCCATGTTGGCAATGAGAAAGGCAAGCCGCTCTGTACCTGGTATGTTGTATGCTGCGAAGTGTGCCTCTAGCTGGGCAATGTATTCTGGCCAGCATTCAATGTCAAGATTGAAGGCGCAAAATGGCGGCGCTGGAGGTGTCGGCAGTGGTACTGGTGGCGGCGGCGAAGGTGCCGAAGTAACTGCGGTTTGTACTGTGACTAGTCAATTTATAGCAGCAAGCAGCTGCGTCATTTGCTGAGCCTGAAAATGTACAAGATTGGACAGCGAACCCTGTTCCTGTGGCGAAGCCATGGTTTACACAAATGAAAGCCTTAGAGCAAATAGGGGAAGCATTCATACGCAGACGCACACAGGCAAAGGGACAAAACTAAAGCAGCACTTTTTGTATCCCACCTGGAAGGCAGCGGGTGGATCTGCTCCTGTAAACTGAAAGGTAGACCAAATGTAGGAAGCTAGGAGGAGCAGGTGATGTAGAACCCGTGGTACTGCAATTAAAAGTGGTTTTAGTATATCTCAACACGATACTTTAGTACATCAATTGTACTTACTTTGGATGAGATGAGCATGTAGGTGTGAAGTCGCACAGGCATCAACGCTAACAGCTACTAGTAGTTGGACAAACTATCATTGAAATAACTGAAGCAACAAAGTCTGTAATGGCTAGCCCCGTATAAAGTAGAAACTAAGTTGCTTGGTCTTTGGCTCTGAATCAGATGGGCTGAATCCAGAGTGGCGCTCATAGAGCTGCACAGCGGGCCTAGAAGGCGCTGTCGTCGGTTTCGTAGTGCCAACCTACGAACTTGCACCTATGCCATGGCATCGTAACTATCGATACCACAGCGTTGCACAGTCGTATTGCAGCAAGGCAGATCTACTGTAATTGGGTTTGTGTGTCAAACGTTGAGTTTTTGTAAGTGTCAAAATTTTGGATATTCAACTATTGCTTAAAGAGCTCAAATTTCCTGTTGCATAGAGAGTGTGTGTGTGTGTGTGTGTGTGTGTGTGTGTGTGTGTGTGAGAGAGAGAGAGAGAGAGAGAGAGAGAGAGAGAGAGAGAGAGAGAATGAATATGCTTGTACACATTCAAATAAAATTATAAACTACCTAGGTGGTCATCCAGTACGGAACAGAAATTGCCTTCTCTGTTGAGAAGAATGTGTTCTGAAGCTTAGTATCAACAGGAAAATAAATTTTACTGAAGTAAAATAGCATGCAAGACAATGTAGATTCTAGCATATACTGAAATCCCTTACGTTCGCTGACATAGGGATTTTGAGGATTAGATTAGAATAATTACTACATGTAGTATGCATTCAGTCACTCATTCTTTCTGCGCTCGTTTAAGGAACAGGAAGAAAACCCTAATAACTGGTACAATATGGGACGTACCATTTGCACTCACCTCACAATGGTTTGCAGATTATGAATTCAGATTTGAATGTAGATCCTCTTCTCATAGTAATCCTCTAGTAAGGAAAAGAAATTTAGCAAAAAGTAGTTCCAATAAAACCACTTGATTTAAGAAACCCTCATAGACCTAATCAAGTGACTCCCCTAGTCATTCCTTTGTATTTGAGACTTAAAAGCACCTCATGTAGTTTGGCAATCGAATCCCACCTTCATTAAGGGTAGAGTTCCAGATAACTTCATTTCATAACAAATCATTCCCCTCTACAGGGTTATAGAGTAGTGTTCAGCTACTGACTCAAAGTTCTGTTAACCCCTGTGTTACAACTGTTGCTTAATGGGAAGTAAATACTGATCTTTCCTCAAGTTACTGCATACCAGTTTTGATGTGCTTCCCAAAAAAGAACAAAGCAAGCTGCTTAGAGTGAATTGGACACAGTAGGCTACTGTCATCATCGTGGGTTTCTTTATGCTTCCAGTGTTGCGTAGCTGTATTAAATGTTGATTGACCATATCACTGATATTTCCGTATTAGAGCCCTCAATGCAATTTAGAATGCAAACTTTCCCATAGTGAAAAAAATAAATGTCACTCTTCAGTTGAAGACAGTTTAAAGTTTGGTGATACTGCAAAGATTAAAGTCCATGCAATAGGGACAGAACCATACAGCTTTTTAGGTAACAAGGGAAAAACCCTGACAAATATTAGGAGAATTGGAAAAGTACATAGTGAGAGTTCCTCAATGCTATCAGTTGAGTCACAAGAGAATTTGTTAAAGACAGGTAAACACCTAAGGTTATTTCAATTTCATTACCTGCCATTACAGATAGAATCTAGTTACTACACACACCAAAAAAATGTTTTGCATTACTCCAGTTCCCAGAACTCCTGAAGATAGATGTTGACTGTGGATGTTCTATCACAGAGACAGTCCCTTTGACTGTTCAGAGATGTCACTAAACCTGACCAAAGATGTAAACAACCATGCATGAGGAGAGCCTACTAGACGGATGCGGTTCGACAGCCGATCAGTTCCAGTCATTCCACCAGGAAGGAGGTACACGGCCAGTGAAAAAACATTGGTTAGTTCCCATTACAGACGAAATTATGTTCAAAGTGGAATTTAACGTGCCCAATCGACAGAGCGATCCTTAATTAGTGAAGTGTGATGTTCGTTTTATCAGTGTGTATTAACAGGGGCAGTACAACACAAAGAATTACCAGTACTCCAGCAGTGACAGCACAGTCCTGAGCTGTGCTGGCTCTACCACCATGATCAGCACTACTCAGCTGCTGCTGGAGTTCTGATAATTCCTTATATTTTACTGTTACGGTTGACGTTGCAACAAAACGAATACTGCGCAATGGTAATGTGGGACCGTTCTATTGAATGAAACACACAATTCTGATTTAAAAATCATTTTGTTTGTATTGGGAAACACTGTCACTCTCCATTGATGCTGGACGCTGTGAAACGTGACCAGTGGAATTTGTTTGAGATGACTTCAGCTACATGTTGTAAAATCGAATTTGCAAATATCTGCCAAAACCCCAGAGAAAATGCACCCATAGGAGAGATATCCATTGTATGTAAATAAGTGTATCCCTCGCATCTAACTCAACAGGAAGTGGCCAAAATGTATAGGTATTAAATACACCCTTGTGTATAAGAGGAATTTTTAATACGCAACTTAAATGTTACTAGCAGTGAACACACAAACGTCAATTACTTTACACAACTGTTAACCATTGTCCGCTGTAAATGCTATTGGGAGTCTCTTACCTTTGTCACCTTTCGTCAGCTCCAGATATTTGCTACTTGCACAGGATTAATTAGATGCAGCTGTAAAATACCTTTTTGTGCGTTTACAATTACTATAATTAGATCAGTTCCTGTTCAAGCTCATTAAAAATAGACATTAGCTTCTCATTGATGAATCAAAGCTATTCCTAGATTGTATTGTATGTTAACAGAGGCTTTCATTCCTTATGTAATGATCTGTCCATTTCTCTCTTTAGAAATTCCTGTATAATCAAAACTCATTAAGGTGGCTTTTACTGTTGTAACTTGCTCCCTAGTTAATCTAACACATCAAAGTTTGCTTTAAAATAAGATGTGCCACCTTCATCTAAAGTACCAGATAATACCTTATTGATTGAAAAAAAAGAAAAAATTCAATAATTCATGTGTGGGATTGTCAGGAATTTTGTAAGTTATAAGTGGGCCATTTCATGCCAAGTGGCCTAATTTCAGGAAAAGTCCCCACAGGACCAACACGGATTTTGTCACATATGTTCCCATTGAAAATGTGTAGAGTTTTACTTTTGCCAATATAATAATTGCAGAAATATAGTCATTTGTTTGTCCTCAAAGCACAGGTGTTTACAGAGCACCTGAGTTTTCGGCAGCTTTGAGACATATCTTGTCCAGCAATATTCTTGAAAGAAAAAAAACTTAACCTTCCTGTACAACTTTTTGCCCTCTGTTAAGTGAAATAATAAAAAGAAATATTCTTTGGGCAACTTTCATATCAGTATTTTGAAACAAATTAGCCAAAAAAGATAGATGCTGGAGAAAAAGTGAAGCTTAGCTTTTTATATCTCCAGAACTAATTACGGGATAAACTTGAAACTTTGCATGTGATAACCTACCAATGCAA
Source organism: Schistocerca piceifrons (assembly GCF_021461385.2). Taxonomy (NCBI): domain Eukaryota; kingdom Metazoa; phylum Arthropoda; class Insecta; order Orthoptera; family Acrididae; genus Schistocerca; species Schistocerca piceifrons. Next base: position 397,385,546 of record NC_060139.1, on the reverse strand, counting down.
AGTCTTAGAAAATAAAATTTCATTCTCCTATTGCTTTCCAGTTGTTTGAAAATTGAGTTCAAAGTTGACAGTTTTTGTAAAAATGCCAAAAATGATTATTGTTAGCCAACTTTTACAATCTTCTATAAATTCTTTTAAACCATTTCCATTAGAAAGACCCTGTTCTAAAGGAAAAAAAAACTAGATTTTATTTTACAATGCAAACATATAAAGCCATAAGAAAATATGATGGTGGAGGCACACTGAATATGCACCCATATTCTACTGGTACTCAAATTAAATTGGACATCTTTTATTATGTTCAATATATGCATTTATTTATGTAAAAGTGGTGGACTGCAAATTTGAAGGTAGTTTAAACAATCTGTGCAGCTGCTGTTATGCAACAATTTTACTACTATGATCTCCAGCACCTTGATAATGCACAGTTAAATTCGGAGTGTGTAAATATGAAAAGGAAAGTTGTTGCTCACTGTATAGCAGAGATGCTGAGTCACAAATAGGCACAACAAAAAGACTGTCATAAATATCGGCCGAGAAGGCCGTTGTGAGAACACACACACACACACACACACACACACACACACACTGATGGTAGTAGCAACTGGGTGGGGGTAAGGTGGAGGCTGGGCCGGGGAGTGGGAGAGATAGTAAAGTAGGGTGGAGGACAGTGAAGTGCTGCTGGGGAGCATGCAGGGACGAGGTGGAAAGAGGTTAGGACAGCTAGGTGCAGTCAGGAGGTTAGAAGGAGGGCAGGGGTGAAGTGGGGGGGGGGGGGGAGGTAGTGGAAAAGGAGAGAAGTAAAAAGGCTGGATGTGTTGGCGAAATGAGGGTTGTGTAGTGCTGGAATGCGAACAGGGAAAGGGCTGGATGGGTGAGGACAGTGACTAACAGTTAAGGCCAGGAGGGTTATGGGAACGTAGGATATATTACAGGGAAGGTCCATGTGGCACAGGCTGTGAAGCAGTCATTGAAATGGAGGATGTTGTGTTGTGCAGCGTGCTCAGCAACGAGGTGGACAATTTTTTTCATGGCCACAGTTTGTCAGTGGCCATTCATGTGGACAGACAGCTTGTTGATTGTCATGCCCACATAGAATACTGCTGAGCGTGTAGATCACATGACTGGTTTCACAGGTAGTGCCTTTGACGGGATAGGTGATGTTAGTGACTGGTTTGGAGTAGGTAGTGGTGAGAGGATGTATGGGACCGGTCTTGCATCTAGGTCTATTACAAGGATATGAGCCATGAGGTAAGGAGGTTGGGAGCAGGGGTTGTGTAGGGATGGATGAGTATATTGTGTAGGTTCGGTGGACAGCAGAATAACACTGTGAGGGGGGTGGGAAGGATAGGGGCTGGGCATTTCTCATTTGAGGGTGTGACAAGAGGTAGTCACAACCCTGGTGGAAAATGTAAGTCAGTTGCTCCAGCCCTAGATGGTATTAAGTTACAGCGGGAATGCTTCTCTGAGGCTGAATGGTGAGATTTTGGAAGGTGGCGGAAGACCGAAAGATACGGCATGGGATATGTACCACATGTCACTGCAGATGCAACAACCACAGACGGCTAGTGTATATGGAAGGGACTTCTTGGTATGGAATAGGTGGCAGCTGTCCAAGTGGAGGTGTTGCTGGTGTTAGTAGGTTTGATATGGGCAGAGGCACTGATGTACTCATCTTTGAGGTGGAGGCCAACATCAAGGAAGGTGGCTTGTTGGGTTAAGTACAACCAGTTGAAGCAGATGGGGGAGAACTGTTGAGGTTCTGGAGGAATGTGGATAGGGTGTCCTCACTCACCCTCGATCCTAATCACAAAGATGTCATCAGTGAACCTGAACCAAGTGAGGGGCTTAGGATTCTGGGTGTTTAGGAAGGATTCCTCTAGATAGCCCATGAATAGCTTGGCGCAGGATGGTGCCATGTGGGTGCCTATAGCTGTACTCTGAATTTTCTGTAGGCAATGGCTTCAAAGGAGAAATAATTATGGGTGAGGATATAGTTGTACATGGTGACTAGGAAGGAGGTTGTTGGTTTGGAATCCGTCGAGCGTTGGGAAAAAGTGTCCAACAGCGGTAAGGCCATGGGCATTAGGGATGTTTGTGTAAAGGGAGGTGGCATCAACAGTGACAAGCAGGGCCCATGTCATAAAGGGACAGGAAATGTGGAGAGTCGGTGGAGGACACACGTGCACGACATTACTAACACTTGCTTCTACCTGTTTGTTTTGCAACATGCTGTACCAACAAGTTTTCCCAACTTATTTAAAAATCTCTGCAGTCTGTGCTGCCTTCTGCACTGCCTCTCTGCTCGCAACGCCTTCCAGCCATGCAATTCTTGGCACCAGCAAAGCCCCTGCAGCCACACAGCTCCAATTACATTATCTGCTTCCTCGTAGTTGGCAGACTCCTCCAGCAAGTCTGTCGGCTGGTGTCACTGCCTCCCTCTCTGCAACACTTGGCTCTCATGTCTGTCTGCCTACTTACCTCCCTTGTAGTCAAACCCTTGCCATTCATGGATCTTCCCACCTATCGAAAGACCTCACACTGCCCGCTCTTTGTCAGCCTGCTTCCCGCATAATCAAATCCATGCTATAACTAATTTCATGAAATCACAACTTCATCAAAAATTTCCCTAACCCAGAAAACTAATTATGGGCAGGGCACTCCTATAAGACCTGCCCAGTGAATTTATTGTGTGCACAACTTCTAATGGATAACACATTTTTTAGGCTCTAGTCATAGATCCTAAAGAGATTTGCACAATAATTTATGTGACAGGAAGGTGTCTGACAAAAACATTCTTACGTTTGGATAGTGTAGCTCAGTGTCGTTTGAACTGTTGGCGAGAGAGCACTTCAAATTCGTGCTGCTAATAAGCAGAGTACACCTTTTGTTTGTTACATATTTTTACAAGCTTCAAACAGGAATGAGTGCAGTAATGGATAGGAACTGTGATTGCTGTGCACAGATGCGAGCTGAGTTGGTGACCCTTCGCTCACAACTCCAGGCTGCGTTGGCTTCCGTCACACAGTTTGAGGCTGTTGCCAAGGAGCATCACTGTGGGGAAGCGGGGGGGGGGGGGGGGGGGGGGGGAGTCGGACGCAGTGATGCAAGGAACATCAAGCACATCCCATGTGTTCCCTGATCAGTCCACTGCTGTGGCTGCCCCGGGAACTGCCTGCACTGAGGTTGACTCCTCACCCGTGGTGGAGTGGGAGATGATTCCAAAGTCTGGCAGGCAGTGAAAAACTTTCGAAGGGCCCCATAGTAGGGCCTCCCTGGTTTGTTTGACGAACAAGTTTTGTGCATTATCTGTGGCTGACGATGTCTATGAGCCGGATGCAGTCGTCCACCCTGTTCCAGCGGAAGCTTCTCGGCCCACGAGGTCTGGGCATTCAGAGGGTGGGATTGCTGGTAGTTGGGAGCTCCAACATTACGCGCGTGATAGGGTCCCTTAGGAACATGGTTGCTGAGGAGGAGGAGGAGGAGAAGGAAGCCAGTGTGCACTCCGTGTGCATACCGTGAGGAGTCATTCCAGATGTGGAAGGGTGCTTCTGGATGCCATGAAGAGTGCAACGTGCAGCCAACTACAGGTGGTGGCTCATGTCAGTACCAATGATGTGTGTTGCTTTGGATCGGAGGAAATTCTCTCTGATTTCAGGCGGCTAGTGGAAATGGTGAAGACTGCCAGTCTTGCGTGTGAGGTTAAGGCAGAGCTCACCATCTGCAGCATCGTCGATAGAACCAACTGTGGTCCTTCGGTGCAGAGCCGAGTGGAGGATCTGAATTGGGTCAGGAGTCCACTACACACAGGAAGCGGTGAAACAGGTAGCGGGGGCTGTGTGGAAGGGACTGGGCAGTTTTTTAGGTTAGAGGGTCTCAGAGAACCACAGAAACGGCGTCTGTCTAAAAGAGGACAGGTAAAACACAGTAAGGTAGTTGCAGAAACGATTGGTATTGTAGTTGTAAATTGTCGTAGTTGTGTTGGGAAAGAACCAGAGCTCCAAGCACTAATAGAAAGCGCTGAAGCTCAAATAGTTATAGGTACAGGAAGTTGCCTAAAGCCGGAAATAAGTTCAGCCGAAATTTTGTCAAACAATCTAACAGTGTTCAGAAAGGATAGATTAAATACAGTTGGTGGTGGAGTATTTATTGCTGTCAGAAGTAGTTTGCCTTGTAGCGAAATTGAAGTAGATAGTTCCTGCGTAGTAGTATGGGTAGAGGTTATACTTGACAGTGAGAATAAACTATTAATTGGATTGTTTTAGCAACCCCCCCCCCCCTCCCCCCCAACTTGGAAGATACAGTTGCTGAAAGTTCAAAGAAAACTTGAGTCTCATTTCAAATATGTAGCCCACTCATACAATTATAGTCGGTGGTGACTTCAATGTACCCTCAATATGCTGGAAAAATTATATGTTTAAAGTTGGTGGCAGGTATAAAAGTCATCTGAAATTGTACTGAATGGTTTCACGGAAAATTATTTTGAACAATTAGTTCATGAGCCCACATGAAGCGTAAATGGTTGAGAAAGCATACTTGACGTCTGTAACAAATAGTCCTGGACGAATAGTAAGTATCATGATGAATACAGGAATTAGTGACCAAAAGGCAGTTGCTGAATGCTGTAACACCCACAACCATCAAAAAGGAATGCAAAGTTCATCTATTTAAAAAAAGCTGATAAAAATGCTCTTAGTGCCTTTTTAAGAGACAGTCTTCACTCCTTCCGATCTGATCATTTAAGCGTAGAAAGTTTGTGGAATGATTTCAAAGAGATAGTGTCGACAGCAGTTCAGAGATATATACCACTTAAATTAATAAGTGATGGTACTGACCCCCATGGTACACAATGTGTTAGATCGCTGTAGCAGAAGCACCGAAAAAAGCATGCCAAATTTAAAATAACGCGAAATCCCCAAGACTGGCAAAGTTTTATGGAAGTTCTAAATACAGCGCGTACTTCAATGCGAGGTGCTTTTAATAATTTCCATAACGAAACTCTGTCTCGAAATTTGGCAGAAAACCCAGAGAGATTCTGGTCATACATAAAGTGCACCAGTGGCAAGATTTCAATCAATACCTTCACTGCGCGATAACAACGGTGAAGTCACTGATGACAGTGCCGCAAAAGCAGAATTATTAAACATGGTTTTCCGAAACGCGTTCATCGAAGAAGATGAAGCAAATATTCCTGAATTCCAATGATGAACAACTGCCAGGATGGCAAACATAGAAGTAGGTATCCTCGGTGTTGCAAAGCAGCTTAAATCACTTAATAAAAGCAAGGTTCCTGGTCCAGATTGTATACCAGTCAGATTCCTCTGAGTATGCTGATACAATAGCTCCATATTTAGCAATTATATACAACCATTCGCTTACAGAAAGATCTGTACCTAAAGACTGGAAAATCGCTCAAGTCACACCAATACCCAAAAAGGGAAGTAGGAGTAATCTTTCGAATTACAGGCCCATATCACTAACGTCAATTTGCAGTAGGGTTTTGGAACATATTCTGTATTCGAACATTATGATGTACGATTTATTGACACACAGTCAGCACGGATTCAGAAAATATCGTTCTTGCGAAACACAACTAGCTCTTTATACTCGTGAAGTAACGAGTGCAATCAACAGCGGATGCCAAATTGATTCCATATTTTTAGATTTCCAGAAGGCTTTCGACACAGTTCCTCACAAGCGTCTTCTAGCCAAACTGCGTGCCTATGGAATATCGCCTCAGTTGTGCGACTGGATTTTTGATTTCCTTTCAGAAAGGTTACAGTTCGTAGTAACAGATGGAAAGTCATAGAGTAAAACAGAAGTAATATCCAGCATTCCACAAGGAAGTGTTATAGGCCATCTGTTGCTCCTGATCTATATTAACAACATAGGAGACAATCTCAGCAGCTGTGTTAGATTGTTTGCAGATGATGCTGTCATTTACCATCTTGTGATGTCATCAGATGACCAATACAAATTGCAAACTGATTTAGATAAGGTATCTGTATGGTGCGAAAAGTGGCAGTTGACCCTGAGTAAAGAAAAATGTGAACTTAGGGAGTACAATTACAAATAACCTAAATTGGAACGATCACATAGATAATGTTGTGGGTAGAGCAAACCAAAGGCTAGGATTCAATGGCAGAACACTTAGAGGTTGCAACAGGTCTACTAAACAGAATGCTTACACCACGCTTGTCTGCCCTATTCTGGAGTATTGCTGTGCGGTGTGGGATCCGCAGCAGGTGGGACTGACGGATGACATCGGAAGAGTACAAAGAAGGGCAGCTCATTTTGTATTATCTCGAAATAGGGGAGATAGTGCCACAGACATGATACGTGAATTGGAGTGGCAATAATTAAAACGACAGGATCTTCTCATGAAATTTCAATCACCAGTTTTCTCCTCTGATTGCGAAAACATTCTGTTGGCACCCACCTACATAGGGAGAAATGATCATCACAATAAAATAAGAGAAATCAGGGCTCGCACAGAAAAATTTAAGTGCTTGTTTCTCCCGCGTGCCGTTTGAGAATGGAACTATAGATAGAGAGCTTGAAGGTGGTTCATTGAACGCTCTGCCAGGCACTTTATTGTGAATAGCATAGTAATCATGTAGATGTAGATTCAAAAGCTCCAATTTATTCATTAATACATGGCCGATCATGACTCATGAAAAGGAAACAGTCAAACAGTTGACTTAGTAGCGACTTGTTGTGTCTTTCAAAAAGGTGTGTATTATTTTGTTTAAAAACACTAGAGTATGGAATGGAATACAGAGACAACATTAAAGCTGATAGGAGTTTTATCATGAATGAGAATGTTTATGGGATCCTACAAACTGTGAAAAAAAAAAAAACTGAAAAGATGAGATGCTTAGAGGGAGATAAGTGAGCTGTTAGAAAGTAATGTAAGTGGTGTGGAAAAAACGTGGGTCATTTTGGCATCCTTTTTTTTGTGTGTGAATGACAAAGAAAAACAAACAAAACTGGAAATGACCATTAATTTTTCTGCAGCTCTCCTAAAAGAAGTGTCTTCTTAGGAAATTTAAGGCTTACACGTAATTCAGTAACAATATGTAGATTTCATTTGGAAAAAATTATCAAATTTCATATACTCCAAGTCAGCTTTAAGGCCAAACAATTTTGTCCCACCACACTGTTCCCTTCTTTTTAAAACAGAGGTCATCCATTGTTATCATTTCTTCCTCTTCTTTTCCTAATGATCGTCTCCTTGCAGTAAAATCAATCCTGCACATGTGATAACTCTAAATCTTCTTCTTTCCTCATGATGTCTGCCGGTAAAATTGCAATTAAAACACTACTTTATAAGAATAACAAAATGAGAACAATGTTGGCAAGTTATCAGAGCCAACTGTGATTCTGCTTGGCCAGATCCCTCAGCCCTAACCCCTATGGTGAGGATGAGTGGCCAAATGCCAATGCAGTGGCGATAAACGTTCAGCTGAATCCATTGACTGCAGTTCATTGGCCTAGTCTGTACATGGCTTAACACAGGTTGTGCATCAGAGCCAAAGTGGGATCAGAATATGCAGCAGTGCCAATGCTGGTTTTGCTGGTTTTTATAAAGGCTTGCATGATGCATCTCCCAAGCAGTTGTGCACTTCGCTCATCTCTGTTCCTTCCAGACGCTTGTCTGCAACCGGTTGACTGGCCCGCAGTATTGTGACTGCAAAAGCAGTCTCTTGTGCATACTAGCATACTTGCATACTCGCAGATTTGAGGTTACTCTTTTACCCACACACAGTACGCAACATTATAACTCTGGCTATTCGCACCTGAGTACCTCACGCGATTCATTCGCGACTCTCTTCAGCAGTCTTTACTCCTATGTACAATTGCTTTTTTCAGCTGATGAATCAAGTGCTACAAAGTTTTGCCTGAGGTTGTAGTAAGTTCACAAATTGTAAACTGCAGTCAGTCATTGGTCAGAGATGTAATCCACATCTGTAGACTGTCAATTCCCAGCTACCCCATCACATGGCGTATGGTGCCAATTCAAGCAATCACATTTATCAGTTTCACGCAATGCAGAGCGACGAAAATTGCAATATTGACACATGTCTTAACTTTAAACATGTAGTAATTACTATTGCAGTTACCTGTGAGTGTCAGCATCATAGTAGTCTTTTATCTGCTAAGTGGTTATTACTGTGGACATTCGTATCTGTGCAGCCCTTTAAGCATAAGTTTGCAGACAAACAGTTGTTAAGTGTACATCATTTAATCAGATTGATGGCTTTGCAACAAAATAAACTGTCCTTTTTCGAAACATAATCATGATTTGAAACAGGCCTGTCTTCGGTATTTGTGGAATTAAATTTATATTGCAGTAATGTTTCATTGTATTTTCTCTGTTGTGCATACAAAGGCACTTTGTAGTTTTATCAGCATACAGCTGTTACAGGATACAGTCCTGGTGTCCTAGAATCTATAGCTTCATTACCAACAGTTTTGCTCTTTTACACATACATATTGCTATGATATTTTGGATTATTTTTGTCTTTGAAACAACACCAATCTGCAACTTCATAAAATTCACTCATTCATTCCAGACTTTATACAATAAATCTCAGTAGAAACTGTGTGTGACTGAAACCGAGTAACTTGCTAGATCCCTGAATACGATAGGTTACACTTTTACTAATGGTTCGTACAAAGCTTCTGTAAACTTCAACATAGTTAGTGTGTGAGCACAATTGATGAAACGTGGCATAAGTTTCCCATAAGCTAGCAGTGGAACATCGGCCAGAGAAGAGGCAACAAAGTGGTCAAATGCTGTACTAACCTATTTTGAGCGTATGTCACTGATGACTGAAGCTATTCGCTAAAAATTATGAAAAGCTGTAGTAGTTGGCTGCAACTACAAAGTTGTTACAGTTCATGTTTCACTGAACAGCAAACTATTTTCACAAATTTATTTATTTATTTTCATTGTTAAACTATTTTCACAGTATAGTTAAAAGTGAAGAATGTAGTTAGAAATCTTTAGATGCCCCCACCACCCCACAAGATAATTAAATGACCTCCAAAATGTTCACGCTTCCTCTTTTTTGGGAGCTCTGTAGTGTAGGAGGTCAGGATGTTTGAGTGGCAAGTTGACTTTCATGTTTTGGGATTGCCATTGTCAAGTGTGAGGCAACAAATGTTGTCCCTAACATCAAAGATGAGCAAATATAATCCCTTTTGAATCTGTATTTTAGTTTTAACACTTAAGGGGAGTACAAAAGTAATGTTGGTAAAAATGTCAATTTTTATGTTTTTATGGAAAATTGTTGTTTGAAGTTTTCTCTTTAATTTGTAGTATGTTTTGTTGATTTTGTACAACAAGTATTTTTAATTTATTTTGAAGTAATTTACAGCACAAGTAATTTCTACAATTTCCACGAACAGTTGTTTGGTTATGACAAGAAATCTCAGGAAGTAGTTGCTCATAGGAGGCAGTGATTTATGTTGATTTATAGCAAACATCCTGCTGCATAGGTTTTCTACATTGGTTGTTGTGACATCATTTCCTGTTTGTGGTATACTGCATGGTATCGTCCCTGTTTTGTAAGGTGCATTACATCTTTCATTGCGAATATTTGGACTTTTTTGTTGCTCATTGAATTGATGTTTCCGTCTCTAATGTGACTCCATCAAAGGGTATATTTAAGAAGAGAAGAAATAAGGGAAGTATATTCTACAGAAAATCTCCTCTTGAAAGTTTACATCCAGAGAATGAGATTGGTCCAAGCAACACTGAACAAAGTTTTTTTGTCATCAAGTATTTCAAGGAAGAAGCTTGTGAACAGTAATGAAATGTACAGTGAAACCACTCCAGGAATATCAGTTTAACATTAGGTTCAAGTGTATTAAAAGCAATGATTAATCAAACTCCATGTTGTAATTTGTGTGGTGGAGAGATAATTATTTCTGAAAATGTCTCCAAGAGAAACATTTTAGTTCTTAGTTTGGAAGTATAAGTGAGAGATTAATAAAGAATCTGGACATCTGAAAAATGTAAGAATAGTAACCTTTCTGAGGTGAATGTCAGATATTTCTAAGGGCTGAGATGCATTGGTTAAGGCCTCAGTGCTAAAAAAAAAACTTTGTTTGCTCTTATCTGTCTATTATGTCTCCCTAATAATGTTTCAAGATACACAGATGCTTTAGGGAAACCAGTAAAAGTAATTATAGAGGAATCAATGAACTGGGCAGCAATCTAAGCAGTTGAAGAAAATGATGCTAATGACGACATTTGCTTAGCATTTGCTGGAGCATCAGTCTAAAACTTCTTGTGCAGCTGCCACAAATATTATTGGGCAGGTGCTTGATGTTGAAGTATTGTCAGAACATCGCCACTAATGTGTAAAAGTGGGTACTAATAACGAAAAGAAAAAAATGTGTGAACACAACTGTCAGAAAACATATGAGAGATCCATTGGAGGGATGAAAGGTGCCTCAGCTGTGAAGATCTTTCAGCACTCTAAAGAACAACATGGGGTTATCTGTGTTAAAATCATTCATTGGTGATGGTGATTCCAGTTAATTCATATCAGTAATTGGCAGCAGGCCCTGTGATGACCTAATACCACAAAAGTTAGAATGTGTGTGTCATCTGCAGAAATGAATGGATTCTTGACTCTGTAAAATATGGAAATTTCTAGCAAAAAGCTTGAAGATCACAAGAGGACATACGACTGACAAAACAATCAATCAGCTAAAAGACTGCTATGGCCAAGAGTACAAACAACCTGGAAGGAATGAGAAAAGCAGTATGGACGACATTTTTCTAAAAGACATAGAGTTGTGATAAGCCACTACACAACTTGGGTTAAATTGTCTGGTGTAAATAATGCAAGACTGAGAATATACCCCTAGAATCACCATCATTGAAGTTGTTTGGTTAGTAATTAAGCCAGTGTGTATAGATCTAGCACACCCAGACCTTCTGAAGATATGTCTCGCAGGAAAAAGTCAAAATGTAAGTGAGCTTTTCAACAATGTTGTATGGACCAGGGTGCCCAAAAACATACTTGTATTCCTGAAAACACTGAAGATTGGCTACAGCGATGCTGTGGTGACCTTCAGTGATGGAAATGCAGGCAGAATAAAAGTTCTAAAACAATTTTAAATTAAATTAGGCCATAATACAGAAAAAATCCTTCAAGAATGGGATAAACAGTTAGTCTAAAAGGCAGAAATTATGGTCAAAAATACAACAGAAGCAGCAAGGTCCCTCAGATTGAGAAAGAGTTCTGGTACATCCTCAAGAAGATAAAGATTACAGAGCTAGAGTTTTAGGCTGTTTCTTCATTCAATAGCCAGTTTTCCTTTATGTTAACTGTCAAGTGGAATTTCTGAAAAACTACTTTTTTCCTCAGAAGTTTCCCATTATCTCAGAAACTCCCTAAACTAAAACTCTGACATTTTTACCTCTTATTAACAGCAGTACTAAGGATATTTGGGCCTACAGTGGTAGAGATAGTACTCGTAGTTTGATCATAAAAATAATTTTTTTAAAAAACTACATTAATTTTTAAGATCTTCATTAAAAAAGTTTTCTCTTTATTCTGAACAAAGTTACATACTTGATGTAGATAAATGAATGTATAAGGTATGAGTCTATATTCTGGTAAAGTTTTGTTATATTACCATGGCTAGTTTATGAAAAAATGGGATATAAATATATTGAATCTAACATTATCAGTATAAGGTATTGACATTCCACTTAAAAGAGCCATCAAAATTTGTTACTGTGTAATTTTTAAATTTATTACTTAAATTTTATAGGTACTTTTTTGGGGAAGGCTACACGTATGGATCTCAGCTCTCAAAACGAGGACCAGGTATGGAACGCTTGTACCCCCAAGGAGAAGTTGATCCCATTCCTGATTGGGTTCATAATATGGTCATTGAACCACTTGTAAAAGCAGGAATTGTACCTGATGGCTTCATCAATTCGGCAGTCATTAATGATTATCAACCTGGAGGCTGCATAGTTTCTCATATTGATCCTATACACATATTTGATAGGTTAGTATTACAATGTATCAGTTACCTCTAGTCAAGAGTTGACTGTTTGTTGGAAGGATTTTGATGCATAATTTCTCATGTTACATTTAAACTAAAATATATCTTTTTGGTGGAATTAAAGTATTTGTTTAATCTGCTGTGTGGATTAAAATATTTGCATTGATATTTTGTGTGTGTGTGTGTGTGTGTGTGTGTGTGTGTGTGTGTGTGTGTGTGTGTGTGTGTGTCTTCTAAGGCAGAATTTGCTGTGTAACTTAAAGCCCTGCATAATTTTTCTAGAAAGTGCACTCATGTAACCGCATAATATACTCAGTGTGCGGTGATTAACCCTCTGTTGGTCACAGCCTTTTTGTAACTTTGTTGTAATGTGTCAAAAAAGCATACAATAGATTCCCCTTGATTCTGTCCATATGTTGATTGGGTGTATTTCACCATCATTGCAAGCATAGTATCTGTGAAAAAGTGAGCCAACACTCAACTGGGGCTTTGGCCAATCTAGCTGCTCCTATGACCCCTGAAAGGTGAACGATAATATTTTCAGATCGTCTGTGGTTACCCTTATTTGGGGGCTTCCAGGTCCATTTGGTCTTTCATCATTTCCAGTTGTGAATTGTGGATCTTCTTCAGTATCACAAGCCTGTTCATCATCGGTATACTCTTGTTTGGTAGTGATATTATTTTATCCCCTTCAACCCAATCTTCTGATGCAATATCATTTTCTTCACCTAAATCTTCTGTTAGCACTGGATCCTCATCACCAACTGTCAAAAGTCGTACTAGCACCTTGATATCTGTCTCATTGCTCAAATCAAATGTCCTCTTCACCACATTATCAAAAAACCTGGAAGAAAGGACAAATGAGGTAAATTAGTTTCACCATAACAAGTTCTGTTGCAAATTACACACACATGAAAACACCCTCGTTTTCCATAAATCTGACAAAATAGTCTCACAAACTGATGAAATATAACCAATAAAGATGAATGCAACAAAAGCAATTCAAAATATGAATGTTGGAAAGTGTGAAGTCTTTGGTCGCAGTGTGCTTTTTTGGCCACTACTCTGGCTCCGTTCCCTGTGACAACATAGATACAACTGCGGTGGGAGGTAAAGAAAACCTCTCTGAGGCAGGAGGGCGCCACCTGCCGCAGGGGAGCCAACCGAAAAATTTTTGCTTCGCTTTTTTGATGGAACTGACAGAGGGTTAAAGATATTAAGGCAGTTGAAAGTAAAAATATGCACAATTACATCCAGATTTTTTTTTACTGTGTGAAGCAGTATTTAAAAAACTGGATGTTACATGTGGTTATGTTATTGGAGATGGGAATAGTTTCATGTAAGTAATGTTCACGTTCTATTATGTAACATATGTTATCTTCTAAACAGAATCAGCAACTTTCATGGCCTGTTGGATTTCATTGGAAGTATAGTAGTGTGTGTCCTGATACTTTGAAAATAGGAATTTCTTGATGACATTAGATAACTTTGTCCTCATATTGCAGAATGCAAGTGTGGAGTGCATTGAACCTAGTAGTGAATATGAAGTTCATGGCAGTTGCCATTAGAAGGTTGAGTTGACTGAGGGGAAATAATACATTTCAGCCACAATGTTTTATGTATGTAGTATTAGACAAATAGCAGACAAAAAAAGTGTTAATTGCAGCAGATTATATTTGAATGCGTATAAGGAAAAGATGAGCTTCCGGAACCACTTGCGAATTAAGTAACCTGGTTGATGGGTACAGGTCCTAGGTGGCACTGAAATATAGACATCTTCCCCTCTGAAATGGATTGGATTTGTAACCTGACCGTTCAGTAACAAATGCAACATCACTAAGTAACTTGAATTATTTGTGTAATTATTCCTTCCAGAATGTATCACAATGCTCTCTCTCTCCTTTTTTAAATTAATTTTGCATGTAGTGTACGCAACACAGGTTGTCTGCTACAGTTGGTGAGCTCTAACAGTGTCAGCATACTTAAGGAGCCTCCCTGTAACAGCCTCAGTTAGTATATCTTTACACACATCAGATTTTCACAGATCACAGTTTAAAAGAAGATTCAAGCATTAATAATTTTCATAGCGAGTCATAAAAATATTTAACATTGATGTAATAATAACATAATACCAAACACAGTCTGGTTGACATAGTTCATAAGTGTATTGAACTTCATGAGTATGAACAAAGAACACTGGTTACTACAGAAATTAATTATACATTTTTGACTTCTAGTAACTGTATGATGATAACCTTCACGCATAGTTATTCACGTGTGTGGGGCTAGGTAAGAAATGCTAGAGCTGTTATCGGGTGCTTCTATACAGGGTGAGGCAGCTAAGTCATAACACCCCTTGTACCTCCCCAACCATAATAGATACAAAGATGCCGTTTGGACAGTGAATTGCAGGGACAGGGGCTACTTGAATACGTCACATTTCATGTTTGTGCTATTTTTTGTTAGAGAGATATTAGGCCGACTTTGTTTTTTTTTTAATGGAACCCCGTGTTAAATTTTAGCATAACATGATGGGTTTAAAAAGACAGTTTCAAATATGTGTACTTCATAATATTTAGGCGAATAGTTTTTGAGACACAGATATGTTCTCGTATCGTGTTTATCCTTCAGTTATTTCGTGCGTATTTGTTTTTTATTTGAAAATATTTACTATTGATCACAATACAAAGCAAATAGACAGAAAGGTGCAAAATACATACTGAACATAATACAAAACTTTACTGAAGCATGTGCTCAAAATGCTTCCCCTCTACTGCAATGCACATTTGTAGTTACCGTTCGAATGATTTGTGAATGGCTGCGAACGTGTCACGTGAAATATCAGCGCATGCTTCAATGATACATTACTTCGTATCGTCTGGCGTAGTTGGTATTTGAGCATACACTTCATTTGATTGCGCCCCACAGAAAAAGATCAAGAAGAGTCAAATCAGGAGACTGGGCTGGCCACTTCACTTCATCACATTTTCCTATGCAACAATCCAGGAACTTTTTATTCAACAGCTTTGTAGCCACACGGGAAGAGTGAGGAGTGCAGCCGTCATGTTGGAACCACATTCACTGACCTGTAGTTAGTGGTACCTCTTCCAACAAAATGAGTAGAACAGTTTCGCAGGAACTGTGCATAGTTATTGCCATTTAGTATACCCGGAATGATGTACGGCCCCCCAATGACATTTCTGACGGTGCTGCACCACACGTTAACACTCCATGGTTGCTGATGCTGTACCTGTCGGAGCCAATGAGGTTTCTCTAATGGCCAGTAATGCATATTATGCAAATTCACATTACCATGGTTTATGAAAGCCACTTAATCAGTAAAAAGCACTCGTTGAAAAAACATTGGATCATCTTGTAGGCGCTGCAGAGCAAACCAACAAAATTCCTGGTGCCATTCAAAATCCACACCGGAGAGTGCTTGATGTAATGAGAGGTGAGGCGGGTGAAATCTATTCCGGTGCAATATGTGTAGAACACTTCTCTGACTTACACCACATTCTGAGGCGATATGTTGTGATGAAACCATAGGGTTGTTATGTGCAACGCTAGAACGGCCTCTTCAGGTACCTAGCCAGTTGCAATTTTCTGCCTTGTCCTCTGTATGGCATTCCATGATCCTGATTAAAGTAGTTTCTTGCAAATATGTGCAAGAAGCTGGCACGTAGGACGCTCACGATCAGGATGTACCCCTCCATATCGCTTTATTGTTCTAACAATATTTCTTCTGCTTTCACTGTACACTAGAAGCATATCTAACTTTTCTTCGTTGGTGTACATTTCTGATCCAAGAAACTGTGATGGAAATGCAATGTCTCATTACCCCAGCAGCACATTTATACCCTTCTCTCCAGCTGCCTCGTGCGTCACCGTGAAACGTTATCGAGAAGCAGAAAAACAAAGCCTTCTCTGTTAAGTTCCTGAGTGGTCAACAGGAAAGGTCGCATTGGACAACATCGCTTCGAAGAGCGAACACGATATGAGAACATATCTGTGTCTCAAAAACTATTCGCCTAAATATTATGATATACACATATTTGAAACTGTCTTTTTAAGCCCATCATGTTACGCTAAAATTTAACATAGGATTCCATTTAAAAAAACCAAAGATGGCCTCATATCTCTAATAAAAAATAGCACAAACATGAAATGTGATGTATTCAAGTAGC
The DNA here is from genome assembly GCF_021461385.2 of Schistocerca piceifrons. Taxonomy (NCBI): domain Eukaryota; kingdom Metazoa; phylum Arthropoda; class Insecta; order Orthoptera; family Acrididae; genus Schistocerca; species Schistocerca piceifrons. Next base: position 397,369,323 of record NC_060139.1, on the reverse strand, counting down.
CCCTGTCCCTGCAATTCACTGTCCAAATGGCATCTTTGTATCTAATACGGTTGGGGAAATACAAGGGGTGTTATGACTTAGCTGCCTCACCCTCTATATGGATGAGTATGTGTGAGTTATCTGTGAAATCTATGAACACATTTTACTTTCAGGTGATAGAGGCCAAAATTAGTAGCGATGGAATCATAGTGAACCATGTAGGTATTTTGTTTAATTATGTGTTAGACAACTGTGAAATTTAAAAAAGTTACATGCACTATTTTGTTAATACATCTGCAGAGATTTGCCAACTTCATAGGTTCATAGTTTAACTAATATGCTTAATTTCTCAATTAACACTTTATTCTGATAATCAAAGGTATAAGGTCCGAAAATTGAGGAAACAAAATCATGACGTTGCTTCTTGGAATTAAACATGCTTTAAGGTCTGGAGGGTAGAAAGTTCAGTTACAAAAAACTTTAGTTCATGATTATAAGAAAAAGTAAAATGTTTACTTGAAAAAGGATATTAGGGTTTTCAAATCAGGTATGCCACTTTGGAAATAAATAATTATTATCCTACAACATTTTTATGAACACATGGTTTTTGAACATGAAATTACAGATTTCGCTTAAAAGAAAATATTTTTGATGAACCAAATATACCATTGTAATCAATATTGCTCAAAGAAACCATGTATAATGAATTGGAATGAAATATAGCTTAGAGAAGAAATTTGGTATTTTAAGTCACTAAATATGATGTAGTTGTCAAAAGTATAACAGAGATAAGGAAAAAATATCTGAGGAGTAGTATATAGCAGATGGAGTTATTCCACTGTGCTATGTTTAACATTGAAGATAAATTATTTATAGTAAAGATCATTGGCAGATTAGACATAATGCATAGAGCTAAAAACTGTAATAATTGACAAGAAAACAGTATAGTAATTCTGTGAGTCACAAACTTCTAAATGTGCTATTATCACTGAATGCAGGAGAGGTAACCAAAGTGAAAATGTGAAGTTACTATAGTGCTTTTAGTAGGACCACTCTGGTCATTTTGTATGTGATTGGGCTCTGGTCCATGTGTTCATTTATAAGAAAAAAGAGTAAAGGAATCATCCAGTTTGTAGCTGATATCTACATCTACATCCATACTCTGCAAACCACTGTGAAGTACATGACAAAGGGCACTTCCCAGCTACCAGCTATTAAGGTTCCTTCCCATTCCCTTCCCATGCTGTAGTTAAAGTTGTCCTCACAATCCCTATGGGAGTGATACGTAGGGGGTCAAATTGGACTGCTGTTGACTGTTCACCAAAAAAATGCACCAGCCACAGTTCCTCAGTGGTAGGTGGCAATGCCCCAGTCTACCCCTCTTTTATTCCTGGGTAGGACACTGGTAGAATTCATCTGTATGCTGCGATGGATCTTTCATGAGTACCTGTGGCCATGTCACCTTGCATCTCTTCTTCAGTCTTAGATGTGAGTTTGTATGGAGGTTTTTAGTCACTGACATGCTATACCAATTGCTGCAATGGATTTCTTATCTCTTATGTCCTCCCCAGATCTTCACCATCAATGCCAACTTGACTCTAAAACAGTTTTCTATTGTGGACACCTATGCCATGCCATGTTGCTCCCAAAGAGAGTTCCTTCATATTGTCAGAAAGGATCTGTTGCCCTTCAGATAAGTAGCTGAGCATCACCATTCCATGCTAACTCGAAGAACAGCAATGTGTAGTGCCCTTGGGTGATTACCATCAGCTTAACATGAAAATGATATACGATTGCCACTTATCGAACACTTTGCAATGCACATTGCTGGCAAGATAGTTTTCTCCACAGTCAACATCATCCAAGCATTTTATCATAACCAGTTGCACCAGAAGGTGTGTTTAAAATTGCTGTTTGCACTCCATCTCCTGGCATTGTTGACACAGACATTTATCCAGCAGGAAGATGCCATCGCCATTGGGGAAGACATCAAGTATGAAGGAGTGCAGGTAGCTTGCAGTAGTGTTGATGTAGTCCACAGCTGGCATGGTGTCTACTACCACAGGGCCCATGGAAGCCCAGGTGAATGTCCCCCTTAAGGTAATACTGCACCATCTACCTCCATCGATAGTGTGGTGCATTTTTTGACCAGCTGTTTATCTGGATTATGATATATTCAGACATGATCATCGACCTGGTGTAACAAGATACGGTTCATCCAAGAAGTGACACTTTCCCATTGAATCGTGGTCCAATCTCTATGGTCTCGTGCGTACTGCATTCGTAATTGATGGTACCGTTGGGTCAGCATAGTACACTTACGGGTCATCAGCTGCAGAGCCACTTATTCAGCAATGTGCACTGATCAGTGTTCTCCGAAACACTTGTGTCCACACTAGCAATGTACCCTGTCATCAGATCTGCCGCAGATCACCACCTATCCTGCTTTACAGATTGGTTTTGTGTTCTGTTATGATGTGTATACATCCAACTTACGATTTCAGCATCTTCACGCACATTCCATAAATGCTCACAAGAGTAGCACACAAACAACCCACCATATTCACCATTTCCAAGGTGCTAGTTCTCAGGTGTCAGGCCATAGCAATCTGCCCTCATTCAGAGTCCTTTAATTTAAACTTTTTTCTGCATCTGGTTTGTAAATGGATGGATGTTCTTAATTTTGGGGTGCTGAATACACTGGTAAAATCAGTTTTTCTCTATGACGTCACATTTCCTAGATAAACAGCAGAATAAAAGTGGTAATAGCAAAAATTGACACAATTGAGTCAAACAAAAATATGCATTCAGAACGTTTGAAATCAATACTATTTTGTACGTACATATGAGCATGATGTCAATAAAAGATCCAAATTAGTTCAGAAGATATTTTCACCTTTGGTTTTTGAAAAATGCTACGACAGAGCTCTTCTTTTGTTTGCCGTTTCATCACTCTCCTTAACAAGACCCCGGCAGTAGTCACCCTTCATCCAAGGGTTCCAATGGCCTTGGTAACAGTGTTCATGGTAAGAATGTCTTGGTGAAAACATTCACCATGCTCATCGCTTACGGTTCCCAAATTTTCCTGGAAGAAATCAAGGTGAGAATGCAGAAAGTGAATTTTAAGATACATTCTACACGACATGTTCTTATAGTTGTCCAACAGATCATTCACCATGGTAACATACTTTTTGTCTTTTCTGTTACCCATAAAGCCTTTCACAATTGCTTTAAAAGAAGACCAAGCAGCTAATTGGATATCTGTGAGTTTGGTATCAAAGGTTGGCTCTTTCAGCAATTTTCTTGCTTGTGGTTGGACAAATATACCCAATTTCAGCTTTGCCTCACTTAATATGGGAAACTTTTCTTTTAAGCGATTGAAGGCCTCACCTTCTTTATCCAGAGCTTTCACAAAGTTCTTGATAAGGCCCAACTTGATATGAAGGGGAGGCAGAATGATTTTATCGAGCTCAACCAATGGAGTATTGTTCACATTTACGTTTCCGGGAACATATGACTTCCTTATACGCCATTCCTTGACTGAAGAGTGGTTCTTGGTGTCACAGCTGTCTCAAAGGCACAAAAAGCAGCAATATTTCGTGAATCCAGCCTGTAAACCTGTAAGGATTGCAACAACTTTTAAGTAGCAGCAAAGCTGCCATTCATGATCCTTATACTTGAGTACCTCTTGCAGGAAAGCCATGGTTTCAGAAGTTTCTTTCATATCTACTGTGTAAGCCAAAGGTACTGATGGAAATGCATTGCCATTATGCAGTAGTACTGGTTTCAAGCTGGTTTTACTGCAGTCAATAAATAGTCGCCACTCCTGTAGATTATGTTGTACTCCTAGCTGCATCATCAGACCCTTGACATCTTTAAATACACACATTGAATTCTTCATATCGAAATATTGAGCGAAGGAAGCACGTCTTGATCTAAAACAGGAAATTTTTGTCCATGGAGCTAGAAAGTTCTGTTGTTGCAGTCTCGACCCCAAGAGTTCAGTTTACTGTTTCGAAAGTTGTAGATTGTGAACCAAATCATTCAGTTCCTTTCGATTAAAGAGCAGAGGCGAAGTGTCATGATATTGAGGGCAGTATTCTTCTAGATGTTCAATACTTTCTGATTCACTTGATAAGGTGTCTGATTCTGTGACTTTAAAGTTACAGATAGAAACAGGCAACCCCTCATCATGGAGCACAGGCAAATGCACTTAAGATACATTTGGATACTATATTTTATGTCTAGTTTTGCTTGAATGTCCCGAAATATTTGTAACACAGATGTAACAGTGTGAATAATGGTCTTTAGGCTCACACCACACCATCGGAACAGCGAATGACATTGCTCGGCATTTTCCTTTCAACCACTCAGTTAAGGTTGTAGTACAGGTTATGCAGGCAATATGAGGTGTAAAATTTTTATCTTGATCACCAACAGGACAATCAAAATACGACATATTTGTCTTCTTAACCAAATCAGTGATTGGTTTTCTTTGGGCTTTTGGAGTGAATTTCCCACACACATAACAAGAGTTGTGAAGGTGGTTTAGACAGCAAGGTTTACTAGTTGCCATTTTTCTTGGTGTAAGTTTTAAACACAAAAAGTTTGCACTATCTTTCACAGGAAACACTCCCTGAGGATCTCTTTTGCACCACTGGATTACCACACCAACCATTTACTGACAATTTGTAGATCTAGCTCTCCTCTGCAAATCAAAAACAAACAGTTAAACATCAAAACAGAAGAACAGCAAAAAGTGAAATACTGAATATGAAAAATAAAAAACTTTTACAAGCTCAAAAATGGTACCTGCTAGAACATTTTGAAAGGTATATTCGGATTCTACACACCAAAATACATACTAGTTGATGTATCACATCCCAGATGCAAAGTGGCTGTTCACTAGTGTAATCAGTGTGTGCTATTGGTTTCATATTGATGATGAATAATTAGTCTTGGCTCTAAGCAATCGCTTTGCTGTGCCATGACTGTTTAAAAAACAATCACCTGAAGATGTATGTCTACTCACTCAGAACTGGTAGTGACTTTTTAATAACAGTATTTTAACAGCCAGTGTGAAAGGTTTTATTCACCATGTGGAATTTTGGCTGCAGTTCTCTGCCCTCTAGAATTTATGATTTTCTGAGACTACACTTGCAAAAGTTAGTATATGTGATTCATGTACCTACCCTCACCCCCTCCTGTTTGCCCAGTATCACACATTTGTTGTTTTGCCATTAGAAATACACTCTGCATTTTCCCAAACCAGATTCCTCCTGTACTTTCGAATTGCTTGCAATTCCAGAAGATTCATATGCGAATACTTGATTTTTGTATCGTTCTTGGAATTAAGTCACACTACATTTTTGACTGACCTGTTTCAAGAATATATGATCAGTAGCATGAAGGTTTGGTTGGTTCTTGCACATGGCAATACACACAGAAATATATATATATATATATATATATATATATATATATATATATATATATATTTCTGTTGAATCCTACGTCAAATGACACTGTTGCACAAACAAGTATGCTATAACAGCTACACACAACTGTTTTGGTTCAAGACTGCTTTACTACCTCTTTGTGTACGGCAGTGAGTCCAGTATTATGTATGGGATCCCTGTGGAAACAACACATAGAAGGCTGTAGTGTGTGTGTGTGTGTGTGTGTGTGTGTGTGTGTGTGTGTGTGTGTGTGTGTGTATAGACACACACACACACACACACACACACACACACACACACACACACACACATTCCACGTAGGAAAAATATATCTAAAAACAAAGATGATGTGTCTTACCAAATGAAAGTGCTGGCAGGTCGACAGACACACAAACATACACATACATACACACAAAATTCAAGCTTTCGCAACAAACTGTTGCCTCATCAGGAAAGAGGGAAGGAGAGGGAAAGACGATAGGATGTGGGTTTTAAGGGAGAGGGTAAGGAGTCATTCCAATCCCGGGAGCGGAAAGACTTACCTTAGGGGGAAAAAAGGACAGGTATACACTCGCATACTCACACATATCCATCCACACATACAGACACACCAGCAGACATTTGTAAAGGCAAAGAGTTTGGGCAGAGATGTCAGTCGAGGCGGAAGTACATAGGCAAAGGTGTTGTTGAATGACAGGTGAGGTATGAGCAGTGGCAACTTGAAATTAGCGGAGGTTGAGGCCTGATGGGTAACGAGAAGAGAGGATACACTGAAGGGCAAGTTCCCATCTCCGGAGTTCTGACAGGTTGGTGTTAGTGGGAAGTATCCAGATAACCCAGACAGTGTAACACTGTGCCAAGATGTGCTGGCCATGCACCAAGGCATGTTTAGCCACAGGGTGATTCTCATTACCAACAAACACTGTCTGCCTGTCTCCATTCATGCGAATGGACAGTTTGTTGCTGGTCATTCCCACATAGAATGCGTCACAGTGTAGGCAGGTCAGTTGGTAGATCACGTGGGTGCTTTCACACGTGGCTCTGCCTTTGATCGTGTACACCTTCCGGGTTACAGGACTGGAGTAGGTGGTGGTGGGAGGGTGCATGGGACAGGTTTTACACTGGGGGCGGTTACAAGGGTAGGAGCCAGAGGGGAGGGAAGGTGGTTTGGGGATTTCATAGGGATGAACTAAGAGGTTACGAAGGTTAGGTGGACGGCAGAAAGACACTCTTGGTGGAGTGGGGAGGATTTCGTGAAGGTGGATCTCATTTCAGGGCAGGATTTGAGGAAGTCTTATCCCTGCTGGAGAGCCACATTCAGAATCTGATCCAGTCCCGGAAAGTATCCTGTCACAAGTAGGGGCACTCTTGGGGTTCTTCTGTGGGAGGTTCTGGGTTTGAGGGGATGAGGAAGTGGCTCTGGTTATTTGCTTCTGTACCATGTCGGGAGGGTAGTTGCGGGATGCGAAAGCTGTTTTCAGGTTGTTGGTGTAATGGTTCACGGCTTCCGGACTGGAGCAGATTCGTTTGCCACGAAGACCTAGGCTATAGGGAAGGGACCGTTTGATGGAATGGGTGGCAGCTGTCATAATGGAGTTACTGTTGTTTGTTGGTGGGTTTGATGTGGACGGACGTGTGGAGCTGGCCATTGGACAGGTGGAGGTCAACGTCAAGGAAAGTGGCATGGGATTTGGAGTAGGACCAGGTGAATCTGATGGAACCAAAGGAGTTGAGGTTGGAGAGGAAATTCTGGAGTTCTTCTTCACTGTGGGTCCAGATCATGAAGATGTCATCAATAAATCTGTACCAAACTTTGGGTTGGCAGGCTTGGGTAACCAAGAAGGCTTCCTCTAAGCGACCCATAAATAGGTTGGCGTACGAGGGGGCCATCCTGGTACTGGTACCCATGGCTGTTCCTTTTAGTTGTCGGTATGTCTGGCCTTCGAAAGTGAAGAAGTTGTGGGTCAGGATGAAGGTGGCGAAGGTAATGAGGAAAGAGGTTTTAGGTAGGGTGGCAGGTGATCGGTGTGAAAGGAAGTGCTCCATCCTTGTAACCATTGATACCACTTCCCTACACACAAATAGTCTGCACGTCCAGGGCCTCGCTGCGATGGAGCACTTCCTTTCACGCCGATCACCTGCCACCCTACCTAAAACCTCTTTTCTCATTACCTTAGCCAGCTTCATCCTGACCCACAACTTCTTTACTTTCAAAGGCCAGACATACCAACAACTAAAGGGAACAGCCATGGGTACCAGGATGGTCCCCTCGTACGCCAACCTATTTATGGGTCGCTTAGAGGAAGCCTTCTTGGTTACCCAAGCCTGCCAACCCAAAGTTTGGTACAGATTTATTGATGACATCTTCATGATCTGGACCCACAGTGAAGAAGAACTCCAGAATTTCCTCTCCAACCTCAACTCCTTTGGTTCCATCAGATTCACCTGGTCCTACTCCAAATCCCATGCCACTTTCCTTGACGTTGACCTCCACCTGTCCAATGGCCAGCTCCACACGTCCGTCCACATCAAACCCACCAACAAACAACAGTACCTCCATTATGACAGCTGCCACCCATTCCACATCAAACGGTCCCTTCCCTACAGCCTAGGCCTTCGTGGCAAACGAATCTGCTCCAGTCCGGAAGCCCTGAACCATTACACCAACAACCTGAAAACAGCTTTCGCATTCCGCAACTACCCTCCCGACCTGGTACAGAAGCAAATAACCAGAGCCACTTCCTCATCCCCTCAAACCCAGAACCTCCCACAGAAAAACCCCAAGAGTGCCCCTCTTGTGACAGGATACTTTCCGGGACTGGATCAGATTCTGAATGTGACTCTCCAGCAGGGATACGACTTCCTCAAATCCTGCCCTGAAATGAGATCCATCCTTCATGAAATCCTCCCCACTCCACCAAGAGTGTCTTTCCGCCGTCCACCTAACCTTCGTAACCTCTTAGTTCATCCCTATGAAATCCCCAAACCATCTTCCCTACCCTCTGGCTCCTACCCATGTAACCGCCCCCGGTGTAAAATCTGTCCCATGCACCCTCGCACCACCACCTACTCCAGTCCTGTAACCCGGAAGGTGTACACGATCAAAGGCAGAGCCACGTGATTTACCAACTGACCTGCCTACACTGTGAAGCTTTCTATGTGGGAATGAGCAGCAACAAACTGTCCATTCGCATGAATGGACACAGGCAGACAGTGTTTGTTGGTAATGAGAATCACCCTGTGGCTAAACATGCCTTGGTGCATGGCCAGCACATCTTGGCACAGTGTTACACTGTCTGGGTTATCTGGATACTTCCCACTAACACCAACTTGTCAGAACTCCGGAGATGGGAACTTGCCCTTCAGTATATCCTCTCTTCTCGTTACCCATCAGGCCTCAACCTCCGCTAATTTCAAGTTACCACTGCTCATACCTCACCTGTCATTCAACAACACCTTTGCCTATGTACTTCCGCCTCGACTGACATCTCTTCCCAAACTCTTTGCCTTTACAAATGTCTGCTGGTGTCTCTGTATGTGTGGATGGATATGTGTGAGTATGCGAGTGTATACCTGTCCTTTCTTCCCCCTAAGGTAAGTCTTTCCGCTCCCGGGATTGGAATGACTCCTTACCCTCTCCCTTAAAACCCACATCCTTTCGTCTTTCCCTCTCCTTCCCTCTTTCCTGATGAAGCAACCATTGGTTGCGAAAGCTAGAATTTTGTGTGTATGTTTGTGTTTGTTTATGTGTCTATTGACCTGCCAGTGCTTTCATTTGGTAAGTCACATGAGGGAAACATTCCACGCGGGATATATATATATATATATATATATATATATATATATATAGCCTTTTGTGCAACAGTTGGTGTTTTATTTTAAAGTGTCAGCTAATTCAGGTTTTTCGTAATTCCATGATAGTTTTCCACAGTTCAAATGTTGGACAGTTTATGATGCCTTTGTTTGTAAATATTCAATAAATTCTTTTAGTCCTATTTGACATGGGTCCCACACTCTTATCAAATTCATTGTACAGTATTGTTCAAGTGTTTTGTATCACTCAGGGGCCCCACAGCTCTTTTATGGGTACAAATGGGTACCCGTGTGATGCACATGGAGGCACCACAGAAATCACACTTGGTACCTGTGCTGTGATTACCTCGTGAAAGCTTAGGTGTGGTTGCCTTTGTTTTTGGGGCTTCGGAAGTCCCGGCATTGACAATAGTGACAGGTGGCGGTTGCTGTGACTGGGTTGCATCCTCGAGGTGATCGCCTGATTAGAATGGGTGGCAGCACGGCAGACATTTGGCTAATGAAGCATGTCAAACTCTCTAGCCACTCTACTGCGGCTGCATCTCTTCCTAGGAATAGTTCTGTCTCAGTTCCTGTTTCTGCCTTGCCAGCCTTTTCCCCCCTCTGCTACCCCATGAGAGGAGGGCCAGGCCTGCCAGCTTGGGGTGCAACCCTTTCTGCAGTTCCTGGCCTTGCCGCCACCAAACTTACTTACCCTCTCTCTCTCTCTCTCTCTCTCTCTCTCTCTCTCTCTCTCTCTCTCTCTTTTTTTTTTTTCCCCAACACAATTAGGACAAGTTCATTGAAGTTGAGCCCTTAAGCGAGATGAGATCTGGCTCTGATCTTATAAAGACAACGTCTGCCAGCCAGTTGGACGCCCTCTGTGTTTACGACTGCTTAGGAGACATTCCAGTGAATATCACTCCTCATAAGTTTCTCAATATGACACAGGGTGCAATTTTCCACAGGGGCCTTCTCATCCAGTCCAGTGATTAACTTAGGGCTAATCTGGAATGATGTGGCATTCATTATGTCGCGCAAGGCTGTAAGGACAGTCATGTAGACACTGGCACTTTCATCATGGGCTTTGATGGGGATACCCTGCTTGAAAAAGTAAAGGTGATGGTGTACGGATGTGATGTCAAGCCATTCATTCCACCTCCCATGCATTGTTACTGTTGCCTAAGTTTGGCCACATGCTCTCGCACTGCAGTACCACTCTCATCTGTGGTGACTGTGGCCACCCTCTTTGTGTGAGGAGCCCTTGCACCCCACTGCCTAATTGAATAAACTGCTGTGATCTACATTCTCCCCACTCATTGGGGTGTCCAGTATACACAAAGGAAAAAGGGATACAGGAAATAGAGATCCTTGACCGTCTCAGGCCTGGAAGGAATTTGACAGACTTCACCCTGTGGATCTCTCATCTATCTTTTTCAGTTACGCCATCCCCTCCTCCTCATCCTGCCCTCCTTCCCTTTCCTCCCCCCCCCCCCCCCCCCAGTGGTTCCAGTCACTTCCCCTCAAGGAACTTCTCCTCCAGAGAAGAAATCCTCTTCTCTGGCCCCTGCTAGGGACGGGGCACCCTCTCGGAACACCCCTCTCTACTGTTCTCAAGGTGAGAAGCCTGCACCGTTGGGTTGGATGACCCCCTGCGGGTCTGGGGGTTAGAATGGGCCCAAGGTATTCCTGCCTGTTGGAAGAGAGACGACTAAAAGGAGTCTCTCACATTTTGGCCTTTACGTAGGGTTTGATCTTTATTTTTCAAAATTTTTCCGAAGAGCGAGCCAATCGGGAAGGGCGCCTTACATGGTGCATCGTGTAGATCATGTGCTGAGACCTATTGCATACTTCATTGATGCGGATCTGCACTTCTGCTTATTCAACAACTGTTGGACGAGGTCACCCCACCGCCCCGGGTGGGTATTTTTCCATCAAATGTGCAGTATCATTTTCTATGCTGGTAGCCTCTGACCATACAGGGTTGCTCTGCTGATGCCTGCGCTGTTAACTCCCCACGTATGCCAAGGAACAGATGCCCGTCACCCTGGGGCATCGGGACTCCCAGCAATAGGCATCCTGCCAGGTGGCCTTTGCTGCAGCTGGGTGGCGCATGTGGGGAGGACCCCTGGTTGCAGTGGGTGGCATCAGGGCAGATGGCACGCAATGAAGCATACATAGTAATCATCTCTTGCTGGAAGTCAAACGCACAGAAGTACGACCCCAAATTGTTCCTCTCCCTGGCCACACCATGCAAGGAACATCAAGCTAAGGATACCAGTGACTCTTATTCGCCCCAGTACCTTGTATGTTTGAGACCTGATGGGGAATCTATCGTGACGATGAAGCCTCAGTTCTTTGTGGAGCATTTACAGGACAAGTTTATGGAGGTCCAAAATGAGATCCGGGTCAGTCTTGATCAAAACAGCATCCTCTGCCCAGTCACAGGCGTTACTCGCTTGTGACAAGCTGGAGGATGTTTCTGTAACCATCACGCCCCATAAGAGCTTAAATGTGTTCTAGGGTATCATATTTCACAGGGACCTGCTTTTGCAGTCTGATGATGAGCTGCGCACCAATTTAAAGCGGCGAGGTGTACATTTCATTCGGCTTGTCCACTGGAGTCTGAGGGATAAACAGGTTGCCACCAGTGCCTCATCTTGGCCTTTGAGGATGATACATTACTCGAGAAGGTCAAGGTTATGGTCTACCGCTGTGATGTAAAGCCCTATATCCCTCCTCCAAATCGGTGCTTTAAATTCTGGAAGTTCGGCCATATATCTTCTTGCTGTACTTTCAGCGTCACAAGTCACAATTGCGGGCACCCATCACATCCCAATACTCCATGTGCCCCACCTCTCATCTTTGTCAACCGCGGAGAGCACTGCCTTGCTCGTCTGACTGCAGTATTGTCCAGAAGGAAAGGAAAATTGTGGAGTAAAAGACACTGGACCGACCGACCTACACTGAGACTAAGAGAAAATTTGAACGCCTGCATCCTGTACATATCACATCGTCTTAAAACACCGCTACAACAGTTCTGGCACCATCGGCTCCGCCAACCCAGGTCCCTTCTCAGAGCCGGAAGACTACGTGTGCCCCCTCCCTGTTGCTCCTGCACCACTTACTTCGGGAGCAACACTCCATTCCACCCCCTCCCCCTCCCTCCTCCCTGCAACCGTCGGGGATATCAGTCCCCATTTCTGAGCCGGAGAAGTGTAAGTCTTTTTTGGCTCTTCTTGCTAAGAAGGGTTCCCATAGGTCATTCCCTTCCCGGGTTTCTGCTAGTGGGAAAGATGACATCTACCAGTGGCTGAAGAGCCAAAAGCAGCTGGTTGTAAGACTTCACGATAATCCTCAGTCCCGGAGCTGACTCAGTGAAGTCCTCCCAGCCAGGGAAACCAAAGGAGCAGGGAGATAAATCCAAAAAGAAGATACGCAAGACCAAGCGAATTGCGGTGGTACTCACACCACCACTACCTACAAGCTCTGTGTCTGCGGATGAGGTGGAGATTCTGGCTGAGGACCCAGATCTCACCTGACCTTCAGGCACTACTCAGGCGATAAGTCGATGGCAGCAGGTGACCCCGAGGTGTAAACTGCCTCACTGAACGTTTCATGCCTTCCCGGTCTCACGATGACGTAATTCTCCAGTAGAATTGCGGCGGTTTTTTCCACCGCCTGGCTGAGCTACGGCAACTGTTAAGCTTTACACCTGCTTTCTGAAGTGCCCTCAGAAAACCTGGTTCCCGGCAATGCAGACTCCTGTGCTCCACAGCTGTAAGGGATATTGAGGGAACTGTAGCAACTATAATAGAGTGTCAGGTGGAGTTTGCGTTTATGTCCTAAACTCAGTCTGTAGTGAAACTGTGCCCCTTCAAACCCCTCTTGAAGCTGCGGCTGTCAGAATAAGGATGACACAGGAAGTAATGGTCTGCAATGTATATCTTCCTCCAGATGATGCAGTACCCCCGAATGTATTATCTGCACTGATCGATCAACTCTATAAACCTTTCCTACTTTTGAGAGATTTTAATGTCCATAACCCCTTGTGGGGTGGCACTGTGATTACTGGCTGAGGCAAAGATGTCAAAACCTTTACTGTCTCAGTTCGACCTCTGCCTCTTAAAATACTGGGGCTGCCATGCATTTCAGTGTGGCTCATGGTAGTTCCTTGGACATTGATTTATCAATTTACAATCCAGAACTTCTCCCATCTATCCACTGGAGAAAACATGATGACCTTTGTGGTAGTGATCACTTCCCCATCTTCCTGACACTGCTCTGGCGTCAGGACCACAAACACCTGCCCAGATGGGCTTTAAACCAGGCAGACTGGGGAACTTTTACCTCTGCTGTCACTGTTGAATCTCCCTCACATGGGAACATCAATGTGATGGTTGAGCAGGTGGCTACAACAATCCTTTCTTCGGCAGGAAACAAGATCCCTCGCTCTTCGGGTTGCCCCCGACGAAAGGCAGTCCCATGGGGATTGCCAAAAGTCGCTGAAGCAGTTAACGAGCGTCAGAGAGCTCTACAGCAGCACCCTTCCCTGGTGCACCTCATAGCCTCTAAACGGCTCCGTGCCAGCATTCACCAACTTATCCAACGATGGAAACAGAAGTTTTTGAGAGGTATGTGTCGACCATTGGGTGCCGTATGTCACCTTCCCAAGTCTAGATAAAGATCAGGTGTATTTTTGGGTACCAGACACCACCAGTGACCTTGGCGTTAACATCAATGGCGTGCTCTCTTCCGACGCAAATGAGATTGCCGAGCACTTTGCTGAACATTATGCTCGAGCATCTGTGTAGAATTGCCCCCCAGCCTTTCACACTCTCAAACAGCGGCTGGAAGGGAAAGTCCTCTGGTTCACTACATGCCACAGTGAACCCTATAAGGCCCCCTTTACAGAGTGGGAGCTCCTCAGTACCCTTGGACATTGCCCCGACACTGCTCCTGGGTCTGATCGGATCAACAGTCAGATGATCAAATATCTCTCATCTGACAACAAGCGATATCTCCTCGTCATCTTCAGTCGGATCTGTTGTGATGGCGTCTTTCCATTGCAATGGCGGGAGAGCACCATCATTCCGGTGCTCAAACCCGCTAAAAACCCGCTTGCTGTGGATAGCTATCGGCCCATCAGCCTCACCAACGTTCTCTATAAGCGGCTGGAACATATGGTGTGTCAGCAGTTGGGTTGGGTCCTGGAGTCACGTGGCCTACTGGCTCCATGTCAGGGCAGCTTCTGCCAGGGTCGTTCTACCACTGATAATCTTGTGTCCCTCGAGTCTGCCATCCAAACAGCATTTTCCAGACGCCAACACCTGGTTGCAGTCTTTTTTGATTTATGAAAAGTGTATGACACGACCTGGCTGCATCAAATCTTTGTGCGACATTATATGAGTGGGGTCTCGAGGGCCCGCTCCATATTTTTATCCAAAACTTCCTGTCACTTCGTACTTTCTGTGTCCAATTTGGTGCCTCCCATAGTCCCCCCCCCCCTCCCCCATATCCAGGAGAATGTGGTCCCGCAGGGCACTGTATTGTGTGTCTCTCTATTTTTACTGGCTAATAATGGTCTAGCAGCAGCTGTAGGGCTGTCCGTCTCACCTTCTCTCTATGCAGACAACTTCTGCATTTCATACTGCTCCACCAGTAATGGTGTTGCTGAGCGGTGCCTACAGGGAGCCATCCACAAGGTGCAGTCATGCGCTCTAGCCCACAGTTTCCAGTTTTCGGCCACAAAGTCGTGTGTTATGCACTGTCGGATTCGTACTGTTCATCAGGAACCAGAATTGTACCTTAATGACGATCCACTCACTGTAATGGAGACTTATCGATTCTTAGGTTTTTGACGCCCGATTGACTTGGCTTCCTCACCTTCATCAGCATAAATGGAAGTGCTGGCAGCACCTCAATGCCCTCTGCTGCCTGAGCAACATGAACTGGAGTGCAGATCACTCTACGCTGCTGCAGCTGTACAGAGGCCTTGTTCAGTCCAGCCTTGACTATGGGAGTGTGGTTTATGGTTTGGTAGCACCCTCAGCATTGCATTTACTCGACCCAGTGCACCACTGTGGCATTTGCATCGTGACAGGAGCTTTTAGGATGAGTCCGGTGACTAGCGTCCTGGTGGAGGCCGGAGTCTCTCCCTTGCAGGTTAGGCATGCACAACTGCTGGCCAGTTACATTGCACACATTCGTAGTTCTCCTGCACATCCAAATTACAGTCTCATTTTCCCACCCACAGCAGTTCATCTCCCGCATCAGCGGCCCAGGTCAGGGCTTCCAATTGCAGTTCGTGTCCGATCCCTTCTTTCCGAACTGGAGTCCTTGCCTTTACCACCTATACTTGAGGTCCATTCACGTACACCTCCATGGTGTACACCTAGGCCGAAGCTTCACCTGGGCCTTTCACATGACCCTAAGGACTCGGTTAACCCTGCGGCTCTCCGTTGCCACTTTCTCTCGATTCTTGACATGTACCGAGTCCATGAAGTGGTTTATACCAACAGCTCAATGGCTGATGATCATGTTGGGTTCACGTATGTCCATGGAGGACATATTGAATAGCATTTCTTGCCCCATGGCTGCAGTGTTTTCACTGCCAAGCTGATGGCTATATCTCGTGCTCTTGAGCACATCCATTCATGCCCTGGAGAGTCGTTTCTTCTGTGTACTGACTCCTTAAGCAGCCTACAAGCTATCGATCAATGCTACCCTTGTCATCCTTTTGTAGCGACCATCCAGGAGTCCATCTATGCCCTGGAACGGTCGTCATTCAGTAGTGTTTGTCTGGACCTCAGGTCACGTCAGAATCCCAGGCAACAAACTTGCCAACAAGCTACATGGGAACCGCTTATGGAGATCAGCTTATCTGCAAGTGACCTGCGTTCAGTACTACATTGCTAGGTTTTTCAAGTTTGGGAGACGGAATGCCATAACCTCAGTACGCACAACAAACTGTGTGCCATTAAGGAGACTACGAATGTGTGGAAGACCTCTGCGCGGGCTTCTCGCAGGGACTCTGTGGTTCTCTGTCAGCTCAGCCTTGGCCACACTTGTGTGATACACGACTACCTCTTGCACTGTTGATGACCCACCTCAGTGTCAGTGTGGTGGCTGGCTGACAGTGGCCCATATCTTGATGAGCTGTCCTCCTTTGGCTGCACTGCGCCGGACTCTTCAGTTGCCGGAGTCATTGCCGTTAATTTTAGCTGACAACGCCTCATCGGCTAATTTAGTTTTACGTTTTATACATGTCTGTGGGTTTTATCATTCTACATAAGATTTTATGCATGTCCTTTGTCCCTTTGTGTTCTCCACTCTAATGCTTTTAGTTTGGATGTTTTAATGTGTCGCAGAGTGGCTGGCTTTTCCTTTTTATTCTCGTGGTCAGCCATCAACGGTCATCTGCTCTTTTTGTTTTTATCCCTTCTACCTGTCTCTTGGTTCTCTCTGTGGTTTTCTTTTCCTATTTTGTCAATAGTAGAGTTTGTTGTCCTGTCATTCTTCTGGTTCTTCCATTCTCCTGTTATTGTGCTGTATGTCTCCTTTCTTATCTTCCTTCCCTCCCTTGTGTAATTATTTTACTGGGACAAGGGACGGATGACCTCACTGTTTGGTCCTTTCCCCACTTCCTTGAAACAAACTAACCAACCAACCAACCAACCTGGGTTGGATGAGGGACGCACATCCAAGGGCCCCAAAGGTGCTCACTCTGTCTGATCCAGACATCGCTACCAGCTATTCCCTTACTGATAACACTTCCTCCCTGCCTCCCGAGGAGGAGGAGGAGAAGGAGAAGAAGAAGAAGAAGTAGTAGTAAGTCCAAGAACGAGGCTTACCCTGTATCCCGGGGACTTCGCCCCCTCCTTCTCACTCCGCACCAGACCCAAATTTTATGAACATCACCCCATCCTCATCAGTGACGACCACTGCTCCAGTGACAGGACCCCTGCTTAACTTCTTTATGTTTAACCTGGACTCTTGCCACACAGTAATCCGGTGGAATTGCAATGTTTATTACCGCCACCTACTGGAAATACGATAATGTGTTTCCTCTTATTCTGCAGTCCGTCTTGCTCTTAAAGAAACATACTTCCATGATGGCCACTCTCCAGTGTTTCATGGTTATGGGTGTTATGTCGGATCCGTGCCGACCCTTGAGATAGCATCTGGAGGAGTCTGCACTTTCATTCACACCGATGTCATTAGTAACTGGGTCCCCATTCACACCACCCTGGAAGCAATAGTGGTATGAGTGCAAATGACCCCAGCAATCACTATTTGCATTGTCTACCTCCCTCCAGATAGACCACTTTCTTATATTGAACTACCTACATTAATACTCCCACCCCCATATCTCCTCCTTGGGGACTTCAATGCACACAATTCCCTGTGGGGAGTGCCACTTCAACAGATAGGTATCTTGTAATTGACCAATTTATTACGGACTTTGATTTCTCTCTCCTCAATGACCATTCTCCTACCCATTTCTTGGCACCTTTTCTGCTGTTGACCTCATGATCTCTTCCCCTGCTCTAATGGCTTCTCTACATTGGTCACCCCATAATGATTTTTGTGATGGTGACCACTTTGCGATGATTCTGTCATTCTGCAGAGCCAATTGGCCGTATATTCATCTGCTGTGTACTTCAACATCTCTCTCAGATTGGATAGATGCAGTCATGCAAGACGTCTCTGACACAATTCTTCATGCCGTTGGCACTGCTATCCCCCTATCCACTGGTCCCCTTCATCATCGACCGGTACTGTGGTGGACCAGGAATGTAGCAGTGGCTATCCAGGACTGTCTAAGGGTGCTGCAACGATTTAAATGACACCCTTCACAGACCAACCTTATTGCTTTCAAACATCTCCATGCTAAGGCTTGTTACTTTATTAAGCAGAGTAAAAAGGAATGCTGGGAGCACACTGTTTCTTCCCTGGGGATATATGCCTCTTCATCTCAGGTATGATCCAATCTCTGTAGCCTTTCAGACCACCTGCATCAATTGTCTAGGTTCTTATCCTACAGGGTGCTCTGTGTACTGATCTCTCAGTTGGTCTTTGCAGAACCTCACGACACACTTTGTGACAGCATCGGAGCCCTCTTCCTATCCTGCCACCTTTCTCTGGCATAAACAGTGAGGTGAAAAAACCACCACCTATTTCAACCTACATCAAACTGAAACCTATAATGAACCCTTCACTGAACAGGAATTCTTGCAGGCTCTTGCCTTTTCACATGGCGTGGCTCCAGGCCCAGATTCCATCCACAACCAGTGATCCAACACTTGAATGTTACCTAGAGGCAACATCTACTCATGGTATTCAACTGCATTTGGCTCATGGGCTTCATCCTCTAACAATGGCAAGACAGCATAGTTATCCCCATACTGAAGCCCAGGAAGAACCCAAAGTATGTCGACAGCTACCGACCGATTAGCCTGACCAACATACTTTGTAAACTGCTCGAGAGGATAGTTAGCTTCCAATTATGTTGGGTACTCCCTTTTGGCCTACTGGCCTTTTGTACCCGTATCAGTGTGGCATCTGGAAGACTGATCTACAATGGCCATTTACTCAGATGGTAAACACCAATCCAACAGGCTTTTTCCAAATGCCGACACCTTGTTGCTGTCTTCTTTGACCTACATAAGGCGTACGACACAGCTTGGCAATGTCACATTTTAGTTACCCTTTGTGACTGTGGCCTTCATGACCCCCTTCAGATTTTTATCTGTGAGTTTTTATCCCACCAGCTCTTCCAGGTTAGAGTTTGCACTTCACTCAGCACTATTCGGATCCAAGAGAACAGTATCCCGCAGGGTTCTGTGTTAAGTGTAATACTCTTCCTCATTGCCATCAATAGGCTTGTAACCTCTGTTGGACCTCGGTTACCCCTGCCCTGTATGTCGACGATTTTTGCATATGATGTAGCTCCCACTCAGTAGCATCTGCTGAATGCCAGCTCCAAGGTGCCATCCGATGAGTCTCTGCCTGGGCCCTTTCGTGTGGCTTCCAGATTTCTCCCTCCAGAGCACAGGTTCTCCCAATCCAGACCTTTATTTAGGTGACAAGTGCTTAGATGTTGTAGCACAATCCCGTTTCTTGGGCCTTCTTTTTATAAAAGGTTGACATGGCTGCCCCATGTTAGCCATCTTATTACTACCTGCGTGCGGAAGCTTAATGCTCTCCACCTCCTGGCCCACCGTGCGGACCGTGCTTCTCTACTCCATATTTACCACACTCTGGTTTTCTCCAGATTAAATTATGGTTTCAAGTGTATGACTCAGTGGCTCCCACCACTCTGAAACTGCTTGACCCTGTTCTCCTCTATAGTGTGCATCGGACTATCGCTGCCTTTTGCATTAGTCCCATTGACAATCTCCTCGCAGAAATGGGGATTCCGCCTCTACAAATACGATGGGGCCAACTCCTGGTTTCTTACACAGTCACCATTCGACAGTTTCCTGACCATCCCGTGTACCCTCTCTTCTTTGGAAACAAGGGATGTCTCCCTCCTGATACCCACCCTTGGGTGGGATTGCTGGTTGGAATGCACCTCACCCCCACCTCCCACCAGAATGGTGCCACCTAGACCATGGATTAGGACCAACCTATTCTAATATCCTAAGTTCTCTGTCACCCCTATGATATACCGGTATCTTGTACATTCTATCCTTCAAGAGTTCCAGGGTGTTACCATGCTCTACACTGATGGTTCTAAAATGATAGATAAGGTGGGATACGCTTTTATGCCTCCTGCTGGCATGGAGCATCATTTACTGACAGATCCATGTAGTGTGTTCACAGCAGAGCTGGTAGCCGTTAACAGGCCCTCCATTTTGTTACTCATGCCTCCCTCCACAGTGTTTTAATATGTACTGACTCAATGAGCAGCCTGCAGGCTGTAGACCAGTGCTGCTCTAGTCTCCCTTTGGTCTCTGCTATCCATGACCTTCTCTCTGTCCTTGGCTTTACCAGCTGCTCAGTTGTCTTTCTGTGGGGATCCCAAGTCATGTGGGCATGAACTGGCTGACCGTTTGGCTAGAGGGGCAGATACTTGCCCCCATTCCCTTTCATGATTCCAGGTGCAGATATGCAGATACACATCAAATCTATTTTCACCCAAAAGTGGAATGACATCTGGTGCACTAATGCTCTCAGTAATAAACTCGACACAATCAAGGAGACTACTGCAGTCTGGAACTCTTCCTTCTGCTCCTCTCGCAAGGAGTCCATTGTCTTACACTGTCTACGCATCAAGTCGTACTAGGCACACCCATTGATTTCTCGTGCATAATGAACCATTCCCACAATGTGGCTGTGGAGGGACTGATGGTATCCCATATATTGGTGAAATGTCCCCTTCTTTTGGCCCTTTGTATTAAGTATAGCCTTTCAGATTCCTTGTCTTCAGTATTTGCAGATGGTTCACAGATGGTTGAAATGGTCCTCAGTTTCGTATGTGAAAGTGGTTTTTATTTTCATTTATAAATGTTTTCTAGGTCTGAGACCCATGACCACTCCCCATTGCAAAGACTGCTCTTTTATCCCTCTGTTTTTCCAGTTTTTAGATTATGCCTACCCTTTATGCCTTCTACTGTGTGTGTTTTTAGCTGCCTCACTTTAGAGTTTGATGCCTCTGACTGGATCCGCCTACTTTTAGCAGACACATGTATCCTAAGCATGTAACTTCTGAATTGAATTGCGGGACTGATGACCTCACTGTTTAGTCCCATAACCCTCTGTCAACCAATCAGGTGTTTTGTAAGCAGTCTTCTTTGTAGAGTGAGTGCATTTTCCAAGTGTATCTAAGTCTGTCAACTCCTTTGCTTGTAATTGAGCCTATGTGATCGTCTGTTTTGTGTCTGTGCTGATAGCTACACCCAAGTATTTATATGAGTTATCTGATTCCAGTTGTGATTCATTGATGTTGTAGTTTTTGTGTCTAATTCTACAAGTGACAAGTGCCTTCATGAATTCTGAAGTTGTATAGGGTCAGTTTATGCAGTGCCACTTTTCTCAGGCAGGTAGAATATCTAGCCACACGAGATACTCGATTGCAGTTATCCTCTTCACAGTTGGCTTTATAGAAATTGTTCTTTACAGTAATATTCTGCTTTGATTCTAGGTACAGTTATCATATCTCTCTACTGTAGTGTGATTTCATGGAAGGTTAACTCAAGGTGGAAGAGCTTATATGAACTTTATAGCTCTGACAGTTTGTGTGGCTGTATCTACTACATTTGTCTCTCTCACTAATGATGTCACAGCATTTTTAAAGAGCATTTCTTACTGTAGCTTAAGTTTCATTTAAGGTAGAGAAAATCATAAGAAATAATTCATTCATCCCCCCCCCCCCCTTTTCCTCCTTTTCAGCTGCTTTTATATTCCTTATTAGACTTCCAGCCTTATTTGGATATGATTTTCTATAAATTGACATTCTTAATCTGAATTTTCCATGTTGCTGAAAATATTGTGTATCTTGACTCATTGGTCTGCATCAACTAATATAAAACATTGGTGTGTAACTTTATTCCGACTCGGAGTGGGTAGCAAGAGTTGTGCCAGACACTCTGTCATCTGGATCCAGTATATGACACGCCTGTTTTGTTTCCTCAAAAACTTTTACCAGTTATCTTCATCTCATATTCTCCATTTCAGAGCACCTCCTCAGATGAGTTGCTGTTCTCAGTGGGAAGACTTGTTTGACGCAGCTCTCTGCTGTATCCTGTCCAAGCCTCCTCATCTCTGAATAATTGTTGCAAGCTACATCCATTTGAACCTGCTTACCATATTTCTTACTCGGTCTTCCTGTAAGATCCCCCCATCCCCTCCCGTCTGAACGGACATGCACATACTAAATTGATGATTTCTAATCTGTAACGCAATCTACTCTCCTGTAGCACACATTTCGAAAGATTCTATTCTCTTTTATCTGAACTGCTTATCATCCAAGTTTCACTTCTGTACATGGTTACAGTCCAGACAGATACCTTTGAAAAAGACTTCCCAACATTTAAATTTATACTTGACGTTTCTGAAGAAAATTTGTCAAACATTTTCTTGCCATTACCAGTCAGCATTTTATATGCTCTCTACTTCAGCAATCATTAGTTATTTTACTACCCAAATAGCAAAACTCACCTACTACTTTTAGTGTCTCATTTCTTAATCTGATTCCCTCAGCAGCCTGATTTAATTGGACTTCATTCCATTACCTTGTTCTGCTCTTTTTAGTGTCTATCTTATATCCTTATTTCAACACACTGTCCATTGTGTTAAACTGCTCTTCCAAATCTTTTACTGTCTGAAAGAAGTACATTATCATTGGCAAACCTCAAAGTTTTTATTTATTGTCCCTGTGTGTTAATTCCTTCTCCATTTTTTATTTCTTTTATTTATTTATTTATTTTTGGCTCAGTGTATAGATTTGATAACATTGGTGGCAGGCTACAACCATGTCTCATTCCCATCTCAACAACTGCTTCCCTTTCATACCTTTAAACTCGTATAACTGCTTTCTCATTTCTGTACAATTTGTAAATAACCTTTTCTTCCCTGTGTTATACCGTGCTACCTTCAGAACTTCAAAGAGTGTATTGCAGTCAACATTGTCAAAAGCTTTCTCCAATTCTACAAATGATCTAAACATAGGTATGTCTTTCATTAACCTTTCTTCTAAGATTAGTTGTAGGATCATTATTGCCTCGTGTGTCCCTACATTTCTCCGGAACTCGAACTGATCTTTCCTGAGGTCGGCTTCTACCAGCTTTTTCATTCTCCTGTAAATAATTTGTTAGTATTGTGCAACCATGACTTATTAAACTAATAGCTCAGTAATATATGTACGTGTTAGCACTTGCTTTCCTTGGAATTGGAATTATAACATCCTTTTTGAAATGTAAGAGTATTTGACATGCATCATCCATTTTGCACACCTAGTGTAATAGTTGTACCATGGCTGGTTCCCCCCCATGAAACCATTAATTCTGATGGAATGTCATCTACTCCAGGGGCCTTGTTTTGACTTAATTTTTCAGTACTCTGTCAGTTTCTTCTTGGAGTATCATACTCTTAATCTTATCTTCATCTGCGTCCTCTTCCCTTTCTACAATAGAGCCTTAAAGTTAATTTCCTACGTGTAGCCTCCCTATAAATTCATTTCAGCTTTCCCTTTTTTTCTGACTTAATGTTTGTACCCTAGTTATATGGGCTTCTATAGACTTGTAATTGTCCTCCAGCCATTCCTGCTTAGCCGTTTCACACACCCTGTCGATCTCATTTTTAGATGTATTTTTTCCTTTTGCTTGCTTCATTTGCTGAATTTTTGTATTTCTTCCTCTCATCAGTTACTTCATTAACTTTTGTGATGCCCAAGGATTTCCACTAGGCATTGTCTTTTTTATCTATTTGATCCTCTGCAGCCTTCACTATTTCATCTCTCAAATGTTCCCATTCATTGTCGACTGTGTTTCTTGTCCCTGTATAGTCAATCATGGTCTAATACTTGTTTTGAAATCCTCAAAAACTTCTGGTTCTTTCAGCTTATCTAGGTCCTATCTCCTTAATTTCTTACCTCTTTGAAATTCCTCTCTTTATTGAAATTTCTTCATTTTTGATATACAGTTCATAATCAATACATTATGGTCCAACTCCACATCTACCCCTGGAAATGTCTTACAGTTGAAAATCTGGTTGCGGGGTCTGTTCTTTTCATTGTATAATTAATCTGAAGCCTTTCAATGTCTCCAGGTCTGTTCAACCTGCACCTTCTCCTAGGATTTTTTAACAAAGTGTTTTTGATAATAAAATTACATATTTTGCAAAATTCTACCATGTGGCTTCCTGTTTCATTCATTTCCCATGGTCCATATTCTCCTATTATTTTCCATGTCTTCCTTCCCTGGTAACAAATTAAAGTCCTCCATCACAATTAAGCTTTCCTCACCTTTATTATCTGAATTATCTCTCTTATCTCATTATGCATTCTTTGAATCTCTTCATCTATGGAGGTAATTGGCTTACAAACTTGTACTACCATTGTGGGTGTTGCTGCAAACTTCATTAATTACTGCTTTATCTGACTTAAACTTATCCATTTCACTTTTTAAATTTCAAACCTATCTACCCTATTAAGGAATCTTAACATTACACCCCCTGGTGAAATCCCTGTGAGTAGCTCCACCCAGAGATCCTAATGGGCGATTATTTTACCTCCAGAATATTTTAACGAAGAGGATATCATCATCATTTAATCATACAGAGTATCTGCATGCCACTTACCCCTTGCTTTCAGCCATTCTTACCACCAGCATTATTTGTTGATGTTATAAGGCCAGTTCAGTAGATCCATACTTTTGTCCCTGCAGCTACTGTAAAGGCTGCTGCCCCTCTTGAGGAACCAAACCACATTTGTGTGTGTGTCTTCACAGGTACCGCTCCATTGTGGCTGCACCAACGGTATGGCTATTGTGTCGTTGCAATATGCATGTCACTCCGTCCCAGCTCGGCAAGGTCTGTGACTTCTGGGAGGCAGGAGTTAATAATAGGGTTATTTTACTTCGTTCTGCTACATTTTTCCTTAAGTTCCTTTCATCCCGATTTCAAGTATATGTATTGCCAGTATTATTACTCTGATTAACAATAATCATCATCGGAGTAGGTTGTCTGTGAACAGTTTGAAGGCTGCAATTTGCCAGCTCCAGACAATCTGATAGTGGGCCAACTGAGTTTCCAGTAGAATTGGAACCTGACACCTATTTGTGTCTCATGACTGAATTACAAAATAAACTTCTGTATCACATTGCTGCATGTGAAATGACGTAAATAGTGACAAAACACACAATTTTAATCACATGTAAGGTAATTTGTCAGTAAATTTAATCGATGTATGTAGAACATCCTTAATTACGAAGTGATCTGAGGACATTCAAGAATGCCGTAAGCATAAATATGGTAAATTTGCTGTTCTGGTATGACAAGAGTCACCAGTGTGCCAAAATCATGACTTCGTCACATTCATTGTTGAAATGTTACTAAGTACAGTTCTTTTAAACTTTCATTGTAAAGCATATATTTTCTTCTATGTTATCACATTCAAAGTTTTGACATAACAAAGAACATGAAAAATGAAATTTGACAATGACAGTTCAGTCAAAATTCCCATTTTGACATATTCATGGTTTTGGCATAAAAAAAATTTGTATTGGTACTTGAATAATGTAGCATCTGTAATGAGGTTTTCTTTTTTCTTTATTTTTTTCTTTTTTTTTTTTTTCTCCTCCAGGCCAATTGTTTCTGTCTCATTCATGAGTGACAGTGCTCTAAGCTTTGGTTGCAAGTTTAGTTTCAAACCAATCAGAGTATCAAAGCCCATCTTATGCCTGCCTTTGTCACGAGGCTGTGTCACCATACTGAGGTAATCTTCGTAGTTTCTGTTAACTTATGTATTACATGTGTGTTGCATTATTAAAAATATTATTGTGCAAAAGTAAGATTTTTTTATTCAAGGGCTGTTTGGAAGAGTTCAGTACAATTTCAGATTACTTGCACAGAATTGAATGTATTGTGAGATGACAAGAGATGCCTGTATAGACATGGCAGTTAGTGTGAATAAATAATTGACTGTAATATTTTGTTTTATCATAGTTTTCTATTTTGTTCTTCAGTCTTACCAAAACTTTTTTTTTCTTTGTTCACACAGGTAACCACATTAATAGAAGCCTTTACTTTATGCCAGTAGTGTGGGGGAAAAAATGATCTGGATATGAAAAATGATGTAGTATAGTGTGTGTGAATTTAGATATATCCCAGCATTAAAATAACTATTTCTGTGTTTCGGAAAGACTTTTTCAATGTAAATATTCAATGAACAAAACTAAAATTTTCTCTCTCTCTCTCTCTCTCTCTCTCTCTCTCTCTCTCTCTCTCTCCCCCTCCCTCCCTCCCTCCCTCCCCCCCCCCCTCCCACTCCCCCTAGCCCTCCCTCCCCCCCACCCCTTCCCCCTATTTACCTCCCACCCTTCACACACACACACACACACACACCATTGGGTGGGGGGACAGCGAGCTATCTTAGGTTTATGCCAGGGAGGTTACTGGAGTGAATGATGTGCTGTAAGGATAGCTCTGATCTGCACAGCTCAGAAAAGGGAAGTTCCAGATGGCACGGGCTGTGAAGCAGCCATTGAAATCTTGCATGCTGTTCTCTGCTGCTGTAGTGTCACTCAGTGGTCTACCTCATTTTTGGCAACTGTTGTAGTGGTGGCCATTCATACTGGTTGACACCTGGTTAGTTCACATACCAATGTACAACGCTGTGCAGTGGTTGCAGCAGAGCTGATATATAACATGGCTGCTTTCACAGTTGGTACGGCCTCTGATGGGGTAGAATAAGCCTGTGATAGGACTGGAATAAGAGCTGCTGGGTGGGTGGACAGGATGGGAAATGGCCACTGAGTGGAGGGTCTGAATCAGAGGCTGAGACGGTTCTGCGACCGTGTGGGCTGCAGATTCCTCGACTTGCGCCATAGGGTGGTGGGGTTTCGGGTTCCGCTGGATAGGTCAGGAGTCCACTACACGGAACAAGCGGCTACACGGGTAGCAGGGGTTGTGTGGCGTGGGCTGGGCGGTTTTTTAGGTTAGATGGCTTTGGGCAAGTACAGAAAGGGCAACAGCCTCAACGGGTGCGGGGCAAAGTCAGGACATGCGGGGACCAAGCAGCAATCGGTATTGTAATTGTCAACTGTCGAAGCTGCGTTGGTAAAGTACCAGAACTTAAAGCGCTGATAGAAAGCACCGAAGCTGAAATCGTTATAGGCACAGAAAGCTGGCTTAAGCCAGAGATAAATTCTGCCGAAATTTTTACAAAGGTACAGACGGTGTTTAGAAAGGATAGATTGCATGCAACCGGTGGTGGAGTGTTCGTCGCTGTTAGTAGTAGTTTATCCTGTAGTGAAGTAGAAGTGGATAGTTCCTGTGAATTATTATGGGTGGAGGTTACACTCAACAACCGAACTAGGTTAATAATTGGCTCCTTTTACCGACCTCCCGACTCAGCAGCATTAGTGGCAGAACAACTGAGAGAAAATTTGGAATACATTTCACATAAATTTTCTCAGCATGTTATAGTCTTAGGTGGAGATTTCAATTTACCAGATATAGACTGGGACACTCAGATGTTTAGGACGGGTGGTAGGGACAGAGCATCGAGTGACATTATACTGGGTGCACTATCCGAAAATTACCTCGAGCAATTAAACAGACAACCGACTCGTGGAGATAACATCTTGGACCTACTGATAACAAACAGACCCGAACTTTTCGACTCTGTATGTACAGAACAGGGAATCAGTGATCATAAGGCCGTTGCAGCATCCCTGAATATGGAAGTTAATAGGAATATAAAAAAGGGAGGAAGGTTTATCTGTTTAGCAAGAGTAATAGAAGGCAGATTTCAGACTACCTAACAGATCAAAACGAAAATTTCTGTTCCGACACTGACAATGTTGAGTGTTTATGGAAAAAGTTCAAGGCAATCATAAAATGCGTTTTAGACAGGTACGTGCCGAGTAAAACTGTGAGGGACGGGAAAAACCCACCATGGTACAACAACAAAGTTAGGAAACTACTGCGAAAGCAAAGAGAGCTCCACTCCAAGTTTAAACGCCGCCAAAACCTCTCAGACAAACAGAAGCTAAACGATGTCAAAGTTAGCGTAAGGAGGGCTATGCGTGAAGCGTTCAGTGAATTCGAAAGTAAAATTCTATGTACCGACTTGACAGAAAATCCTAGGAAGTTCTGGTCTTACGTTAAATCAGTAAGTGGCTCGAAACAGAGGATGACACGCGTAAAGCTGAAATACTAAACACCTTTTTCCAAAGCTGTTTCACAGAGGAAGACCGCACTGCAGTTCCTTCTCTAAATCCTCGCACAAACGAAAAAATGGCTGACATCGAAATAAGTGTCCAAGGAATAGAAAAGCAACTGGAATCACTCAATAGAGGAAAGTCCACTGGATCTGACGGGATACCAATTCGATTCTACACAGAGTACGCCAAAGAACTTGCCCCCCTTCTAACAGCCGTGTACCGCAAGTCTCTAGAGGAACGGAGGGTTCCAAATTATTGGAAAAGAGCACAGATAGTCCCAGCCTTCAAGAAGGGTCGTCGAGCAGATGCGCAAAACTATAGACCTATATCTCTGACGTCGATCTGTTGTAGAATTTTAGAACATGTTTTTTGCTCGAGTATCATGTCGTTTTTGGAAACCCAGAATCTACTATGTAGGAATCAACATGGATTCCGGAAACAGCGATCGTGTGAGACCTAACTCGCTTTATTTGTTCATGAGACCCAGAAAATATTGGATACAGGCTCCCAGGTAGATGCTATTTTTCTTGACTTCCGGAAGGCGTTCGATACAGTTCCGCACTGTCGCCTGATAAACAAAGTAAGAGCCTACGGAATATCAGACCAGCTGTGTGGCTGGATTGAAGAGTTCTTAGCAAACAGACCACAGCATGTTGTTATCAATGGAGAGACGTTAAAGTAACCTCTGGCGTGCCACAGGGGAGTGTTATGGGACCATTGCTTTTCACAATATATATAAATGACCTAGTAGATAGTGTCGGAAGTTCCATGCGGCTTTTCGCGGATGATGCTGTAGTATACAGAGAAGTTGCAGCATTAGAAAATTGTAGCGAAATGCAGGAAGATCTGCAGCGGATAGGCACTTGGTGCAGGGAGTGGCAACTGACCCTTAACATAGACAAATGTAATGTATTGCGAATACATAGAAAGAAGGATCCTTTATTGTATGATTATATGATAGCGGAACAAACACTGGTAGCAGTTACTTCTGTAAAATATCTGGGAGTATGCGTGCGGAACGATTTGAAGTGGAATGATCATATAAAATTAATTGTTGGTAAGGCGGGTGCCAGGTTGAGATTCATTGGGAGAGTGCTTAGAAAATGTAGTCCATCAACGAAGGAGGTGGCTTACAAAACACTCGTTCGACTTATACTTGAGTATTGCTCATCAGTGTGGGATCCGTACCAGATCGGGTTTCGTCACAGGGTTATTTGGTCCGTGATAGCGTTACGGAGATGGTTAGCAAACTCAAGTGGCAGACTCTGCAAGAGAGGCGCTCTGCATCGCGGTGTAGCTTGCTCGCCAGGTTTCGAGAGGGTGCGTTTCTGGATGAGGTATCGAATATATTGCTTCTCCCTACTTATACCTCCCGAGGAGATCACGAATGTAAAATTAGAGAGATTAGAGCGCGTACGGAGGCTTTCAGACAGTCGTTCTTCCCGCGAACCATACGCGACTGGAACAGGAAAGGGAGGTAATGACAGTGGCACGTAAAGTGCCCTCCGCCACACACCGTTGGGTGGCTTGCGGAGTATAAATGTAGATGTAGATGTAGAAAGTTACAATTTACTATGCAAATGATTGCATTTTAGACTCTAAATTCAGAGAATTATTAATATAATATTTAATTGCACAACACTCCATCTGATATTGTTATGTTAACCCTGCTATGCAGCTAACTTCAGTGTGAACACTTTTCTCATGTAAGATTATGTAAATCTTCACCTTTTTCTTATAACCCTCCAAAATTAGTGATTCTGAATAGATAAGTGCTGTGAGGACCAGAATAATTAATGAATTTATTCGGTTCAGAAGAGACAAAATAATTAGATTGTTATTAAAAGTTTTCCCTCAGTGCTAAAAAGAGAACAGTTAAAATCTACACAGTAAACTTTGAAATGGCTTCTGCGACGGCTGGCATTCTCCCTATCCAGATGTACTGCACAAAATTCTGTGTGTGTCCTGTCACTAGTCCACCAAAAATATTATGTAAAGTGGCGATCACGAGTGGTTTGAGCTGGTAATCAAATGTCGCAAGTTCTATTGCTCTAGCAGGATGCAACAAGATTGATCGAAGTATGCCAGTGCTGTGTATATTTGCCAGTAATAACTGCAGCTGTACCCGGTGCTGCCGTCGACTGCCTACATTGCTCGATGAGTTCCTCTGTAGATGGCCAATGGAGCAGCAACTGCAATGACGCGCGATCGTGATAAACATGTTCCTATGTAAAACTACTACCTCCGTACTCTGTAACGCATAATACAGAGTACTACGACTTGCTAAAGCACTCAGAACATGAATCCATTTTTCTCAGATAGAGTGTAGCCTCAGTGTCTCCTACTCTGCACCAGCAGGCTGCCCAATTATTTCCGCCAGGCCACTGTGTTCCCTCCAAACACTGTGTTCATGGGTATTATCGTCCCAGGTCACACAATTACAGCCAGTGGGCTGCTTCTGGAAGGTGTTTTAAGTTGAAACATTGTTGATGCTTCTGCATTGCTAATGGAACTGTCGGAATGTTTCTGCAGAGTCACATGCCAAGAGGGGGGGGAGTGAGGGGTTTACAGGGAGTGCACTTCACCAATTCGACTCATAGTGGCGCCAGGCCGTCTTCTGTGTTAATAGGCACCTTGGACGCAAAAAACTGAGTCTGGGCCAGCTGTCCACATAGTGGAGAAATCGCATCCTTGAGTTTTACGGTGCAGGACAAGAGCGCAATCCCACCCCCATCCTGTACAAAGGCTGCCGCCGGCTGAGGGCAGCGTGTCCGCTGGCTTTCTCTCAGACCACATATGGAGGCCGCTATAAACTGCCTCGAAGGCCGTTCTCCCACTTCATTGTGTAGGGCACATTGCAGCTTGCTCACAGAAACCGAATTATTTTTTTCTGCTACAAAATTTACTGTTTGTGTGAAATGTGACATTTAATCACCTCTTACCCCGCTTGGTTACTCCCGTGTAAGGACAAAGAAATATTCAGAATGATTCCGCAAAACCATATGCAAACTGCATAGTTGTGTATTAAAAATGTAAGGTGGGTGAGTGAAATGGGTCTTGCACTCATTGTGAGAGGTCCACATCAGTTTCCACCTTGCAAGGGCAGGGCTTGCATCTGGGTCTTCCACAAGGGCATGATCCCTGTGACAGGGAATTGGGGGTGGGTTGGCATTGGGGGGTGGGTGCTATTGGAATGGACTAGGATGTTGTGGAGCTTGGGTGTGTGGCATTATACCACTTTGGGAGGGGATGGAAGTATCTTAGGTAGGATGTCCCTCAGGGCATGATTATGGATAATCAAAGCCCTGATGAAGGACGTGGTTCAGTCATTCCACTTCTGGGTGGTATTGGGTGACAAGGGGGTTGCTTCTTTGCAGTTAGTTCTTGGGATGGAGGTGAGGCCTTCAACATACTGGGAGAGTTCTCATCACTGAAGATACATTTGCTGCGGGAGGCCAGACTGTATGGGAGAAATGGAGAGGAGCAGGTGGCAGACAGCTGGGCACACAATTTCACAAACAGCTCACCACTCCCCCACAAGCTGCTAGCCACTTCCCCCCAACACCCTACGTGCCTCCCGCCTCTCTCCACCCCTCATCCCACCCCACCCTGTGGCCACACCTCACCCAGTACATACACTCGTCATGGGCCAGGAAAGAGCTGGCAGCAAACTTAAGTACAGTGTAGGTGTGTGTAGGGGTGTGTGTGTGTGTGTGTGTGTGTGTGTGTGTGTGTGTGTGTGTGTGTGTGTGTGTGTACATGTTTCTCCTACAAGTTTGTGTACCTGTCGATGACAGCGCTTCTGCCCGTCGGTGATTAATCTCCTTTTTTCCTAAATGATTTGTTATTGTGAACCAGAACTTTAGTACATTATTATGCTACAATAATAGATATTCTTGTACAGTATAGAAGGAATTGTCAAGAAGAAAGTTCTTCAGTTTGTTTCCAAATCACACTTTGCTGTCTCAGACATTTTATATCACTTAGTAAGTGATAAAAAATTTTAGTTCCAGCATGTGCAAAGACAACCTTAATGTGGAGTAATGAATATCATTTTTCTTTGTTCATTGTAATTATGTACATCATTGTTTCTCTTGAACTGCATTTGATTATTTACAACAAACTTCATGAGGAAATAATGCTCTGAAGCAGTTGTCAAAATGCCCAACTCCTTAAACAGGTGGCTACAAGATGATTGTGGGGTCAGCACCTTGTATTATTCTTACAGCATGCTAAGTTCAAATTTGAAATAAGTTTTCTATCTCTATTTTTGTAAATTTCTTAGCAACGGAAACACTATCCATTACACCTTTCAGCACATGCATTGTTAATACTTATTTACCAAAGTGATAGCAGCTTCTCGCACCATGAAGAAATACTTGGCTTTGCACCACTGCTAATGCAAACAAAAACATATACCCACTCAAAATGAAAGAAAATAATTAAATGCGTAAAACAGATATCCACTGCATCGTCAAGGAGTAGGAGTAGTAGTAGGAGTAGTAGTAGTAGTGCACAGCATCATTGAGGAACATTTTTTCAAAACTTGATAAATGCAACAGGTACAGTTTCTCATAAAGTGAGTTTTTCTGTTTTCACCTAGTAGATATGTTTGAGCATTTGAATTTTTATGTGACATCTAGATCTCACTTACATTAATAAAGTGTTTTAGTGAAGTATATTAAAAGTTAATTTTTATAACAGTGTATGAAGGTGTGATTTTTCAGTTATTTTCCAAAAGTTGATAAATGCTTATTACTATTGATATCGGTTACGTTGTCTTTAATTCTGTGTGTTTTTCTCCATAGCTAATTTGTGCTGTAGTGTTGATTGTGTGTCTGCATTGTTGTAAAACGCATATTTTTGCATATATTGTTATATGAAAAACATTTTTTATTTATAGTTTTTGGCTTTATTGAGAATACAATAGTAGTAGTAGTAGTAGTAGTAGTAGTAGTAGTAGTAGCAGCAGCTTTATTCATCTGTAGATCTCTTTTTACAAGGATATAGGACATGTCAAAGTATTTACAAATTTAATATAATGGAAGGAAACACTCCACGTGGGAAAAAATATATATAAAAACAAAGATGAGGTGACTTACCGAACAAAAGCGCTGGCAGGTCGATAGACACACAAACAAACACAAACACACACACAAAATTCAAGCTTTCGCAACAAACTGTTGCCTCATCAGGAAAGAGGGAAGGAGAGGGGAAGACGAAAGGAAGTGGGTTTTAAGGGAGAGGGTAAGGAGTCATTCCAATCCCGGGAGCGGAAAGACTTACCTTAGGGGGAAAAAAGGACAGGTATACACTCGCACACACGCACATATCCATCCACACATACAGACACAAGCAGACATATTGCTTGTGTCTGTATGTGTGGATGGATATGTGCGTGTGTGCGAGTGTATACCTGCAGACACAAGCAGACATATTGCTTGTGTCTGTATGTGTGGATGGATATGTGCGTGTGTGCGAGTGTATACCTGTCCTTTTTTCCCCCTAAGGTAAGTCTTTCCGCTCCCGGGATTGGAATGACTCCTTACCCTCTCCCTTAAAACCCACTTCCTTTCGTCTTCCCCTCTCCTTCCCTCTTTCCTGATGAAGCAACAGTTTGTTGCGAAAGCTTGAATTTTGTGTGTGTGTTTGTGTTTGTTTGTGTGTCTATCGACCTGCCAGCGCTTTTGTTCGGTAAGTCACCTCATCTTTGTTTTTATATATATTTACAAATTTAGATCAATTTAAAATCAGCTAATTCGTATACACATATATTTACAGACTTCTAGTTAGAGACAATTGTTGGATTTACTCCTGGTATACAATACGTTTTTTACAAATAACTTATTAAATAATCTAATGCCACACTGTTTACTCATATCTCACTATCAGTCACTGCACACATCGTTCCATAACACTTCGCACACCACACACACACACACACACACACACACACACACACACACACACACACACACACACACACAAGTGATCTCTGGGCCATTTTCTGTTCTGAAACTTCCTCTTTCCTATCCTGGAAAACTGAGTCAGCATCCCTCCATAATGAGTGAGATGTTGAGCTCAGAAAGAGGAAGAGGTGTTAGTATTGTGCTATACATAGCTTGCGGGGTAAGTATTTATAGAAAGGAAAAAAAGAGGAATAAAACATAAAGTGAAGGTGGTATGTGGAATGTTGGATATTTTATTATTATTATTATTTATTTGTATAACTTCTTTTTTTTTTTTTTTTTTTTTTTTTTTTTTTTTTTTTTTTTTTAATCAAACCCCTACTCTGTGCTAAGTAATCCTTCAATATATAAAATGTACTGCAAAACAGATACTTTTTATCTGCCTTTTTAAATAAGTTTATGTTTGCAATTTCTTTAATCTCTTTACAGTTTTATTCCTTAATAGAAAATGCTGTTTTGAGTTTTATGTTTATTTTTTCTTGGTAAATGTAAATTGAGTCTCCCTCTTGTTGCATGGTCGTGGACAGAGCTGTTTGTGCAGTAATTACCAATGTTATTTCTGATGTGTACAGCTGATGTAAATGTATTCACATGGAGCAGTTAAAATCCCCAGTGTTCTGAACAGATCATTACAATGAACTCAACTAGTATTTTTGGTTATTATTCTTATGGCTCTTTTCTGAAGTTTGAAAATTGTGTTCATATTTTGTGCATTTGTTCCCCAAAAAAATAATGCTATAGCTGAGAATTGAGTGTACATATGAATAATGTGTAATTAAAAGACACTGCATGTTCCACACTGATGATAGGATACTAAGGGCATAACATGCTGATGGCATTCTGTTTGCAAGTACCTTTGTGTGTTCACACCACTTCAACTGAGAATCAATATTCATTCCTAGAAATTTTGCATTTGTTGCACTGTCTATAGAGGTGCCATGTACGTTTAATTTAACATTCATTTTTCCTCTTCAAACTGAAATTCATGGCATTAGTTTTCTTTATGTTCAATGTCACTTTATTACTTATTGACCAATCATAAACTTCGTTGAGAGTTTCATTTGCTTTCTTGGCAAGGAGTTCTCTTGTTTTCTTAGTGACTATAATATTGCTGTCATCGGCGAAGAGAATGTTTCGTACCATGAGTCACACTACTGGGAAAGTCATTGATGTACATCAGGAACAGTATTGGTCCTAACCAGCTACCTTGCGGAAGCCCTGTATTAACGTATTTTGGTTCTTATAAGTGTTCTACTAAATATTTAGATTTATTTGAAGTATGTGTTACCTCTGCTCTTTGTATCCTGTCTGTTAGGTATGATTGAAACCAGTCATTAGCTACCCCTCTTATTCCTAATGCTTGTAATTTATTTAATAGAATCTTATGTTCGACTGTATCAAACGCCTTAGAAAGATCCAAAAATATGCCTGTGATACACTCATCTTTATCAAGAGCATCAAGTAAAACTTTTGTGAATACTACTATGACAGACTGTGTATTTTTGCCGCTTCGGAAACCAAACTGTGATTCACTTAAAAGATTGTATTTATTCAGGTAATTCATTAATCTATCTTTCATAATTGTTCTATTATTTTTGAGAATGGTGACAGCAGTGAAATGGGCCAGTAATTTTCGATGTCTTCTGCATTACCTTTCTTAGGCAAAGGTACAACTCTTGCCTGTTTTATCTGCTCTGGAAATGTCCCTGATGGGAAGGATTCTTTTATTATATTTGTTAAGGGGCCTTGTCTAATCCCTATGCATTGTTTCATTACTTCATCTAAGCCTACTGACTCTTTATTTTTTAGTTTTTGAACAGTTTTAATGACTTCATTGTCTGTGGTTGGAAGTAACCTCACTGTATTTAGTGCAATATTATTTACAGGTGTTTTATTTGTTTGGGGGAATTTTTGCTCTAACTTCTCAGCAATACTTGAAAAATGCTCATTTACATAGTTTGCTAAGTGTTGTGGATCATTTATGACCTTATCCCCCCCTCCCTTAGCAGTATGTTATTCTACATTTGTTTGCTCCTCCCCGTTTCCTTTTTTATAACATCCCAGACTGCTTTGCTTTTATTCTCTGCATTATATGTTATTTTGTCAGTAAATGACTTTTTTGCAGCAGTCAGCACCTTCCTATAGATCTTTTTGTATCTGTGATAGAAATTTAAGAATTCTGGGTCATTGCGAGTGTTTTCCATGGAACTGAGGTGTTTAAGTGTTCTGGAGGACTTCTTAATACCTGCTATTATCCATCTGTTTTTGAGAGACATTGATACAGACATGCATACTTTTGGAAACGCCTTTTCAAAGTTCAATTTAAACAGTGTGGAGAATTTAGAGAATTTCATATTCGCATTGGTTTCCTTATACACTTCATCCCAGCTTTGTTTTTCTAGTTCTTTTGAAAAATCTTTTATTATGATTTCTGATAGGTGTCGTTTGTAGGCTTGTAGTTTAGGGAATGATTTATGCCTGATTTTATTATTGTTGTTGTTGTTTGACAGAGATGGTCTGATAGTCATAGATCTTTTCCAGCTGCATCACATTTTTCCCTGTCCATATTTGTGGCCACATGGTCAATTACTGATGAAGTTGTTGTGGTAACCCTTGTTGCACTATTGACCATTAGGGACATGCCAAAACTTTGAAGGATATTTATGAAGGTGCTGCTAGATTCATTTATGATATTAGTGTTGATATTAATGTCCCCACACAGGATTATGTTGACCTTTGTACTTTAGACTTTATCGAGAACTTCTGTTAACTTATTGAAAAAAGTGTCCACACTACCACTGGGAGATTTATACACACACAGACACACACACACACACACACACACACACACACACACAATGATTAATTTCTTGGTGATATCAAGCCCTGTTGATTCAATAACTGATATTTCAAAGTGTTTGACTTCACTTACTGTACTAAGGTCATGTCTTGATTGAACTGTGTTCCTTTTCTGATGTAAATGCGTGATCCTCCACCTCTTGAAGTAGTTCTGCGGTAAGAGTTTGCCTTTTCATATAATGATAATACTACATGTTGGATTTCTGTCTCTCTACACCAGTGTTCAATAATGCAAACTACTTTGTAGTTCAAAGATTGGAGCTCAACTTCTAATAGTTGTATTTTATTTTTTTATTGATTGCATGTTTTGATGGAGGATTGTTAAGTCTGTGAAATTCCCCATGTTACTCTTTCCAATGGTTTGTTTTTCTTTGTAACATCTGGTATATGTGATATTTGAGGTGTTTAAAATCTGTCTTGTGAGTGGATGCTTCAGTATTTTTTAAAGTGCCAAAGCTATTCTTTAGGCAGGGGAACCTGTTGTCTGGATTTATCCTAAAAAGACTTACTTTTCCTACCTATGACAACAGATATTTGACCATGTGTGGCTCAAAATCCCCCCCCCCCCCCCCCCCCCCCCCCAATACTTTCATGAATCAGCTGTACCAATCTTCCCTTCCCAGTCCTGTTTTGGTGTAGGCCATAATAATAATAGAAATACAGTGGCATAATAGAATAATAGCAAAGATAACTATTTTAACATAATTGTTTAGCTGATATCTTTATTATCAGTACTACATGAATTATGAAATGAATAACATGAAAGTATTGAAA
Source organism: Schistocerca piceifrons (assembly GCF_021461385.2). Classification (NCBI taxonomy): domain Eukaryota; kingdom Metazoa; phylum Arthropoda; class Insecta; order Orthoptera; family Acrididae; genus Schistocerca; species Schistocerca piceifrons. The sequence goes on along the minus strand of NC_060139.1, from coordinate 397,331,601 downwards.
GCCACAATCACATTGTTATGCCACGTTTTCTGTCTTACGTCTATGCATTATTTATCTAGGACATCTTTGTAAAACTCCTTGGCATGATCTGGAATTTCAAAATAGTTTAGCAAGGCACACACATCTCTCTTCTTTCTGTGCGTACCACATTTTGTTTTGGTAAAAGGGTGGATGTTAGTACTTTTGGATAGCATGGTTTCTTTCGTCTCAGGATGTCCATTTGTACTGGGTGTCCAGAATATGTATCACATACTGATCAGACACATTAACAGTTTTCTGTGCTTTCTTGTATGAGATGACTCGCAGGCTGGTCATTTTGAATGGTATCTTGGATTTTAGTACTTTCTGTGCACTATCTTCGAGATTTTTAACACACTAATTTGTGTTTAGAACTTTGAGAGTACCATTCTCTTCTACAATATCAATATTCTTTAGTTGACAAAATGCTTTTTTTCTGTATGACTTCTCAGTTCTACCAAACAGTTTGGAGGCATGTAGCTATGACCATGAAAATTATTGAATCTTGTGCTGTTTTTGCAAGTACACTGTAAGCATCACAGTCGCACAGCTGTTTTTATTTTGGCTGCCACAAGAATCTGAGATTTATTTAAGAAACCTTCCGACTGACAGTTTTGGAATAGCTCGGTTTTGCTGCATGTCAAAGCAAATCTCAATAACATTTCAATTTTCTTCCTTCATTACATCATAAAACCACTTTGCACAAATTTTATGTAATCAATGTCTAGTTTGTAATTCATTCTTCTTCTGCAAACGTGTTTCTGTTTTTATTTCCATTAAATGAACATTAGAATTGGAGCAGGTGTACTGAATGATAGATTGAAGTGTTTGTAAAATACATGCTTGTATTTTAATAAGGAGCATTGTTCCAGTCTTAAATTTTATCTTCGCAGAATCTCTTGAACATTTTGACTGAAATCTGGAGGCAAATAACCTCTCGCAGACTTCCCTCTTCCCTGGTGGCTCTCTCTGAATTTATATTTTTTAACAACATTCTTAATGGCTATTGTTACCTCTTTATGACCCCTTCCTGTTCTGTTGCTTCCTCTCATCTCATCTGCTTGCTAGATAACCTATCATGTGATGCTAGATACTTGTTGGAAAGCTGCAGCACAAACAGGCACTACTTCACCATTCCTATTTCCATTGGTGTACTTCACTGTCATTGCTTTCTTCCTTTTTGCATTCTGGGTGTGCATTACTCTGCATTAAGGTGAAGAAATTTTAGCAGAAACTTAACTTGAGCCATTTTATTTAATGATACAGGGTACTTTTCTGGTTCATTTTTATGTAAAAATCAACACCTATTTCTTGCAGGCACTTTTTATAATGTATATGTTTTACAGATTTTTTGTTGATATCAGGTAATGCAGCACACTTTCTAAACAAATTAGAAGTATTCTGAATATTTTTGAACGTGCTTACGGTTATTAAAAAAATTAGAAAGAAATTGATGCAATGTTTTTTCCAAAATGCTTCCTCAAATTGAGGTAACATTTAATCCAATGTTATACATTTGAAGGAGACCAATTTTTACCAGATATGCATGACATTATGGCTGAGGTACTAGACCTATTTAATTCCACCTATTATTTATATTACAAGGATAAGAAATATCACAACTTACATTTTAATTTTTATAATTTTTTGCATATTAAATTTTTTTTTGTATAATTTAGTTAATTCTGCAATAGAGCTTAGGTGTACTATATAAGTATGGACTATTGCAAGTTACAGAAAAAATTAGAGCAATGTTTTATAAACTTCAGGAAATATTTGTACCTGAATTCTGAAAAATACAACTTGTGGGAAATTGCGAATGATGATAGGCGTCCAATTAAACTGTGCCTTAAAACATTCCTGAAGCATAGTCTTCATCCTGCAGCATTTCTTCATCTTCAAGCTTCCTTTTGGTATTCCTTTTAGCACTTCTTGCTTCTTAGGTAACTTGAAGAGCGAGTCTTTCAGCTTCATGCTCCCGTTGTCTGTCACACACAAGCAATTGATCTTCTATATTAGAGCCACATTTTATTCCTAAATTTCTCAGGACTTCCAACCTTCCTCTCACACCATCATTGAAACATATCACTGCATCTAGTAAACTGACTTTTAATCTATTTAGCCCTACAAAAACATTCTTGCGTAATCTTTCCCATATGCAATGGTTGAAACTTTCATTTGTATTCTGAGCGTCCCCATGAAGACATTTACTGAGCTAAACAGGGTCAGTCAGATCTCTAAAAATTGGTTTTATTTCATTCATAACAGGCTCGGGAAGAGAAAGCTTATGGTGGTATATTTTACCATATTCTTTTGCTTTTTGGTAACCACACCAGGAATCTGCTCCTTTAAGGCAAAGTCCATGAACGGGATAGCCATATGTGAACAACTTATGAAAGTAGGTGGCCCATACAGATTATCTCATTGCTGTAACATCATTCAGAAGTGCAGTTTGTCTAATGACCAGTGCATAATAACTCCAAAGGAGGTCTATTCCAGTTTGTCAACCTGCCTAGGCCAGAGAGAGATTTTCCATCAGAGAGCAACTTTCCTTTCATTTCTCTTCGTAGCTTCCTCAATCTAGCACCCATCCTCTTTTGCACATGTCCACAACACTCCAGTTTTGTTACCAGGGTATCACCGTAAACATTGAACTCATTAATTTTATTGAAAGTTTTAGAGTCTCCATCGCTTAGATGCTTCATATACATAAAGTTATAAATGGGCACCGACCTCTGAAATATTTTTAGAGCTCCATCACACTCCATACCTCCACTGTAACTATCATAATTCTTAGAACACTGATGTCCAATATGTTCTTCAGTGTTACCATGGCAGGTGTGGCAGTACTTAGATAAGCACTCAACATCAACAACTTTTCCATTATTCAGAGAAGTAGCCCTTAAAAACACCATTCAAGGAACGATGTCCTCGACATTGCCATGTCCCATAAAGTCCATCACCAATGTCCCTGATTCCACTAATATCTACAGTTTCTTCTACTGCATGTTTCATAGATGCTTTAGACACAACTGTAAAGGCACCTAAAACTATTTTGATGTACTTGCTGAACATACTGGGAGGAGGAGGAGGAAGGAAGGAAGAAGGAAGGTGGAAGGTCCATCAAGCCACAAAACATTTGAGCAGCTTTTTTTTCCTTTTCCTATTGCATGCATTGCATACACTAACTTCAAATTCACGTCATATGAAATATGCACACAAAAAAAAATTTTTTTTTTTTGCACTAAACCCTTCGTGCTACTTTGTTGTTCAGTTATTTCCAAACAGCCTACATCATTACATTGTTTACATTTCGCCACTGCCTTTATCAAAGAATCCACTACAAACAGCATCATTATTAACACAAAAATTTGAATCACCAGGAGGTGTGTCATGTGGAAGTTTTTTCCGTGAAGAACTGATACATAGGTTACTTTCAACAGTGTGGTTTGCTTTGTTTGTGAACTGGTTACCATGGAATTTCCTTTTATTGTATTTCTTGATGCATGGCATAGTTCGTATTTATTGCACGCTAAGGGATATGTACTTCCACAAATATATGTAGCACTAGGGCACCAAACATTCAGTAACACGTGAACAAAGTGCTTCAACGAAACAAAAGTAAATACTAACAAAGATAATCATTTACAGACACTAGAAACGTGCACTGTTACCAACACATACAATGTATCATACATATAATCGCTCAAACAAAGTTCACAGTTCTTTTCAAAATAATACTGGTTTCTGTAACAGAAATAAAGGGGGCATGGCGGCATATATAACCATAACTTTAAAATTTGGTGTATATAGGTCATTTTTCATTTGAAAGCCTATAATGTATACAGGGTGTTACAAAAAGGTATGGCCAAACTTTCAAGAAACATTCCTCACACACAAAGAAAGAAAATATGTTATGTGGACATGTGTCCGGAAACGCTTACTTTCCATGTTAGAGCTCATTTTGTTACTTCTCTTCAAATCACATTAATCATGGAATGGAAACACACAGCAACAGAACGTACCGGCATGACTTCAAACACTTTGTTGCAGGAAATGTTCAAAATGTCCTCCGTTAGCGAGGATACATGCATCCACCCTCCGTCGCATGGAATCCCTGATGCGCTGATGCAGCCCTGGAGAATGGCGTATTGTATCACAGCCATCCACAATACGATCACGAAGAGTCTCTACATTTGGTACTGGGGTTGTGTAGACAAGAGCTTTCAAATGCCCCCATAAGTCAAGAGGGTTGAGGTCAGGAGAGTGGAGGCCATGGAATTGGTCCGCCTCTACCAATCCATCGGTCACCGAATCTGTTGTTGAGAAGCGTACGAACACTTGAACTGAAATGTGCAGGAGCTCCATCGTGCATGAACCACATGTTGTGTCGTACTTGTAAAGGCACATGTTCTAGTAGCACAGGTAGAGTATCCCATATGAAATCATGATAATGTGCTCCATTGAGCGTAGGTGGAAGAATATGGGGCCCAATCAAGACATCACCAACAATGCCTGCCCAAACGTTCACAAAAAATCTGTGTTGATGATTTGATTGCACAATTGCGTGTGGATTCTCGTCAGCCCACACGTTGATTGTGAAAATATACAATTTGATCACGTTGGAGTGAAGCATCATCCGTAAAGAGAACATTTGCACTGAAATGAGGATTGACATATTGTTGGATGAACCATTCGCAGAAGTGTACCCTTCGAGGCCAATCAGCTGCTGATAGTGCCTGCACATGTTGTACATGGTACGGAAACAACTGGTTCTCCCGTAGCACTCTCCATACAGTGACGTGGTCAACGTTACCTTGTACAGCAGCAACTTCTCTGATGCTGACATTAGGGTTATCGTCAACTACAAGAAGAATTGCCTTGTCCATTGCAGGTGTCCTCATCGTTCTAGGTCTTCCCCAGTCGTAAGTCATAGGCTGGAATGTTGTGTACTCCCTAAGACGCCAATCAATTGCTTCGAATGTCTTCCTGTCGGGACACCTTCGTTCTGGAAATCTGTCTCATACAAACGTACCGCACCACGGCTATTGCCCCGTGCTAACCCATACATCAAATGGGCATCTGCCAACTCCGCATTTGTAAACATTGCACTGACTGCAAAACCACGTTCGTGATGAACACTAACCTGTTGGTGCTACGTACTGATGTGCTTGATGCTAGTACTGTAGAGCAATGAGTCGCATGTCAACACAAGCACCAAAGTCAACATTACCTTCCTTCAATTGGGCCAACTGGCGGTGAATCGAGGAAGTACAGTACATACTGATGAAACTAAAATGAGCTCTAACATGGAAATCTAGCGTTTCCGGACACACATGTCCACATAACATCTTTTTTTTATTTGTGTGTGAGGAATGTTTCATGAAAGTTTGGCCGTACCTTTTTGTAACACCCTGTATATAGGAAAGACTATAAAATTTGATAAAGTTATGAAAGATATTTCAATTTTCCCACCATTTGTAAGTACCCTGTATCCTTAATGATGTCACGTGGTGGTGAAAGTGAGAATATCTTTGCAGCAGAGTTAAACAACTTTGCACTATTTCATTCCTTTAGCTTTTGAAGACAAAACCTCAAGTTCATGATTGCATTTAATGCTAGGTTCCTTTTTACGCTTTTTGCTTTTCGTTTGAGGTCAATGTAAGCTCTTCTTCAGTCGCGATTTTCTCCTATCAGAACATTCTTTGGGTTGTATGCATTTCCAGAATCGCAAGGATCATCATCCATTTTACATCTGCTTTCAGTACTGCTTTGTAGACATACACTTAAGCGTAAAGTGAATATTTGTCGGAAAGTAAGCTGCAGGTGTTAGACGACAAAATCTGGTTGCAATACTATTTCCACCAGTTAAAACAATGAGAACATTGCTTAGTACACCCAGTATATTCCATTATTGTTAACTGCTTGCTGGGGAAAGAGCCGAGACACTAGAGAGTAATTATATTGCATTTCATTTGCCAACTTTTGCTGTAACTGCTAGAATGCCTGTATCGTGTTTTGCTAAAACCTTGTGACTTGGAGCGTTCATACACTCAGCAGTATTTGACTTTTGCTAAAACATGGTTCGGGGATTGATGTAAAAGGTCGACATTAAGCCATTACAATGCCCATCTCAATTTTTTTTAATATGTTGAGTTTTGAAAAAATGCCCCTCAATTCTGAGATTAACTGGAAATGTTATCTTAAATTTAACACACATTACTACCATCATTTCAAGATGTACCTGAATAGCATAATAAAATTTGGGTCCTGTTAAGTGTACGATGAAAGGAAATCAGATCCAAGGTGTGAAATGTTAACTAAAAAGTAGATTTAATGAGATAATAGAACTTAACCAGTCATAGGCTGCGCAAGTTCGGTAGGTGAGGTTCTTTTGACACACATGATGAGGCTTATTCACTATATGACATACATGACTGAAGCTTCGGTCTGCATTAGTGTAGTACTGTTATATGCAGTTATATCCATTGGTATATTATTTGCTAGAGCAGTTAGTGGGAACTGTATAGTAGTGAGCTATTGTACATATTTACATCAACCTGTATAGCTACCTTTAGTAACCATCTCTTGGCAAATTTGAAGATAGCCAAGGTATTTTAAACACACTGTTAATTATATTTTTATAGTTAACACTGTAAAAGTAAATTGTTAATACTGCAAAACTGCAGTAATGTTTTTTTCTGTACACAGTGGCTTCGCAGCAGATGAAATTACACATTGTGTGAGGCCTGAAGATACTATTGCTCGGCGTGCTGTTATCTTACTTAGAAGGTAATTCTTTGCGCACATAGAAGTTATATAACAAACAAAATACTGTTGCAAAGTTTTTTTGTTCTATCTACTCTTTATTTTATTTTGTCATTTTAGATTATGTGATTGTTTTAATGGGAAGGAAACCGTGATGTTAGAATTTCTATGCGTAAATGGTCATGACTTCAGAAATGGCCTATCTATAACATCAAACCTGCTTTAAACAGTTTGTATAGGCAGTTACAGAATTTGTAATCAAACATAGGTTGGATTTGTCATTCAGAAGCATTATTATTTGAAAATATTTTGTTTATATTTATAGCTAAACAGCTACAGCACACCTCGTGTTCTAACAGTATCTATATAGTTTACCAAAAGCACTCCATACCATTACTTTTTCTGTCCATTTAGTCGCATTCAAGTAACCTAGGTACAAAAACTTGACAGCTGGTTCTGTTACTTCATTCTTGATTTGTTCTGTTTTCTTTACAAAGTATTTATTTAACAGCCTCAAAAAGTCATTAATTAAAATTTTAAGGCCTCCTTTTAAACCCGTTCTATCAACTTCCATTCATTGTTGAAGTTAATATATATCACAGGCAAACAGGGCAATATACCCAACAAAATGGCAGTTTACATATGTTCTGTTCATGCATATTCTTCCATTCCCCCAGTTTAGTGTTGTGAGAACTCCCTCTAGGCCTGTTGAATATAATTTTGATGAGGCTAAAGTTCCTTGCTTGACTTTGATTCCAGTACTGAATTTCCCACTATCCTGGAGAGTCATATGGAAGCTGCAGCACACACTGACATAGTATGAAGCAATGCTCTGATTCTCAATGGATGTTTGTACAGACTTCATTTTTTTCCCCCTGTCTGGTTGCTGATAATTTTAGTGCCTTACATGGAACAGGCTGATGGGCGGACTTTTCTGTTACATGTCTCCTTTCATGTAGGAGGAGGAAAATTTCAACATTGTTCCTTCTTGGGGAGTAAGACAACCCTCAGCTTACATTATAGACAAAGTAACACAATCAGAACTACTCTTCAAACTGATTTGTGCACTGATATTCTCAAATTTTTGTGCTGCTGTCAACTGTTAATAAATCTACATCCATTTCTTTTTGTTCCTCCTCCTTTTCTACATACATGCTTATAAGTTAATGCATGTTAGAGATACATAAAAAAAAAAGAAATGTGGTGGTAACATTGTGTAAGCTAAACTGTTGCTGTACAGCACATAAAGACTGCTTTGTGTGCTTGCAACAGTCTGTTTAGGCAGAAGCCTTTGGTAGAGTAGTTCTGTTGTGCGGGCTTCATACGTACACAATTTCATCTGAGTCCCAATCTCATTTTTCTACTGTGCTTTGTATCCATATGTGTTTTTAGTATATTGTCAGTGCACTTATAACACGAGCCTTATTGCCTTACCTCGTGCATTAAAAGTTGTCGGGCACTGTAGCTTGAAAGCATTTAAGGAGTGTCTCATCATATGCCTATTGAAAAATGCTTTATAGTGAAATCACTATTGTCACTTTTCATCTAGTGCTGGAATATGCCAATATTTTCAAGGTAAATTTTAATACACTGTGTGATTCTTACAGAGTCTTTCCTGATGCACCACGATTAGCGCCAGATGAAGTGATACCACCTATTCCAATGAATGCATCTACAAGACAACAAGAAATTAATGGCCTGTCAAGGTATTTAGTATTTATGTATTAATACTGGAATTTTGTTGAATGCTACTTGCTATTCTCTTTAAGTGACTACTTAGTTAGATCTACACAATATGGCACTCAGACTGAACAGTAACTGTTTTTTCCATGTTATCTGAAAAAGCTTTTTATAACAGCCAAGGATCAGCACTCCAAGACATCCTACAATTTTCCATTACAGCATTAAATCTACATTGTCAGTAGCTCATCGCAATATTTTGAAAGTTTGGTTTTCCTATATGTGAGGACCACTCTGAAAGTGGTTCCCCTTGATTTAGTTCGCTTTCAATTCACAAGGAATTTGAGTGAAGTTTGTCTCAACATTTGTGAGTAATCTTTCACTTTCCTGTATAATTTATCCATTTTACCAATTTTTCAACAAGGGCATGCACCCCTATGCAGTAAAACTTATTTGATGTGTTACTGTTTTGCCAACCATTAGAATCAAAAAATTTTCCAGAGTTTCTGTATCTTAAAAGTGGTGATAACATTTTAGTGGCCCAAACAGGAGGTCTGGTGCCACAGTCGGGCCTGCATGGCAGATAAGGCAAGATTTTCCCTCCAGTTTTCACAATCAGCAGTAGTAGACACACTAGATATGTTTCAGATTTTTTGATTGGTGGACTTTTGGACCTGCTGTAAATTGCTTTGGGGAAGATTCAGTTCCTTCCATCTTATTTAGGAGAAGTGAGGTATAAGCCCTTGTTCAATCATCCCAGGGACCTCTTAACTCTTGTGTATGTGCATGGTGAGCATAGGGGCCTTAGCTGCTGCAGCATTTTTTCATCCTATGTCACAATTTTATTACCTGACTATTTCTTTTTCTTTGACTTGATTTTCAAGATATCAAATAAGGTATATCATCTCTCCCATACATCCGGTATCTGCTTTCAGTTTTTATATATGTCCCCTTTCAGTTTATTTATAAATGGCCCCATTCCTGGGTTTGACCTCAACATTATTTTCAGATTTTGTAGTTTTTATTTATTTATTTATTTATTTCAGTAGCACAGGGCTTGCCTAATACTCTGCACGGTAGACAGTCCTTGTGAGTGGCTGTCTGGTACCTGTACAGTGGTAGCTCCTTGACTATGCACTGAACACAGTTTTGGTGTGTGAATGCTGATGAGTATGTTTCTGTCTTGTGGGGGCATAGGGACTCCAGACAATGACCTCCATACCAGGAGGGGTGGTACCCATAAAGAGAGCCTCTGGTTGGAGTGGATGGCATTACGGAAGACCAGTCACAACAAGAGAACTATGCTGGTGGCCACATGTCCCTAGCAGTCTAGTCAAAGCAGTTGACTCACTTTAATGCAGAAGGATATAATCCCAATAAGTTTCTCTCATTATGTATGAATCGAAATGAAAACAAACCTGTCAAACAATAGCGAGATGTGCCTCGGTTCCTGTTATGTAGCAGGACCAATGCTGAACTTTTAAATAATAAGCCATTACTTTTTGTGGAGGAAATTGATGGGAAGTTCTGGGAGGTCACTAAAACAAAATGCAGAAGGGATCCTTGCTAATAAAATCAGGATGACCCTCCGTCATGGGCATTGTGAAGCTACAACAAACTAGATAATATCCTCGCAGGAATTGAAATTTGGTCAAAGGTATTATATTCCACTGTGATTTCATACTGTAAATGGACAAGAAATTATGTGCTAATCGGGAACAGTGTTGCATCCATCTTATCTGTCAAGTCCACTGAAAGCCTGAAGATAACAAAGTAGACCTAGGAGGAATTATCCTGGGTTTTAGAGTTTATTTACTGCCAGATAAAGTTAAGATTATGGTTTATCAGTGCGACGTAAAACCTTAAGCACCCCATGAGGTACTTAAAGTTTATAAAATGTAACCACGTATCTTCTACATATGCAAATGAAGCCATCTGTGGAAATTGCAGACATCAGGCCTCAGAATGCCTAATTCTCTTCTGTACCAGACTTTTATCTAGATACTGCTCCTACCTAATCAACATCTCATAAGGAGATGAAGGAAGAGAAGAAGAAACCAAAGATGAAAACGGACCTGGTAGTCCTTAGTGCCCTGGGTTCTTCCCCTCCAATCTTCAGTATGAAGATCACAGAGAGCTACATCAAACCAGTCTTTGGATTGAAGACTTACAACATGTACAGATCTTACCTGCTCATGGCTAAATCTGAATGTGAATTGGTTACATATTTTATTTCCCTACATTTAAAATTATTTCATTTGTTTCAATTATTAATCTTTCAGACGTCTTCTGTAGAATCTTATTAATCTTTGGGACGTCTTCTTTAGAAACAGGCAGTCATTTTAACACCTACACTATGTGATCAAAAGAATCTAGACACCTAGCTGAAAAGGACGTAAAAATTTGTGGCGCCCTCCATCGGTAATGCTGGAATTCAGTAGTGTTGGCCCACCCTTAGCCTTGATGATAGCTTCCTCTCTCATAGGCATACATTCAATCAGGTACTGGAAGGTTTCTTGGTGAATGGCAGCACTGGGGAGAGGTACAATGTTGGTCGGTGAGGCCCGGCACGAAGTTGGCGTCCCAAAACACCCCAAAGGTGTTCTATGGGATTCAGGTCAAGACTGTGCAGACCAGTCCATTACAGAGATGTTATTGTCGTGTAACCACTCCACCAGAGGCTGTGAATTATGAACAGGTGCTCGATTGTGTCGCCATCCCTGAATTGCTCTTCAACAGTTGGAAGCAATGTGCGTAAAATATCGATGTAGGCCTGTGCTGTGATAGTGCCATGCAAAACAACAAGGGGTACAAGCACCCTCCATGAAAAACACAACCACACCATAACACCATCGCTTCCAAATTTTGCTGTTGGCATTACACATGCTGGCAGATGATGTTCACCAGACATGGGCCATACCTACACCCTGCCACTGGATCGCCACATTGTGTACCGTGATTCGCCACTCCACACAACATTTTTCCACTGTTCAATCGTCCAATGTATACTCTCCTTACACCAAGTGAGGCGTCGTTTGGCATTTAGCGGTGTGATTTGTGGCGTGAGAGCAGCTGCTCAACCAGGAAATCCCACCTAACTGTCATAGTACTTGCAGTGGATCCTGATGCAGTTTGGAATTCCTGTGTGATGGTCCGTATAGAGGTTGCCTGTTCCACATTACGACCCTCTTCACCTGTTGGCGGTTTCTGTCAGTCAACAGACGAGGTCGGCCTGTGCGCTTTTGTGCTGTACGTGTTCCTTCACATTTACACTTCACTATCACATCGGAAACAGTGGGCCTAGGGGTGTTTAGGAGTGTGGAAATCTGGCATATAGACATATGACACAAGTGACACCCAATGGCCTGACCACGTTCAAAGTCCATGAGTTCCGCGGATGCCCCATTCTATTCTCTCACAATGTGTAATGACTATGAGGTCGCTGATTTGAAGTACCTGGCAGCATGTCAGCACAATGCACCTAATATGAAAAACACATGTTTTTTGGCAGTGTCCGGATACTTTTGATCACATAGTGTATATTGACCAGCAAAGAGAGCAGCTTGATAACTGGTAAACTGATCCTTCTGCTAGTGCCACACCCCATGCTTGATCCATGGAACAGAAATTGGAACAAACATCTCTTAAAGTATCACATCACAAAACACAATATTAAGATCTTTTCATTTCAACATCAATAGAAAACTTAAGACTACTTACAATCCATATGTTAAGTGGCAAAGATTACTCGATGGTAAAGAGTGCTAATCACTGTATCATCACAACCTCCAGATTCTAAGCTATAAAGTTAAGTGGGTGGGAGGGTTACAAAATAGCTCGCAAAGTAAACCTAATAGACTGATAGGGCTAACTGCTTACTGCTTAGGGAAAAGAAGGAAAGACTCCTATCAGAATTATTGATGTGGGTGTGTAGTGTGTACTGCTAATGTATCAGACTTAAAACTGTTGGCTAGACATTAAACAGGAATTCTTCTTCAAAAACCTGTTAAATATATTATTTTCCTTCTGTGGGAAGTTGAGTACAAGACTAGTAACAGGCTAGCTAATCTTAAGTGCCAAACAAAAATCTGTGATGGGTAGATAGTTCGTTACTTAAATACTAAGCAAAATCACAAAATGTCCTATTTTGTCATTTTGCTTTTGTCATAGTCCTTATGAACATTATGTAAAGGCAAGGAAAGAATGTAACCAGTTCACAAATAATATTAAAAATATTAGAAGGCTACGTTTGTTCAAAACATGACATCTACATGCAAGAATTTGCAGGTGGCTGGGCGCTGTCAGTTTTGCATGTCAACAGAGACCACATGGGGATAAGAGGCAGAGGGTTGTGATAGGCTACAAATTCATAATAGCTGCCAGAATAGTGAAAGGAATTGCCCCTTATGGCAGCAGCTATGTCTCAGAGGGTGCAAAGGATGAAGGAGGGAGGCAGCGCACTACAACCTGCAGGAGGGGGGGGGGGGGGGGGGGGTCATGCGCCTCGGCAATTATCGCAGCAGCAGGTGTGTGCTTGTTGTCGAAGTTACTTTGATAACTGCCCACAGTCTGCAGGGCAGCAGGCAACAGGTGCAGGAAAGCTTACACTGATGTGATTGTTACAATGAGATACAGGAGTGGAGGAGTCTTCCATTCTAAAGTAGCAGTGAACCAGAAAGATTGTGTACTATTTTTAACCTTTACAAGCAATACCTTGAAGGACTAATAGAAACAGATATGTCAAAGCAGGAGACATATTGAATTTAACTTAACACAATATTAACTACAGACAAATCATTGAGAATTTCAGTTGTAGTAATCCATGTTAAATATTGAAAATGTACTTAAAAAATAGAAGGTTCTGCAGTAAGATGGGCCTGGTGTTCAACACACAGCAGTAAAACTAAACACTAAACAATTCTGAGAGGTAGTTTAGGAGCAAAACGCTGGAATTCTGCTGAGAGACATACGTACGTGTCAAACAATGCTCATCCTGTGAGACTGCTCACAGTTAAGGAACAGGTCGTAAACATGTAGATTGCATGACAAACATGATACACCCTTGTCAGTGACAGAGAATACATAATACCCAAAATATAAAAATCTGAAGTGTGTTCGAGATAATCCAAAAAATATACAAACTAATATCCTAAAGCCATATGGACTTCATAAAATTGCTGATAGCTGCAACAGAAGTTGTTATAAAAAGACTGAGCTTGTAGCACTTAATAGCACAATGTATGACCCACCAAGATCTCGTCAGAAGACAGTGATAGCAAATTCAAAGGAGAGTCCGCCTCAGGTTGATAAAACTTGAAACTTACTTGAAGGTAAAATCTTGATTAATTGTGTAGAGTTTAATGCAGAATAAAAATGGCTTCAGTATGTGGTTGGCATTGGACATTTAGAATCAAAACATCATCACGCTTCATAAAAAGAACTTGCAACAGAAGAAACTAATATATCCATGTCCATACCAAAAAGCGAAGTAACGAGGCAGTTAAATGAACACAATAACCGTCATACACTCCATGTCACAGACTACAAACACAAAACACATCTTTAAAAGAGAGTTAAAATTATTAATAGTTTGTATGTGGTGGTACATCAATTTTAGTTGTTTTACAGCTCAGTTTAGGCCTTCACTTCAGTAGCTTGCTCAGGGTACCAGAGGAAAGTTCACTTTTACTTCATAATGGAAACTTCATAAACACATTTCAGTCATAAAACCCTTCATGTGCATCTTTCATGATAACTAAAAATATGGTAGTGGAGCTATGCCTGATGGCAAATGCCATATTCCAACTAAACATATGATTCTTATAACATCCAGAGCTGTATATTCCCCCAGGAGCTCACTGTTAAGCTTTGACATGGCTCAGGTTAGCATTTGAACAGTACCTGGTGCGTTTGTGCATCACATATGGTTAATAATAATACAAATCTCTCATCATAACTAATAGTAGTATTGAAATATCTCACGCATTTGCACTACCAGCTAAGATGTCTGTTTCAGTACTGTATACTTCAACTCATATCTTCTGTGAAATTAGCACTAAAAGCAGCTTCAAGTTGGACATTGATTTTGTGCATGACAATTTCAACACATTTTAAGACAAGTGTGCATGTTTCCTTTTAGTGCCTAGACACTTGCATTGTGTCCGTTCTGGTCCTGAAATAAAAATTCACTTCCACCAAGTTCACACATTTAGGTCTATTTCCTGCTGCACTGATTGTTGCCTTTGCGTGTTACATGCGGTGTTACGAGAAAATAAGAGGTGCACAAATGCTTGAATTTCACACATCTGTAATGCACATGTATTTCTAAGGTTGAAGCCTACTCCCATCTAAAGAGCTCAGTTAGTACAAAACTAATGAGAATCCTAATTTTTTACCTAAATCGCTCACTTGACTCAGAAACTTTCTCGATCTACAGGGTTTTTCTGCTTTCCCAATGTGAGCCATATCATATATTTTGTGTAGCTGAAATGACTCTACACAAGTGAGAGTGAAAGTCTTACTTATGACAGTTCTGATGTTAAAAAGAAAAACTTCAGTTGTGTGACCCAAACTACCATATCATTAATATTGTGTAATTTTAGCATTTTTTATTACATGTCTGTGAAGGTACTTTCCAACACTTTGCAACTGATGCATGAATGTGAAATTACATTAAATGGAAAAATAGAGAAAATGCGTAGTATCATGTATGGTGCTGGAAGATGTGAAAACGAGAGAAACGTCTCACCCAATTTGGATACTCCGTGAACATCAACACAATTGGGTACTCCATGGCAATTTACCCAGATATTCACAAGCATGAGCTGCTGGGAGAGATATTCAATTTCTATCAAAGGTTCATACTAACCTATACTACAAATGAGTAAGGATAACCTTTGAATGCCTAGAAACATGCATTCTTATCCTTATAGATTGGTCCTTTGTACGAAGACTAGGCTACTAGTAGCAATGCTCATTAATATGTACTATCGCTCAAATCTTAAGAGGATGTAAAAGGCAACTGAGTGGATATACACATGGAAAGTCTTCCTCACAACAGTCATCAATGGTTAAAACCCAGGCAGTATATGAGAATTGGCTAAAGCAGTACATTGACATATATGAATTCTTAGCTAGAGAAAAGCTATAACTTAAAACACACGTGATGAATGAAAGGTCTCTCAAAAGAAAACTAGATTGATACCACAAAGCTCACAACTTAAAATGTATAAAATTAGGTGACCAACTAAATAAGTCCACTGACCTACAAAAGCTTTTTTAGCTATTTTCTTAGCATTATCATTTACCAAATGGGAACAGCACAAAACATTAACCTCCAAACCATTTCCATTCATTAGCATATAACACCTACAACAATGTAATTGAATCAAGGGGAGTGCAGTACAAAAAAGTAAAATCATCAAATTTCATATTGTTAGTACTGGAAACTAACTACCTGACAAGTTGCTTAGTTACCCAGCACTGACCTATGGGTGCTACAGCAGAAAAAAAAGAACACTTCTCCACATTATCCTACTTGCCATCCCAGCTGAAACTTGTATCCTCATCTTCACATTAGTCATCACTTCATTAATGACTATATTACGAAAAGGACAGATAGGCCCAACAAAAAGACTGTCAAACAAGTAAGCTTTTGGCCAAACCAGCCTGCATCACAATTAGAACACACACACACACACACACACACACACACACACACACACACACACACTCACACACTCTCTCTCTCTCTCTCTCTCTCTCTCTCTCTCTCTCTCTCTCTCTCTCTCTCTCTCTCTCTCTGCGCGCGCAAATGCATCTCTCACACGACAACAGTCTGGCTGCCGAGGCCAGACTGCAAGCAGCAGCACATGATATGGGAGAAGCGATAAAGAGTGGTGAGGGGGAGGGGGAGGGATAAAGGTAGGGGTAGGGGTGGGTGGGCTGTGAAATGCTGCTTGTGGAGCATGTGGCGATGCAAGGTGGAGAGAGATTAGGGTAGCTAAGTACAGTCTGCACATTAGACGGAGGGGAGGGAGGGGGGTAGTGGAAAAGGAGAGAAGTAAAAAGACAATGGGTGTGTTGGTGGAGTCAAGGGTTGTGTAGTGCTGGAGTGGGAACAAGGAAGAGGATAGGTGGGTGTAGGACAATGACTAACGAAGGTTGTGGTTACAGGAACATCGTAAATCTTGCAGGGAGAGTTCCCACCTGCACAATTCAGAAAATCTAGTGTTGGTTGGAAGGATCCAGATGGCAAAGGCTGTGAAGCAGTCATTAAAATGAAGAACACTGTTGGGCAGTGTGCTCGACAACTGGGTGATCCAGATGTTTCTTGACCACAGATTGTCATTAGCCATTCGTGCAGACATCCGGCTTGTTACTTGTCATGCCCACCACCCAGATTGCATATCCTATCATGCGGTGTCTATCTGTGACTTAGCACCTCTGCTGTAAGGTGAATAATAGTCTATCCTTTATGTAATATTGTGTCCTTGTTAATTAAATTCCCAGTATATATCATGTTTCGTATAATACTCCATTCAATATAAGGTACTCAACTTTCCCATTATCATCCCTCATAAAACCCATAACTGTTCGTGCAGAGTTCCATTTTCATTTTGATTGGCAACTACCAGTGACAGAGAGGTCTAGTGCCACGTACTTTCACAAGTACTTGAATAGATGCAAGCAAGATTGAGAAACTTAATAGTTCATGGCTTCCTTTCAAAACCTATACACCTATGTGATATGTATACCTTAACCTGAAACAAAACTTTACTCCCATCAATGTTTAAATATTAAAGCCATGTCCTGTCCACACAGATGACATCCCCTGCGGGCCTGAGGGTTAGAATAGACCCGAGGAATTCCTGCCTGTCGTAAGAGGCGACTAAAAGGAGTCTCACACATTTCAGCCTTTATGTGATGGTCCTTGTAGGGTTTGACCTCCATTTTTCAAAATTTTCCTGAAGAGCGAGCCAATTGGGGAACGTGCACCTTATGTCGTGCATTGAGATCTTTAGCCCACTTTCTCATCATGGCATTGCAGTTCTGCTCATACTCCATCTCTTGAGCGAGGATACCTTCCTGGGTGCCTCCACCCACTATGCAGTGTCGTTTTCTGTGCCGACGAGAACCATGCAATACTTTGCACCTCATATCTAGCACGGTAGCCAGTCCATTGTGGTGGGGCCGCCATGTACCCTATTGGTTGTAGCCCCATGACTACACAGGGATCGCTCTGCTGATGCCTGTGCCGTTACTTCCACGTATGCCAAGGAGGAGATGCCGTCAGCCTGTTGCACTGGACTCCCAGCAATGGTCATCCTGCCAGTGACCTTTGCTGCGGCAGGGTGGTGCCCGTGGGGAGGGTGTCTGGTCGGAGTGGGTGGCATCAGGAAGGATGAAGCATACCATGTCATCACTTGCTGGTGATCAAACACCAGCAGTCTGTAAACATTCCAAGTCTCAGTACATTGAAAGGAAGTATGATCCTACATCATTCCCATCCCTGGCCATAACATGGGAGGAATGCCAGTAAGGAAGGCAGCAAACCTTATTCACCCCAGTACCTCTTATGTACGAGAGCTGATGGGAACTCCTTTGTCTCGATGAAGCGTCAGTTTTTTGTAGAGCATTTAGAGGACAAGTTTGGGGAGGTGGAGGGCTTGCCCAAAATGCAGTCAGGGTCAGATTTGATAAAAACGGCATCCTCTGCCCAGTCACAGGCATTACTCACTTGTGACCAGCTGGGGGATATTTCGCCTTGCCATCACGCCTCATAAGAGCTTAAATATGGCCCAGGGTATTATATTCCACAGGGTCCTTCTTTTGCAGTCTGACGATGAGCTGCGTGCCAAATTAGAGCAACGAGGAATTCATTTCGTCCAGCGCGTCCATTGGGCTCTGAGGGATAATCAGGTTGCCAGTGGTGCCTTCATCTTGGCCTTCAAGGGTGACACAGTACCTGAGAAGGTCAAGGTGATGGTCTACTGCTGTGATGTCAAGCCATATATCCCTACCGCAATGCGGTTCTTTAAGTGCTGGAAGTTTGGCCAATGTCTTCCCACTGTAATTCTAGCATCACATGTCGAGATTGTGGACGTCCACCCCATCCGAATACTCCATGTACCCCACCTCCCATTTGTGTCAGCTGTGGAGAGCATCATTCCCATTGCTCACCAAACTGCAGGGTTTTACAGTAAGAAAGGAAGATCGTGAATTACAAGACCCTGGACCGACTGACCTACACTGAGAGGTAATTTGAGCACCTACATCCTGTGACTATGACCCCCTGTTATGCCGCCACTACAAGAACAGTTTTAGCCCAACCAGTTCCGCGAGTTGCAGTCGGCTCTCAGAGCTGGAAGACTACACCTGCCCTCTTGATGATGGGGTGACACTTCCCTCCCTGTTGCTCACCTACCTCGGAGCACTGTCCCTCCCAACCATTGGGGACCTCAGTCCCACTTCTCAGCCTGAGAAGTGTAAGTCTTCCTCGGCTCCTCTTGCTACGATTGGGTCCCTTGGGGTCACTTCCTTCCCAGGTTTCTGCTAGTGGGAAAGATGACACCTGCCAGAGGCTGAAGAGCCCTAAAGCAGCTGGTTGTAGGACCTCACAATCATCCTCAGTCCCGGAGACTGATTCAGTGTTTCATGCCTTCCCAGTCTCATGATCGTCATCCTCCAGTGGAATTGGTGGTTTTCCACCACCTGGCTGAGCTTCGGCAACTGTTAAGCTTTACACCTGCTTTCTGCATTGCCCTCCAGAAAACCCGGTTCCCGGCAATGCGGTCCACTGTCCTTCACAGTTACAGGGGATATTACAAGAACTGTAGCGAATATAATAGAGTATCAGGTGGAGTTTGCGTTTATGTCCTGAATTCGGTATGTAGTGAATCTGTGTCCCTTCATACTCCTCTGTCAGTATACGGATGACGCAGGAAATAACGGTCTGCAACCTATATCTCCCTCCAGATGATGTGGTACCCCCGAATGTATCAGCTGCCCTGATTGATCATCTCCCTAAACATTTTTACTTTTTGGAGATTTTAACGCCCATAACCCATTGTGGGGTAGCACTATGCTTACTGGCCGTGGTAGAGACATTGAAAATTTACTGTCCCAACTCGACCTCTGCCTCTGAAATGCTGGGGCCACCATACATTTCAGTGTGGCTCATGGCAGTTACTCGGCCATTGATTTACCAATTTGCAGCCCAGGACTTGTTCCATCTATCCACTGGAGAGCACATGACGACCTGTGTGGTAGTGACCACTTCCCCATCTCCCTGTCACTCCCCTGTCATCATACTCACAGAAACCTAACCAGATGGGCTTTAAACAAGGCAGACTGGGTAGTCTTCACCTCTGCTGTCATTGTTGAATCTCCCCTACGTATTGCCATCGATGTTGTGATTGAACGGGTCACTACGACGATTGTTTCTGCAGCGGAAAACATGATACCTCGTTCTTTAGGGTGCCTCCAGCAAAAGACAGTCCCTTTGTGGTCGCGGGAAGTCGCTGAGGCAATCAAAGAGCGTTGGCGAGCTCTACAGCGACATAAGCGGTGCCCTTCCCTAGAGCACCTAATAGCCTTTACGCGGCTTTCTGTCCGCGTTCACCTGCTTCTAAAATGACTGAAACAGGAGTATTGGGAGAGGTAAGTGTTGATCATTGGCTGAAATATGTCACCTTCCCAAGTCTGACAAAGATCAGACGTCTTTTTGGGTTCCAGACCCCAACATCAATGGCATGCTCTCTACCGACACAAACACGATTGCCGAGCAATTTGCTGAGCACTATGCTCGAGCCTCTGTGTCGGAGAACTACCCCCCCAGCCTTTTTCACCCTCAAACGGTGGATGGAAAGGAGAGTCCTCTCGTTCACTACATGCCACAGTGAACCCTATTACGCCCCATTTAAAGAGTGGGAGCTCCATAGTGCCCTTGCACATTGCCCTGACAGCTCCTGGGCCGGATCGGATCCACAGTCAGATGATTAAACTTGTCTCGTCTGGCTACAAGCGATATCTCCTCATCATCTTCAACCGGATCTGGTGCAATGGTGTCTTTCCATCGCAGTGGCAGGAGAGCACAATTATTCCGGTGCTCAAACCCGGTAAAAACCCGCTTGATGTGGACAGCTATTGGCCCATCAGCCTCACCAACATTCTCTGTAAGCGGCTGGAACGTATGGTGTGTCGGCAGTTGGGTTGGGTTCTGGAGTCACGGGGCCTACTGGCTCCATGTCGGGTCGGCTTCCGCCAGGGTTGCTCTACAACTGATAATCTTGTGTCTCTCGAGTCTGCCATCCGAACAGTGTTTTCCAGACGCCAACACCTGGTTGCCGTCTTTTTTGGCTTACGTAAAGCATACGACACGACCTGGTGACATCATATCCTTGCCACATTGTATGAGTGGGGTCTCCGGGGCCCACTTCCATTTTTTATCCAAAACGTCCTTTCGCTCCATACTTTCCATGTCCAAGTTAGTGCCTCCCATAGTTCCTCCCGTATTCAGGAAAATGGCATTCTGCAGGGCTCCGCATTGAGTGTATCTTTAGTTTTAGTGGCCATTAATGGTGTAGCAGCAGCTGTAGGGCTGTTGGTCTCCCCCTCTCTGTATGGGGATGACTTCTACATTTCTTGTTGCTCCTCCGGTACTGGTGTTGCTGCACAGTGCCTACAGGGAGCCATTCACAAAGCGCGGTCATGGGCTCTAGCCCATGGCTTCCAGTTTTCAGCTGCAAAGTCGTGTGTCATGCATGTCTGTCAGCATCGTACCATTCATCTGGCACCTGAACTTTATCTTAATGACGATCCACTCACTGTAGTGGAGACGTATCAATTCGTAGGACTGGTTGTCAATGCCTGATTGACTTGGCTACCTCACTATTTTCAGCTTAAGTGGACGCGCTGGCAGCACCTCAATGCTCTGCACTGCCTGGGCAACACCAACTGGGGTGCAGATTGCTCTATGCTGCTGCAGCTCTAGAAAGCCCTTGTTCAATCCCACCTTGACTATGGGAGTCTGCTTTACGATTTGGTGGTGTCCACAGCATTGCGTTTACTCGACCCAGTGCACCACTGTGGTGTTCGCCTAGCGACGGGAGCTTTTAGAAAGAGTCTGGTGACCAGCATCCTGGTGGAGTCCAGAGTCTCTTCATTGCAGATCCGACATGCCCAACTGCTCACCCCACATCGGCAGCCCAGGTGAGGGCTCATGATTGCGGTTCGTGTGCAATCCCTTCTCTCTGAACTGGAGTCCTTCCCTTTACCACATCTATTTGAGATCCATTCAAGTACACCTCCATGGTGTACACCTCGGCCGAAGCTTCATCTGGACCTTTTGCATGGCCCTAAGGACTCTGTTAACCCCGCCGCTCTCCGCTGTCGCTTCCTCTCAATTCTTTGTGTTTTCAGGAGCTCTGAAGTTGTTTACACCAATGGCTTGATGGCTGATGGTGATGTTGGCTTCACCTTTGTCCATAGAGGCCATATTGAACAGCATTCCTTGCCCGCTGGCTGCAGTGTATTCACTGCAGAGCTTGTGTCCAAATTTCACGCACTTCAGTGCATCTGTTCCTGTTCTGGCGAGTCATTTCTTCTCTGTTCTGACTCCCTGAGCAGCTTACAAGCTATCAGCCAGTGCTACTCTCGTCGTCCTTTGGTAGTCCCAATACAGGAGTCTGTCTATTCCCTTGATCGGTCCAGTCATTCAGTGGTGTTTGTGTGGACTCCAGGACACGTCGGAATCCCAGCCAACAAACTTGCTGACAGGCTGGCCAAACAGGCTATGCGGAAACCGCTCCTGGAGATGGGCATCTCTGATACTGACCTGCATTCTGTCTTATGCCGCAAGGTTTTTCGGCTTTGGGAGATGGA
This sequence comes from Schistocerca piceifrons, assembly GCF_021461385.2. Taxonomy (NCBI): domain Eukaryota; kingdom Metazoa; phylum Arthropoda; class Insecta; order Orthoptera; family Acrididae; genus Schistocerca; species Schistocerca piceifrons. Next base: position 397,309,251 of record NC_060139.1, on the reverse strand, counting down.
TTGGCACAACAGTATGCACAACAAATTGCAATCATTAAGGAGACTGCGAATGTGTGGAAGTCTTCCCTGTGGGCTTCTCGCAGGGAATCGGATGTCCTTTGTCGGCTCCGCATTGGCCACACATGGCTCACACGTGGTTAACTCCTCTGTCACGAGGACCCACCTCAGTGTCGCTGTGGCTCACAAATGACAGTCGTCCACCTCTTGCTGGACTGTCCTCTTTTAGCTGCTCTGTGGCAGACTTTTAACTTCCCCAGCACCCTACCTTTGGTGTTCGGCGACAATGCCTCAACAGCAGCTTTAGTTTTATGTTTTGTTCGTGAGGGTGGGTTTTATAATTTGATCTGAGTTTTAGCGCATGTCCTTTGTCCCTCTGTGTCCTCCACCCTAGTGCTTTTAGGGTGGAGGCTTTAATGTGTTGCAGAGTGGCTGGCTCCTCCATTTTTATTCTCATGGTCATCCAGCCATTGTAATTTGCTTTCTTGTTTTTAGTCTCTTCTCCCTGTTTCTTGCATTGCTCTGTGGTTTTCTCACCTTGTTTTGTCCATTGTAGTGTTTGTTGTCCTTCTGTCGTTCTTCTGGTTCTTACTTTCTGCTGTTATTGTGCCGTACATCTTCGTTTCCTTCTTTCCCTTGGGTAATTGTTCTAATGGGAACAAGGGACCGATGACCTCGCAGTTTGGTCCTTCCCCCCCTCCCCTCCTTTTAAACCAACCACAGATGACATTGATTCTGTCCAGACACAGAGTAGTGGATGAGGAGAACAAATCTTTCCAGCCCTTATGTCTCTTCAGGGGGGGGGGGGGGGGGGGGATTTATGCACATCAAGGCTTGAAATCACACTTACAAGAACGATGAAAGAAAACAGGAGGGAAGTGAAAGAAGAAAATGTCATGACCAGCTTGAACTATCTGGTCACTAAACCACATCTTGCCAGCTGCAAGGTTCTGGAGCCCTCAGCCATCAACTATGCATGAAAAGTGGTTATCAGAAAACAACTTAAGAGTAAAACTCAAAAACCTACACATGTACTTAATGCTGTTCAATGCAGTGTCCTTCCTACTGTTTGTCACATTCATTAAGTAAAACAGTGTGGCAAATGTAATGCAATCAAGTTCCACAAGTACCAACTAAATGTTCTGCCTACAAAATTGCCGCTCTTAACAAGGAAAAATGAACCTCTTCCTAATGGCTATATCACAAAATAATCAACATAGTTAGTAATCCCTGAACTTTTCCATTTAAAACTGTAATTTCCTGATCTGCATGTCCCCATTTGCTCTCATTAATCAGAAGTTCAAAGGTACTTACCCAGTCATGGCACAGTGCGACATTATGTGCATTTGGCGACGGCAGCAACATGCATGTTGGTGCTGTTACTATAGGCACGTGGAACCAGCGTGGACATGGTATGGACCGGTCAGTGGTTGCTGGCTGCAATGGCTTAAGGAAGAGAGGCTCTCGCATTGAAGCCTGAACTGTTGGGCTGAACATGTGGGCTATGCCTAAGAAAGAACCCACAGCTGCATGTGGTGGCATGACTGTTGCCCAGGTAAGGGCAACAGAATGCTGCTTGTTGTGGGCTGCACAACTAGGTGGCAGCAGCTTAGTGCACGGGTAGGCAGTGTTGCTGCGAGGGCAGCTGCACAGTCAGTGATGGGATAGCATCTCTGGGTGGTGGCACAATTTGCACTCTGCTTGCATGTGAACTGTGTTGACTACGATGCCCAGCGTTGGCATACAACTGGTGCCTAGCGTGCCCGGCCATGGCAGCAGTGGATGGCTGTTGCTGGTTGGTGGTGGCATGGCAAGACAGACTTGGACAGTGTGCCCAGGCATGTGGCAGGGCCTACCCAATGTGTGATTTGCACAGCCCCTACATGCAGATAGTTATTCACAGGAAATTTCTGGCCATCACCCACTGGCAGCCACAGCTGTCATATAGGCCCCAGCAGCACAACTCATATGCAGTGAACCCTTGTTCTGTGGTTAGCTGCATGGTGCGGCTCAGTGCACTTGTTGCAAGACTGCATCAAGCAGCAAGTGATGCAATGGACTCTGTCCCAGGCGCAGTGGAACGCGCAGATGTGGCACATCTGTTCATATGCTAAGGTGCACCTGCAGCTCCTGGCCCGTAAGAGTGGTGACTCTTTCTAAGCAGCCATGCAAAGTGTCAAAGATGAACCACAAAATTTTGCCATCACCCTTGAGATTGAATAGTGGATAGGATCCCAGTTCTGGTGCCAACTGTGTAGGATGCAGAGCAGGATAGGTGAGTGTCAGAAGGGACATGGCAAAATAAAAGTTCCATTCTTTGAACTGGGTATTGTTGTTGGATACAGAAGGGGCTTGCGATGGGTCCGGAGGTAACAGTTGACTGACAGTCTAAGAGTTTTGCCAAGAATAATAAAGGAGTAGGGAACTGGACGGTAGGGAACTGGACTGGTAGTGGTGGTTCACATTCATGTGGCTCGTGGCCAGTCTCAGTGAGTGGGCCTTGGCAGGCACAATCCGCTGTCGTGTCCATTTTGGTCGCATCAATTTGAACCATGGATGCATCCAACAAGAAGCTGCCCCATTGATGAGCTTTGCACTAGCTGAGTCACTTCCTGAAATCCTAGCTGATAATGTCAAAACTGTAAATAAAGTTTTAAGTTTTATCCTTCAGAGTGGATTTCCTTCTTTTCTCTGTGACCTTTATTGTTATGGATATGCTGGTTGCAGAATGGGTTGGAAGTTCTCTTTTGCCACATTTTTAACCTTACGCCATCTCAGACACCACATATGGAAGGCTGGTTTGACCCCTGGCATGCCAACTCAGTTTAAATTTACTGAGAGTCTTAATTTCCTTTTAAAAATGTTTTACTGCTCCTCCTGTTATAGGGCTGACCACCATTTGTGCTCCCAGAGTGCACTCACACTCCATGAGCACAGTAGCATCTGCTGTGTGCTCTGGCTTCCCCCACCCCTGCATTATTCCAAGCAGCTGTGAGACGGCTATATGCTGAAGGCTACACATGCAGGGAAACTTAGGAAGATGTGTTTGCAACACAGTGCAGCTACTCCTAAAAGATGAATGTTGCAGCATACTTTTATAAGCAGACATTTTGTCATGTGTATATATTTTCAACTTTTTATTTTTCTGCTAATGAATAACTTTTATTACTTGGTTAAACAGTTACGTTACATAGTGCTAATATGGTAAGCAGAACTACAAGAAGCATTACATACAGGCATTTATCATTATGTTTAAAAAAAACTTGTACATCTTTAGATTTTAGAGTATGTAATAATTTTGGAACTAAGTTTGTGATAGTCGCACAGCGTGTCACATTAAAATCTGTTAAACCAGAATGTTGGTGAGATTTCATCAATTACATAAGAGAAGAAACAAAGTTCCTGCACATTGTTGAACCAAACACAGAAATAACTACTGGTTTCCAGAATGAGATTTTCACTCTGCAGCGGCGTGTGCGCTGATATGAAACTTCCTGGCGGATTAAAACTGTGTGCCCGACCGAGACTCGAACTCGGGACCTTTGCCTTTTGCGGGCAAGTGCTCTACCATCTGAGCTACCGAAGCACGACTCACGCCCGGTACTCACAGCTTTACTTCTGCCAGTATCTCGTCTCCTACCTTCCAAACTTTACGGAAGCTCTCCTGCGAACCTTGCAGAACTAGCACTCCTGAAAGAAAGGATATTGCGGAGATGCGGCTTAGCCACAGCCTGGGGGAGGTTTCCAGAATGAGATTTTCACTCTCATCTGGAAACCTCCCCCAGGCTGTGGCTAAGCCGTGTCTCCGCAATATCCTTTCTTCCAGGAGTGCTAGTTCTGCAAGGTTCACAGGAGAGCTGCTGTAAAGTTTGGAAGGTAAGAGACGAGATACTGGCAGAAGTAAAGCTGTGAGTACCGGGCGTGAGTCGTGCTTCGGTAGCTCAGATGGTAGAGCACTTGCCCGCGAAAGGCAAAGGTCCCGAGTTCGAGTCTCGGTCGGGCACACAGTTTTAATCTGCCAGGAAGTTTCAACTACTGGTTTGTTTGTGCAGTTAAGGATATTGCTCTTGGGGTAAAATTGTCTATGTCTTTTAAATTCCTAGATTGGACAAACCAGTTGTTGAGCTGGGTGCTCCAGTGTACACCTGTAATGTTGTAATTCCCAGTAAAAAGCAAAAATGGTCGAACAGATAAATCGAAATCTGTCTTTAGTGATGCAGTATCTTGCAATCCTGTGAGAACTTATGATGAAATGTTCAAATAACTGATAAGTATTCAGTCACGTCTGGTCCACAGGTTACTGCCTTGATTTATGGGAAATGTTCGATTTCATGAACGTGAAGATTTTGTCACCACTTTACTTACACTTAACTCAGTTTTACCCCTAATGGCCACCTTCATTTTAGCCAGTGTTCACTGTCGTTCATCAGCAAACAAGTGCGTTGTGTTGTCTTTGTTGCTGGTGTTGTAATGACGTTTCAATGTTTTTCGAGCTCGTAATACTGTGATTGCAGATTAACCACTTTGCACAGCCTTTAAATTATACAAAAAATAAGAGTGTTCCCATTTGGCATTGAACGATGTGGCTCCTCCACTTTTTCTTTGTTTAACAAGTGTATAGGCATCGTGGTATTCCTAGTGTTGAACATGAATCTAATTTTAACGCAAGTAGTATTGCCACCAAACAGTTCGATGTCTGAAAAGACAACTGTCCAGCTCTAGCAGTGTCTGGCTGCAGCCTTGATTGTCCTCCTCCTCCTCCTCCTCCTCCTCCTCCTCCTCTTCCTCTTCCGCACCCTTCAGCCCCACTCATGTCTCCACCTGGAGCCCTAGGCAGGGACACGACCAGAGTGCTCATGGAGCACTGTTTGCCCAGGCCTATCTTGTTATATGTAGCGGATTGTCAAATCTTTTGACTTAATTTTGTGGGTGGGCAAGCCTGGCTAAGTAGGGATGTGCCTTCCGCTACATGACAAGCCACTGTGGGAGTTGAATCACTCCTAGCTGACATCAACCCTGTCCTGTTGCTTTATCCTCCTCATGTTTCTAGTAAATCATTCTTAACCCCTCTTATGATTGCCCCATGCCAATTTTATTTTACCTTCATTTTTTGGTAATTTAAAATTGAATGAGTTTTTCATGTTTTCAGACTTCCGGTATGAAGGAATCAAGGACCATATTAATTTAATTCCTTAAACCCCATAATCCATCCATACATAGTTCATACACCCTGATACAGGTTTCTCTGTGGTTTTTGTAAAGCACGTCAAGCAAATTCCAAGATGTTCCCTCAACAAACTGAGTGAGGCTGTGCAGTTGTAAACACAATTGCTCACATTTGGAAGGCCCTGGGTTCATTTCTAGATCTAGATTTTCTTTCATTTCTGCAAATTGGTTTAGGCAGATTTTGGGATCATTCATTGAAATGTGTTGTGGTGAATTTTCTTGTACCAGTTTGAGTTTGTACCCCATCAGTAATGACCTCCATTGGCTGGTCATTTAACTGTGATTTTCCTTCCAGCTAGCATCAATAACATCACTGCTACTTTGCGTCTCTTTTCTTGAGTGTATACTTTGTCTGCAATGGCCTTGAAGTTGATAAGGAGTTACCTGTAATAAATACATGGTTATTTCCCCCTCCCCACCTTCATTGATGTTTGGTGGATTATTTTTGTAGAACTTCATGCTTCACTGTACAAAGCTACAATTACACCATTCTCGATATGCAAGTGAGATTCATGCCTGATACCTCTTGTGAAATAAAGTGTTTATTTTTTGAGGCAATGTAAAATAATTCAGCCATACTATTAGCTTATTTGCATGTTTTAATGGTTTTAGATTTTCATAGTTTTATTAATTTTTGAGATCTGTTTAGCCATTCTTGTGTACATTGAACATCTATAGTGACCATGTCTTACTTTTTGGCAGGAATTTAAACTTCTCAACAGAAGTCTTGGATGCCATTGCATAGATTGTTGTACCTCCTTCAGTGTAAGTGGCACACAGAGTTCATTTATACTTCCTACATTTTGTAATCTGGGAATGATTTTCCTGTTTTGGTTTTATTTGCTACACATTACATAACCCAAAATTTGTTTTCGTTCTTATTTATTTCATTCTTAGTGCAGAAAAATAAGTTCTCCCCTAGTTATCTGGAGCTAATTTTGGTCATATAGGGTTTCATTTCACCATCATATGAGGCATTTTCTTGAATATGAGTACTTACACTAGGCACAAGTTGTCTGTTGTCTTATTGCATGCTGCAGTGATTGACATATGCAGTTCCTTTACTATACATGGTCTTCAAGAGAGAATTCTTTTGTCAAAAATTCAAAGATAATTGCAAGAATTGAAATCAGTCCTGTTCTTTAAAAAAAGAAAGAGGAGGAAATAGGTTTGTTGCATAAACCATAAATGTATATTCAATGTCATGAAAACACTCAAAAATATTGACTGTGTATAGTCTGGTTCTATTTTGCTTAAATTTGTAATCAAATCCACCAAATCCCCCAGGAACAGAATTAGTACACAACTTGAGGAGTACTACTGTGGTATTCCACTGCTCATCCATCCGGATACCTAACATCCTTGTCTGTCCCTATTTCAGTCCTGCTCCAAACCACCTTGCCCCATCGCCTGTAACCTGTAAAACACACCAATGCTAGATTTCTCTCATATTCTCCTACCACATACTTTAGTCCTGTATACAGGCATTTCTTATATCACTGAAGGCAGGGTTGCCTTCTAGTTCACCAACTTACTGCAACCATTGAGCTGCATGCCACATGGGCATCACCACAAAAAGGTCACATCCAAACTGTGTGAGACAGCTAGACCACCCAGGTGCCAAGAATGCTATGCAACATGGAGTTCCTGGCTTAAATGGGTATGAAACACCACTGTATCCTTTGTTCCCACAATCTGCTTGGTCTTAAGTTATTCTCTGTATTTTCCACCTGTTTCTATCCCCTCCAAACTCCTGCTCCAGTATCTCTCTCTCTCTCTCTCTCTCTCTCTCTCTCTCTCTCTCTCTCTCTCACACACACACACACACACACACACACACACACACACACACACACACACACACCTTCTGTCCCCCTGCCCCCCATCTAAATAATCCTTTCTCTCTCAGTACTTCTCTCCTCTCCCTCCCCCCTCCCCATCCCATCCCATCACAGCTCTCCCGATGTTGTACCTAACAACCCATCATCCTATCCAGACCATGTCCCTGCACACTACCACAGGCAGCACTGCAGCATTCTCCTCATCACTACCCTGCTATCAGTCCCTCCCATCATACCCCACATCTGAGAGAGAGAGAGAGAGAGAGAGAGAGATGAAGGGCTTTTTCTGATTTCACATTTTTGCAGTTCTGATTTCACATTTTTGCAGGATAATTACATAATTGTCTTGTAAATCTGCTGAATGTGACTTGAATAAACAAATCTGCTCTTCAAACTTACATCTTTAGTCATATTCTGAAATATTTACAATGAAGTTTTTGCATTGTTCTCCATCTTTATTGAGCCTAATATTTTTCTTAATGTCTTTCTTTCAATGATTTCCAGCTCTTCCATCACTTTCTTATTCAGTAACAGATATTTTTGTGTGAATTGCTGTTGACACAGTTGAACTACTGTAGACATTCGTCTAAGTGTAGTGTTGAAGGATATTGATTTCTATTGTAGATAATATAGATACATTTGGTAAGGTGATATAGTACTTTCAGTTTGGCAGGTCTTGAATGAATTGCCTCATCTGTTCTTTGTTTGGCTGCCGTTTCTCATAAATCTCATAGGATTTCTAGGTGGTCTGCAAAAGTATATTTGTAGGTTTCTGTCCCTTGTATCCTAGTTTAATTTTTCTGTTGATTTGATTTTTACTCATTTCCTCCATTCTCCTGTGTCTGCTTCAAGAACACAGCAGTGGTGAAATATCATCTCCTTGCCTGACTCTTGTTTTAATATCAAATTTTCTAAATATTTAAGGTGTCAAAAATCATGGATCACTAGAGGGGTTAAAGTATTTTGTGAAAGGAAAAGAGAAACGTATCTTCTGGCTAGAACAAGTAGACCCCGCAATAGTTGCACACTACAAAAACTGCTCAAAATTGCTTAGAAATGTTGTTAAAACATCAAAGAATATGCACATAATGTCAAAAATCAGTAATTCAGACAACAGACTTAAGGCTGTGTGGATATTAGTTAAGCGAGATACAGGACAACCAGCCACAGAAGAGGATAATGTCATTATTGAACAGACTGGAAGGGCTACAAATGACGAGTCATGTGTAACAAACAAATTTAATACTCATTTTTTAAATGTTGTAGGAAGCACAGGGACAATCAGTTTGTGGCCTATCTAAGGCATTTGACTGTTGAATCACCATATCCTAGATAAATTGAAGTTTTATGGGATTGATGATATAACATACCAATGGATAATGCACATCTCACCAAAAGAATGCAGAAAGTTGTACTTAGTAATTCAGCAAATTTAATGTGGGGGACGCAATTCTGACTAGGGAGAAATCAGTAAGATGCCATATTTTGCATATTTTCATTCAATAATTTCATATGGAATAATGTTCTGGGGTAACTCATTGTTAAGAAAGTAAGTCTTCATTGCTTAAAAAGTGCTGTTAAAAATAATATGTGGCACTCACCCACGATCATGTTGTAGACATCTGTTTATGGAGTTGGATGTTCTGGTTACTGCTTCACAGTATATTTATTATCTCATGAAGTTTGTTGTAAATAATCCCCTACAGTTCAAAAGGAACAATGATGTGCATAAGGCCGGCCGAAGTGGCCATGCGGTTATAGGCGCTGCAGTCTGGAACCGCGAGACCACTACGGTCGCTGGTTCGAATCCTGCCTCGGGCATGGATGTGTGTGATGTCCTTAGGTTAGTTAGGTTTAACTAGTTCTAAGTTCTAGGAGACTATTGACCTCAGAAGTTGAGTCCCATAGTGCTCAGAGCCATTTGAACCATTTGATGTACATAATTAAAATACCAGAAGGAAATTTGTTATTCAGTGTGGAAATTGTCTTTAACACAAGAAGGAGTGCACAGTGCTGCAACAAAATTTTTTGCTCACTTACCCGGTGATGTCAAATGTCTGACAGACAGCAAAGTAAAATTTGAAAACAAACTGAAAAAGTTTCTGCTTGACAAATCATCCTATTCCACAGAAGAATTTCTGTTATTGTAATGTGTAAAAGGTGGTAGGTAGGAATTACCAAGTCACACCTGTGTATAAAAAAAGTAAAAATAAGATAATTAAAAAAGCTTATAAATGTTCAGCTTGTAACCATATTTACTAATTAATTTGTGATGTGAATGTAAAATGACTCATTCCACATCATTATGATTTATTGTGTAAAATCCTTCACCTGACTTGTGTGACACTTTTGTGAAGACTGTAAAGAGATGCTCCAGAATGGCCATTCCTCAGGGTGGTTGAACATCATACATTCCCGGTCTAACTTCAGAACTCAGTGCTCAGTGTACAGAGTACTTATAGTACTATTCAAAGATGATCTATTTGGCGAGACAATGCTGGTGGCTGCAAATAAACTTATTATATTTCTGAAAGAATCCAAAAGGAGTTCTTGCGTTAAAACTAGAACAACTTGATCTAACCAGAAACAGCCATAGAGCTTGGAGATTATTGAGATGCCTCAATAATGACCCAACCAGATCCACAGCACACTGCAACATCACTGCAGATCAGATAGCACACCAACTGCTCGTGAATGGGAAAGGTAGCCATAGAATCAAATTGCCAAAAATACCCCAAGAGGCCCAAGATATCTGAATTAAACAACACTATTAAGGAGAGCAAAACTGGTAAAGCATCCGGTTTAGATGACATCCGTATGGAGCAAATTAAGAATTTCGGCCCAGCAACAAGAAGATGGCTCCTCCAGCTTCTCAGTAACTGCATGAACCAGTGACAATTACCAAAGATCTGGCGAAAGAGCAGGGTGATGGCTCTTCCAAAACCTAGAAAGGAAGCAGATCACCCTAAGAATTGAGCTGCTCGGAGGAACAAAATGGTAAGCGCCAAAATCACAGTTTCGAGATACAGCGCATCTAAAGTTTCCATTGATCTGCAAATCTGTGTAATTTTTTTTTTTTTTTAACAGTCCTTCTACTATACAGGCATAAATGAAAATCAGAACTGACTAAAACACATGAAATATACAAAAATTATTACATTACCATACACCATTAACAACACACAGTGATAGAACATTACATATTAAATTTTACAGTAAGTCTTCAACACTTTACTGAAACTGCAAAATCATTCATCACTCTCATCACTAATGTCTTTTTCATCTAAAACTGTTGGCTTTAGTGACAGGAAAAATCCATTGTGGACAGGATGTATGTAATTTAGGAGCGATAGGACGTCAGCAACTTTCTTCTTTTCAATAAGCCTTGGCCCATTGTATTTAAGTCGAAGCGTAGGAACTGGTCCTTGCCTTCCACGTTTCCTGAAGTTTATTTCATGCCAAATGTCATGACAAAATGTCTCGCTGATGAATAAAGATGGATATTCGGAAGTCACCTTCCACTTACATATTTTCCTTAGGTTGACAGCTTGATCATCAACTGTCTTCTTTCTGAAGACAAACGCTTCTTTAGAGTGTTTTATTTGATAGAAATCCTCTCATTTCATATTATATACAAGCCGACTTCTTGATGATCTCGCACCACTGATCTGGACTCTACACATCTTGTACTTGTCGGCGAACGTAATTTTCAAATGCACTTCAGGAACATAATGGTATGTACATGCACTTACCATTATGTTCGTGAAAAGTACTGAAGACAGTATATTTACAAAATAACATACCTCTGAGTCATCTGAATCGTTAGGAATGTATTCTGGATCCCTCTCAAAGATATTAGTATCATTGGAAGTATATTCCTTGTCTCCTGCCATGTTCACTATTGCCATAATCTCAGAGATGTTTTTACTTGCCACCATTCTCTCTGTCACTTACCATTATGTTTCCGCAACAGACTGACAGTGGTGCTTACCATTAAGCTCCTCCCTGACATCTGTTGAGTGAATTTGGAACTACTAGTAAGTTTACTGCATTGTGCATCCCACAGGTGGTGTCATTAGCCATCTGCCGCAAAATACACGGCGATGGCGCTTACCATTGTGTTCCCCCGAGCAGCTCAATTTCAGGCCTGTTAACCTTTTGAGTCACCTTCATAAACTGTTCAAACATATGATTCTGAATAGAATCCTACCAGTAATAGACCCTCTTCTCGTACCAGAACAAGCAGTATTTCGACCAAACAGAAGCTGCACAGGGCAACTTTTCAATCTCACTCAGTTTATAGAGGATGGCTTTGAAACCTGACAGGTAACCGACGTGGTCTTCATGGATCTCAAAGCAGCATGTGATACTGTCCATCATTGATTACTCATGCAAAATCATACAATATGCTCAAGAACGCCCACCTAGTTAGACTAATCAGCACCCTCCTCCAAAACCACAAGGTTTTTGTTGAATTTAGAGAACAGTGCAGTCACTGGAGAGCGCAGAAAGTGGTCCGCCTCAGGGAAGCGTCTTGGCTCCACTTCTCTTCAACATTTATACCAACAACCAGCCATTGACCCCGGGCACGAAGATATTCTTATATGCAGATCACCTAGCGCTTGATACGCAGAGCTCATGCTTTGAAACAGTGGAAAGAAACCTGACAACTGCACTTAGAACACTGTCGAGCTACTTCAATCGGAACCAACTCAGACCAACCCCTTTGAAGACACAAGGGTGTGCCTTTCACCTAAGGAACAGGGAAGCTAATCGTGATCTAAATCTTGAATAGTCAGGCATCCAATTGCAGCAGCTTCATGCCTCTAAGTACTTGGGAGTCACTCTCTACAGAACTGACATTCAAAACCCACTGCAAGAACACCAAAATCCCCAGTTGAAACAACCTAATTCGCAAACTAACTGAGACACAGTGTGGCTCACATCCACAAACTATTCATTCTTCTGCAATGGCACTATGCTTTTCTACTGCCAAATATGTTTCCCCGGTTTGGTACAGGTCATCTCGTGCCAGACAAGTAGACACAGCTCTCAACAAAACCTGGTTTTCCAGGCCCCAACATGGACTGTTCTGCATGACAGTTATGTTGGGAGAGTGCTTTATTGAACTGCATTGCAGGAGCTAAACATACCGATGAGCACAGCTGGTGACATGTTGAGACTGATAGATTGAGGGGATGGGCAGAATGAGGGGGAGGAAGAAATGCACAGAGAGAGGGGAATGGGGGAGGGAGATGCACGAGGCAGGTAGAAGGTGTAGTGGGCAGGTGGAAAAGGAAAGGAGGGTGAGGCAGAGGTGGGGGGGGGGGGGGAGAGGGGGTAATATAGTCATAGAGGGGGGTAGAGGATGTGGACAAAGGGAAGGATATGAAGAGAGTTTGTGTGGAGGAGGAGATAGACAGGTAGAAGTGGGAGGAAGAGATGTGTGGAACACAAACACCAGCAAAGCCATGGGGAAAAGGTTAGTTTACAATAAACAAGGCTCTCACAGTTTCTCAGAAAGTGTACACTGTGGGCTGCTCTTCTCTCTTGACATCTGGGAAGGAAAGATGCAAAGTAACCACAAACATTATTAGCTGTACCATTGCCTTGAGTGAGTTGAACATTGATGTATCATCCTCGGTTAAATAATTTTATGAGAGATCAGTGGTTTCAGCAAAACTTTTAATCGGGTCTCAGAGAGGTTGCAAGTCCATGCACAATATTTATTTTGTTCCATATATGCTCACTTGGCATTGCACTTTATTATGAATCATGTAATTAGTTAGTATTACAGTTACACTTAATTGAAAACGTAAGGTTTTTATCTTTTTTAGTGCCTCATTGTTACACTGCTAATTCGAGGAAAACTGAAAATGTTTGTACATGTCAATAAAAGAGTTACTTTGTTGCAGGCCCAAACGGGAAGGTGAAGGGAACAATCCACGGAAACGGGTAGTAGTAATGAGCAGTTCTTTGCATCCTCGCCATGATTCTGCATCTGATAGTGAACCAGACGAAGATGTAAAGTCGAATAGTGAAGGATCAGTCAAGCGCAGGCGTGAGGCAAGTCCTGGGTCGGAGTGTTAGTATTACTGATGGTAAGTGAAAGTAGCTGTATTCCAATAATGTAGGAATTAGATGCTGTGTCAAAATATGAAGTAGTGTGTGTTTTCATAAATACCCTTCTGTCTAATATATAAGTATAGTTTATGTATCATCTTGGACAGTTTTAATTCAGTTAATTTAACCCTTATGTGGGCAGTGGGGGATTATACTTACCAGTAACTGTGTTTTTTCCCCTGTGTTTGTGGGAATGTCATACCACTTCTGTATGCTCCTGCACTACCTGTAGTTTCTGTTTATTGTGAAATATAGCTTTTAGGGCCATAGGAAGTATACATTCCACCAAGTAATGTTTTAAAAGCCTTTGGGAAGTATGCTAACCGCCAAAGAAGTTCGTCCAAGAGGCGGCTTGAGAAGCATTTGGGAATATGTCTTATGATTTCTGGATGGATGGTCAGGTGTATAAAAACTGCTACGTCAATCACCTTCTGTTTGTCAAACCATGGAAAATCCAGGATGGAATAGTGACAGTATTATGAAAAGGGTAGTTTGCTAATCACTATATAGAGGAAATGTCAAGTTGCAGACAGGCACAATAAAAAACTGCTATACATTTAAGCTTTCAGCCAAAAGGCCTCCTTCTAAGGTAGAAAACAAACACACACACACACACACACACACACACACACACACACACACACACACACACACACACACACACATTCACATTCACATTCATTCACACGGGTACAAATCGCACACACATGATCACTGTCGCTGGTCACTCAGGTCGGACTGCGAGCAGTTGTGCACAATTGGAGAAACACTTTGTGGGTGTTGGGGATAAGGAGGAGGCTGGGGCTGTGATGGGGAGGGACAGCAGGGTAGAGGTGGAGGAAGGTGTAGTGCTGGTTGTAAGAGCATGTGGGGACGTGGTGGAGACAGGGTAGAGCTACTAAATGAATCATGAGAGGGGGGGTAAGAAAAGAAGAAAAGTGAAGGGCAAGGACTAGCGAAGGTTGAAGGGCCAGGGGGTAATGGAGACATAGGATTTATTGCAGGGAGAGTTTCCAAATGTGCAATTCAGAAAAGCTGGTGTTGGTAGTAAGGATCCAGTTGGTACAGGCTGTAAAGCAGTCACTGAAGCACATTGTTGTAGGCAGCATCTTCAGCAACTGGATGACCCAGCTGTCTCTTGGTCTCAGTTTGTTGGTGGCCATTCATGCGGACAGACAGCTTGCTGTTTCTCATGTCCACATAGAAAGCGGCACAGTGGTTGCAGTTTAGTTTGTAGATCACTTGACTGCTTTCACAGGTGGCTCTGCCTTTGATGGGATAAGTGATGCCTGTGACCTGACTGGTGTAGGTGTTGGTGGATGTGTGGGACAGGTCTTGCTACTAGGTCTACTGCAGGGATAAAGGTGAGGGTTTGGGAGCAGAGGTGAATAGGGGTGGACAAGGATGTTGGTTAGGTGCAGTGGGTGGTGCAATACCAGTGTAGACGGATGAGAAGGATAGTGGGTAGGATATTACCCATTTCAGGGCATGACAAGAGGTACTCAAAATTGTGGTGGAGAATGTGATTCAGTTGCTCCAGTCCAGATGAAGCCATCTTTGAGATTAGAGGCCAACATTGAGGAAAGTGGCTTATTGGTCTGAGGGGGACCAGCTGAAGTGAATGGGGGGATGTGATGTTGAGGTTTTGGAGGAATTGAGGTTTCGAAGGAATGTGGATAGTGTGTCATCACCCTCAATCCTGATCATGAAGATTTCATCGGTGACTCTGAACTAGATGAGGCGTTTGCGATTCTGAGTGCTTAGGAAGATTCTTTGAGATGCCCTTGAACTGGTTGGCATAGGACAGTGCTATGTGGGTGCCCATTGTTGTACCATGGATTTGTTTGAAGGTGATGTCTTCAAAGGCGAAGTAATTATGGGTGAGGATATAGTTGGTCATAGTGACCAAAAAGGGGTTTGTAGGTGTTGAGTCTTGTAGGTGTGGATTCAGTCAAGCATTGGGAAAGGTAGTGTCCGATATCAGCAGGGTCATGGGTATTTGAGATATTAGTGTAGAAGGAGGTGGTATCTGTAGTGACAAGCATGACACCATGTGTTAAAGGAACAGGAACTTTGTTGAATCGATGGAGGAAATGCTCATTGCCTTGTATGTAGGAGGCTAAGTTACAGGTAATAGGCTGAAGGTGTTGGTCCATGGGAGCAGAGATTCTCTCAGTGGGGGTACAGTAACCAGCCACAATCCCCCCTGCGGGTCCGGGGGTTAGAATAGGCCCGAGGTATTCCTGCCTGTCTTAAGAGGCGACTAAAAGGAGTCCATCCCCCTCAAGGCGGTAGTTAGCGCCTGCATCCGGAGACGTACGGTTCCACGACCTATATTTGTGGTCTTTTTGGTTTTTCACTTCTCGTTTCTTCCTTCCTTTGGTTGGTTTCTTTCTTTGTTCTTCTCCATCTCACTGTCTTCCTTACTCTTTCCCTTGCCTTCTTCTCCTTGCCTTCTCTGGTCTCCGCCTCGGCGTTTGAGACAGTCTGTCCTCTCTCTCTTCCTTTTCCTCTTCTTCCTTCCTTCCTTCCTGTGCGCGCCTGAAGGCCGACCCACGTGTAGCCGGTGACGGGGTAACGCGTAATTCCCCGCCCTGGGTAGACAAGTAAGGCACGCACGTACCCCCTGGTAAAGGCCAGGCCCAGGGAGGGGTGATTGCCTGAGCTGATACCTTCTGACCATGCCGATTGGTCCCTCAGTCTGTTTCTCGGGAGGTGTGACCTGAGGTGTAAACATTCACCTAAGGCGGGAGTGCCCTCTGAGAGGGTCCCCATAAGGAAGGAGCGCGCCATCGGAGACGCTGACAATCATGGGGGATTCCTCCGCAATGGATTTCTCTTCTTCTCTCTCGACTTCTGCCCACAAACGGAAACATGACCAGCCACCAGTGACAAAAGTACTACCGCCTGCCTCACAGTTCCTCGTCGTTTCTTGATCTGAGAATGGAAAGGATTTTTCCTCTGTCAACCCTTTCGTTATCCAGAAGGGCGTAGATGCCATAGCCGCTACTGTTAAGTCTTGTACAAGGTTGCGTAATGGTACCTTGTTACTAGAAACTAAGAGCGCCTTTCAGGCACAGAAACTGCTTCGAGCCACACTCCTGTACACGTTCCCTGTCCGGGTGGAGGCTCACCGAACTTTGAATTCGTCTCGTGGTGTGGTCTATACTAGATCCCTCGACGGATTGACTGACGAGGAGATTCAGTCTTTCCTCGCTGAACAGGGCGTGACGGCTGTCCATAGGGTCATGAAAAAGGTCAACAATGACCTTGTACCGACCCGGACACTTTTCTTGACCTTTGATAGTGTTAAGCTGCCATCGCGCATCAAAGCTGGCTACGAGGTTATTTCTGTTCGCCCTTATGTCCCGACACCTACGCGCTACTACCAGTGTCAGCGTTTCAATCACGCTCGACAGTCTTGTTCCAATGCGGCTAAATGTGTCACTTGTGGCAGGAATGTCCATGAGGGTGACTGTTCACCTCCGTCTCCTCGTTGTGTGAACTGTCAGGGTGACCATGCAGCGTCCTCCCGCGACTGTCCCAGCTGTATCCAAGAAATTCGGGTCAAAGAGAAAGTGTCCACCTCGGCAGCTCGCAAGCTATTAGCTAGTAGGAAGCCCACGCTGCTCCCAGCGGGGAAATACAGTACTGTCCTCGCCTCTCCTCGGACTACCAGGGAGGTGGCAACCCAGACATGCGATCTGACCTTCAGCACCACGGTCGTCTGTTCGGCCAGTGCTAAGATCGCGCGGTCGACGTCTCCTCTTCCTCCCATCACCCCACAGACACAAGCCCCTTCATCAGCTTCTGCTAAGACGAAGACCCAGAAGTCAGATGCACGGGCCTTCAAAAGGAACCGTCCCGTGCAGACTTCCTACGTACCTCGACCTCCCAGCCATCGACCAGTACTTCCACCAAACGACCTTCCAAGAAGGCTCATAGGAAGCACAGTTCTCCTTCTCTGCCACGGTGCATTTCTTCTCCTGCGCCACCCAGCGGTTGCCGCCCCAGGCCGTCATCCGTTTCGCCTGGCCGCACCGCTGGTAGCCGAACATCTGGCCGTTCACCGGCGGAGGAAGCTCCCCCTCCCAGCCATCTTACCAAGATGGCCGATGAACCTATAGAACCAGTGGACGATGACTGTCCGCCTACTGATAGCGGCGGCAGTGCTCGCTCGAAGCCAGGCCCTCAGCAGCCTTCAAGGTGACCCCTTCTTTCATCTTCCTTTTCTTCTTACGATGGCACTTATTCACTGGAGCATTCGCTCCAACCGAGAGGACTTGAAGTTGCTGCTCCGCTTGCACCGTCCGATCGTCGTAGCCCTCCAGAAAACGAAGCTACGCCCGTGCGATCAAATTGCCTTGGCACACTACACCTCTGTGCGTTTTGACCTACCCCTGTGGTAGGTTATCCGGCTCATGGAGGGGTTATGTTGCTGGTCCGGGATGATATTTACTACGATCCCATCACGTTGCACACCGGCCTGCAGGCAGTTGCCATCCGAATTACTCTCCCCACATTTACGTTTTCCATTTGTACCATTTACACTCCATCGTCGTCTGCCGTTACCAGGGCAGACATGATGCAAATTATTGCTCAGCTACCTGCACCATTTTTGTTAACTGGAGACTTCAATGCCCACCACCCCCTTTGGGGCTCTCCAGCATCCTGCCCGAGGGGCTCCCTGTTAGCAGACCTTTTCAACCAGCTCAATCTTGTCTGCCTCAATACTGGCGCCCCTACTTTTCTTTTGGACACATCTCACACCTATTCCCATTTAGACCTCTCTATATGTACTACCCAACTTGTACGCCGGTTTGAGTGTAATGCACTTTCTGATACATATT
This sequence comes from Schistocerca piceifrons, assembly GCF_021461385.2. NCBI lineage: Eukaryota > Metazoa > Arthropoda > Insecta > Orthoptera > Acrididae > Schistocerca > Schistocerca piceifrons. The sequence continues at coordinate 397,291,214 of NC_060139.1, read as the reverse complement.
CGAGCGACCACTTCCCGTGTGTTATCCATCTCCTGCAGCATACCCCCTCTCCGTGCTCATCTAGTTGGACCATCTCCAAAGCAGACTGGGGGCTCTTCTCTTCCAGGGCGACCTTTCAGGATCAAACCTTCACAAGCTGCGATCGTCAGGTCACACACCTCACGGAAGTCATTCACACTGCTGCTGAATATTCCATCCCTCACCCTACTTCTTCTCCACGTCGCGTACCGGTCCCCTGGTGGACCGCAGCATGTAGAGACGCTTTACGTGCTCGTCGATGTGCTTTAGGCACCTTTAAACGCCACCCTACAGTGGCGAATTGTATCAATTATAAACGATTACGTGCACAGTGTCGTCGTATTATTAAAGAAAGCAAGAAATCCAGCTGGGCTGCTTTCACAAGCACCTTCAACAGTTTTACTCCTTCTTCTGTTGTCTGGGGTAGCCTGCGCCGGCTCTCTGGCACTAAGGTCCACTCACCAGTTTCCGGCTTGACGGTCGCGAATGACGTCCTTGTGGCTCCTGAGGATGTCTCCAATGCCTTTGGCCGCTTTTTCGCAGAGGTTTCAAGCTCCGCTCATTATCACCCTGCCTTCCTCCCCCGCAAACAGGCAGAGGAGGCTAGGCCACCTAACTTCCGCTCCTCGAATCGTGAAAGTTATAATGCCCCATTCACCATGCGGGAACTCGAAAACGCACTTGCCCGGTCACGGTCCTCCGCTCCAGGACCTGATTCTATTCATATTCAGATGCTGAAGAACCTTTCTCCTGCGGATAAAGGTTTCCTTCTTCGTACTTACAATCGCATCTGGTTTGAGGGACATGTTCCCGCATGCTGGCGCGAGTCTATTGTTGTCCCGATTCCTAAGCCGGGGAAGGACAAGCATTTGCCTTCCAGTTATCGACCCATCTCGCTTACCAGCTGAGTCTGTAAAGTGATGGAGCGAATGGTTAACTCTCGTTTGGTTTGGCTGCTCGAGTCTCGACGCCTACTTACCAATGTCCAATGTGGATTTCGTAGGCACCGCTCTGCTGTTGACCATCTGGTTACCTTGTCGACCTTCATTATGAATAACTTCTTGCAGAAGCGCCCGACGGCGGCTGTGTTCTTTGATTTGTAGAAGGCTTACGACACCTGTTGGAGGGCGGGCATTCTCCGCACCATGCATACATGGGGCCTTCGCGGTCGCCTCCCTCTTTTTATTCGTTCCTTTTTAATGGATCGACAGTTCCGGTTACGTGTGGGTTCTGTCCTGTCAGACACCTTTCGCTAGGAGAATGGGGTGCCACAGGGCTCAGTTTTGAGTGTCGCTCTCTTCGCCATAGCGATCAATCCAATAATGGATTGCCTCCCAGCTGATGTATCAGGCTCCCTTTTCGTGGACGATTTTTACCATCTATTACAGTGCGCAGCGTACATGTTTCCTGGAGCGCTGTCTTCAGCGTTCTCTTGACCGTCTTTACTGCTGGAGTGTCGCCAATGGCTTCCGTTTTTCTGCCGAGAAGACGGTCTGTATTAACTTCTGGCGCTACAAAGAGTTTCTCCCACCGTCCTTACGACTCGGTCCCGTTGCTCTCCCATTCGTGGAGACAATAAAATTTTTAGGTCTTACATTTGACAGGAAACTTAGCTGGTCTCCACATGTCATATTTGGCTGCCCGTTGTACCCATTCTCTAAATGTCCTCCGTGTTCTCAGTGGTATGTCGTGGGGAGCGGATCGAACCGTCCTACTTCGTCTATATCGGTCGATCGTCCGCTCCAAGCTGGATTATGGGAGCTTCGTATACTCCTCTGCACGGCCATCCATCTTACGCCGCCTCAACTCCATAAAACGTTGGGGCTTACGACTTGCGATCGGAGCGTTTTATACTAGTCCCATCGAGAGTCTTCATGCTGATGCTGGTGAATTGCCACTCACCTACCGGCGCGATATACTGCTTTGTCGATATGCCTGTCGGCTACTGTCAATGCCCGACCACCCGTCTTATCGTTCCTTTTGTGACGACTCTCTCGACCGTCAATACGGGTTGTATGTCTCTGCCCTGCTACCCCCTGGAGTTCGCTTTCGTCGCCTCCTTCAACACCTTAATTTTTTCACTCCCTGCAACCTTTCGAGTGGGCGAGAGCCACACGCCACCTTGGCTCCAGGCTCGGGTTCGCGTTCACCTTGACCTCAGCTCGCTCCCAAAGGAGGTTACCCCCGGTTCGGTCTACTACTCCCGTTTTGTCGAACTTCGTTCGAAGTTCATTAATATGACCTTCACTTATACAGATGGCTCTAAGACCAATGACGGGGTCGGGTGTTCTTTTATTGTCGGGGCACAAAGTTTCAAATACCGGCTCCATGGCCATTGTTCGGTCTTCACAGCTGAGCTCTTTGCCCTCTACCAGGCTGTTCTTTACATCTGTCGCCACCGACATTCTGCTTATGTCATCTGCTCCGATTCCCTGAGCGCCATCCAGAGCCTCAGTGATCCGTATCCGGTTCACCCTTTCGTGCACCGGATCCAACGCTCTCTTCAGCAGCTGGTGGACATCGGTTCTCCGGTTAGCTTTATGTGGGTTCCTGGCCATGTCGGTATCCCTGGGAACGAAGCTGCAGATGCCGCGGCCAAGGCTGCGGTCCTCCAGCCTCGGACAGCTTCTTGTTGTGTCCCTTCGTCAGATTGTAGCAGGGTCATTTGTCGGCGCATTTTATCGCTGTGGCATGCCGATTGGGCTGGACTTACAGACAACAAGCTTCAGGCCTTGAAACCTCTTCCCGCGGCTTGGACGTCCTCCTCCCGCCCTTCTCGATGGGAGGAGGTCGTTTTGGCCCGGTTACGAATTGGACACTGCCGGTTCAGCCATCGCCATCTGCTGACGGCTGCGCCGGCGCCGTTCTGCCCATGCGGGCAATTGCTGACGGTCCGCCACATTTTAACGTCCTGTCCGGATTTTAACACACTGCGTCTTGATCTTGGCCTGCCATGTACTCTAGATGCCATTTTAGCGGATGACCCACGAGCAGCTGCTGGCATTCTTCGTTTTATCAACTTGACAAACCTCTCTAAGGACATTTGATTATGCTGTTTTTTTAATCAAATGCCTGTCAGTCTGTCTTTTATCGTGTTTTCCCTTTTCGTTGCTGTTTTAAACTTGTGACTCGCGGTGCATTCCTAACGTAGTCTGGGTGCTAATGACCGTTGAACTTGTGGCCCCCACCCCAAAAAAAAAAAACCCAGCCGCAATGGGCCATCCTGGGTGGTTTGTTTTATTTACTTCAGGAAACATGTTGAAGGTTGTAGCGCAGGAAGTGGTAAGAGTTTTTTTTTTTTTTGGAGGGGGGGGGGGGGGGGGAGACAGAGAGAGAGAGAGAGAGAGAGAGAGAGAGATTCAGAGTAGTAGTTCTGGGATGGGCCTAAGGATTTAAGGAGAGACTGGAGATCCTGTCAAATTTCTGGAATGAGGTCATTGTGGCGCAGTTTGAAGGTGGATGAATCTAACTGCTGGTAGAGTCCTTCCGCCAGGTCATATCTGCAGTTCAAAACTACAGTGGTGGTGCCTTTGTTGACCAGTGGGATTAAAAGGTCGGGATCAGTTTTTAGGTGGCAGATTGTGGTTCTTTCTGCGAATGTAAGGTTTGCTTCCATGTTGATGGATTTTGGGGATGATGGTCATTCAAAGTTTGAGGTTAAGAAATTCTGGAATGTTAACAGGAGCGTGATTTGGGTGCAGTATGGGTGAATCATGACTGGATGGACGAGTGGACTAAATCGGGCAGGATTCAACATCGGCTTTGGGTAGAGTCTTGATTAGTAGGGTTGGTGGCAAAAAATGTGTTTCCACTTTCCTCTTTCTCCCTGTCCCTGCAGTGCTCTTCATACAATCCACTTGCACATTACTGTAATATTATTGTAAAATGAACTTTTCATGGTATTTAAAATATTGAATCAAATTATGCATCTTCATAACTGTCACACGCCATAAAAAGGTATGAATTCTGCACTGACTCACAGCAGAGTGACGCTGAGATATCTAACCTTTGCTTTTAAGTTTTTTCCTGGTTGTTTGTTGTTAACAGTAAAAGGCAGAATCTGTATTGCTTTCAAGGAACAGTGAGTACCTGAGTGTCTTTGCTACAGTGAAACAAAGTGAGATGGTGCAGTGGTTTAATCAGTGGTCATGCGTTCGGTAGGAATAATTAGATTATAATGTGAATCAAGTGGGATGTTGAATGTCAAAAAGACAGAAGTAAAGATTTTTCATATAGTAAGACACAAGAAACTGGTAGATCAGAGATGAGAATAAAGCCTTACAAAAATAGCTAGGTGCACGGATTGATGTGTGGGGGATGCAGGTGAAAAAGAGGAATGAGAGAAAGCCATGAAATATAATAGGGGAAGAGAAAAGAAAAGTAATGTAACCTAAGTTCAGACTAGTGTTGAAAACATGAAGACGGGAAATCTTATGCTATACATACACTAACATTGGAATTTGCTATGCAGAGAACATGAATGGTGCAGTAAGTTTCTGTAGTAGTACCAGTCAACTATCATTCACTTTATTAGTATTAAATAAATAATTTATTATTTTTCTAAAATTGCTACTGTTACATTGACCTTGTTAATAACTAGGCTGATTTTGTTTCCAGTCAATGAAGTTGTGCCGAGACCATTTGAAATTGTGATAAGGAAAGCACCATAGTCTGTCTTCATTTTGCAGATTTGCTTCAGTTTCTTGTAAAAAGGCTTGTATTGAATTTTTTTGTTCACAAAATTGTATTAATGATGTTTGTGACTTGTAAATATGTAAAAAGTTTTAAACTGTAAAATATGAGTAAAGCTTTAATATGAAGTTGTAAGAAGTTTACAGAAAACTTATATTTTGTTTAATGTTTTCAGTCAGATAATATGTTCCAGTTTTAAAATGTATGTCTGAATTGACTTAAACTGCTGTTACTTGTTTTGAAAGGCCTTTGTCAGTCAGCCATTCAAATGTGCATAGCGCAGATTATATTTTATTACAATAAATATTTTAGTATTCTGTAAAATTAAATCAATGTTCACTTTTGTTGTTTTATTCCTTCATTGAAATATTAGAATGTGTTGTTGCAGTTACCAGTTGAGTAGGATGTTTTATGTTCCTGTGGAATGGTTGTAAATTCACAAAACTTTTATCTTTACTGATGTAGAGTTTATAATGATATGTATGTGAAAGTGTCTTTCTCAAAGTTTTTAAAAATTCATTGAAGAAAAAATGGCAGGTGTGTACCACTTAACATGACAATACATTTGCTTGCAAGAGATAAATTTGAAGTCATTATTACGTGGGGGGAAGTTGAGGTGGAAAAAGAATGGACAAGCATGAGGGGTTATTATGCAAATGTGAGAGTATTTTATGTAGCTTTTGTATTTTATTTTTAAAAATTAAAATTTTTACTGTGTGTTGAACATAATTCACTTTTGTTTACCAATCCTTTTGAACACATGTAAAATTAAATTAAAAAGCTTTGAAAATACCATGAAGTGTGGAAAAGCAGATACCAACAAAGTGAAGATGATACCTGATAAAAATTTTAGAGCCCAAGCCTACTACTTATGTAGCAACAAAAGAACTGCGAAAGCGATAAGGTGTGATATTTTAGGTGATGTGAAATGTGATGTAGTTCCTATCTTGACAGTCAGTATGTACACTACTGGCCATTAAAATTGCTACACCAAGGAGAAATGCAGATGATAAACAGATATTCATTGGACAAATATATTATACTAGAACTGACATGTAATTACATTTTCATGCAGTTTGGGTGCATAGATCCTGAGAAATCAGTACCCAGAGCAACCACCTCTGGCTGTAATAACGGCTTTGATACGCCTGGGCATTGAGTCAAACAGAGCTTGGATGGCATGTACAGGTACAGCTGCCCCTGCAGCTTCAACACGATACCACAGTTCTCAAGAGTAGTGACTGGCGTATTGTGACGAGCCAGTTGCTCGGCCACCATTGACCAGACGTTTTCAGTTGGTGAGAGATCTGGAGAATGTGCTGGCCAGGGCAGCAGTCAAACATTTTCTGTATCCAGAAAGGCCCGTACAGGACCTGCAACATGCGGTCGTGCATTAGCCTGCTGAAATGCAGGGTTCCACAGGGATCAAATGAAGGTTAGAGCCATGGGTCGTAACACATCTGAAATGTAATGTCCACTGCTCAAAGTGCCGTCAATGCGAACAAGAGGTGACCGAGACGTGTAACCAACGGCGCCCCAAAACATCGCGCCGGTCGATACACCAGTATGGTGATGACAAATACACGCTTCCAATGTGCGTTCACCACGATGTCGCCAAACACGGATGCGTCCATCATGATGATGTAAACAGAACCTGGATTCATCCTAAAAAATGACTTTTTGCTATTCGTGCACCCATGTTCGTCATTGAGTACACCATTGCAGGTGCTTCTGTCTGTGATGCAGCATCGAGGGTAACCGCAGCCATGGTCTCCGACCTGGTTGTCCATGCTGCTGCAAACGTCGTTGAGCTGTTCATGCAGATGGTTGTTGTCTTGCAAACGTCCCCATCTGTTGACTCAGGGATCGAGATGTGGCTGCATGATCCGTTACAGCCATGCGGATAAGATGGATGTCATCTTGGCTGCTAATGATACGAGGCCGTTGGGATCCAGCACGGCGTTCCGTATTACCCTCCTGAACCCACCGATTCCATATTCAGTTAACAGTCATTGGATCTCGACCAATGCGAGCAGCAATGTTGCGATACGATAAACCGCAATCGCAATAGGCTACAATCCGATCTTTATCAGAGTTGGAAACGTGATGGAACGCATTTCTCGTCCTTACACGAGGCATCACAACAATGTTCCACCAGGCAACGCCGGTCAGCTGCTATTTGTGTATGAGAAATCAGTTTGAAACTTTCCTCATGTCTGCATGTTGTAGGTTTTGCCACTGGGGCCTACCTTGTGTAAATGCTCTGAAAAGCTAATCATTTGCATATCACAGCATCTTCTTCCTGTGGGTTGAATTTCACGTCTGTAGCACGTAATCTTTGTGGTGTAGCAATTTTAATGGCCAGTAGTGTATAAATGTTCTGCATGAGGTGATTATAAGAGTCCTCAAAACATTTCAATAAATCAGTCAAGGTAAATGGCTAAACATAATGTAACGAATGATACACTATGTGAAAGACTAACTCTCAAAGTTAGTTAGGTTTCTTTTTTTTTTATGTGGTTTGTAAACCTGCTGACAGCGATGGCACTGACTGAAATTGCTGAAAACCAGCCAGAGAGCATTTTCTGTGCTAGAATTTGCCTCTCGCCAATCGGTAGTGAGAATACAAATAACACATCTGAGATTCCATGAATGTAGCACTTGCACTCTATGCCCTCAATTATTTGCTAAATGTATTCAAATCTCTCTTCCCCTACAGTTACAGTCCTCTACAGCTCCGGCTAGTACCATGAAAGTTATTCCCTGATGTCGTAACAAGTGTCCGATCATTCTGTCCCTTATTCTTGTCATTGTTTTTCATATGTTCCTTTCTTTGCCAATTTTGTGGAGAACTTCATCACGTATCAGTTCACCAAATTATCAACATTCTTCTGTAGCACATTATCTTAAATGCTTCGATTCTCTTCTTTTCTGGTTTTTCCCACTATCCATGATTCACAATATAAATGTTGTGCCCCATACGTTCTCAGAAATTTCTTCCTCAAATTAAGGCCTGTGTTTACACCAGTAGATTTCTCTTGTGCAGGAATTCCCTCTTTTCATATGCTAGTCTGCCTTTTTATGTCGTCCTTCCTTTATCTGTCGTGTGATTTTGCTTCTAACACCACAGAATTCCTCCACTTTGTGGTCCCTAGTTTTGGTAGTGTCTCATATCCGTTACCCTTCATACCTTTTATTTTTCTTTATTTTACTCTAAACCCATATTCAGTGCTCAATAGGCAGTTCATTCCAGTCAGTACAGCCTGAAATCGTTACTTGCTTTTACTGGAGATAACAGTGATGTCAGCAAACTTTATCTTTGATATTCTTTTATTTCTGTTATTGCTTCATTAGTATAGAGATTGAACAGTAGGGGCAAAAGATTGCAGCCCTATCTTACACCCTTTTTAATAAGAGCACTCTCTTCTTTATCTTCAAATCTTATTGTTCCCTCTTGGCTCCTGTATATCATTTTCTACTATATGAAGCCAATTCGGTTTGACATTATTACCAAAACTCTTGAACAGTGTTTACCAATTTCCTTCAAATTTTTATACAGTGCTGTAATAAATGTTCAGATGGACATTTTAATATACACTGAGATGACAAAAGCCATGGGATAGTGATATGCACATGTAATAATGGCGATAGTGTCATGTACACATGGTATAGAATGGCAGTGCATTGGCAGAGCTGTTATTTGCATTCAGATGATTCATGTGAAAAGTATTTGCTAACACTCCTCCAAATGCTCAAGTTTGTCATCAGATTGAGCAAATCATTCATTGTTACTGTTTATATCTTTAAATTTTTCCAAAATTATTTCTAAATTCATTTCTCCTTATGTTGTCATCTTTCTTGTGATGATCGGCATAAACGAATATTTTATTTTATCACCTCAACATGCTTATTGTCTTTATTGATGTTTTTGATTTTAAAATTAATTGTAGTCTATGCTTGCCTTATTGTATCACTTACAACACACACAACTTTTTAAACTGTTTGCAAGCACAGCTCACTGCTGTTAACTTTATTCAGTGTGCTGCAGATGGACTGCTCATGGCAGCGTGCTGCATTTAGTTTGCAATCGCGACTACGTGCTGCTGACGAACTGTGTGTATGTGTGCACTGCAATCTGTGGACGACTGTTTGTTGACTGCGTACTGTTGTTGGGTGAATTCTCGTTTGTTTCTACTCAACAAAGTTGTTATTCCTTTTTCACATTTCTGATCCAGTTTGACGTCTGAACTGTATAGAATTTCTTTTTGTTTTTTTACCACTGCCATTGGCAACATGTTTTATTCTTGACACTCTCACAAATTTTTCTTGAGATTTCACGTGTGTGTGTGTGTGTGTGTGTGTGTGTGTGTGTGTTTTAGCTGCTAAGATCGCCAAGTGAAGTGAAGGTTGGCTTGGGCTGTGTGGTGGTTTGTTTTACTTCACCTCATGCACCAAATAGTTAAATCAGTTGCCACCTGAACACTCCTTTTATATACAATAAATGTTGTTTACTGAATATTCATTCACCATTAGGTAGTATTAATCAGGGTCCAGCTAGTCTTATAAAAAAATAAGTGAGATGCATTTCACCTTCTTACATTATCTTCAAAATTACAACTCAGTACACGATCAATGACGACAGCTACCAACTCGTATACTGTCTCTTTGTACTACGTGCATAGCAGATCTGATTTTCAACTTTATAATTAACAGTTACTGTACATTTATCATCTTCGACATTTTGCGTTCTTAGATTTCAAGGAGTTCTTTCTTCCACACCGCCCGCTCCAAGGAACTCGTATCTCTACCTCAGCAAGAAGGGTCGTCTGACTGCTGCCCACTTCCATACAGTCACTGGATCATTAGCTCCGGTACCAGCACCTATGATTTGAAACTCCTCCCAACATTGGGGTGCTCACCACTTATTGACCACTGTCACGAACAGCTTTTCTCTGACGTGTGTATTTAAGGACTTGGTATCTCTCATTCAAGGAGTGGGATGTATCACTATAGTATTGTATATTTCTTGTCTTTCTCCTAATTTTCTTAAAATTTTGAACATCTTGCATCATTGGACACTTCTTCTAGGTTGACAAATCATATGGACATGTCTTGATTTGTCTTCAGTCTTGCTTCCATTATTAAGCACATCAGAACTGCCTCTCGTGCCTTTACATTTTCTAAAGCCAAACTGATTCTCATTTAAGATATCGTCAGTTATTCTTGTCAGCAGCTTGGATGCATCAGCTGTTAAGCTGCTTGTGTAGTAGCACTCACACTTACCTGCCCTTGCTATAATTGGAAACGTGCGGATTATATTTTTCTGGAAGTCTGTTGGTACATTATCAGTCTCATAGATTCTGTACTTCTGCTTGAATAATCGCTTGGTTGCCACTTCCCCAGTTGGTATGCTACCTATCCATTCTGTCTTATTTGATCTCAGTTCTTCCATATATCTCTTAAATTCTAATACTATATCCCCTATCTCTTCCCTCTCTACTCCTGTTCCTTCTTCCATCATGCCATCAGCCAAATCCTCCTCCTCCTCATAGAGGCCATTAGTGTACGCTTTCCACAAATGTGCTTTCTCTTCTGCACTTAACTTTGGAATTCACATTGCACTCTTACTGTTACCACATTAGCTTTTAATTTTACAAAAGGTTATTTTCACTTTTCTATATAATGACAGTCCTCCCAATGATCATTCCTTTTTCGATTTCTTCACATTTTTCCTCTAGCCATTTTGCCTTGATTGTCCTGCAGTTCCTGTTCATTTCATTTCTAAGGGATGTATATTGCATTTTAGAGATGTACACACCTCTTCATCTGAACTGCCCTTTCTGGTATTCCTTTTGCAGTATCCACATCCTTAGTAAACTTCAAATACATCTCATCATTCCTCATTACTTCAGTATCCAACTTCCTTCCACATTGATTCTTCTGCATGATTCTCTTAAACTTCAGTCTGATTGTCATCATTACTAAATTGTTATTTTGCACTTTGGTACGCCTTGCAATCTAATAAATGATTTCGCTATCTGTGTCTGACCCTTATGTAGTCCAGCTGTAATCTGGCTGTCTCTCTGAGTCTCTCCAGGTGTATCTCCTTCTGTTGTGTTTCTTGAAGAGAGTATTTGCTTTTACCATCTGAAATGTATTACAGATATCAGGTAGTCTTTCTCTTCTCTCATTCCTACTGCCAAGCCCATATTCTCCTGTAATCTTTTCTTCTATTTCTTCCCTTACAGCTGTGTTCCAATTCCCCATTATTATTAGATTTTCATCTCCCTTTACATACTGAATTACCCATTCAGTATCTTCAAATACTTTGTCTCCTCATCTTTCGTTTGCAATGTTGGTATAAATTATCATTGCCGGTGTTGGTTTGCTGTTGTAACTGATAACACCCCTAGCACTCAACTATTCAGAGTAGTGTACTCTCTGACTGACTTTCCTATTCATAATGAATCCTATTTCCATTGTCTGTCTGCTGTTGGTATTGCCCTATACTCATCTGACCAGAAATCCTCATATCACAGCTTTAAACAGATTGTAGGGATTTCATTCTTCAATAAGATTGCACCCCTTCACATTTCCAGTTGTGTATAAGATCAATCTGAATCAGATGTTTCACATCACTGAATAGGCCGTGTTGTGGCTGTCAACCCATTGCTACCTGAGTGCCCAACAGATGTAACACCTTGGGATTCTTTATTGCTGGATTACAGCAAGGGTCATGTTTATGTTCCACTGCTAGCTTTGAAACCTCAAAGATTTGTGACACACCATCACAGCAGTTCTTGAAGTTTGTCTGTAACATACTGTGTCACTTGTTGCATTGTTCTTGGCTGTTTATCCGTAGTAATTTTGTTAAAATCTTTCATGAACTATATAATTAACACACGTACATCAGTGCACAATTCCGCATTATATATCTTACTTAGTTTTTTATTTTTTTTTAAACAATTTAGAAGTAAAGGTAACAGTAATAGAGGCATTGAGTTTTCAAAGGCACATAGAACACAAACTTTGTTAGCATCAGATAAATCCTTTTTTGAGCTAGAAGTATTCAGCAGGCACAATATAGCCATCAGGTGTGTGATTTGTATGTGCACGTACGTGCGCATGCGTACGGAATCTAGCGCAAAGAAGTATTCTTCCAGAAGGTAGCAATCATTAGCAACTCACCCATGTCTTTATATGTTCATGTTGTTGGTTCTCCTGTTCATTATAATTGGATGTTCGCAACAAATTTTTTTTTCATTTTTTTGTGTGACGTAATAATCTGGTAACTAAATTTCAATATGAATGTTGCTTGGTAGAACCAAGCAGCTCATGCAAGCAGAAGTTTTTAGAGATTAAAATAATTGGTTCATGCAGTAACAAAATACAAAAGTTTTACCACTCCCAGTATGTATGTATGTAATGTAATGTATGTATGTATGTATGTATGTATGATGATGAGTTCAGTGTACACACCAGCTATTGCTTTACAAACACATTTACTTTTTGATATGTGCTGACCGAGACTTTCAATCTTCACAGTCAACAGTTACTCTTTCTATTATCTTTCTCAAGTACTGTGCATGTGATTGTGGCTCGTCCAGTCTTTTGCCTCATGTAATTCAACAGGCTTCTGTGGAAGAATTGAAGTTTGTTGTAAATGAGAGATACCAACAAATTGGTGGTAATGAGTTATACAATCAGCTTAAAAGGGGTGACACTGGTGGCAACAAGGCAAAAGATGGGGTTTGGTGTGTGTAGTAATGACACACACAGTAACTCACCAGACACACTTACTAATGAATTACAAGCAGTTACCATCAGAATGTGTGTTCTACAGAAGATAAATATGTTCTTTATATCTGGCACCAAATGACCCCAGAGACATAAATTCTGATAACTTCGGGAATCCAATTTGAAATGGTGGAATTAATTGTTATAACTACCATTGTGCTCACAGAAAAGTTCTCAAACTCTCCTTTCTCCATGGAAATAGTTACCTTCATTTAATATTAGAAACTGAGTGTTCCTTGAAACCTAAAGTAGAAAATAGGAAAATATGAAAATCATCTTGGGTGATCATACAAGTGATGGTGTCAACTTGTAACATAATTTCAATGAATTGCGTACCCAAACTTTCAACTGAAAAACATTTGAAATTATTAGAGACAGGTTCGCCATGAGGTGAAATGGTTATTGCAAAAAGCATAAACATTAGGTCTAGCTAGGTTCAAGATAACTGAACATGCATGGCAAGAGCAACTGGTGGTATTATACCAAGATAAATAATCTGATGTACCAAAGATTAATTCTAACCATGTAAATTCAATATGACAATCAAACAATGGTAGGAGTAACTGATTTGTGTAGCACTGGGTGGTAAAATTATGCATAATTGCTGTTAGTACTGCACAACTGCAAATCTTTCAGAAAATTGCTTTGAAGTAATAGTTATAAAGCAAAAACACGAGAGAAATATTTTTGACGTGGCTACAGATACTCCCAATCTTTTTAACAGTATTATAGGAAAGAGATTTTAACAGTTATAATGATGCTCACCAAAGAAAGAAAAAATCATTAACAATTAGGTAAGTATTTAATTTTCTCAGAAGAGGTACTCTCACATCCAATTGCATACAATATTGCAGTGCCTGTTATTCTGAACTACAATGCAAAGTTCCTTTGGACATGCATGCATGCATCTCCAATGTAACAGGCACTGTGGCAACTACAGACATTACGAAATACATTAAATGTTTTCATAATTGCGAATATGGACAACCATCAGCTGTAGAGTTGAATGACAACAATGAAAATTGTGACAGACCAGGACTTGAACCCAGATTTCCCATTTATTGTGAGGAGTCGCCTTATCATTTGGCTATCCATGCACGACTCACGGCCAGACCCAAACTTGTATATGTTGTCAGCCACGCGTCTATAACGTGTACTCGTACATCCATTACGTACAGCTTGCCCAGTGTCTGTGGAGAAATATGATATTGCAGTGCCTGTGTTGTTCAGAAGTACGATGCAGGTTCCTTCGGACATGTATATAATATCTTATTTATCCACAAACACCCGGCAAGCGACTTTCGAGTAAAATATCTCACCTCTACGGAAATATACATAATGGATGTATGAGAACCAGTTGTAGACGTATGATGGACAACATATGGAAGCATGGGTCTGGCCATGAGTCATGCACGGGTAGCAAGATAACCACTTGCAATAAGCGGGAAATCTGGGTTCAAGTCCCGGACTGGCACAAATTGTCACTGTCATCATTCCATTCTGTAGCTGACGGTTGTCCGTATTCACAGTTTGAAATACATTTAATGAACATCCATTTAAGTCAAATTGAGAACATTTGTTTCCTATCTTCCCAGCGTGAAGAGTTGTGATGAAAGCTAATACACACTGCAAATCTTGCTTCAAGTAAATATGAAGCAGGTGATGAAAGCCCACTATGGTTTGATATGAATTGGAAAAACAGGACTATTAGTCACTGCAAAAGAATGTGTAGGAATACTGTTGTAGAAAACTTAACACTTGTATCTATGTGCTGTACATTAATGTACAGTCATTTACTCTGTCGACTATCGGAAACACACTTCTGATTTTATATGAAGTCAATAAACTACCCAACAACATTATGAAAAGGATAGATTGACACTAACCATTAAGAAGACCCATTGAGTTGCAAACAGGCACAATGAAAAGGTGGTTTCACATTTAGCTTTTGGCCAGAGCCTTCTTCAGAAAATAAAACACACACTCATTCACCCAAGCAACCACACCTCTCACACACATGCCTGCTATCTCTGGGTGAAAGCTAAATGTGTGATGGCCTTTTCATTGTGCCTGTCTGTAACTCAATGGGTCATCTTTACAGTGAGTAACAATCTGTCCTTTTTCATAATATTGTTGACATTCCCACCTGAACTTTCAATTGTTCAGTAAACTATCCAGATATTCCATTCAGTTTGTATCAATTGGCCTGTAATTAAGCTAGAAAAAAAGACAGGAAACTGAATGATTAAATTCTGCATTTAAAAATGCATTCACACATGATCTTACTACTGTATCAATGTCTGATTAAAACACAAGCACACACAAATGAGTCGTACTGAAATAAACCCTCCTCACATTGAAAAACCTGTGTAAATGAACAAGGGGTCATGTTTTAGCAGAGTTCCTATTGTATTTTGTTTTCGGTTGGTTCCTTTCGTACTTTTATACAATACCGTTCAGTGTACAGTTCTATATGACTAGACAAAAGCACAGGGTACTTCTGTTAGCGAAACAAAGGTCAAAGAACAATTTCACTGAATTAGAGGCATATATTTCTTAACATTCATCTGTTACAAATTTCAGAGCATTCACTGTACTGAGTGTCATCACTAATATGTGATGGGCTTGAAGAATGCTTGCTGATAAAATCCAGTTCATTGTTATAAGGAAGGCGAATGTCTATAAGTGAAAATGACATTGGGTGTGCTCCCAGGAAGCATAATGTAACGACTAATGTTCCCTCTATCTAAACAGTTTATCAGCTAGTGACAGCACTGCACTAATGGTGCTGTAGTCTGCAGAAAATTTCCTTTGCTGGATGACTGCAAGGAAATGCAGGATCACATAGAAAGTGTTTCGTTATTGTGTACCCCTCTTTAATCATGGACAAATGCTACATAATTCCCATAACATAAGGAAATACTGCAGTAGTTTACCATTACAAGATTAGCTGTAGTTTTTGGAACCTGTCACATTGCTTAACTATCAAGGCTTAATAACACAAAGTTATATGAAATGTCTGTTGCATTTTCATGTTTTGGAGAAAAGCAAGCTCTTTGTGGTATGAGCATAAGAGGAATTCAGAAATTCACATGTGACCAATTTGACTGTTTCAGCCCAAATGGAAGTTTGTTTCCACATAGAGTTTATAAAGCCTAGGCTGATTCTAAATGTGGCAGAGAACAAGAACATGTGTACTGCCAAATTATGGAGGCTTTGCATTCTCAACCCAGCTCATTGAGGAAAACTCAGCTCCAAAATACTTAATCAGTTAAATACTTAAACAGATGTTTTACTCCATTGTAAAAGAGTTCTATGAGGTTACTGTAATTTGCACTTATGAGCTGAATCAAGAGGGTACCATTTCATGAACTGGGACAGTTGCCACTATAGTTAAGACTGGGTTCATATTTAGAAGGATAAGGGTTCAGTTCCTTCGATGGCACCCAGATTTAAGTTTCCTGTGGTTACCCTAAATCACTAAAAATAATTACTTTGTTAATTCCTTATAAAAGCATTTATATGGAAAAACATTTTTCTCTTTCAGCATAGTCCAGGATGTTCCTTTCTAGAATGGAGTAGTAGTAAAACATATTCACCTACAACTAATTACATGCATCATCTGAAAAGTAACAGTATGTAGTAATTTATAGGTTAAAACATAACAATCAGTAGAAATACATGCTTTTAACTTAGCTAGTGCTGTTCCAAAGTCTGGGTCCAAAAGTGGGGTGGAAAATACTTGCTTCTGTTCAATATGTCTAGTCTCGGGTCATGTGTCTGTTCATTGACACATTATTTCCATGAACGGCAGAGCTTGCTCATGCAGACAATTTTGTATCAAGTGAAGCCATCACCAATGTTAAAGGGTGAAGTATAAATAAACTGCCCCTGGGGAACATCTTGGCAGCCACTTCTGTAGGAAGAATTCACCATAATAAAATCAGGAACAGGGCAATGCGCCCAGGCACATGGCTCCGTTTTGTTGCAGGATGACCTACCAACTTGCAGTGCTTGCATACCAGTTACTTGTGACACTGGAGCAACTCTTTATGTAGGAAGTTATATGGTTTCTACAGGGTGTGGCAAATAAAAGTGGCCTGGATAACAGAGTTCCAGGGTACAAAGAAACAGCGGAGGAAAGTAAATACAGCACTAACCTGACTATAGCAGATGCTGAAAGTGACCACAATTCATCTTTTGGCACTTTTGGACCCTGGTCAGTGAGCTGCTAAAGGCGGATCGAAGCTGGACTACTGGCATTACTGCAATCTCATCTGAAATGTTCTGCCACAGTTCTTGAAGACTGTGACGGTTGTTCTGATACACCTTAGACTTTAGTGCTCCCCACACAAAGTGATAACACACTGACAGATCAGGTGACCTGGCTGTCCAGCTTGGGCTGCGACCAGAGTGGAGTATTCGTCCGCATGATCAACGTGATATGCCAGTCTCTTGCAATAGGCTTTGGGTTGATTTGGTAGGACTCTGAAGCATTTTCTGGTGCGCAGGCACATTTGGAATGCTTTTTGTCTTGTTCAAAACAGATCCTGTCTGACGGCATTTTCAGATGCTACATGGCAGTCTTTGCTGGCACTTTGAAACTAATAAACTTCTCAGCAAACAACTGACAACACTGTTTCCATGATTTTGTTGTCACACAACTTTCCACAACAGACACCCTCTGCTGCACTGTGAGTACCATATTCCCCTTAGCACCGCTTCACTCACACTGGCATAGCCCACACTATGCTCTGAACTGGTGTGGATCACGTGGTGGTTGTACACATGGGGTGCATGTCACAGGGTGTAATTATACGCTTACATTCGTGCCCAATCGTCTGGGCCACCTTTATTTCTCCCACCCCGTACTGTTAAGGACACTGGGTACTGGCAGCACTTGTGGGAGTGCTGGTAGCTGAACAGACACCAGGAGTTCCGGACAAATAGTCTGCAAGTACTCAGAGTTATTTATTATTGCAGCTTGTCACAGCTCAGTACAGAAGAGTTATGACTTGACTGAGGAATTCCACTACATTGGGTTTTGTTGATGCCTAGGATTGCTGACAGAGGGCAGCATCGGCTAGACGTGGCCTTCATGATGTAACCTCCTTTGCAAGGCCCCTCAAGCTGGTGGCGGCACGCTCCTGGGGCTGCCTCCCCACGGTGTTAGAAGGTGGCTGACCGGTGACATAGCAGGCAGTGACACACTGCCACTGTGCTGGTGGTCGCAGCCGCTACCCTGGGCCGGCACTGCCTTGCTGTAGTGGCAACTCCAGGATTGCACAGCGCCAGAGTGGGCTGCCATGATACAGATGCAAACTGCAGCTCTCAATCAGCATCCCATACGGTGTCCAGGCAACACAGCCCCCATGGTGGTAGAGTTGTAGTGCTGTGGTAGAATTGTGGTGCTGACAGAACTGATTTTAATACAAATAGCTTGGATATACAGTGTGTGCATTTTAACTGAAGATATTGAAATACCTCGAAAACTACACATCAGAGCAAGAAAAAGTTATAATTCCAATTTGTTTGTCTCAAAGGCGGCATCCAATGATACCACACTCAATGTCCCACCACACTCGACCGACCCTCTCCACTCAACATGTGAGTGGAAGGAGGCAACTTTGAAATCTTCAATGGCAACCCCCATTTTTTTTATTGCAGTTTATGATTCCATGGCAAAATCTACACATTTTGTCTGAAGCATTTTCTTCATTTTGCCACAGATAGTGCTGTAATCAAGGAATAGAAACAGGTACACAATCATAATTTATGATATGCTACTCAATGGCCCTTGAATATCCAATACACATAGGACCACAACTCATTACTGCAATGGTAGGACAGGTCAGTATTTCGTAACTTCCAATTGGAAAACCCATTCGTAATGTTGTATTCCTCCAACATAACAGGGGACTGCTTGACACACCACTGTACCTGTGTAGCAAACTATGATGTATTATCACTGCGACCAGAGCTCACATACGTGGTTGCAACATTCATCGTCCACTCGCATGTCTGTTCTCTGCCTGTGATGCCTCATAGGAAGACCTGGTCCCATGGGTCACCTTAAATTTGCTTGTATTTGCACAGTCTAAAGTAACAAGTCTTCTGGCAGCTTTCCCAGTTGGCTCTATTCTACCATCAGTTCAGTGTTAGTCTTATCACTATTATTTTCTTATGTACTGCTTATCCTAAGCTCCAGCAGTTTCTTACCAGCCTTGACTGGCTCATCTGCTCTTTGCTTAATGTGCATTTATGGTTTCCGCTGTTGCCTCTTAGACTCTGGAAATCTAGTTCACTGGGATTTGAACAGTAGCTGGTTCTGTTCATCATCCTGTGTTCTGCTTCTTGTAAATGAAAACAAACATTACACATAACAGAGTAGGTGGCACTTTGTACAACAATAGCCAATGCAGTTCCATTTTGGTACTGGTCCTCCTTGGACTGCTCTACGTGCTACACTAGTGTCTCCACAGAGATTTTCCCACCCCCCCATCCCCCCTGGTCATTTATCTATGGAATGCATTTATCTGTTTTCCAATGACTGCAACCACATTCTCAGTACTTATTTTCTTACCCAACATCTCCACTCTGGCGTGCAACACTTTTAAATTCTGATTTGCCAGATCTTCCATGGGTCTCGCATAATTCGTTATTTCCCCATAACATCCCATATTATTCAATACATCTTTCTCTAAATTCATGCTCTTTGTTGAGTGCCACTCACTCGCTGCTTTGTCCCCTTTAACTCATTGTCTCCTAACTCCACTTAACCCTTCAGCCTCATGATATGTTCTTTGTTACCTTTTCCAAACACAGTTTTCAGAAGGTGACATCCTGCATCGATCTGACCTCTTTTCCTCTTTGTACGTGGCATAACCTCCAGAACTTGTGTCATCTCATCCTGCAGTTTCTTGTAGTGTCATATTCACAAATCAATACATCAGTTTGATTAATGACAAATTTACTCATGAATGGGATGCAAAAGCAACAGACAAGACAGAAATGCAAGCAGTGACTGGGCTTTTATATTTTGCTGGAATGTATAAGGGAGGGAAGATAAACCTCTAGACTTATGGGACTTGAGTGGATTTGGAGTGAAAATATTTCATCGTACTGTGAGTCTAAAAAGATTCCAATTTCTACTTGGTTGTCTGAGATTTAATGATTGAAAAATTTGCCAACAACAAACAGAAATTCGTGGTAAATTGCAAGAACTCTTACACAGTTAGGGCAGATGTCACTGTTGATGAGAAACTGGAGTCATTTAGAGGCCAATGTTCAACAATACAATATATTCCACCCAAATCTACCCAGTACGGAATGAAAATCTTTGCCATTGTTGACTCAGAGACATGTTCTACTTGCAGTTTCGAAATTTACACAGGCAGGCATCCAGAAGGGACATTTCAGATCGTTAACAGTGGTGTAGAGTCAATGAAATGGTTGATAACCCATGTTCATAATTCTGGGTGCAACGTAACTGTGGACAATTGGTTTTCAATTGTGCACCCCCCCTCCAAGAATTATCATCACAACATCACCTGTTATTTGTAGGTACACTAAAAAAACACTGGCAAATCCCTAGGGAGCCAAAAGAAATAAAAAATAGAGATGACTTTTCCACCATTTTTGTATTCTGGAGGGAAGAAACAAATTGTTTTCTACGTACCACAGGGTAAAATCAAAAAGATAAATGTGACTGTGATATCCAGTATGCGCACAGATGATGGAATCAGCAGATCACAAAGGAAGCCAGAAATGGTCACATACTACACCATCTCAAAATTGGAGTGGACATTGTTGATAAGATGTGCTCATCGTACAATGTTCAAAGAAGAACAAGGAGATGGAGTATGGTTGTATTTTATTCAATTCTCAACATTAGTGCAATCAATTTGCAAGTAATTCATTTATCATACAAGAATGAAAAAATACAATGTCACCCTTTTTCTCAAGCAGTTTGGGTTGGAACTAGCTGAAGCACATTTGGTGAGGTGAATGTTAGTCCCCAATTTACCACAATCCATTCATATGAGGATTGCAGACGTTCTACCCAGAATTGCTGATTCCTCTTCGACCTGCAATTCTGCTGAACTCGACTCTTCCGAAGTGAGTTCTCAGAACTGTTGCTGCCCCTGTCTGAAATGTAACTAAAGAAGACTGAGAAAGCACATTTGCAAACAATGTTGCATGTACTTGTGCCTTCAGCATTGTGCCTATGTGTGTACTGATGGCTGTGAAAAAGAAAAAAAAAACTGTTGATTAAGATGAGGATGAAGACTGAGCAGTGTTCTCCTTAGTTCTAATCAGCATCTTACTTTGATAATGTTTGAATTTACTTTTCTTTTTCATCTTTTTGAAAGTGATTACTCCTAGTATTATGGTTTATACATTGTGACATTTGGGTTCCTAGGGTTTTATCAGAGAATTTATTTTCGCATACATTTTATCAAAAAATTGGTAGACTAAGTTAATTTATAGTTCCTAACTCACAGATTCCTGTGAAATGAAACAACTGATGAAGCACATCCACTCAAAATGATACATATATTTTTTTATATTTGTTCCATTTTTTCAATAAATATCTGAAAAATGACTTGTTTCTCATGTTCAACTTTTGATTGAGAAGTTTTCTCTTCTCTTCTTTTGGTTTTGTTTCCAAAATTAAGCGTTTTCCTCATTTGTATCTCTCAGATCCATAGCAACTATCCAAGCACCTATTAGGGGTGCACCTAACTGAGTGTTAGGATCCCATTACGGACATTATTTGTGATTGAAAATGTGTGGGGGAAGGACATAGCCTAGCTTAGCCCTTTCACTACCATTGGGTTATATGTGTCCCATGATAGGTTATCAGAGAACTAGTGGGAATTTTGAGCATGTTATTGCTCTGTATCAGTGTCCTGTTGGTAAAGGGAAGCTTTCTAATGGTTTTCTGAATTCTTATAATTACAGATTGCACCTGTAGGCTGCACTGTCTTATTGCTAACCCTCTGCTCCTCGCTGCTCCATATTGCTGTGTTAACAACAATACGAACAGATCTGCAAAGTGGGCTGCTGTCAAGCAGTCCCAGACCATTTATGTCAGAACTGCATGCCAATATTGATAGTTGACACATCACAATTGTGTCCACATTGAGCATCTTGTAATGTGAGTTAAAAGCTTGGAGAGATGCTCTTACTGCTGATGTGCATCTGTTTTCTGCATGTCTTGTAGTTTTTACACAGTTGACTTCTGAAACTCCAGAAGTACTTATGAATAACCCTCCTGTGCCACCCCTCCTTGCATTGTAAACCAAAATGATGGGAAATATTTTTTTTCATTATGTTGCTTCTAATGTATCATTAATTAAAATATCCGTATATTGAAGACTTTCACTCAAAAAAAAAAAGGTACTGATGGGGTTAAGGTATCATCTCAGCATAAGCCTCATGTAATTTAGGTAAACTAAAACTGGAATGACCATAAGAAGTAACGATTCTGTTGCTGAATGTAAGTCTAGTCTTGTAACCATGTCACTCAGTGTTATTTCAGAATCATTGTGTTTGCTGAAGGATGAGAGTGCAAGTTGTGTTTGCATGTGTGTGTGTGTGTGTGTGTGTGTGTGTGTGTGTGTGTCTATTGCTGACAAAGGCCCTAATGGCCATAAGCTATAATTGTGTGAATATTTTTGTTGTGCCTATCACGACTCAGTATCTCCGCTATATGGTGAGTAGCAACTTTCTTTCTCTAACATTGTTACTTTCCATCCTGGATTTTCGATTGTTTGATAGTCAAGATGTGACGCACTGTGTGATGATAACGTATAGCACAGTGTATGTGTGTGTGTGTGTGTGTGTGTGTGTGTGTGTGTGTGTGTGTCTGGGATTTCCTCCCAAATTCCTACATCAATTTCAACCAACTTTGGCATAGAATCAGCAGGCCTCATGAGAATCAGCACTGTGGGGTTTATAACCTCATACTCCAATAGGAGTAGATATATGGCCAAAATTTATTTTCCCAGCCCATGGCTTACTAGCTGCTCTGCTTGACAGGCATGTGGTGTTGGAGTAGTATCAGCTTGCTTTATTGATCTGCTTTGCATGTTGGCCTTTATGTCAGGGGCAAATGCTTTTCAAGCCCCTGATGTGTAGCCTGCTCTGCATGACAGGTGTGTTGTGACGATAGTTTAGGGCTGCTTTATTGAACTGTATTGCATAGGCTACATGTGCCAATGAACATGGTTGGGGGACAGGTTGAGATGGACAGAGGAGGAGATGGAACGGGGAGAAGGAAAAGGATAGAGAGAGGGAAGGAGAGGGAGATGTGTGAGGCAGATGGAGGGGTAGTGGGAAGGTGGAATAAGAAGAAGGGAAGGTGGAGATGGAAAGTGAGAGGAGAAGGAGATAGAGAGAGGGGATGGAGGAAATGCATACATGCACAAAGCTGCAGGGAAATGGCTAGTTTCAGTATGATGGAGAGACACAATGAAATTGATAAGTTCTGTAACATCTGTTCACCACAATATTTGCTTGTCTCCTCTGAATCAAAATCGTAGTTTTGAATGTAAAATGATTCTGAAGCCATTCTGTCAGATGATAATGATATCTATGGAATACTTTTTTCTAAATTTTCAGTCTGTGTACACTGGTGTGCAAAACTTCAGAATAAAAGCAACTTTTACCTGATGTACCACTGCCAAGTAACACAACTCAATGAAACTTGGAGCAGACATAGAACAAAATGCGACAATATAGTACAGAAGGTAACTAAAAGAAGTACACAATGAGATGAACAAAAATGACTCTTTATTCACCAACAATAATTACATTGAAGTCAGTGAGATTTATAATAGTCCCCTGGACATTACAAAAGGTGGGACATGGTTCTTAATAGGGTGTGTCATGGAGTGCATGCTCTGCAATGTAATCCCTGGCCACATGGTTGATAAGTGGTATAGGGTATTCCATTCCTCCACCAGCATGCTTACCAACTGCTAGATGGCCATTGGTGCACATGGACATACTGCATTACATCTCCCCAACACATCTTACATGTGCTCTATGGTATTAATTTGTAGGGACACAGGCAGCCCAGTCCACTGGCCGAATATCCTCTTGTCCCAAGAGCTCTTCCACCTGCATTGTTCGATGTAGCCATGCATTGTCATCCATAAAAATGAAGTCAGGGCTAAGTGCACCTCTGAAAAGACACATAGGGAAGGAATACCGTGTCATATACCGAGCGAGGTAGCACAGTGGTTATCACACTGGACAATGTTTCAAGTTTGTGTCCAGCCACCCTGATTTAGGTTTTCCACGGTTTCCCTAAACCACTTAAGGCAAATGCCGAAATGATTCCTTTGAAAGGGCATGACTGTTTCCTTCTTCATCCTTCTCTAATCCGAGCTTGTATTCCATTTCAAATCACCTTGTTGTCATCAGGATGTTAAACACTAATCTCCTCTTCGTCTGACAGTGTCTTCATAATGCTGACCAGTGAGTGTATTGTGTTCAAAGATTTGGAAGTCAGTATGCTCATGCAAAATTATGCCTCCTCACACCGTAACACCTAGACCACCAAAACAATCACGTTCAACAATGTTCCCGAATGCATTAGGCACCCTAATATGCCAGATGTGTGAGCACATATGACTTCAAGATCATTATTGTCTTTAAATAAATCACATTTCTATTTGTCTCATTTCCTATTTCTTTCAATTACCTTCTGTACTGTATAGTATTGTAGTTGTTATTCCTAGGTATGGTCCAAGTTTCATTGAGCTATGTTACTTAGCAGTGACACATCATGTGGAAGTTACTTTCATCCATAAGTTTTCCACATCAGTTTAGTTGCATGCTGAGTTGATCACAGTGTCAGTCTTTGGGTGGAGGCAGGAACATTCCCACTTTATTTGATCATGATCTGTGTGTGGTCACCTGTGTTTGCATCAACAGTCAAAATGTTGCTACATCTGGGCTGCCAATGCAATAAGAAAAATGACACATTTACCAGAATGACAAATAATATTTATATCATCTGGATGGACTATAAACTACTTTTCTGTCAACTAAAAGCTATGTCTGCCATAAGTTCATAAATTTCCAAAATGTGCTGAGAAAGGGATTTCTCATTTTCAAACTGCAGGATGTATCAACATTTTCTCATTTCTTTGAATGTGGTGAAACATCAAGAAAGATTACTTTAATGTGGACATCACTAATATTGGAAAATCTCTGGAAGGAGACTATAGTCTCAAAAACACTGTACAAACACTGAAGAGTCAAAACATTTTGACCATCAGCTTGACATGGATTCACCAAGCCCTTGACAGATCTCTGAAGGTCATGTAATTCTCATAAATTATGGACCATTTGGCTCATGGGCATGGAACTGGTGCCCCCTACATACCAGATGTGTTTCTCTGGGTTTAGCCTAGGCGAATTTGGTGGTCAAGACACAAATGTGAGTTCACTATCATGCTCCTCAAAACACTGTAACACAATTCTGTTATTGTTACATGGATAGTTATCCTGGGGTGAGATGTCACTGCTATCAGTGTACACATCATACATGAAGGGGTGCAGGTGGTTCAAAATAATTTTCACTTACATGGAAATGGTGCAACCCACAATGTTGAAATGTACCCTGAAATTTTTCACACAAGAAGAATGTACTGAATGGAATGCACTGTCAAAATTGTAGCTGCTCAGGCACAATGCAAGTATATTTTTTAAAAAAATGTTTAAGTTACCCTTTTTTTCCACACAAAGAACCACTTGAAATAACGGTGTGTACAGTTCTGCCTGCCTAGCACTTGAAATGGCAAATAATCAGGCATAGCCATGACAAGGGAATGTAGTGCCATATGGTGTTAAGTCCAAAGTGCAAACACGTGAATTTTAAGCATTTAAGCTATACCAAAAATGTTGAGGTGCTACTCCAACATGGTTGGAGAGCTTCTGCAATGCTGTTCGAGTTTAGGGGGAATACCAATTGGGCTGAGACGTGAATGGGATTGAGGAAGGTGATGGGCTAGGGTAGTCCATGCAGTTGTGCAAAGCCACTGTGCAAGTGTGGTGCTGTGGTTAGCACATCTACCTAATGATAAGGAGAAATGGGTTCGAATACTGGCCTTCATACAAATTTTCATTCGTCGCTTCAGTCTGCATAAACACATCATAGTTGTTTAATGGCTCACCCAACAGCATAACCCACACATGGCCTTCACTTGCCAGTAGTCTCATGAAACATGCACCAAAAGAAAATTGGAGCAACACAGCTGGCTCACTCAATGAGCAGAAGGCAGGCAATGCTGACAACCCAAAAAACACCACGAATGGTAATTATGACACTGCAATCGTGGATCCAGTGAGATCCACACAGGTGAAGATTGTCAGCACTGTGATGCCACTGAGCCAGAATCATCAATGCCATCAACATATGGTGACTCTATGGGAGGAAAGACCACCTGGGAAACTCTGTAAGGCTCTCGGGGCTGTTTACCATGCACACATTATTGTGCCACCTGCCAGTTGTCAGAAAGAACATCCCTTACGACCGCCGTAAGCTCATGTGATTCTACAGTCGAGGCAGTGTAAGCTCAAGGAGGGTCAGACAAAGTCAACATCCTAGTTCAGTCCTCAGTATTAGATGCTAATCGGAAAATCACAACCTAAAGTAGCGAGTCCACATATGGGGCACATTTGCGACACTCGAAATGGCACATGCACAGGAGGCCCTGCAAATCAATGACCCATGCTGCATATGAGTGCTCTCTGTGCCTTTTAAACAGCAACAGTGCACCACCGCATGCGTTTGAAGTCTGAAGTACTGCATAAACAACCAACAAAGTTTGTCAAAGGGCAGTTTCTCAGTCTCAGTGGAGGACTTCAAATTTTACACAACTTCTACAACCCAACACTGCTGGACAATAAAATGGCAGCTTTGTTGCTTGAATCGACAGTATGTCTTATCTGGCAATACAGCAAGAACCAGGGCAGGTCATTTTTGCACCTTTCCATTGGCTCAATGAAACCAACAAATGGCATCAGGGATGGGGAAGAAAGGTGCATGGCAGGCACCTGGCTCAGAATGGGTGCAAAGCAATGCTGTATTCTGCTTTGGCAGTGCCTGCATCTGCTCATACTGCTGCTGCTGCTGCTCACAGTGTTCCTGCTGGCACTGAAGAAATGCCAGGTCAACGGTGGCCCAAAAGGTACATTATGAAAAAGGAAGAAAAAACAGAGACATCACATGCACAAGAATGTCCTTTGTCGCCACTTTAGTATCTGCAAAGGCATGACTTGCTGGAAGCAGGACCCCACAAGAGGAAATGAAAACTCTCCATGGGAGTCAATGTATGGCATCAGTGGGTCTAGTCAATGGCAGTTGTCTGCACTACCCCACTGCAATAGCCATCCTAGCTCATTTGTCTTCATCATGAAATCTGCTGGTGAGAATAGTAAACATCAACTACTGAATTGTAGTATGATGCTTTCCAAGTGTGAAATTTACTTATCTATGTACTATTCTATTGGTGATAATATGAAAACTTACGATCTATAAATGAAAAACATAACTCAAAATCTGGAAGAAGCAGGTCAATTTTTGGAAGTTACCAGTGTTGTGTGCATAAACTATTTTAGTAAACTGATGTTTGTGACTTAGTTACTGTAGCACATATTATGTTACATCTAAATTTTCCCTTTCAAAAGGGAAAATTGTAAATTAATGATATTTTCGAATTTGTTATTGGCTATAATCTCAAACAGTTTTAGGAAACTGGCAATTTTTTCCACACATTTTTCTGTTGCCTTAATAGAAATCTCACTTTGTGTACTAATTGCTTCTGTTCATAAAGAGAATCAATAAAATTTTTGGCCCAACAGATTGAAAGTAAATCAGCAGGCTTAGTTTAAAGTTACTCGTTTCTGTCCTATAAAACACTGCACCATCCACAATGCAGCCCCACTGGGAATGCTTTTCTCAAACACAGGATGAGACTCTTGATATTTGTAAGCAGCTGGAAATCACCATGACTACTGTCAAATGATTGGCAGCTGCTGTGTCAGTAGAGCTGCTCCTGTGGATTCTGTTTCCTCTGCAGGATGTATGTGAGCTGTAACTGCTAGTCCACATGAGTGAGTGCCATCCCAGTGGTAGGTTTAGGCATCCTGAATAGGGGAGACATGGACCAGGGAAAACTCAGAGTGTTATGATCCCCCCAACCAATAAATTCAATGTGTTGTTTTCCACTTAAGGTAAAACTGAGCCACCGGAAATCACTTGAGCTGTTGAGAAATCTGATGTGCCCTGTGTCAAGAGGAGACAAACTGAAAAACGTAGTGTTCTATTAGTCAATGGCAGTTTAAACGTATGGCAAATAATAGTACCCCCTAGGGATATGGCATCCAGTAACAGGAAGGAATACTGTATGCACTCAGTGTGTGTGCCTGGGGCCCTCATTCAGCAGCTGAAGAGGCTATTCTGCCAACCATTGAGGGACAGGTTGCAGCAAACTGCAGATTGTGGCACACTTTGGAACAAGTGATGCCTGTTGTCTGGGTTCTGAGGTCACACTTGGATTGTTCCAGAAACTGGCACAGAAGGTTGAGAAGACCAGCCTTGTACAAGAAGTTTCAATGACACAGCATTTTCTCCAGAACTGATTGTGGCCCTCTGGTTCTGAGTTGAATGTAAAGACTGAACCAGAGACTTTGAGAGTTCTGTGACAAGCTAGACAGTGACTTCTTGGACTTGTGCCATAGGGCTGAGAACTGCAAGATCCCCATGAATGGGTCAGGTGTGCACTACACATCAGAGGCTGCTACCCAG
The DNA here is from genome assembly GCF_021461385.2 of Schistocerca piceifrons. Taxonomy (NCBI): domain Eukaryota; kingdom Metazoa; phylum Arthropoda; class Insecta; order Orthoptera; family Acrididae; genus Schistocerca; species Schistocerca piceifrons. The sequence continues at coordinate 397,262,881 of NC_060139.1, read as the reverse complement.
GCAACTGACTGTGTGTGGGGTGCGCACATTTTTTTAAATTTTTTTTTAAGCATTCAGTCCAGATAACAACTGTAGGAGAGAGAGAAAAATTAGTATAAGATCCAAGGGAATGTGGTGCACAGGCAAGAGTACTAAAATCCTAGTAGTAAACAGCTGAAGCATTTGCAATAAGGTGCCAAAGTTTAAAGTGCTCTTGAAAAGCTTTGAAGCTCACATATTATTAGGTACAGGAAGTTGGTTAAAACCTTAAGCTGAGAGCAGTGAGAGTTTTGGGGAAAATTTAAAGGATGGCTAATGGGAAAGGGAGGTGTGTATTTTTTGCAATACACAAGAAACACAAATGCACCGAGACATAAACTAATGATGCATGTGAGATTGTTTTGAGAAGACTCAGTATGATGGGTGAAGATAAAATTGTAATTGGATCCTTTTACTAACCACTAGCCTCATCTACCAGTGCAGCAAAAAACTTCAGAGAAAACATCAGTTTGCTTGTACGTAAGTGCCCAATCATATTGTAATCATTGGTGGAGACTATAGAGCAACTATGGCTCAAATTTAAAAGAATAGTTGACCATGCACTGGATAGTTATGTACACAATAGAACAGTTCATGATGGGAGGGACCATCCATGGAATATAGTCACTGTAAAGAAACTTCTAAAGAAACAGAGACTACTGCATAATAAGTGTAAAACAAAGCACATGGCTATAGATAGGAAGGTGATGAAAGAAACGTGTTTTGCTGACAAGAGAGCAATGTACAAAGCCGTCAATGACTACTGCAGCAGAGTGCTGTCTAATGATCTTTCACAAAACCTAAAGAAATTCAGGTTATATGTAAATGCTGTTCATGGTGCAAAGTTAGTGTCCAGTCATGCATAGATGAAACAGGAACTCAAACTGAGGGTAGCACAGAAAAAGCAGAAATGCTAAACTCAATTTTCAAATGTTCCTTTACAAAGGAAAACACAGGAGAATTGACCCATTTTAACCCTCAAATGACTGAAAAGGGTGAATGAAGTAAGTATTAGTGACAGTGGCATTGAGAAACAGTTGAAATCATGAAAATTGATCTTTAAATCCAGGGACCAGTGGAATCCCTATTAGATTCTATACTGAATTTGCAGTTGAGTTAGCTCCTCTTTTAGCAATATTCTACTGTAGATCCCTCAAACAAAAAAACCACGCCCAGTAGTTGGAAGGCAGTGCAGGTCAGACTCACTCACAAGAAGGGTAATAGAAGTTGTACACAAAACTACTATTGACGTCGATTTGCTGCAGAATCCTAGAATACATTCTGATCTAAAACATATGCCAATCAGCATGGATTTTGCCAACCAGTATGTATTCCAAAAACATCAATCTTGTGAAATCCAACTAGCATTTTTCTCACAGGACAAACTGAAAGCTTTGGCTCAAGGTAGTCTGGTAGATGGGGTATTTCTCAATTTGACTCAGTACCACATCCATTTATTGTCAAAAGTATGAACATAAGGGGTATCAAACAAAGTTTGTAACTGGATTTGGTAGGGAAGACACAGCAAGTTGTCATGGATGAAGGGTCATTGACACATGTAGAAATACATTCAGGTGTGCACCAATAAAGTGTGTTGGGACCCTTGCACTTCATGTTGTATATTAATGACCTAGTAGATGATGTTAATAGTAACCTCATACTTTTTGTAGAAAATGTGATTACATACAATGAATTACCATCTGAAACAAGCTGCATAAATGTTCAGTCAGATCTTGACAAGATTTCAAAGTGGTATAAAGATTGGCAACTTGCTTTAAACTTTCAGAAATGTAAAATACTGCACTTCACAAAACAAAACAAATATAGTATCCTATGACTATAACATCAACGAGTCACAGTTGGAATCGGTCAACTCATACAAATGCCTGATTGTAACACTTTGTAGTGATATGAAATGGAATTATCACATAGGCTCAGCCTTGCTTAAAGCAGGTAGCACTTTTCTGTTTACTGGTAGAATACTGGGGAAATGCAGTCAGTCTATACAAGAGATTGCTTAAAAATCTCTCGTGTGGCTCATTCTGGAATATTTCTCAGCTGTGTGGAACCCATGCCAAACAGGACTAATAGTGAATATTGAAAGTATACAGAGAGGAGCAATGTAAATGGAAACAGCTTTTTGAGCTATGGTAGTGTGTCACAGAGATGCTGCAGAAACTGAACTGGCAGCTTTTCTTAAGACAAGACAGAAACTATCCTGAGAAAGCCTACTAACAAAGTTTCAAGGAATGACTTTAAATGGTGACCCTAGGAATATACAACCCCTACATTTTGCTCCCATACGGACAGTCAGGACAAGATCAATTATAGCATGCACAGAGACACTTAAACAGTCATTCTTCCTGGGCTCTGTATGAGAATGGAATAGGATAAAAACCGTAATAACTGGTACAACGAGACATTCCCTCCGCCATGCACTTCACACTGGTCTGCAGAAAAGAGATATTTTTTATGTATGTTAATCAACAATGGACTAAATATGATACCATGAGAAATTGCTCTCAACAGAGGCCTTCCTGTCTTTGTGATTATATCACAAATGGGGGTATTTCTCAATTTGACTCTGTACCACATCCATTTATTGTCAAAAGTATGATCATAAGGGGTATCAAACAAAGTTTGTAACTGGATTTGGTAGGGAAGACACAGCAAGTTACGTGGATGGAAATAGTTTGTGTGCATGTAATTATGAAAGCATTTTAAATTATTGCATTTCCTTCTAACTTCTATTTCCAAAGCCATATGTGCTCTTTACTGTGTGTCTCACTTTTATTAAGTCACAATTTTAACTTTATCTTAATTGTATTTTTACTGCGTATGGTAGAAATTGTCATGTGCTATATACAATTAATACCTTCCCTTGTGTCTTTATCAGTAGCATTGAAAAACTCTACCCACAATGCAGTAATAGATAACTGTAATGTAAATTATTTGTTGCTCTTCTTTTAAGATATAACAGCCTTAAAATGTGTTTGCTTAACTATGCCACTTAACAACAACGAACATGTTACTGTAGCTGGTTCTATTATCATGTCTGTTTCTTTCCTAGACAAACAGTTATTAGAATAAATAAATAAATGGTTTGAGATAGATAATGTCTAAGCCCCCCCCCCCCCCCCCATGAACCATGGACCTTGCCGTTGGTGGGGAGGCTTGCGTGCCTCAGCGATACAGATAGCCGTACCGTAGGTGCAACCACAACGGAGGGGTATCTGTTGAGAGGCCAGACAAACGTGTGGTTCCTGAAGAGGGGCAGCAGCCTTTTCAGTAGTTGCAAGGGCAACAGTCTGGATGATTGACTGGTCTGGCCTTGTAACAATAACCAAAACGGCCTTGCTGTGCTGTGCTGGTACTGCGAACAGCTGAAAGCAAGGGGAAACTACAGCCTTAATTTTTCCCGGGGGCATGCAGCTTTACTGTATGATTAAATGATGATGGCATCCTCTTGTGTAAAATATTCCGGAGGGAAAATAGCCCCCCATTCGGATCTCCGGGTGGGGACTACTCAAGAGGATGTCGTTATCAGGAGAAAGAAAACTGGTGTTCTACGGATCGGAGCGTGGAATGTCAGATCCCTTAATCGGGCAGGTAGGTTAGAAAATTTAAAAAGGGAAATGGATAGGTTGAAGTTAGATATAGTGGGAATTAGTGAAGTTCGGTGGCAGGAGGAACAAGACTTCTGGTCAGGTGACTACAGGGTTATAAACACAAAATCAAATAGGGGTAATGCAGGAGTAGGTTTAATAATGAATAGGAAAATAGGAATGCGGGTAAGCTACTACAAACAGCATAGTGAACGCATTATTGTGGCCAAGACAGATACGAAGCCCACACCTACTACAGTAGTACAAGTTTATATGCCAACTAGCTCTGCAGATGACGAAGAAATTGAAGAAATGTATGATGAAATAAAAGAAATTATTCAGATTGTGAAGGGAGACGAAAATTTAATAGTCATGGGTGACTGGAATTCGAGTGTAGGAAAAGGGAGAGAAGGAAATATAGTAGGTGAATATGGACTGGGGCTAAGAAATGAAAGAGGAAGCCGCCTGGAAGAATTTTGCACAGAGCACAACATAATCATAGCTAACACTTGGTTTAAGAATCATGAAAGAAGGTTGTATACATGGAAGAACCCTGGAGATACTAAAAGGTATCAGATAGATTATACACTCCTGGAAACTGAAATAAGAACACCGTGAATTCATTGTCCCAGGAAGGGGAAACTTTATTGACACATTCCTGGGGTCAGATACATCACATGGATCACACTGACAGAACCACAGGCACATAGACACAGGCAACAGAGCATGCACAATGTCAGCACTAATACAGTGTATATCCACCTTTCACAGCAATGCAGGCTGCTATTCTCCCATGGAGACGATCGTAGAGATGCTGGATGTAGTCCTGTGGAACGGCTTGCCATGCCATTTCCACCTGGCGCCTCAGTTGGACCAGCGTTCGTGCTGGACGTGCAGACCGCGTGAGACGACGCTTCATCCAGTCCCAAACATGCTCAATGGGGGACAGATCCGGAGATCTTGCTGGCCAGGGTAGTTGACTTACACCTTCTAGAGCACGTTGGCTGGCACGGGATACATGCGGACGTGCATTGTCCTGTTGAAACAGCAAGTTCCCTTGCCGGTCTAGGAATGGTAGAACGATGGGTTCGATGACGGTTTGGATGTACCGTGCACTATTCAGTGTCCCCTCGACGATCACCAGTGGTGTACAGCCAATGTAGGAGATCGCTCCCCACACCATGATGCCGGGTGTTGGCCCTGTGTGCCTCGGTCGTATGCAGTCCTGATTGTGGCGCTCACCTGCACGGCGCCAAACATGCATACGACCATCATTGGCACCAAGGCAGAAGCGACTCTCATCGCTGAAGACTACACGTCTCCATTCGTCCCTCCATTCACGCCTGTCGCGACACCACTGGAGGCGGGCTGCACAATGTTGGGGCGTGAGCGGAAGACGGCCTAACGGTGTGCGGGACCGTAGCCCAGCTTCATGGAGACGGTTGCGAATGGTCCTCGCCGATACCCCAGGAGCAACAGTGTCCCTAATTTGCTGGGAAGTGGCGGTGCGGTCCCCTACGGCACTGCGTAGGATCCTACGGTCTTGGCGTGCATCCGTGCGTCGCTGCGGTCCGGTCCCAGGTCGACAGGCACGTGCACCTTCCGCCGACCACTGGCGACAACATCGATGTACTGTGGAGACCTCACGCCCCACGTGTTGAGCAATTCGGCGGTACGTCCACCCGGCCTCCCGCATGCCCACTATACGCCCTCGCTCAAAGTCCGTCAACTGCACATACGGTTCACGTCCACGCTGTCGCGGCATGCTACCAGTGTTAAAGACTGCGATGGAGTTCCGTATGCCACGGCAAACTGGCTGACACTGACGGGGGCGGTGCACAAATGCTGCGCAGCTAGCGCCATTCGACGGCCAACACCGTGGTTCCTGGTGCGTCCGCTGTGCCGTGCGTGTGATCATTGCTTGTACAGCCCTCTCGCAGTGTCCGGAGCAAGTATGGTGGGTCTGACACACCGGTGTCAATGTGTTCTTTTTTCCATTTCCAGGAGTGTATAATGGTAAGACAGAGATTTAGGAACCAGGTTTTAAATTGTAAGACATTTCCAGGGGCAGATGTGGACTCTGACCACAATCTATTGGTTATGACCTGTAAATTAAAACTGAAGAAACTGCAAAAAGGTGGGAATTTAAGGAGATGGGACCTGGATAAACTGAAAGAACCAGAGGTTGTACAGAGTTTCAGGGAGAGCATAAGGGAACAATTGACAGGAAAGGGGGAAAGAAATACAGTAGAAGAAGAATGGGTAGCTTTGAGGGATGAAGCAGCGAAGGCAGCAGAGGATCAAGTAGGTAAAAAGACGAGGGCTAGTAGAAATCCTTGGGTAACAGAAGAAATATTGAATTTAATTGATGAAAGGAGAAAATATAAAAATGCAGTAAATGAAGCAGGCAAAAAGGAATACAAACATCTCAAAAATGAGATCGACAGGAAGTGCAAAATGGCTAAGCAGGGATGGCTAGAGGACAAATGTAAGGATGTAGAGGCCTATCTCACTAGGGGTAAGATAGATACTGCCTACAGGAAAATTAAAGAGACCTTTGGAGACAAGAGAACGACTTGTATGAATATCAAGAGCTCAGATGGAAACCCAGTTCTAAGCAAAGAAGGGAAAGCAGAAAGGTGGAGGGAGTATACAGGGGCCTATACAAGGGCAATGTACTTGAGGACAATATTATGGAAATGGAAGAGGATGTAGATGAAGATGAAATGGGAGATATGATACTGCGTGAAGAGTTCGACAGAGCACTGAAAGACCTGAGTCGAAACAAGGCCCCCGGAGTAGACAACATTCCATTGGAACTACTGACGGCCTTGGGAGAGCCAGTCCTGACAAAACTCTACCATCTGGTGAGCAAGATGTATGAAACAGGCGAAATACCCTCAGACTTCAAGAAGAATATAATAATTCCGATCCCAAGGAAAGCAGGTGTTGACAGATGTGAAAATTACCGAACTATCAGTTTAATAAGTCACAGCTGCAAAATACTAACACGAATTCTTTACAGACGAATGGAAAAACTAGTAGAAGCCAACCTCGGTGAAGATCAGTTTGGATTCCGTAGAAACACTGGAACACGTGAGGCAATACTGACCTTACGACTTATCTTAGAAGAAAGATTAAGGAAAGGCAAACCTACGTTTCTAGCATTTGTAGACTTAGAGAAAGCTTTTGACAATGTTGACTGGAATACTCTTTTTCAAATTCTACAGGTGGCAGGGGTAAAATACAGGGAGCGAAAGGCTATTTACAATTTGTACAGAAACCAGATGGCAGTTATAAGAGTCGAGGGAAATGAAAGGGAAGCAGTGGTTGGGAAGGGAGTAAGACAGGGTTGTAGCCTCTCCCCGAAGTTGTTCAATCTGTATATTGAGCAAGCAGTAAAGGAAACAAAAGAAAAATTTGGAGTAGGTATTAAAATTCATGGAGAAGAAATAAAAACTTTGAGGTTCGCCGATGACATTGTAATTCTGTCAGAGACAGCAAAGGACTTGGAAGAGCAGTTGAATGGAATGGACAGTGTCTTGAAAGGAGGATATAAGATGAATATCAACAAAAGCAAAACAAGGATAATGGAATGTAGTCTAATTAAGTCGGGTGATGCTGAGGGGATTAGATTAGGAAATGAGAGACTTAAAGTAGTAAAGGAGTTTTGCTATTTGGGGAGCAAAATAACTGATGATGGTCGAAGTAGAGAGGATATAAAATGTAGACTGGCAATGGCAAGGAAAGCGTGTCAGAAGAAGAGAAATTTGTTAACATCGAGTATAGATTTAAGTGTCAGGAAGTCATTTCTGAAAGTATTTGTATGGAGTGTAGCCATGTATGGAAGTGAAACTTGGACGATAAATAGTTTGATCAAGAAGAGAATAGAAGCTTTCGAAATGTGGTGCTACAGAAGAATGCTGAAGGTTAGATGGGTAGATCACATAACTAATGAGGAAGTATTGAATAGGATTGGGGAGAAGAGAAGTTTGTGGCACAACTTGACCGGAAGAAGGGATCGGTTGGTAGGACATGTTCTGAGGCATTAAGGGATCACCAATTTAGTATTGGAGGGCAGTGTGGAGGGTAAAAATCGCAGAGGGAGACCAAGAGATGAATACACTAAGCAGATTCAGAAGGATGTAGGTTGCAGTAGGTACTGGGAGATGAAAAAGCTTGCACAGGATAGAGTAGCATGGAGAGCTGCATCAAACCAGTCTCAGGACTGAAGACCACAACCACAACAACAACAACAACAACAACAACAACAACAACAATGTCTAAGCAATTAGTATTTTCAAATCAGAGAAGTAACCACTTTAACACATAGGTTCTTTTAGTAACAAGAGTCAGTTTTTTTACTAATAATTGTAAATACTTTTTAATTTTACTTTATACCATTTAGGTACTTGTACAACAAATTCACATACATATTTTTATGTGTATCACTACAAAATATATTGTACATTTTTTTGAACACTGGAAGTACAAACAATATCACAATGTAGAAAAGGAATGGATATATGGTATTTTTACAATGAAATACGTAACACTCAGCAGCATATCATATAATGGTATCAGTAAAATATTCTTAAATTGCACATATACATAAATATATGATACCTTTTGATACGGCTGCCAAAAATGTTTTACACAGAATATATATAATTTAATTTTTATAACATAAAGGCACACACAACATAATGTATGATGTATATCAAAGATAGAAGAACTTTTATTTACAGAAATTTATGTGGTAATGGAAAATCGTGGATGGAATACACACAGTGCAAGGTGCGAAAACAAGCATCCTCTTATGCTGTGTTGAGGAACTAAGAGACACATTAAAAATAGTTGAACACACACACACACACACACACACACACACACACACACACACACACACACTAGTTACACCACAGAGCTTGGGGAGTGGAGTGTAGCACTGTGTGTCCAATGAAGAATGAGAGCAAGCACACACAGCAGTTTCAATGTTCAACTTCTGTGAGTCTCTCAGCTACTCTTTTCCAGCATACAGTGATTAACTGTATTTACTCCACTGTTATACGTACTGAAAAATGCATCATTGAAAATTATAATACAGTAAACATCTGAACACATTAATCTTACACACTTGTCTTCCTGGCACAAAGTGAGATCTGAGTTTATACTGCAATACTTGCAAATTTTGCTCATACTTTGACTCTTACATTATTCAATCTGTCTGGCAAGAGCTGTCACTTCTCTAACTTTAATTTTTCAAAACAATATAACATTTAGATATCAATCACACAAATTTAGGCCACGAAATCATCAACTAGATTCAGATAAAATTAAGAATCATTTTGCACATATAGCAAAAATGAAGATATATCAATGAAAATAATCAATGTTTGAAAATATGAAGTACTAGGATAGATAAAAAACCTACTCACCAAGTGGCAGCAGGAAAAAATACATAACAAATAAGTGTAAACGTGTGACCATTCAGTGCCAGTGGCTTCTTCTTTGGGTTGAAGGGAAAGAAGAGGGATGAAGGAAAAAGACTGGTGTGATTTAGGAAATGGGAAGAGTTACAGAAAAGTCGACCAGAACTCTGGGTTAGAGGGGACACATTGGATGGGATGAGAAGGAAACTTTGATCTGCAGCTCTGGATGACTTTTCTGTTACTCTTCTCATATCCTAAACCTCACTAGTCCTCGTCTTTTGTCCCGTGTCCTTTCCCTTCAATCCTTACGCCAGAAGAAGGAACCAATGGCTCCAAAAGCTCACATGTTTACACATCTTTCTTATGTGTTTTATTCCTACCACCACTTCACGTGTAGACTTTTTTTTTTTTAAATCTATCTTATTAGATAATAAAAATAGAAAATATGCTGTACAAGCAGGCTACTGACGTGTTCACTTCATAAAATATTTTCCTTTCTGAAATCATCCCTGAAGTGCTATACTCCTAAATTCTTAACCAAAATAGTATCATCATTTTATGCTGAAATTTGTAGTTGAATCTATGCAAGGCAGAACCAATACAATCTGTTAAGAATTTTCATCAGCATTTGACTTGAATCGTAAAAGCAATCACAAGATGCAGCCCTTTGTGGCATTGCTCCTGTCTAGCAATATAATTAAAAACAGTCCATCAGTTAAGAGCCAGAGACCAAAACATTGTGAATGTTTCCCTCATTCCATTATTTCTTTACAGACTTACTTCTGAGAGACACAATCCCTCCACATACACACTCAGTGCACTGTAAATCCATGAGAAGATAGTAGATAGCAAGGTTTTCTTCAAATGTGTTCTGTTTTCTATTCAATTTCCTCAACTGAGAGCCTCGTCTCACATTATGACAAACAAACAATTCTTTTGATACTATTAACCAACAGTACAAAAATTAAAATATCACTTTTCAACAGATCTTTAAAATTCAATTTTTAAAAAATATCACTATATATGGCATTCACAGTTTATGCTAGTGTGCTACAATGAAAAATCAGTTCTAACAGTATTTTTTGAGCGATCCACATTTGTTTTTGAACACAAAACACAGAATATAACACAGTACACATTTTTATACATAAATGATTGATGCAATCATTGCTTTTAATAAAGTTCTATGTGATGCTATAATAAGTAATAAACCATTTTTATAATACTTTCTAAGGCACCATATAGCGAAATGTTTCAGTCACAAAGGGGACTTATGATGATACAGGAGCTGCAGGAAGTGATGTCATTTAAATGATTTGTTCCTTATCCAGTGAAATGAGGTACCATCAGTGTCATCCACTTATTCTTCCTCTATAAGTAATTGGCTTCCAAATAATCTGTAAAGTATTACATATTTGTGTGAAGATAATGTATAACAGTCAGTAGACAGGTTTAAAACCTTATAACTGTTTTTTATTTCAATGTATGCTCAGATCCAGGACCAGCTCTATATATTTAGCCAAGCTAGATGAGTAATTTATCACTTATTGGTTATTATAATACTACATTGTAAAGAAATGTATTTTCGATGGATCATCCAGTTATTGTAATATGCCAGAAGACTGTTTAGTAGCACTTTTGAGAGAGTTAATTATAAAAACAGAGGACCAACAGAAAAATAGAAAACTGACAAATTAATGTAATAAAGCAGTCATGAGGTAGAACAACAGTAATAATACTGCCTCCGGCCACATTAAGATCGTCAAGAATTTTTTTTGCTGTTGTAATTTGCTTGGTGCAGGATGGAAAGGAAATTTATCCACTCTTCCAATGGTAAGGCAATACACGCATAGTGGCTGCTATTCCGGCATTGACAACTGAAGTGTTTCACTGAAGCAAAGCTGCACAAGACTGGTGGTGTGTGGCCCAGTGGTAATACTGTTATGTTATTACACTGGTCATAAGGCAAGTCTGCTAATAATGTGAACAGGAAGTGAATCTAATTTACTTCAGTTTTCTGGATTTATGTCCTATATTTGGCATTCTCTGAATCGTGACTTAACTAATTTACCTATGCGAGAGCCAGACCTGCTTAAATCTTTTAATGAAGAACCACAATACATGTGAAATGAGACCAAGAACTACAATAACACTGAGGGCAGCTAATGCACCATGTTTCTGTAAACTAACAACCTTTATGAGTTATCGGCAGATTGGATCAGTGAATCATATTGTGATGTGTGATAAGACAGCTTAGCTGGTAGTGCTAATTATGAAATGCAAAATATTCACATTCAAATGCCAGTTCTGTCATATTTTAGCTTCTCTCTAATATTAATAAGCAAAATTAAATATAATTTACACATGCTTTAAAGAATTTTAAAAAAATTATGTCAATCAAGAGAAAATTACTTGACTCCAGAATGAACCCTTAGCCCAGCAACAAGCCAGTTCTTCATGAAATCCTTTCTTCCAGAATTGCTAGTCCTGCAAGCTATGCACAAGAGGTACTGTGAAGTTTGGAAAATATGAGAGAAATATTAGCTGAACTGATGCTGTGAGGATGAGTTGTGTCATGCCTGTACAGCTTAGTTGGCAAGCACGATTCCCAGTTCCAATCCCCAAATGACACACAATTAAAACAGATACAAAGTTTCTAAAAAGTACATGTTTCACAAGCAAAACTGTAATTAATGTACTACAGAAAAAGGAGTCTCACTATACTATATATCCAGGGGTGGCCAAGAATTTGGCTCACATGCTTTGCCTTGGCACAAGTGTCATAGTGCTTAGCCTAGCTAGCACATTTCCCCTATCGCCCATGTTTTCTCAGCATGAATAGGGAGAAATTGTGACTGTGCTGTATTGAAATGGCAATGCAGCTGCACAGCCTAGGACTTGGTTTTATATTTCACATTTCTCAACAACACTGATCAAAAGAAAAACAAATTTTCAGTGTTATTTAATTACTTTTAGCGCACTGAAGACATATAATTTGTATTTGGTACAAACTGTTAGCATACAGACAGACACAGAGAATTTCATGGATTTTCACACTCAAATTGCCACATAATCATGACTGACTTAGTTTTGTAATTGAAAAAACCTCTTTCACATGCATAAGTTGATCAAAATATTGTAGCACTTTTGCAACCTTATTACGGAGGCTGAGGAAAGCAATGCAGAACACCTTGCAGTGTCTTACTGTAGGTAGTGTGCAGTCAAATCCAATTAAAATTTAAAGTCTCCAATCCATTATGGATGTTCTAATTTCTGTTCCTGCAATCCTTTTTCTTCATAAATTCAACAACAGCAGGTCTCAAATTGAAAAATCATTGTACGCATGCCCCTTGACTTAACCAGCATACTTGGCAGTAATATGTAGTCGCCATACTCTTTGATTGACTCCACTAAAAACTGTTGCAACTGACACATTGCGTGCAACTTCAGAAATTTTGCTATTTGCACAATCAATTTTTTTCACGTGCTGCATGCCTACAAATTTAGCACAAGGTACTTTTGATGTACAGGACAATGAATCCCATCTGTCGATCACATAAGTTTTTGCTCTTTCATTGCCAAGTAAATCTTTAAACTCTTTTTGCATCATACTGTAGCGTCATTTCATAGCAAATTTGGAGTACAATTTGCTTATGCGAGTGCATAATATATATCAAGCATTCTCTTCCCTAACTTCTCTCATTCCCATCCATTTTTAAAGGCTTGTTACAATAGATCACTACACTGCTTTTGGCGCAAGCAGCCACTGGATCTGTTCATGTCCTTCATATCATGAACAAATAGCAAAGGGTAAACAGCGCTTACATCAAGATTCTGCTGATCCGAAGGGAATTGTCTCGACCGAAAACTGCTACACCGCAATACCAAATGAAATGCACTCTACCAGATACTTCCGGGAAGGAATGACCAAACAAATCGAAGACAGGCTGTGCCTTGGCCCACTTGCGGACCACACATCCTGCATGCATGGAGTTTGGCACACCGCGACTGGCCCTGATGCAAAGTATCGCATACAGTCCTCACAGGAAACAGCACTTTCCGAATCTAAACAATTTACAGAAAGAGGTGTCAATGAGGTATTCTTTTTAATTTCTCTAGAACTTCCATGATTTCTCAGTTTCTTGACTTATATCTTGCACCAGAATAGAGCATACAGCATTCAAATTATTAGGCAAGGATATAAAGTCTGCTTAGAAATTAGGTTTTTATCTTGTATTTTGCTTGTGCATACCACTGTTACTGCAAAACTTACAGTCACTATTAGCAAATAAGATAGTTAAAAACTCAATCTCAGTGTAATAGTGAGTCTATGAATTTAAAGATGTCAAGAGTGCCCTTTTTTTGCAAAATAAATCCATCTCCGTAGCAGAAGGTGGCTAATGCATTATTAGAGTAAAGGCCTTCAGTCTAAAAGTAGCTGTGTCAAACATTTGGTGAAGAGATTTTTGTTTACAAGAAGCAAGATTTTGGCATATAGTTCATGACCAAACAATATATAAGTAATTTACACAATAAAACACTTTACCAACTACATTTACTCATACACTCACATTTTTAAGTGCAATGATTTACATTGGATTTGTATATGGGGCCTCTCTCTCTCTCTCTCTCTCTCTCTCTCTCTCTCTCTGTGTGTGTGTGTGTGTGTGTGTGTGTGTGTGTTGTTCTGCTTCTCTTGTCCTGCAGCCATCTTTTTTTTATTATTTTAAAGTATTGTGTCTCCTCCATAGCATAGAAATTAATGCATATGTACAACATTACAAACAAACAAACAAACACACACACACACACACACACACACACATATACATAAATAACTGCATTTGAAAGTGGAAAAAAATTGCTGAAATGCATCAAAATATGCATGCAGAAATGTAACTCTAGTGTGCCGTTTCATTATTTAAATAATTAATGACTAGGCAGGAGGCTTTTGAAAAACACTGATCATGAGGAATTAAATTAAGTGTATGCAACTCTGGGTAAAAACTTAATCTCCCAATAGTGACTGATAGAGTGAAGGCCTGTGGCATTGCTAAATGTGCTCTATCTTTTGATTTGGGATGTTAAGTTCAGCTTACCCCTTGGTGTTTACCTGCCAGTGTAGTATTTCATAAAATCAACTGTTTTAACAAGCGCTATGAACGAAACTTGCAAGCTAATCACTTCCGTTATGACAAGTCTAATTGGTGGCACAATTTGCACATGTCTGCACACTGCAGCCTCTGTTCTTGGTGGCAGGTTCTGAACTATATCAGAAATCATCAAGAATGCCTTTAGAACGACGAAGATGCCATTATCAACAGGGCACTGAGGTTGAACAGGGTCACGTAAAAGGGCTATGGCAAGCTGGATGTTTCTTCCGCAATATTGCAGATAGACTTGGCAGGAATGCAGTCACTGTACACGACTGCTGGCAGTGGTGGTCACGGGAAGGTAGTCACAAGAAGACTGGGCTCCAGAAGACCATGTGTCCGTACCGAGAGGGAACACCGTCACGTTCAGTGTTTGGCTGTTGTGCATCCTACTGAGTTTGCAGGGGCAATTCGAGAAGCAGTTGGCACCACAGTGACACAATGAACTGTTACAAATCAGTTACTTTGAAGACCGCTATGAGACAGACACCCTGTAATCTGCATTCCACTGAGCACAAACCACTGTCATTTGCAACTTCAGTGGTATCAAGTGATGGCTCATTAGAGGATGGAGTGGAGATCTGTTGTGTTTTCTGATAAAAGCTGGTTCTGCCTCAGTGACAGACATGGCCACGCCTTAATTAGGAGGAGGCTAGGAGAGTGCCTGCAACGAACGTGTCAGTGGCCTAGGCACATTCGACCTGCAGCTGGAGTTACTGTCTGGGGCACGATTTCACACGACAGCAAGAGTACTCTCGTGGTTATCCCACACACACTGACTGTAAATTCCTATGTCGGTCTGGTAATTTGACCCATTGTGCTGCCATTTGTAAGCAGCATTCCAGTGGGTGTTTGCCAAGAGGATAACATTCGCCCACATGTATTATTGAACCTAACATGCTCTATAGAGGGTTGACATGTTGCCTTGGCCTGCTCGATCACAAAAACTCTCTCCAATCGAGCCCATAGGGGACATCATTGGAAGACAACTCCAGCGTCATCCATGACCAGCACTGTCCGTCCTCGTATTGACAAACCAAGTGCAACTGGCATGTGTCCATCCTGCAACATCCGGCACGTGTATGACCCAATGCTTGCATTCAACATTTATTATTGTACTAGTATTTTACGTTTGCAATGGCTTTTCTTACACTTACATTAATCTGTGATCTTGGAACACTAATCACTTAAATGGGTTACCTAGACAAATGAATTCCCAAAATTTTAGAAACTTAGAAGAATTATTTCTTGGTGCTGAGATTTTTTTTCACGAGTGTATTTTACCATATACATATATATAGCAATGGAATTAATATCGAAAGATGAACATTATCATACAGGTACAAATGAAATAAGCATGATGAAAGATAAAAGAATTCTTAAGTTTAGTTTGAGCAAATACTAAGAAGTACTTCTCTACCTGCAACATCATTGAATCCTTCCTCCCTGAGTGCAGATATCAATTTATTCAGTTTTGCTTCCTTAGGCTTCAATCCTACCCATTCTTCCAAAAGGTACTGGACACATACATCACTGTTTTCTCCATAAACAAGAACACGCATACGAATATTATTAATGCATTTTGTAAGACCTAATGTATGTGCTAAACTCGTCCATCCTTGAGCTGCTCTATAGTTTCTTCTGACAACATTCATCATTTCTGTTGTCAACTCTGCCAAAGGAAAACAAATCTTGTTAAATCATCATAAAAATAAAATTCTCAATAAAACACCGCTAAGAGAAATTGCTCTTGCAAACACTTTGTTTGTTAGAACTATCCTTTCTTGCAAGTGATACATGACGATGAAAAATTTATCACAGTTTTAGGATTTCCTCTATCATTAGAAGTATTACACTGATTTATCAATGGCTCTTTTTTTTATTGTGTCACATATGAACACCCAATACCCACTCCAGGTACATGACAGACACAAACTGATCAGCATTCTACCCTCTTGCATTATCTATGACTGTCTACCAAAGCTGGAGCAAGATTTTAATTCCAACATTGTTGACATAACCATTCTGGCATTCACCAGAAGTGATTTATGGTTATTTGGGGAGACTTTTATTCAGGCTGAGGACAAGAATCTGTGACCTACTCCTTCCAAATTAGGATCTTCTATATTAAAATTGCACAATTTAATTAGCAACTAAATATATGTTCAAGGATGATCCAGTGTAATATCTGAATGTCCGTTTTTGAACAGGAATGAAGTGCTATTTGTAGCCAGACATATCTTGTAATGCGTTAAAAATTAATGCAGGAGAAAGAAGACATCTACAACATCATTACTTCCCATAATATTCATGGACTCAGTTTCCACATTTCCCACTATTGCCACTAATCTATTCTAGCACAAGATAATTAAAGAGAGACTGATAAGATTAAAATTTAAGAATAAAGAGTTAGTCCTCTTCACAAAACAAAAAGTTACAAATTCCTGATAAGTGCAACTGAATCTATAAAAGCAAGACAGGAGACAGACTGAAAGAAATAGATTTTACATTGAGAAATGAAAACACATACTACAGTGAGTGTACCCTGTTCCACTGCCATCGGAATTTGCTGCACAGAATTTTTCTATACAGGGTGATCCAGGAGGAACGGTCAATATTCAGCGATGTGACAGGAATGATGATTTGAAGCAAAGAAGTCTATTAAACACAGACTCTGAAATGAATACATTAAGATCTATGAGTACTTCTTCATCTTTGATACTGCAAAGCAGATATCTTCTAATGCAAGCTCTTTGCTTTCCATGTTTTGAGAGGAGGTATTATGGGTGAAAACAAGAAAAAATTGTCCAGTAAACATGGGCGTTACACACATCTTAAGAGCTATGAGCACTTTTTCTGTAGAAGAGATGTGTTTCACAGTAGTAAAGACGAACAAGTGCTTATAGCTCTTAAGGTGTGCATTTTTGAGCCCAGGTTTGCTCGACATTTTAGCTACGAGGTGTGTGTGTGTGTGTGTGTGTGTGTGTGTGTGTGTGTGTGTGTGTGTGTGTGTGTGTGTGTGAAAATAATTGGCCATTATATGGCTGAGGAAATTTTCTGGGTAGCACTTCGGGCAAAATGGAGAACTAACACACTTAAATCTCCATCTGTACATAGCTGGAACCAAATATATGTGTTACAAATTTAACATTTTATGCAGTATCACCTCGCAATGATAGTAATGCAATCAATCATTAAAAGAAAAGGTGATTTAAAATTCACTCTTACTCTGCCTGTAATGAGCTAACTGTATATTAGTTGACTTCGTTTATCATATACGAGAAAAAGTTTTAATTGTCATGTTGGAAATATGAAGTTACATAATTAATTTTTTGTTTGTTTGCAAGTGTGTTTGCAGACCTGGTACACAGCAAAATCCCCATGCCACCATATCAAAAAACACCGCTACAGGAGCCAAAACAAAATAGTACAAACGATCAATAAAGTCGAGTATCGTGCGGTAAATCTTTTCTGCATTTGGAGTGGAACGACGCTATAACAACCCAAGCTGTGTTCGTCGAAGTGTACAACAATAATGCGCCATAATACGGCACAGTGGTTAGATGGCACAGACAATTCCAACATGGAACAAAGTGGCAGACTACATCTTCATAAAGAACCAAGAAAGATTACTGCATAATAGGTGTAAAATACAGTGTAGGGCTATAGATAGAGAGATGCTGAATGAAACACATTTTGCTGTCAAGATAGGAATGTGTAAAGCCTTCAATGACTACTGTAGCAGAATACTGTCAAATGACATTTCACAAAATGCAAAGAAATTCTGGTCATACGTAAAGGCTGTAAGTCGCATCAAAGTTAGTGTCCAGTCACTAGCCAGTGAGACAGGAACTGAAATTGATGGTAGCAAAGCAAAAGCTGAAATGGTTAACTCCATCTTCCAATGTTCCTTTACAAAAGAAAACCCAGGAGAATTGCCCCAATTTAATTCTTCTACTACTAAAAAGATACATGAAAAAAGCTGAAATCGTTAAAACTGAACACAGATCCAGGGTCCGATGGAAACCCTGTCAGATTCTATACTGAATTTATGGCTGAGTTAGCCCCTCTTCTAACAATAATCTATCAGAAATCCCTCAAACAAAAAAACTATGCCCCGTTCTTGGAAAATGGCATGGGTCACACCCGTCTACAAGAAGGGTAGTAGAAGTGATCCACATAACTACTGTCCAATATCATTGACACAGATTTGTTGTGAAATCTTAGAACATATTTTGAGCACAAATGTAATGAGGCATCTTCAACAGAATAACCTCCTCAACACCAATCAGCATGGATTTCAAAAACATCGATCATGTGAAATGCCACTTGCACATTTCTCACATGATCTACTGAAAGCTATCCAGGCAACCAGGTAGATGCAGCGTCTCTTGATTGCCAAAAAGCCTCTGACTCAGTACTGCATCTATGCTTATTGTCAAAAGTACGATCATATGGGGTACCAAGTGATATTGGTGACTGGATTGAGGACTTTTTGGTAGGGAGGGCACAACATATTATCTCAAATGGAGAGTCATTGCCACATGTATAAGTAACTTCGGGTGTGCTCCAGGGAAGTGTGTTGGGACCCTAGCTGCTCATGTTGTATATTAACGGCCTTGCAGACAATACTAATAGCAAAATCAGGTTTCTTGCAGATGATGCAGCTACACATGGGATCAGAAGTATCCGGGCACCCCAAAAACATACTTTTTCATGTTAGGTGCATTGTACTGCCACCTACTGCCAGGTACTCCACATCAGCAAATAGTCTTTAGACATTGTGAGAGAACAAAACGGGGTGCTCTGCGGAACTCATGGACTTCAAACATGGACAGGTGATTGGGTGTCACTTGTGTCATATGTCTGTGCATGAGATTTCCACACATCCGTTGGTCCACTGTTTCCGATGTGATAGTGAAGTGGAAACATGAAGGGATATGTACAGCACAAAAGCGTACAGGCCGACCTCGTCTGCTGACTGACAGAGACAGCCGACAGTTGAAGAGGGTTGTAATGTGTAATAGGCAACATCTATACAGACCATCACACAGGAATTCCAAACTGCATCAGGATCCACTGCAAGTACTATGACAGTTAGGCGGGAGGTGAGAAAACTTGGATTTCACGGTTGAACAGCTGTTCATCAGCCACAAATCATGCTGTTAAATGCCAAACACCACCTCACTTGGGGTAAGCAGAGTAAACATTGGATGACTGAACAGTGGAAAAATGTTGTGTGGAATGACGAATCATGGTACACAACGTGGCGATCTGATGGCAGGATGTGGGTATGGCGAATGCATGGTGAACATCATCTGCCAGCTTGTGTAGTGTCAATAGTAAATTTCGGAGGCAGTGGTGTTATGGTGTGGTCGTGTTTTTCATGGAGGGGGCTATAGAACACCTTTGGGATGTTTTGGAATGCCGTCTTCGTGCCAGGCCTCACCGATCGACATAGATACCTCTCCTCAGTGCAGCACTCCGTGAAGAATGGGCTGTCATTCCCCAAGAAACCTTCCAGCACCTGATTAAATGTATGCTTGTGAGAGTGAAATCTGTCATCAAGGCTAAAGGGTGGGCCAACACCATATTGAATTCCAGCATTACAGATGAAGGGCACCACAAACTTGTAAGTCATTTCAGCCAGGTGTCTGGATACTTTTGATCACATGGTGTACCTATAATAAAGTACTAGCTGAGGGAAGCTGTACAAATATTGAGTCAGGCCTTGATAAGATTTCAATGCGGTGCAGAGATCGGCAACTTGCTCTAAATGTTCAGAAATGTAAAATTTTGCACCTCACAAAACGAAATTAAAACATAGTAACCTGACTGCAATATCAATGAGTCACTGTTGGAATTGGCCAACTCATAGAAATATCTGGGTGTAACACTTTGTAGGGATAGGAAATTGAATGATCACATAGGATCAGCCATGGGTAAAGCAAGTGATAGACTTTGGTTTACTGGTAGACTACTGGGGAAGTGCAAGCAGTCTACAAAACAGATTGCTTACAAATAACTTGTGCAAGCCAGCCTAGAATATTGCTCAAGTGTGTGGGACCCATACCAGATAGGACTAACGGGGGATATTGAACATATACAGAGAAGGGCAGCACGAATGGTCACAGGTTTGTTTAATCTGCGGGAGCATGTCACAGAAATATTGAAGCAACTGACCAGGCAGACTCTTGAAGACAGACGTAAACTATCCTGGGAAACTCTATTAATGATGTTTCATGAATCAACTTTAAATGATTACTCTAGGGATATACTACAACCCCCTACGAATGGATCGTGAGGGTAAGCTTACAATAATTACTGCATGCACAGAGGCAGTCAAACAATCATGCTTTCCACACTCCATATGTGAATGGACAGGTAGAAACCCTAATAACTGGTACAGTGGGATGTGCTGTCTGCCTTGCAACTCACAATGGTTTGCAGAGTATAGATGTAGATGAAATTGTGAGCGATGTGGAGGCCCTGAAGCTAGATGACCGGAGTATCACAACTGAGGTCATAATAGAAAAAAAATGAAAATCAGCTGCTCATTAGTTTTCAACATCTTACATGACACTTTGAAGCTCATCGCCCTCTACATTCCACAACTGCTCACACCCATTCAAGAAGCCTGCCAAACTTATGTAGCAGTGGAAATGTTGTGGCTGTGCGAGTGAATCCAGACAACTTCTTTAGCCCCTAATAACCATAAGCGAGTGCTGGGAGTATCACTACGACCCAAAGGCAAAGGAGCATAGCAAACAGTGGAAACATATGGATTCACCACTGCAGAAAAGGCAAAGACATGCCATTATTTGGTTAGGCGATGCTGAGTGTATTTTTGGGACTAACACGGTGTGGCAACTTGAGGGGAAAAATTTGACGGGTGCATATTAACAAGACTGTGTACACAGAGCATTGTAGGAAGCTGTCCAAGGAGGTATTTTTGTTCCACGACAATGCCCCAGCTCATTCTGCACAGGACATAGCCATGGATGCTACTTCCTTGGGCTATCAGGTTTCTCACCCTCCCCAACCCTCCCTCCAACTCTCCTGACATGGCTACCAGAACTTTCATACTCTTCACTCAGATAATTCACTGGTCAGCAGATATTTAAAGACTGACAAGGAGGCAATTTTCAATTTGGAATGTTTCATGAATAGCCAAAGTGCAAACTTCTACAACCAAGGTCACTGGCACAGAGTATGCAGGCACATCCACACAAGAACTCAGAAGTGAAAAATAATCATGTATCTAAACTTGAAAACACATTACCCACAATAAAATGTAGTGCTTAGGGCTATTAAGGGCTTATAATTCTGAAATATATTGCAAATATACATAAGATGAAGTTTGCAGAATTTCATTACGACTTTTAAATACATACGTGGATATCCAATCACACTTAAATCTTCTGGCAGTTTAACAATTATTTCTGCACCATAACAGGCACTCAATATTAACATGCAATTAAAGTGAGAAATGTGGAAAATAATTTCATTTTTACTATCATTAACTGGTAAATGATCTAGTGTGTTAGACTAAAAATACGAAAATAACACATCTTTACAATGTATGGGCATCAAGAATAAGTACATTATCATGATCATTACTTTAGAGAACAGGTAAATAAGGGTTACTGGTCTTTAGAATTACAAAGCCTAATTATGTTTGCTTACCACGGTCATCATCTTTTGTATTTTCAGTGTTTTTCTTCTCAGACTTTTTAGTATTATCTGAGTCAAATTTTCTTTCAGAAATATTTCTTTTGTCATCCTCATTAACTGTGTTGTTTTGGTCCTGCAGGCAAAGATCTGTTTCTTGTCTAACTCCATCAGTTGCCTGTGGATCTTTCAGCAGAGCATCAACCAGCCACGGATAATCGTGTTCGAGAGCATTAATGAAACTTCTGAATGCTTCGCTTCCCTTTTCAGGCAACAAATCCAGCAACCGGTCTACCCTTTCAGCATCGCAAGGTGCAGAATTAACCCTCTGGTACTCATCTCGATCCAAGACACCTTCCTGCAGCAGCTCTGCAGCAATGTGGTCAAATACCAAGTTGTCCCTCAAATCATGTCGAGCTGCTCTAAGCCGTGCCAAATCTATTGCATCCATCATCTGTTGTAAAAGATAAAACAAATCTATCAGTCAGTCTCAAATGAAATAATTTATCACTACCTATTTCTGGCACTAAGTAAAGTGTGAAGTAATTATACTGATTTCTAAGTAACTGACTCATATAACATCAACACAGATGACTTACAATATTTCTACAAATATCTTCATTAGATCATATAGCACATCTTCCTCCATCACAAGGAATTTTATAGCATATGATCTGTTCCATACATAAAGCAAACAACTGTAAATGTATTGTCTTAAAACACTACAGCTTTTTCCAACCTGCAAGTGAGCATGCCATATGGATAACTATCTCCATTCCCCCTTCCTCTACCCCCTGTGTTGGTTCCTAAATAAAACTGATGCAAACATTATTATTACTAAAAAAAAGTGTAGTAAATGATTGTAAAAATTATGACTAAAACATTAATTCAACAGAAATGGACGAGACTATTTTACCTCTATTAGCATAATTCTGAGCTATATTTAAAATGCTTCGAAAGTCACACACTCTACATCTTTAATTGCCCCTGAGACAGTAAAGATATTGACAAAAATATTAGAGGTTATGGGATGCAGCAATTTATATCTTTCCATTTGCTGATGTTTCAAGTGAGTTAACATTTAATTATCTCGAATCTAGAATACAGTGGTTGCTCCATATAATAGCTATTCCTATGCTGTGGATAGTTGCCACTGTAGACAACTGTAACAGTCAAATAAAGCACCGGAAGTGAGCCGGAAAACTATTAGGGTAGTTACTTTATTTGCAAATATGTTGTTTCCGGAGGTACACACCTATTAATTTCTTGAGTGTGGGAAAGGATTTCTACTGAGTAAAATATGCAAACAAAAACATTGCTCTTGGACATTTGTTTTTAATTCAGATCGTTAAATGTTTTATAATAATTTGTGTAAGTGACTCGATTTTCTTACGAGTGTGACAGTGACAATGTGTATTCTGTGATTTGCTTTCCAAAGAAGATTCACAGGTCGCATGTTTAACCCACGGTTAGCGATGTATGCTCTACCTCTTCTCCATTGATAACCGTCTTTACTGTAGCATGACATTAAATAATAAATATAGTGTCATTAATAACAGTTCTGGGTATCGCCGTCTACTTTTTACTGCCTTTTAAACTGCGTTACTTTAATGTTGGTTATTTTGGTGACAGCCAACAGGCCTTATTTCGGAAAACATCATAAACTATTTGAAAGGTCAGATTACTTAATATTTCCTGTAGGTTTCAAGCACTTTTGTCATTGTTGATAGTTGTTTACATTAGTATCTTGTCTGTATACTGACAGAAAAGACTCAGTGGATGCGTAGCAATTGACATAATGGAAGGTTGTACGCCAACCTGTTACCATTGGAAGCCATGCTGCTCTACACACTCCGTGCACTTTCTGTTTGTAAACAGACAAGCACTGTTTATGTTCGCCTGTATTAGTGTTACCCAACAGTTACCGCATAATTATACAGTCATTACCTTCGTTCACAGCAAATGAGCGCCCCTGTTGCCTCCCGCATGCAAACAGATCCTACGCGACGCTTCTGTATCAAATACGCGTGGGTGCAGCCAACACAATAAATGAAAATGGCAATAGTACACGGGCACCTGTCATCCGCCACTTCTTCGTATCCCTTTTTCAGGGCGACAGTGGTGCGGTGAAAGTTGGTTGATTTTCAGAATAAGATCGGAAACATTCACTCAAAGCTTGTCGAAAAGAAGATAAATTAACGATGGCTGAGGCTCACACACGGTTCCCCCACCACCTTCTCGGTGTGACAGGCACCGCTTGCGGGCGGCAAAAGAAGAAAAAGAGTGGTGCCGCGAAAGGTTGTTTACTTCTTTTCGGCAGTAGCTAAACTAGAACACTGGTTACAGATATTTTCAAAACTTAAAAAAGTTGATTTAACAGTGAATAACGATTACTCATCAAGTATGAAACATAATTAGTACGGTACTGCCGACATTCCATCAACTTATTTAGCATTCTTGTATCTCGTCGTGTACAATGACATAGGATTTCTCACACGTGGTATTACGTAGATAATAGTAGATATAAAAGTTTTCCAACTACACATTGGCTACTAAAATATTCTTATGCAGAATACTCACAAAGGCCAGAATATTCTAAATTAGAGTAATAAAAGAGGTTTTATTACATCTGTGTGAATACAGTTTATTTTAGCACACGAGCACTTCATTTTACTATAATGAAGGAAATAAGCTTTTCTACTAGGCATGCTGATGATTCCAGCATTCTTAACGCTGCAAGTTCCTGGTGTTCCTTCAGAACACAGTGAGTATCATGAATATAAATACACGGTAGGGTCATTATTAGTCGCTTGAAAATTATTTGTCATTCCTTTGATTACATTAATAGCTCTCTTTTGGAACATAAATTAGTGTTTAGCCAGGCAGGTATTCTCCCCAAAACCTGCATGCTTGCAATTAGGAACTTAACACTACACCAACACTACAGAAATTTTTAAGCATTGAAAGAACATAACAGTAGTGACTTACTTTTTTGTTTAACAATTCTGTAGGTTTCCGCTACCTTAAATGTGCATCTAGGCGTAAAACTAAAATTTAGTATGAGGGGCTTGTTCTATCTTACACTGTAAAAAGTTCTGTTGTTAGGTTGGTTTCCAGTTTGTTTGTTATATTGCTCAAGTTCATCCAAACTGTTTCTTTCTTTTTATGTCATTCGCAATTAATTTGTTGTCCCTAAACCAAAAACTTGCTTCTTCTGTAGCTGCTGTGACTCTCTCGTGTAGGTCAAGTTTCATTCATAGCTTTAACAAACAGACTGTATCGTCAGCAAGCAATATTGTATTTGCTGCTCATAGATGGCTTGGTATGTCAGTTATAAATATTAATATCAGCAATGGTCCCTGTACGGAGCCCTGTTGTAGCCCTTACATGACTCTCTCGTTTGTTGGTAAGCTCTATCTATATGTTGTACCTCTATCCTGCGATACTCGTTAGAAAGATGGGATTTGAACCAATCATATGCTACCCCCCACAGAAATTTGCTTCCTGAGCAATAAATTGTGATCTTTCATATCAGATGCCTTAGATAGTTCCAAAAACTGGCCAGTTTAATTCATTATTACCTGTGGAATTACTAATCAGTTTTAAAAAGTTATAGATGGTTTTGGCAGGTGAGCTATTTTTCCTGAAACAGTACTGTCCATTAACCAACTTTTGATTTTTGTTAAGGAAATGAGAGAGTCGTTCATACAGTATCCTTTCAACTAATTCTGAAAAAAAAAACAGGTACAGTGATACAGGTCGATAACCGTAGTAGGTTTTCCCGAACTTGGAGCCGCTACTTTTGATTCAAGTAGCTCCTCAGTTATGATTGTGATGTTAAGATCATTTTCCATTTTTTACAAAAAAATATTTTTATTGTACAATATCAAAGAAAAGGATTTTGGAACTTCTCTGTCCCTATAGCTTGTACAACAGCAAATTAATTTGCCAACTTGTTTTTATGTTTTGGTTGAAAGGAGCTTGTTCTCACATCCAGCAGTCTTGAAGCCAAATTTTCCATCACTGCGCCACTAAAAATAATTATTCCCTTCCTTGTCGAAAATTTAACTGTCTCACAAATTCTGGATAAGCGTTCATCTGACAAGAAAGGTGGATCAGCAACAATGACAGAAAAATAACTCTGAAATGGTTCTGGAATTTGTAGTTGCAACTTGAAACCGTTAAAAACTGTTGTTGTTGTTGTGGTCTTCAGTCCTGAGACTGGTTTGATGAAGCTCTCCATGCTACTCTATCCTGTGCAAGCTTCTTCATCTCCCAGTACCTACTGCAACCTACGTCCTTCTGAATCTGTTTAGTGTATTCATCTCTTGGTCTCCCTCTACGATTTTTACCCTCCACGCTGCCCTCCAATACTAAACTGGTGATCCCTTGATGCCTCAGAACATGTCCTACCAACCGATCCCTTCTTCTAGTTAAGTTGTGCCACAAACTTCTCTTCTCCCCAATCCTGTTCAATACCTCCTCATTAGTTATATGATCTACCCATCTAATCTTCAGCATTCTTCTGTAGCACCACATTTCGAAAGCTTCTATTCTCTTCTTGTCCAAACTAGTTATCGTCAATGTTTCACTTCCATACATGGCTACGCTCCATACAAATACTTTCAGAAACGACTTCCTGACACTTAAATCAATACTCGATGTTAACAAATTTCTCTTCTTCAGAAACGTTTTCCTTGCCATTGTCAGTCTACATTTTATATCCTCTCTATTTCGACCATCATCAGTTATTTTGCTCCCCAAATAGCAAAACTCCTTTACTACTTTAAGTGTCTCATTTCCTAATCTAATTCCCTCAGCAGCACCCGACTTAATTTGACTACATTCCATTATCCTCGTTTTGCTTTTGCTGATGTTCATCTTATACCCTCCTTTCATGACACTGTCCATTCCGTTCAACTGCTCTTCCAAGTCCTTTGCTGTCTCTGACAGAATTACAATGTCATCGGCGAACCTCAAAGTTTTTATTTATTCCCCATGGATTTTAATACCTACTCCGAATTTTTCTTTTGTTTCTTGTACTGCTTGCTCAATATACAGATTGAATAACATTGGGGATAGGCTACAACCCTGTCTCACTCCCTTCCCAACCACTGCTTCCCTTTCATGTCCCTCGACTCTTATAACTGCCATCTGGTTTCTGTACAAATTGTAAATAGCCTTTCACTCCCTGTATTTTACCCCTGCCACCTTCAGAATTTGAAAGAGAGTATTCCAGTCAACAATGTCAAAAGCTTTCTCTAAGTCTACAAATGCTAGAAACGCAGGTTTGCCTTTCCTTAATCTAGCTTCTAAGATAAGTCGTAGGGTCAGTACTGCCTCACGTGTTCCCACATTTCTACGGAATCCAAACTTATCTTCCCCGAGGTCATCATCTACCAGTTTTTCCATTCGTCTGTAGAGAATACGCGTTAGTATTTTGCATCCGTGACTTATTAAACTGATTGTTCGGTAATTTTCACATCTGTCAGCACCTGCTTTCTTTGGGATCGGAATTATTATATTCTTCTTGAAGTCTGAGGGTATTTCGCCTGTTTCATACATCTTGCTCACCAGATGGTAGAGTTTTGTCAGGACTGGCTCTCCCAAGTCAGTCAGTAGTTCTAATGGAATGTTGTCTACTCCCAGGGCCTTGTTTCGACTTAGGTCTTTCAGTGCTCTGTCAAACTCTTCACGCAGTATCATATCTCCCATGTCATCTTCATCTACATCCTCTTCCATTTCCATAATATTGTCCTCAAGTACATTGCCCTTGTATAGGCCCCTGTATACTCCCTCCACCTTTCTGCTTCCCCTTCTTTGCTTAGAACTGGGTTTCCATCTGAGCTCTTGATATTCATACAAGTCGTTTTCTTTTCTCCAAAGGTCCCTTTAATTTTCCTTTACGCAGTATCTATCTTACCCCCAGTGAGATAAACCTCTACATCCTTACATTTGTTCTCTAGCCATCCCTGCTTAGCCATTTTGCACTTCCTGTCGATCTCATTTTTGAGACGTTTGTATTCCTTTTTGCCTGTTTCATTTACTGCATTTTTATATTTTCTCCTTTCATCAATTAAATTCAGTATTTCTTCTGTTACCCAAGGATTTCTACTAGCCCTCGTCTTTTTACCTACTAGGTTCACTGCTGCCTTCACTACTTCATCTCTCAAAGCTACCCATTCTTCTTCTACTGTATTTCTTTCCCCCATTCCTGTCAATTGTTCCCTTATGCTCTCCCTGAAACTCTGCACAACCTCTGGAGAGGAGAGGAGACACAATACTTTAAAATAATAAAAAAAAAGATGGCTGCAGGGCAAGAGAAGCAGAACAACACACACACACACACACACGCGCACACACACACACACACACACACACACACACACACACAGAGAGAGAGAGAGAGAGAGAGAGAGAGAGAGAGAGAGAGAGAGAGAGAGAGAGAGAGCACTTGTTTCTTTAGGGGTCTATTACACTACTGGCCATTAAAATGGCTACACCACGAAGATGACTTGCTACAGACACGAAATTTAACTGACAGGAAGAAGATGCTGTGATATGCAAATGATTAGCTTGTCAGAGCATTCACACAAGGTTGGCGCCGTTGGCGACACCTACAACGTGCTGACATGAGGAAAGTTTCCAACCGATTTCTCATACACAAACAGCAGTTGACCTGCGTTGCCTGGTGAAACGTTGTTGTGATGCCTCGTGTAAGGACAAGAAATGCGTACTATCACGTTTCATACTTTGATAAAGGTCGGATTGTAGCCAATCGCGATTGCGGTTTATCGTATCGCGACATTGCTGCTCGCGTTGGTCGAGATCCAATGACCGTTAGCAGAATATGGAATCGGTGGGTTCAGGAGGGTAATACGGAACGCCTTGCTGGACCCCAACGGCCTGGTATCACTAGCTGTCGAGATGACAGGCATCTTATCCGCATGTCTGTAACCACGTCTCGATCCCTGAGTCAACAGAAGGGGACGTTTGCAAGACAACAACCATCTGCACGAACAGTTCGACGACGTTTGCAGCAGCATGGACTATCAGCTCGGAGACCATGGCTGCGGTTACCCTTGACGCTGCATCACAGACAGGAGCTCCTGCGATGGTGTACTGGCCGGCCGCGGTGGTCTAGCGGTTCTAGGCGCTCAGTCCGGAACCGCGCGGCTGCTACGGTCGCAGGTTCGAATCCTGCCTCGGGCATGGATGTGTGTGATGTCCTTAGGTTAGTTACGTTTAAGTAGTTCTAAGTTCTAGGGGACTGATGACCGCAGCTGTTAAGTCCCATAGTGCTCAGAGCCATTTGAACTCAACGACGAACCTGGGTGCACGAATGGCAAAACGTCATTTTTTCGGATGAATCCAGGTTATGTTTACAGCATCATGATGGTCGCATCCGTGTTTGGCGACATCGCGGTGAACGCACACTGGAAGCGTGTATTCGTCATCGCCATACTGGCGTATCACCCGGCGTGATGGTATGGGGTGCCTTTGGTAACACGTCGCGGTCACCTCTTTTTCACACTGACGGCACGTTGAACAGTGGACGTTACATTTTAGATGTGTTACGACCCGTGGCTCTACCCTTCATTTGATCCCTGCGAAATCCTACATTTCAGCAGGATAATGCACGACCGCATGTTGCAGGTCCTGTACGGGCCTTTCTGGATACAGAAAATGTTCGACTGCTGCCCTGGCCAGCACATTCTCCAGATCTCTCACCAATTGAAAACGTCTGGTCAATGGTGGCCGAGCATCTGGCTCGTCACAATACGCCAGTCACTACTCTTGATGAACTGTGGTATCGTGTTGAAGCTGCACGGGCAGCTGTACCTGTACAAGCTATCCAAGCTCTGTTTGACTCAACGCCCAGGCGTATCAAGGCCGTTATTACGACGAGAGGTGGTTGTTCTGGGTACTGATTTCTCAGGATCTATGCACCCAAATTGCGTGAAAATGTAATCACATGTCAGTTCTAGTATAATATATTTGTCCAATGAATACCCGTTTATCATCTGCATTTCTTCTTGGTGTAGCAATTTTAATGGCCAGTAGTGTATATGACCGCTAACCACGGCGCAGGAGTCTGTTAGCGTCCAAACCGACGTTATCTCCAACTCCTGTATTTGTAACACAAAACCATCCTCACTGACGAGACTGAACAGAGTAATTACTGTGAGGCATGCTCTCTCAGCGCGGACTCATTGTCCGTGACCACCGTCATCTGAGTACAATCGTCTGTGCTAAGACAACGCTGCATCATACCCTCGTGGACATTTGAGCCTATGCTGGACCGCTACAGGATGTGTGTTATAAGATGTCCCTGCTCTGACACAATGGGCGGAGGTCAATCGGAATCATGTGTAGGCCGTGTATCCTGGTAAACAAGAAAGAGAAGAACTATCCCCTGGTCCACTAGAGCTCTCGGTCTTAAAAAGTGAGTTTTATCCTGTGGGATCGTTTAAAACAAAATGTTGTATGCACATTCGTCAGCGGTAACAGATCTCTTTCGACGACTCATCGCCGAGGCCTGACTATCTGTTACGCGTGGCATCGTGCCAGAGATTGCCCTTACAGCTCCGTACGCAGCCTCATGTAGAACACGGAGGTCATCATTAACAGCAGATCCTCCACTTAATGACGAAGCGAATGGAACTTCATGTACTGTTTTACGTTTATCATCCACTGGTCGTAATACTCTTGGCCTAATCCAGTTCAGCTTCATAATCAACGACACCATAAAAACTGCGGTTTTAAATGTCCGATGAGCAAAGCTGTCTTCGGAAACGAGCATGCAACGTTGCCGTATCCACTATGATGTGAGATAATATGAAAACAAAACAAGAAAGACAGTACCTTCTTACTTTCAAATTCTACCTACTTAAGTATCTTCGACCGTGCTCTTGCCAAATGAGTTACCTGTATGATTTAAATAACGAAAACTGCACCAGTTACTTATTTTTCGCTGCTTAGCACAACACGTTTCGAAAGTTTATTCTCATTTTCATGCGCATTTGTGCATTTATTTACATGAATATGTTTGGCGATGTTTGCACGTGTGACTCTCTCGCATCCTTTCGAAGATAGAAGATATTGTGTCCTCCATATACAGAATATCACACACACGCAGATCATCACTTACACTGTTCCTTTACAAAACATCAGTACATGTTTGGCAAAGAAACAGTGTAAGTGATGATTTGCGTGTGTGTGATATGCTGTAAAATTGACGAGGTGCAATACCTTCTAACTTCGAAAAGACGCAAGAGAGGCAAAAAGTCACAGTCCAAATATCACCAAACAAATTCATGTAAACAAATGCAAAAATGCACTTGAAAATGAGAATAAATTCTTGAAACGCGTTGTGCTAAGCACCAAAAAATAAGTAACTGGTGCAGTTTCATTATTTAAATCATTAATGACACAGTTGCAGGCTCTCCCAAAACATCTAATATGATGAGCGAAATTAAGCGGATTTACCCGTATTGCGATATCTGGGTTGAAGCGAACAGATCATGGTTAATAATGGCACATTTTCCTAGTCATTGTGTGCAGTTCCTGTTTTAATGTGTGTATTGTTTGCATTTGTGACAGTTTTATGAGTTCCTCCTGTTTTCAGTGTTGAATTAAGATGGATTTTAATAGTTTCTCTTCTCATCTTGCACTTAAACCTACCTGTCACATTGTATCACCTTGGTCTGTGAAGATGTATTGTTGTTAGTAGTACATCAACTACAGGTTGCATAAAACTAAATTGAAAGGGATGAGTTGAATACACTGTATATTCTGGGCTGTTCTGTTGATTGGTAATTTATCTGTTGTGATTTTGTGGACGAAAGAAGGTCTTACAATATAGTATGTCAATATCACGCGTTTTTTACTACTTGGCCCGATCCCGTTTGTGGAAGTTCCATAGCGGTACCTGCATTTAGCGGACTGTGAGGCAGAGGTGTAGGCAAGCTGAGAGGGGAGCGCTACCGCAAAATGTGTATGCAGAGGGTGTGATAATTAGTCGTGAAAAGGGACCCAGGTGAAAGTATACGACAACAGAAGCAAAAACGTTCCCCTAAAAATGCGTCCGCAAACAGCCATTCACGAGATAAATGCGAATTTGTGGTAACGAACCGCCACTGAGTTCACAATCATACCATAGGTCAATAGTTTCAAAGAACGACTGTGTAGACTGTCAACTTTAGTTGTTGTAACCAAAATCTAGAAGTCAATAGATTCAGATTCTATCCTGAAAGATTTTGCTAAGTTAACTGCTAGAAAAAAGTCAATATAGTGTTTTTATGCAAGGGAAAAATTATAGGTACACGTACTCTGCAACTGTAGGAAATATACATGACTGTGTTAATAGAATACGTCTCTTTCGTATCCCATACAAATTTTTGTTTTACTTTTCAGTTGAATAAATAAAAATTCTGAGCATGTTTATCAATCTTCAATTACTTTTACGATGAATTTTCTAAAATTTAACTCCTAAGTGGCGAGTTTTCTTCATATGTACCATGCACCTTACGCAGACAAGCAATGTCTTCCGTTTAACACGTCAGTAATAACGAGATTTTTGGATGTATTTCTGTCCCACTTTATGTGGTGGAACGTAAAATAATTTGTAAATTTTAGAACTTAAACGTAAAGTTATTGAAATCAATGTTGTCATAGAAAACTTTTTTATTCTTTCCCCTCACTGTAACAGATAGCACATTTGTTTTGGAGTTAACACTGTTCAAATGGCTCTGAGCACTATGGGACTTAACTTCGGAGGTCATCAGTTCCCTAGGACTTAGAACTACTTAAACCTAACTAATATAAGGACATCACACACATCCATGCCCGTGGCAGGATGCGAATCTGCGACCGTAGCGGTCGCGCGGTTCCAGACTGTAGCGCCTAGAACCGCACGGCCACACCGGCCGGCAGTGGGTCTAGTTCTTTCTACTTTCTGTAAAACCTTTGAAGATCTCAGGAATTATCTTAAAGGAAATGAATTGTTTTTTCTTGTAATATTTATCACTCGAAGAGGATTCAGAAATGTGTTAGTGTCCTTGTAGTACTTATTTTAAAAGAAAAACAGCCGGTTTCCACGATCACTAGACTTAGATTTTTTTTTATCGAACTGGCCCTACATGTGCTGCCAACAGGTTTCATCCTCTCTGTACCACCGTCGTCTACATACAAACTAAACATAAGAATTCTTAGTAGCCAGACACAGATACACACTCGGCACCCTACCCCGAGGAAAGAGGAACACTAGTTCAGGGTGTCTCGAGGCTCTAACTAGGTGGGCCTTTATCGACTTACGAAGATTCGATTTACATCAGGAATAAATCCTACCTAAGTATTACACGAGAATTACAGGTTGTTTGCTTCAGAGTAGAAACCTATTCTACGATAAAGAGTAAGAAGTCTCTCGAAATAATAGTTTGCGGCATCACCGTCTTTCCAACCACAAATTTACACTCACCAAATCTAGCCAAGTAGTGCGAAAACACCTCTGGCCTGTTTTCGGCAACCCCGACGAGAATCTGCCCTTGAAACTGCGCCAGTAGCATGTACGCTTTCTCCCGAGTCTCGCCATTTAAATTATTCATTGCTAGTGTGGGCATTCTTCCGCCGACTGAATAATAAAAGTCGGGAACAGAGTACTAGTTCATTCTTCTCACCAGCGGATCCCGAAAGCTCCTGCATTCCAGAACGACTGCTGAACGAGATGGCGCAGCAGCCAAACACTGGACTCGTATTCGGGAAGAGCGGTGTTCAAATTCCACCCGAGCACGCAGATTTAGCTTTTCTGTGGTATTCTGAAGTTGATCGAGGAGGATCCCGGTATTCGAAAGATCTAGGACGACTTCTCTCTGCATCAGTCTTCAACATGAGCTTGTGTTTCGTATCTAAGGAGCGCGCTGCCGATGAGAGGATAAACCCTAATCTTTCTTCCTTCGAGAATAATTGTCGAACACGTTATGCGATAGGTGTCAATCTCGGAATACGAACTGTTATTCTGGCCAGTATTGCTGGCCCCTGTTTTGATCACAACCGAAGCAGATTCTTCCTTGCTGGCCCCTGTTTTGATCACAACCGAGGCAGATGCTTCCTACACGTCGGTTAGGACCCGAAGATGGCGAAGTAAAACGCTGAAACTGGTTGCCAAATAAAATAAAGTTGGAAGTTTGACGGCTGAAAGGTGTTTAATTTGACATCTTCTATCGAACAACCGAGTCCCGCAACTACCGCTAAAAAGATGTACACACAGAGACAATCTCAATATTCCCTGGAGACTGCGATGTTGACGGACAAACAGTACTCACATTCTAGTGTGCCCTTTCCAGTAACGAACCCAGCTATCCAGTTATAACGTTTTGTGTAGGAACTCCTTGACCGCACACCACAGTAAAACTTGATGAATATCCGTTGTTTTGCCTCTTCCGTTCCACAAAAATGATACGGTCCATATTTGCCCATGATAGTCGCCTTTCATCTTTTCCATAGTTCTCTCTACTTAACAACAAGCAAGCACTATCCTTTCACTATATACAGAGTTCACAACTGCCATTTAGCGTCTGCGCGGTGTACTGTAATCAGTTCATCGTCTTACGAGAGAATGTGGCCGTAGTTTGAGCGGTGTTTGTAAAACAACGCAGTCGTTAATTGGTCCCACTCGATGCCAAATTTGTTTCGAGTAGCCGGCCGAGGTGGCCGAGCGGTTCTAGGCGCTTCAGTCTGGAACCACGCGATCGGTACGGTCGCAGGTTCGAATCCTACCTCGGGCATGGATGTGTGTGATGTCCTTAGGTTAGTTAGGTTTAAGTAGTTCTAAGTTCTAGGGGACTGATGACCTCAGATGTTAGGTCCCATAGTGCTCAGAGCCATTTGAACCATTTTGTTTCGAGTATGCTGCAGACGTTTCGCTGGGAAGCCCTTTCACATCGTCCAAACAGAGTCAGTCTCTCCCCAGGCGATTTTCATATTTTTGGAGCCCTGAAGTAAGACATTCATGGGCGTCGATTTCCTTTGGACGAAGAGATGTGCGCCTGGTTACAATCACGGTTCCATAGCCAACCGCAAACGTTTTCCATGTAGGTATTAATTGTCTCGTCTCACTGTGGCATAAATGTATTAACAGTTATAACGGTTACTTCTGAAATAATTAACAGTTTACTTTCTTTTTTCCACCTGCCTCTTTTCCAGTTGCCTGCCCCTTATATTTAAAAATTACAAAACAATATTTCTTCACTATTAGCAAAAAAGGAAAAGCTTCGTAATTTATGAGTATAGAAGTAATAGTTAAATTTTCCTTTAGGAAAAATGTTTAGAAACACGTCCACCATAAGGCAGATTGATGCCCTATAGGCAGCAGGATGCTTTGCTTCAGGTGGTGTGCCAAGAATCATCAGTCCAGACGGGCGTTTCACACGCATCCAGCGTCCAGTTTGGGGTGTCAGGTATTTCTGAGAAAGGGCTTCTGTGTCTAACAGTGAAGAAGCAGTTCTGCACAACGGTTATAGCTGCTAACGTAGAACTGATGACTGATTTGGTGCTTTGTAAATTCTGGGGTCTTTGAAGATATATCTTCCAATGGATAGTACCAGAGGGAATTTAAAAAATAATATTTACATACTGGTGTATAGCGCCAACACATTTTCGCTAACGTGCCTGTATAAACAATAGTTCTGTGCCATCTCCGTCTCTTCAGTTGATACTATGTCTAAAATTGTCGTGACAGCAATATTAACACACCTTAAGAAACATCGAAACATTTGAACTGATGGTGATACCCCTTCGTTTAGACACTTTTTATTATACTGTCAACGTGGTGGTACAGTCAATAACAGTTACGCATTAGGCATTTGTATGTATAACTGTGAATAACATATCGACTACGAATCAATGGGACGACATTCTAAGATAACAATATTTAAGTATATAGCAACACTGGTTCGTTCGCCATCACAAACTGGAGAAGAAAACACTCTTCTCGTGTACCTACGGTCATAAAATTAGGTTGTAGGAGTTCTTAGACTTGATGGCACTATTTTTAGAAACGCTAGAAGAGATATCAGTAACGACAGCTGCGAAGGACCCGCTAATTCTAGGATTTTTGCTTGGTGGGAGCAATGGACCAGTGTGAACTTAGCCTCGTGAGGCCAATCGAGCAGGTACCTGACTGAGAAGCAGGCTACAGGTCACGAAACTTTTCATATAAGGCTTGAGCTTGAGAATACTGCAGATTAATCCTACGGACCACAATCAGTATCTTTCGTGTTTTGTACCATGCTTCTCGAAAGGCAATAAGTAAATTAAGATAAATAATAATCGTAACTTCTTTATTGTATGAACCGTCGAAATATATATGCTCATGGGCCCCTCATTGCCATTGCGTTTGACTGCAGAACAATCTTACAGCCCAGATAATACCTCCCGATCTTTTAAATGTCCGTACTGGGTCTGTATACAGTTCTTTGTGATACTTGTTGCGCTGTAGATCATTCAAAACGAAGCTGGAACGCCCGCTCAGGAAGGTCGCGGCCTCGAAGAACGAACGACCTTCATTGTATTAGTCATACAGCTTTCGCGCCATTCATGTCCCAGTGTTGCCAACGTAAGCGAGAGATTCTCCATCTTCGCTGCACGCGGGCAGGAAAGCGATTGGTTGCTTCCAGTAGCCGCGGAGGGGCGACCTACATGAACGTTTCCCCACGCCTGATTGGTAGAGAGTGAGATGCGGATTTCGTGCATCGTGTGTCTATTGGTTACAAATAGAATAAAACTGCAAGTCCTAGTGGAAGACCGGAAGCTATGAAACCGACTTCAGCTTATAGACACCGAAACTGGCATATTTTATCATCCTCTCTTCTTCGTAACTTTACATGACCTTTCCATTCTACGTGCGGTAATTATTGATCGGTGTTGGCTCCGGCTAACGTTGCATTCTCCATAATGCAAACGATCTATTACGACCTTCTTCGGCCAAGAAACAGAGAGGCTTTATTAATTACACAAATTTCTGGGAACGACGCGTATGTGTGAAATCGACTCTAGTGAGGATGTACCGTCACATGGAACGGAGATCACTGTAGTTCTAACTCCTCTATTTTAATGGTCCCTGTCTGATCAGAACAATATGGGATTATGGGTCCGCCGGCCGCGGTGGTCTAGCGGTTCTAGGCGCTCAGTCCGGAACCGGCGACTGCTACGGTCGCAGGTTCGAATCCTGCCTCGGGCATGGAGGTGTGTGATGTCCTTAGGTTAGTTAGGTTTAAGTAGTTCTAGGGTACTGATGACCACAGATGTTAAGTCTCATAGTGCTCAGAGCCATTTGAACCATTTGATTATGGGTCCGCCTTGATGCAAACACATTTCTTTATTTAATTCCCGAACTAGTTACGGCTAAATACAGCTGTCTTAGTGAGTTTTTCCCCCTCTAAAACAAGAAGATTAACATCGTTAAATTATATTACGAAAAAATGTTATTATGTTTGGTTCCAGATATATGTGCGAATAATCCTTTTTGCTTTATAGTCTTTGCATAATTCTATGACACTGTTACAGGACTACGGAAGTTAACAGTCGAGAGGCACAATCTGCAAGACAAATCCGGAATAAGATATGGAAGTTTCACCTGGTAAAATGAGAAGATACTAGTTTTCAATTTTATTAGAAATTTGCGTCATTTAATGCCAGACCATATAAGGGCCTAAGCCATGGTTGCCACAAATGTTGGTACTAAAAGCA
This sequence comes from Schistocerca piceifrons, assembly GCF_021461385.2. NCBI lineage: Eukaryota > Metazoa > Arthropoda > Insecta > Orthoptera > Acrididae > Schistocerca > Schistocerca piceifrons. Next base: position 397,225,255 of record NC_060139.1, on the reverse strand, counting down.
GGACAAAATCCACATAAATCCAATCATAAGACGAGAGTGAGGAGGGATTTTAGACCTTTGGAAAAATTAACCTACGCGTCACTGCTGAGCATTACGCTTGCATAAATGAACATTGACGGAAAGAAAATCGCAACACCAAGAAGAAGTTGTGTGACATAAACGAAAGTTGATTGGCATGTTTATCTGAGAGATGATGTCTATCTAAATTTCGTGCCCATTGCATAAAAGTGGCGCCATTATGAGGATGCAAATCAGGCTGGCTTCAAACACACGATGTAACTGTCGTTAGTGTTAGTCACCTTCGAAATTAGACTTGGTGAATTGATGTTAGTCAAGAATGCCTTTAAGGCGACGAAGACTCCGTTTTCCTCCACTCCCTGACTAAATTTGTACGTCAATCTGCTGATTCGATGTGTTGTGCTGACATTCATGTACAGAATTCCAGGAGTGTTTTCCAACAGGATAACGTTCGACCACAACCGCTGTTAGCCAACATGCTCTATAGAGTGCCGATATGTTGTCTTGGCCTTTTCGATCAGCACATCCATCTCCAATCGAGCACATATGGGGCATCATCAGACGACAACTCCAGCGTCATTCACAAACAGCACTAACCGTCCCTGTATTGACCGACCAAGAGCAACAGGCATGGAATTCCACCCCAGAAACTGACATCTGGCACCTGTACACGGTAATGTATGCACGCTTGCATGTTAACATTCAACTTTCTGGCGGTTACACTGGTTATTAATGACCAGCATTTCGCATTTGTAATGGCTTATTTCATGCTTGCATTAACCTGTGATCTCGCATTGTGAATCGCTTAAATATGTTACCTAGACAATTGTATTCCCGAAATTTCATTACTCTACTTTAATTATTTTTCGGTGTTGCGATTTTTTCCCGTCAGTGTATTTGAAAAGAACATAGTATAACATAAGTCGTTTAGGTACACAATTTTATACAGATTATTTTATGGACTTCTCAGATAATTTGACAGGTTTTAGTAGATCAATTTGTTTGCTTGCATAACTATAAAATACTGCAAATCTCGTCTGAAATTTATAAGTACACTAAGATGCTCTCAATTGTTGACACAACAAAACTATTACCTTCATCAGTCCATCAACCTCTGTTTAGTGAAAAAATTCTTTAAACAGTAGAATTATGTACTGTTTGAGCAGCAAAATAACTGACGATAATCGAAGTGGAGAGGATACAAAAAGGCAGATAAAACGTTTCTCAAAATAACATCAAATAAAAAAAAAATTAAGTGTTAGGAACTCTTTTCGAAGAGGTGTAGGCTTGTGTGGGGCGACGACAATTTTAGAAAAGACCGATTCAGCTGTAAAACTGATCCACTGCACATACCGAGCGAGACGGTGCGGTAGTTAGCACACTGAGCTCGCATTCGGAAGGACGACGGTTCAGATCCACATCCCATCATCCAGATTTAGGTTCGCCATGATTTCTGTAAATTGCTCCAGACAAATGCCAGGATGATACCTTCGAAAAGGGCATGGCAGATTTCTTTCCCCATCCTTGAAACAACCCGAGCTTCTGTTCCGTGTCTAATGAACGCGCTGTCGACGGGACGCTAAACCGTAATCATGATTCTTTCCTTCACTGCACAGCGTAAGAGAGGTTGCAGTTATGATCCATGGAACATACAGACAACTACACCAAAGTATAACAGAGAGGCTAAGGGAACTTAAATGCGAATCTCTGCGAGAAAGACAACGTTATTCAAGCAAAGAGCATTTGGTAAATTTGAAGAACCAATGTCTCAGGAAGACTGCCTGACAGTTCAGTCACCTGAATCGTATATGCTACGCAAGAGTCCTGATAATAAGAAAGTTTGGGCCGCGTGGTGAGATACGTAAACTGATTTTTTCTCTCTCCGTACGCCGAGGAATAAGACAGAAAATCATTGGTTCGAAGGGTGCTACGCTATGCACTGTATAGTAAGTTGCGGAGCGAAGAGAAACCGGAGTCAAAAATGCAGCCTACTGCCTTTAAACCGTTCCTTGTACCAAGTGTTACCTTTAGTACTAGTCTTACCTTGCTTGCCGAGCTAGACATCGCGATATCGTCAAGCTGTGGAGTCGCGGTCATCCGCGTGCGCCGAGACATTTCGCTGCGCGTCCAGTCGTCCACTGCCGCACCCGGGGCGGCAGTCTGCCTTTGTGTGCGACTCGGGTCTGTGTTGTTCGGTGGCTGCCCGCACTGCCTTTTGTTATCCAGGTAGTCGTTCGTTAAGGCCCACGGACGCACGTGCAAATTGCTGCAGAAGCAGTGCATTCCACACAGTCATGATTCTCAGACTTTTAAAAACTGCCCCTCGGTCTCAGGTTACGTAGTCATCTACGTATTACCCGACAAACCGAACTGAAACTTTATCCGTCTGGCGTCGTGTTTACGTCAGAGAAATGGGAGGCAAGTTTATACGTTGTACGTCTATACACTAACGCCATGCAGATCACAGAAAAATTAGTCCTGTCCCTAGTTATGGTAAATCTTTACTACTGTAATGTAGCCCAACACGGCATTTGGAGTGAAAACTCTAGACGACTCGACCTAGCAATGGTACGTGTGCAACATTCCGTTGCTTGATTGTATACTTAGTCAGACTGGATGCGACCGAATAGGCGGTGTAACCTCTACACGCTCGGTTTTCCTCATCGATTAGTTAGTCACTACTGCCCTCAACACTCCTTTTCACGTATCAAACACTTTTCACTATTGCGAAAGTGAAATACCTGATCGGATACGTCCAGCTTCTTGACTGTACTTTGGCGTAACATTAAATCTCTCTCCTCCTCCATTTCAGCCACACGACTGAGAAGCAAATTACCCCATTACATGAGTTTTATCAAAACTTCTCTGCATTCAAGAGGAGATTTAAAATTTATCTTTTATCATCGGCGTAGCTTCCCTCTCGGCATATCCCAGCTGTTTTCTTTCTGTCCAACAGGAACCAGTATCTTCTTCACATTATAAAATTTCTATGTTTTTCTCATCTGCTAATGTCACTCTCGATCTTCCTCCAACCACTCAACTTCCTCTCTACATTGATTCCTTCTCTAATGTTGCCATTTTGTATACTTTTCTGTTAGATGTCACTACCGGCATCCGACAAGAACGTTATGAAAAAATTGCTTAATATTAACAAGGCCGACATTTCTTAAATTCCTCATATTTAGTAATATACATTATTGTTAAAATTATTATTAATATATTGCTCATATACTATACAAATTGTGATGTTTACTCATTGAGTAGCTCTGGCTGGTTGTAAGGCAAGTGAAATAAATGCGTAAATAAATAAAATAAAGAAACAGTTAAACGTTGATTCACACTTCTGTTTGGCAACAGTTCTCTGACTATCACATTGCAGCATAAAGTTCTTAAGTGAAACAAACGTTATTAACATTCTACATCATTATTCTTCATGTCTACATATACAAATCAAAAAAAGTTTTGCACCACCTCGGTTCAGAGAGTTCCGGAACCTATACAGAAAATTGGAATAGAGATCAACATAAACATCATCTCCGCCCTTTTTATTGCACATGAAAACCATACATTGCATGTTGGACCACCATACAGCGAGACCTTCAGAGGTTGTGGTCCAGATTGCTGTACACACCGGTACCTCTAATACACAGTAGCACGTTCTCTTGCATTGATGTATGCCTGTATTCGTCGTGGCCATATTATCCATAAGTTCATCAAGGCACTGAGGAGGAAAAACTGTAGAGGGAGACAAGGGGATGAATACAGTAAGCGGGCTGCGGTAGTTATGTAGTGGTGAAAAGGATTGCATAGGATAGACTAGCATTGTGAGCTGCATCAAATAGGTCCTCGGACTAAACATCACAATAACAGCAAGTTGTGTGCATATGAACATGAATTAAATATGTTTAGTCGTGGGTAAAGTAAGTGGTAGACTTCGGTTCATTGGTAGGATACTGAGAAAATGCAATCAGTCTACAAGGGGAGATTGTTTACAAAGCACTTCCGCAACCCATCCTAGAATATTGATCACCTCTCTAGAACGGATACAACATAGGACTACACGGTCCACTCACATTAATGTGACCACCGCCTATGTTCGATGTTAATGTGCAGTAACCATTGCACGTCATCTTGCATTGATGCATGTCTGTATTCGTTGAGCATACTATCAACAAGTTCATCAAGGCACTGTTGGTCCAGATTGCCCCACTCCTCAACGGCGATTCGGCGTGGATCCCTCAGAGTGGTTGGTGGGTCATGTCGTCCTTAAACAGGCCTTTTCAATATATCCCAGACATGTTCGATAGATTTCATGTCTGGAGAACATGCTGACCACTCTAGTCGATCGATGTCGTAATCCTGAAGGAAGTCATTCACAAGATGTGCACAATGGAGGCGCGAATTGTCGTCCATGAAGACGAATGCCTCGCCAATATGCTGCCGATATGGTTGCACTATCGGTCGGAGGATCGTACAGACGTTACAGCGCCTTCCATGACTACCAGCGGCGTACGTCAACCCACATAATGCCACCCATAAAAAGCAGGGAACCTCCACCTTGCTGCGCTCGCTGGACAGTGTGTCTAAGGCGTTCAGCCTGACCGGGTTGCCTCCAAAAACGTCTCCGACGATTGTCTGGTTGAAGGTATATGCGACACTCATCGGTAAAGAGAACGTGATGCTAATGCTGATCACCGGCCGGTGTGGCCGAGCGGTTCTAGGCGCTTCAGTCTGGAACCGCGCGACCGCTACGGTCTCAGGTTCGAATCCTGCCTCGGGCATGGATGTGTCCTTAGGTTAGTTAGGTTTAAGTTGTTCTAAGTTCTAGGGGACTGACGATCTCCGAAGTTAAGTCCCATAGTGCTCAGAGCCATTTGAACCAATCCTGATCGGTCCATTCGGCATGTTATTGGGCCCATCAGCATCGCGCTGCATGGTGTCGCGGTTGCTAAGATGGACCCCGCCATGGGTGGTGGGTGTGGAGTTGTGCATCCTGCAGCCTATTGAGCACAGCCTGAGTCTTAACACGGCGTCCTGTGGCTGCACGAAAAGCATTATTCTACATGTTGGCGTTGCTGTCAGGGTTCCTCCGAGTCACAATTCTTAGGTAGCGGTCATCCACTGCAGTAGTAACCCTTGGCTGGCCAGAGCGAGGCATGTCATCGACAGTTCCTGTCTCTCTGTATCTCCTCCATGTCCGAACAACACCGCTTTGGTTCACTCCGAGACGCCTGGATACTTCCCTTGTTAAGAGCCCTTCCTGGCACAAAGTAACAATGCGGACGCGATCGAACCACGGTATTGACCGTCTAGGCATGGTTGAACTACAGACAACACGAGCCGTGTACCTCCTTCGTGGTGGAATGACTGGAACTGATCGGCTGTCGGACCCTCTCCGTCTAATAGGCGCTGCTCGTGCATGGTTGTTTACATCTTTGGACGGGTTTAGTGACGTCTCTGACAGTCAAAGGGACGACTGTATCTGTGATACAATATCCACAGTCAACGTCTATCTTCAGGAGTTCTGGGAACCGGGGTGATGCAAAACTTTTTTGATGTGTGTATTTATTTCTCAACATAGTGTTATTGTTTCATTAAAAAAGTTTTAAGAATTTTCACATAAAAATATCGAAGGCATTACTTTTCAGCACGCCCTCGTAGGAATTGCTATTTCGTCTAAACCATTGGTTCCCAAACTGTGAATAATTACCCCCCGGAGAGGTGAAACGTAATTTTCTGAGGGGTAAAAACAAATGGATTCAATTGTCTTTACGTCACTAAACTAAATTATTTTTAAAAGATCATTACTATTATCACTGTTTCGTAAGACTGTAATACTGATCATGTAAGTTAAGAGCATTTTTTTTTCAAATAGTAGCGTTAACGCGTGACGGAATGTGGTGGAGATTAAAACTTTTGTAACGAATGTGTGAACACTATCTCCCTCACATAGTCCACTCATTACACAGTCACTTTGTACCATTCCTCTATGACAATAAAACTGGGATATCTGCATCACATAGAATAGAAGCCGCTACAAAAATGGCTCTGAGCACTATGGGACTTCGCAGCTGTGATCATCAGTCCCCTAGAACTTAGAACTACTTAAGCCTAACTAACCTAAGGACATTACACACATCCATGCCCGAGGCAGGATTCGAACCTGCGACCGTAGCAGTCGCGCGGTTCCGGACTGCGCGCCTAGAACCGCGAGACCACCGTGGCCGGCGAAGCTGCTACATTATTGACATCGCAACAGTTAACGAACTAATTCACAGCACAACACAACAGTAACGAGGGATGGCTACTACACTGCTGTAAACCCTACAACGTGTTATTATTATATTACTATTATTATTATTATTATTAGTGAAAGTGGTTAGACACAAAGCATCGGAAACCTAAGGTCTTCCAGTTTCTATCAGTTCATAAGTAAAGCGTCCAGCAATAAAGTGATTTACAAGCAGTAGGCCTAAGTATGGGCACACATTTTAAATTGGTTGATTTTAAATGGGGGTAACTGTCGCTAGGCAAAGGAGTGCTGCAGAGGAAGCATGTCTTGTAGCAAGTGTCCGCCCTCAATGCGGACAGTCAGCTTCATTTTCTGAATTTTCATTCTAAAGTCTAGTCAGGCGTTAATGTTGATGATGGTGGGGAGGAAGGGTACTAACTAATATCTAATTGCCCTCAAGTGTTACGTCTCAGAAAGGTTGGGAACCACTGCTCTAAACAAACCAATGAGCGCCTTAATTTCGATGGTTCATCTTTTCACAGAAATCTAATTCATTTACCTTTTATGAAACTTTGTTGTTTCGTTCGAACTCGATTCATTCTAGCACCTTTTGAAACCTCAACCCGCAGAAGAACATTTTTCCCCTGAGTTTCTGTGCTAGCATTGAAATATGATTGTATGCGGCATCAATGACGATTTAAATAATTATCCTCTGCATCAGTTACTTGTCATATGCAGCAATTTATTCCAATTTTCAAACGCTGTCGGAGTAGTACGTGTGATGTTTGCGAGTATGTTGTCGTGCTTCCCTTGCACTGCAGTCGTCTGTTTACGGTTTTCTGATATTGTGCATCCTTCATTATGCAGAAATTCACCCACACATTCACTGAAGCTGTTTACTTTAAGTCGTGTGCTTGTATATTGCTTATTAATGGATAGTGTAGAATACTGAAACTTCCTGACAGATTAAAACTGTGTGCCGGACCGAGACTCGAACTCGGGACCTTTGCCTTTCGTGGGCAAGTGCTCTACCTCTGAGCTACCCAAGCACGACCCCTCTGACGACGGGTCGTGAGTCGTGCTTAGGTAGCTCAAGGGTAGAGCACTTGCCCGCAAAAAGCAAAGGTCCCGAGTTCGAGTCTCGGTGCGGCACACAGTTTTAATCTGTCAGGAAGTTTCATATCAGCGCACACTCCGCTGCAGAGTGAAAATCTCATTCAGTGTAGAATACTGTCGAACGCGTTTCGAAAATCTAGGTACGGGACATCCACCTGTTTCACCTCCATATACTACACTGTCCAGTCACATTAAAGTGAACACCTGCCAATAGCCTGAATAACCATTTTTGCAACGTGGGCGGCTGCGAGACGCGAGCAAGAGAATCAGTGAGGTTCTGGAACGTATCGACTGGGATGTCGAGCCGTGCACTGGCCAGCTGCGCTTGGTTTCTCGGTTGAAGATCTATAGTGCGGACAGCCCGATGGCGATGGTCCCACAGATTCTCGATTGGGTTTAAATTCGGTGAGTTTGACGGCCAGGGTTGTACGGTAAACTCTTCCTGCGCGCTGTGTAAAACGTTGTATTGTCTTGCTGTGCCGCGCGGGATTAGCCGAATGGTCGTAGGCGCTGCAGTCATGGACTGTGCGGCTGGTCCCGGCGGAGGTTCGAGTCCTCCCTCGGGCATGGGTGTGTGTGTGTTTGTCCTTAGGATAATATAGGTTAAGTAGTGTGTAAGCTTAGGGACTGATGACCTTGGCAGTTAAGTCCCATAAGATTCCACACACATTTGAACATTTGTCCTGCTGTAAGATCCCATCGTGCCGAGCAAAAACAAACTGCATGTAGGGGTGGACATGGTCCTCAAGGACAGACGTTCTTGTGTTGGTCCATTGTGCCTTTTAGAATGACGAGACCATCCAGGTAATGCCACGAAAACATTTTCGTAGGCCATAACGCTCCCTCCTGCCGCCTGGATCCTTCTGGCAATGGTCGCAGGGTGTTTGCTTTCAGACTCTTCACGCCGCACACGCCAATGTCCATCTGTCCGATGGAGTATAGAACGTGATTCGTCTGAAAAGGCCATCTGTCAACCTTCAGTGGACGTCTAATTCCGGTATTGGCATGCAGATTCCAGCCTTCGTCCCGATGGACAGCACTCAGCGTGAGTGCATGAACCAGGTGCCTGTTGCAGAGGCCCAGACGCGGCAACGTTCACTGAATGGTCGCTCAGCAGACACTGTTGGAAGCCCTTTGGTTCATCTGGGCGGTAAGCTGCTCGTACCCATTACCGCAGCCATCGTTCACCCCTGTCATCTATGGCATGCAGGACACTACAGTTGCTTCGGCGCCGGTTTTGGATAGCGCCATTTTGACATTTACGGTGTACTTTAATCACGGCGGCACACGAACATTTTACAAGCGTAGCCATTTCGGAAATGTTTCCACCCTTGGCTCGAAAGCCAATGATAATGTCCTTTTGGACGTCAGATAAATCGCTCTGTTTCCCGACTGCACTGTTTTCCGCGTCCCCCCGACACGCTTTATATATCCTCCACTGCTAGTGTTGCCACCTGGCGTCTATGAGTCGTTACTGCACCTTGACGTCGGACATAGGCAGTGGTCACATTAATGTGACTGGACCGTGTATCTGATAAATTAACTTCGCGTGTGTGTAAAAGTATGTTCCACACACATGGTTGGCGCTAACACCTTTTTGTTTCTTTGGGAGACGCTTCCTTTTCTTCTGGAGCATCAAAATGCCCGGTCCTAAAATAATCTTAGCATCCTGTAACACACCCATGTTGGCGTCATTGATCTGTAATTCTTCGCATCCGTTCTGTCACCTTTTCCGTTTATAGGACCGCCGTGTGTTCTTTTCCAGTCACACGTGTCTGTTCACAGCACCAGGGATTCTCGAAAAATATGAGCTAGGGTAGGATAAGTACTTTTCACGCAGTTTATTCAGTGTAAAGTCCGATGGTAATTCTTTCATGGTCTGGTGTCTTGTTCGCCCTGAGTAATGTAATTATTTTTCACTGATAGAGGTGCTTATTTTAATATCTCTCACTTGTGTGTACGGCGTTGTGACGTTGGTATGGTAGTACCCTCTAGAGTGACTATATTTTTAAGTTCAGATATAACATTTCGGTCTCTTGTCTTCAGCTTTCAGTTTCGACGCCGGACTGATCTACGAGAAATTGGATGGAAAGTTTTCATGTACAGGATAAACTTGGATTCCGCTGACAAAAAATAGAATGTTATTCGGGGATATTGCCTGAGTACTTTGTTACAAGGAATCAGCAGTCTCAAGTGGCTCGTTACAGAGTAATGACGTAATTGTGATATGTTCAGTTTGATAGCTTAGTTACCCTTGTTTCTCTGAAAATTCACATCTACATCTACATCTACGTGATTACTCTGCTATTCACAATAAAGTGCCTGGCAGAGGGTTCAATGAACCACCTTCAAGCTCTCTCTTTACCGTTCCACTCTCGAACGGCACGCGGGAAAAACGAGCACTTAAATTTTTCTTTGCGAGCCCTGATTTCTCTTATTTTATTGTGATCGGTCCGTCGCAACAGTCAAAAATCCTGTATTATGGAGTCACCAGAACCTTTAACACCAAACACAGATCAGTGCAACAACTATAAAACGAAACACGTTCAAGTCTATCGCAGACTGTTCATTCTCTTCTGTCAGCGTGCAACACAGAAAATAGGAAATGCAAAAATGGTTCAAATGGCTCTGAGCACAATGAGACTTAACATTTGAGGTGGCGCGGTTCCAGACTGAAGCGCCTAGGAAATGCAGACGGCGACGCACCATCGACTGTCTTCACGCGCTCAAGCATCCTGGGAGTTAGGTGTACTGCTTCTGCGGCTGCGAGGATCCTACATAGCAACCAGGTCCATCTGAGTGTTGACTACAGTGTCGCAAACTAAGCTCTACAAACGCCCCGAGAAGAAGACGTCTGTTTGTGTCGTGTCTGGTGAACGAGGCGGCCATGGAACAGGACCTCCGCGACCCTCAAACTGTTCACGAAGTACACGTCGGCCAACTACGCATCAGAAAACCTATCCAAACTATTATGTATCACTGCCAACGTGCAAATAACACTGATGGAAAAACAAAAGTGAGACAGAACTGAGCAGAACTGAATGCAAGCTTGAGGGCGAAGAGCAAAGTGTGCATTGCTGTCGCCAGTAGCAACTAAAGTGAGTAAAGTCTGTTCCAAAACAAGACGCCCAGCCCATAATGCCAGCATTTGAGCTGTTGCGCAATTTTCAGTGTTATCTGTACTCTGTACCACATGACCGATTTATTTCACATTTTTACACGATACTCTAATAAAAGTGCGGACGAACATAGGCTCCACATAAAAATGTTAACAAAAATCTCTCTAATAAACAGCTGGACAGAAAGATATTTTTTTAATACACTTGTTATGTTAGCATATGCACGTAATGGGGAAACGTTGTTTGCGAAAATCTCGAAATTTCTTGAGCGATTTGCTTTAAGTTTTTACATGATTAACACTCAGAAGAGAGAGGATATATACTTTTTAAACAACAATGTTCACGTTTTCTATTAAAATCGACCTAGAGAGAGAAAATGTTGTGCTATGCTGTGCTATGAGAATATGCGGTTTCATTTTCTTTCCCCCAGTCAGTTTTCACTGCAGTAGCAGGGCATTTAAACATTAGAGAAATTGTTTCTCCCATACATATTCTTTTTCCTTATATATAATTTTAAATAAAAATAATATTCCACAACCATGTAGTGTCTTGTTTTCTTCTTTGCAGTTCGTTTAATACAAAACAGAAAAGTTGTATTTACGGATTATCGGCCTACGGTTAGAATACTACAAACCTTTGAACCGTCCGAAACTTCGTAATCCTAACGGTTCGCATGGTTAAAACAATGCGAAATACGTAATGCCGTTGTAGATGCTAACCTCACAGATGTAGCAGCAAGGGAGGTCTCTCATACCCTATGCACGATTTATCCATTTACTTTAAGCAACCTCAATTCCCAAAAAAGGATTCGTTAGGAATAACTGTAAACAAAGTTCGAGATCAGAGAGAGAGAAGAAGAGGACATGGACGGGAAAGGGGGAGGAAATGGATACAGGGAGGGTGAAGGAGGAGATGGACAAAGAGGGAGGGAGAAAAAGAAGTGGAGAGAGATTGGAGGGGAGGGGGGCGGAGGAGATGGATGGAGAGAGGGGACAGACAGGCAGAGAGAGGGGGAGGAGGATGAAATGGAGAAAGAGATGGTGGAAGAGGAGATGAACAGGGAGAGGGAGGGGAAGGAATTGGGACACGTATCTCATTCCTATACTATCTATATCCAGATCCCACTCCAGCTATTGCTGGGTCTGGGTGCTGACAAGTCCTCTCAATTTTGCTCGGTCCTCCCACCACTTTTCTTCCTCCACTTGCTGCCACGTCACACCTCTCCTTTCCACAGATATTCTCACTCCCGTTTTCCACCGCGTTCTTGGGCGCCCGCTAGGTCTTTCTCCATCCATCTTTAGTTCTTCCACAATTTTGGGGAATCTTTGCCCACACATTCTCTTAATATGCCCGTACCATCTTAATCTCTCATTCCCATACATATTTGGCAATTACGAAGCATTGCCAGTTTCGCTAGTACAGTTACACAGATAAGTGGGGTAAGAAACGAAAGACAGGCAATTACTTTGTAACGAGCCACTGGAGACCATGTGTTCATTATATGAAAATACTCAGGAAGTATCATCGAACAATCTACGTAATGGTGTCGATGGAGCTCGTGTTTATCTTGAATAAAAAAAAAAGTGCTTTTCGGCACAGTAACAGTTTACGAGAATTGCACTTTCAAGAACGCCGGGATTTAAATAGACGTCGTTACGATGTAGTGTGATCCTCTTCAGTGTTAGCAGCCCGCACCCGGCGTAACAAGTTTTCGCTTCCTAGCCTCGAGAAACAGTCTCTCGCACTGATTCCAAGGCCACTACTATGGCCAGATAACAGACGAGAAAGTGAGTGAATAAATATGCGTCTATTTCTGTGTGACAGTGACCAGTGGTTGATTATGAGAGGTAACAGGCAGGCGAATCTTTAGGTGAAATTGTCAGAAATGTTCTAAAAAGGCCAACCATTTGACAGTGCTACTATTTCCTGGTTCTGGAGAAATACAAGGGTGTGCTGAAACGGATTGCCTTGATTTTTTTGCGAAAACTCTAAAAACTTTTAAATAAATAAATGTTGCTAACAGTCTATATCCTTATTCCTGATGTCTACATATCTGCAACCCTCAGCACCTAGGGGCTCCGAATTGTAGCGTGTAAAATGGCGGCGTGCAACGTAACTATCTCAGTATGTGAGATACAGCGTGCTTAATCGAGTTTCTAATTCGAAGAGTTGACGTATGGGGCACCCTCTTGCTCAGAGTGACAATGCCAACCACACACGAGCGCTGCGACATCTGCAACAGTCTGGACCTTGGACTCAATTGCCATCGACCATCCTCCATACAGTCCCAAATTGTGCCCATAAGATTTTCATCTGTCTCCAAAACTTAAAGAACACCTTCAAGGCCTTCACTCAAAGTCATGAAGCCTTGAAATCAAAGGTGAGGTTGTAGCTCCGCCAACAAAGTCAAACATTCTACAGTGATACTCGTAGTATCAACAAACTAGTCTGTCGTTCGGAGAAATGTGTTCGTCGCCAGGGTGGATAAATACGTAAAGATGTAGAATGTTAATAACGTACGATCTATTTAAAAGGCCTTAAGAGTTCTCATATGAAAAATTGGAGGCATTACTTTTTAGGACGTCCTCGTATCTGCCAAAAAGATTCAGAATCGGCACAGTCGTGTTGTGGTGAGTTGACGCTGGGTCACGTGTGAACGTTTTGTATGGTCACGGACGGTGAATCAGCTTAGCGAGAATCTAACTTGGGAGCTCTGTGTCACTTGTCGGAGATGGTAATTGCTAAACCACATTTCTTAGCTGCAGCCGTTACACGATAGACGCAATGGTCGTTCAGAGCAGACAGTTTATGCATACACCGCGTGCAGCACACGCGCTGCCAGTGGCCTGCAGCCTCACGTCCAATTTTCAAGGGAAAATTAGCCATTACCAGTTCGCAATTGCAAATAGTAATACTTATGATACTTTTTTAGGATTAAGGTCGTATGATTGTGCCAGATTTTTGAACAGCGCGACCTAGCAATCGTTGGCATGAAATTATACTGTCGAACATTTGAAGAACAAATTCTTCGTAATTCTACTTTATTAAGGAAAATTTCGTGTATTACAAATTGGCACATGAGGTTCCATTCGCGTATTCTGTACCACTCTTGATCTGTTGTGCATGATTCCACTTTTCTTACGTCGTTAACAAAGGTCCCTTAAAACAGTTTGTTGATATACTCTCGCACCGAATGACTTGCAAAGTCTCACAGCTATTTGACTGAATTGGGATTAGTCGGCATCTAGCTCACTTAGTATTTATGCGAGCCTGTTTTACTTTCTCTTCACTAATTTTATTCAGTTACAGTGTGTCTTTAAGGATTGCTTCTTTAGCACATTTCAACGCATTTCTGTACAGTTTTCATGGCTAACCACATAAATGAGAAAAAAATTACGTCCACTCTGAGATTGTTGTGGGCGCGTGACACGGTATGGAACGTATATCAGCGGAGCAGAGATGATACGGACCGAAAATCGGCAAATCCACTGACTTAAGCGACTTTCACGAAGGACAGATTGTTACGGCCCCTCGCCTGGAAACTAGCTACTCGAAAAAGGTGAAGGTGGTGGGTTGTTCGCGTGGAACAGTCGTGAACACATTGGCTGAAGGACGGTGCAATCACGAATAGAGGTCAAGTTGTTGGCCGTCCACGCCTCATCACAGAACGTGGAGACGGGGCGCTTTCCCGTTCTGTGAAGCAGGATAGGCGGCGATCTGTGCCATATCTGACGAAAGACTACCGTGCTGGTGCAGGTACAGCTGTTTCGGAGCACAGTGTTCAGCGCGTATCATTGAACATGGAGCTCCTATGCAGACGACCCCTACGTGTTGCTGTTTCGACCCAACTACATCGTCAATTACGATTGCAGTGGGCAGGGGATGATTGAGGCTGGATTGTGGATGAGTGGAAACGTGTCGCCTGGTCAGATGAATCACATTTCGTGTTACAAGAGGTTGGCGGTCCTGTCCGCATACGACTTCACACAGGCAAACGGCTGCTCATGACATGGATCGCGGAACGGGCGCAGGCCGGTGACTGCAGTATTATGCTATGGGACCTGAAAAATCCCCGTTATGTCCTTTATTGGGTTTTGTGTGATTTACCGAAGCCGCCAAACAGTTAATTATTATGAATATATGACCGTGTGCTTAATGAATGAAAGGCCATCGGTTTTTCTGCTGTGGTTTTTGGGGTATTTGAACAGAGTGCGGTTGTTTTGAGACGGAATAGTTAATGATTGAAAGTTTCTCTATTATTAAAGACCATAAAGTTTGCGATTACAAACTGATATGTATTTTCTATTAACACACAAATTCTAAGGCAGTTGCTACCTTCGCCTTACACATTTAATTACGGTTATATCTGTTACTGGTTGCTGATTTTTAGTACTTCGTCACACGCAATGATGATGGTTAACATTCACAACAATCCTCACTGGATTACATGCTTGTTGCTGGCCGAATCGGTTGACGCGAAACACACAATTCGGCACTTGTCACTTTCTGTTTCATAGCACTCGCGAATCGGTCTTGATGAGGGTCAACCCCACGTCGATCAGGGGGACGCGCTCATTTGTCACACTCCGGTGAATTTACAATTTACTCCTCACTCGGCACATCCGCCATTGACACCGTACGCAGCTCGACCACCATTCTTCCCGTCTTCCCAGTGCTGCTTTCACTCGACACTAATCTAACTGCCTCCTGCACCGCTCGACAATCGACTCCTGTCTGCTATCGACCTGGGTGTCGGATACTACACTACTCGCCATTAAAATTGCTACACCACGAAGATGACGTGCTACAGACGCGAAATTTAACCGACAGGAAGAAGATGCTGTGATATGCAAATGATTAGCTTTTCAGAGCATTCACACAAGGCTGGCGCCAGTGGCGACACCTACAACGTGCTGACATGAGAAAAGTTTCCAACCGATTTCTCATACACAAACAGCAGTTGACCGGCGTTGCCTGGTGAAACGTTGTTGCCATGCCTCGTGTAAGGAGGAGAAATGCGTACCATCAGGTTTCCGACTTTGATAAAGCACGACGGGAGTTAACGTGGGATGGAAGCTGGAGCTAGAGGCATGGGACATTCCATTTCGGAAATCGTTACGGGATGCAATATTCCGAGATCCACAGTGTCAAGAATGTGCCGAGAATACCAAATTTCAGGCATTGCCTCTCATCACGGAGAGCACAGTGGCGGACGGTCTTCGCTTAACGACGAGAGCAGCGGTGTTTGCATAGAGTTGCAGACAAGCAACACTGCGTGAAATAGCCGCAGAGAGCAGTGTGGGATGTACGACGAATTTATCCGTTAGGACAGTGCTGCGAAATTTGGCTTTAATGGGCTATGGCAGCAGACGACCAATGAGAGTGATTGCCTTTACTAACAGCACGACATAGCCTGCAGTGCTTCCCCTGGGCTCGTGACCAAATCAATTGGATGGATCACTGGAAAACAGTGGATGGTCAGATGAGTCCCGATTTCAGTTGGTAAGATGTCATGGTAGGTTCCAAGAGTGGTGCAGACTGCAAGGTGCCAAGGACCCAAGTTGTCAAAAAGGCACTGTGCAAGCTGTTGGTGGCTCCATGAGTGTGTCGGCTGTGTTTACATGGTCCGACTGAACCGATAATTGACTGTAAACGGTTATGTTCAGCCACTTGGAGACAATTTGGAGCCATTCATGGATTTCATGTTCCCAAACAACGATGGAATTTTTATGGATAGTAATGCGCCATGTCACCGGACTACAATTGTTCGCGATTGGTTTCTAGAATTTTGTGGACAATTCAAGCGAATGACTTCTGTCGTCTCAGAATGTAAACAGCCTCGTTGCTCCATCTTAGCGCCCGCTACCTTCCTTCAACTGCTGCGGTTGAACTTCTAGTTTCCGCAGGAATACCAAAAAGTAATAGTGGCGCTACGATTTTGAGTCATCCATATTCCTGGGCAGGCTCCAAAAAATCGCTCCAAAAATTTGTGTCTTTCTTTAAGTGAAGCTGAATGTTACCTTACCTATAGTTTCGAATTGGAAGTAGCTTTAAAGGGATAACGTCCGCATTATTGCTACTCCTCTCAACCTAGTTATGATCGGTTTCTTCTTCCGTTTTATAACAAACGTTGCTTGAGAACAAATATGGCTCTTATTACATTTATTACCGCACGTAGTTGTACGACTTTTCTGTTTTTGTGTCAGTATGAATGCGCCAGAACAACTACCAAAATATGAGGGGGAGTTGGAAAATAAGTTTCCCCTGTCGATTGTGGGCAGAGTTGTGTGATATGGGCGAAAGACGGCATGGCAGGCGAACGCGCACGTGCAAGACATGATACACCATTGGGTAGAGGTCGACCGCGATCAAGCAGATGGCGCTGTCATGGTGCCTGCGCAAAGCAGAGGCCAGTCTCTCGGTCTTTTCCCACGTGCCCTTAGCGCTAGGATTTCACCCGGAACAAGTCCCGCCCATTCACCCCCCTCCACACCTATCCAAAGTAGAAGGCCGTCCCCTAAACAGCCGCCAGTTCAACAAACTGGAAGTTACATCAAAGTTGTTATCGTCACAGTCCAACACATGTTACACTGTGATGAAATTTGGTAATGATAAGAAATTTAAGTCTTTCTGGATAGTAATATAATACGAATGCGTATTATTAAAGAAATAAAAATATTTATAGAGGATTGAAAGCATCGCCAGCAGTAGAAAACAAAAAATAACGTGATGTTATTGAAAGGCAATACGGACAAATTTTCATTAACTAATTCACTTATTATAGTACGTTTATTTGAGAGAAACAGCAGAGCAAACATACAATGCGAAAACAATGGTTTTGAATCTCTCATGTCGGTAGTAAAGCCGCGGATGCAGTCGACTAACTCTGTTGTCTAAAATCAACGTTATACATAAATAAGTGAAAGTCGTTTTGTTTATGTAGACCCTCATAGTAGCTCACGAAAATTAAAGAATATAAGAATGCCATGAAGTAGAACTGCCTAATGAAAGCAGTAAGATATTTGCTTATATGACAAATGGTTCAAATGGCTCTGAATACTATGGGACTTAACATCTATGGTCATCAGTCCCCTAGAACTTAGAACTACTTAAACCTAACTAACCTAAGGACAGCACACAACACCCAGCCATCACGAGGCAGAGAAAATCCCTGACCCCGCCGGGAATCGAACCCGGGAACCCGGGCGTGGGAAGCGAGAACGCTACCGCACGACCACGAGATGTGGGCTTTATATGACATATTTCGTTAGTATTTGCAGGGTAATGGGTGAATTTTAACTTTTAAATTCTTCCAATGCCATACTTGCGCATTATAAACGAGGTTATAAAGAATTGTGGCGGTCCTGTGTAATTAGTGTCCTATATGCTGTTGCAAACGTCTCAGGACAATAATCTGTCGTTATTCTTTGTTCTGTCTATTTTTAACCAAAAGATAAATTAATTTCGTGTTATTCAAACCATTTTTAAAAATAATAATGATGATGTGTATGTTTGTCACAGAGCAGTTAAGAAGGAAATAAATGCTGCGGTGTTTCACGGCTGTAAAACGTCCTTCATGCTGTGCCAGCGCTTCTTCCACCCCTAAAACTTTTCAGCAAAACTATTCAGTGAATAACACGCAAAAACAGCCTGGATTGATCTAGCAAGAACAAAGTAATTTTGATGCCCTCTGGAATTATAGTGAACACTGGTGCTTGTTTGGCATATACTGTCTGAGTTCTAAAAACCGTGGTTCCTCTTTCTCCAAGCAAATTATTCTTTGAGGGTAGGTTTTTCCTGTTTTAGCTTTGGGTGCTTTTTCTCACATAGAAGTATGTTTCTTCATAGGCTATTCATCTGAATACTGAGTTCTCGTATTTAAAGAATTCAGTGCTAAATTGTTTTCTCTTATGTTTGCTGTGGAAGTACCTGACTCAGCTGAGGCCAATTGTGCACGTTTTTTGCAACGTGTCTTTTAAGTATGTGGCAAAATTTAGGACCTAGCAAGATATTAATTTAACATTCACTCCAAGTGCAGCCAAACGCGGTAAACCACGTGGGTCAACTGAAACCAAGCCCAGGCGCCGAACAAAGACCGGGAAAACCGGGGGTGAGTGGGCGGGACTTGTTCCGGGTGAAATCCTGGCGCTAACGATTCCTTCTTTTCCCGGAGTGCTACTCACCATTTTCTGGGACGCCAAAGGAGTTTTGTTGCTGGGCTTTCTGGAGGGTGCAACCATCGATGCTGTCCAGTACTCTGCCACTCTGTCGAAATTGAAAGAGGTGATTCGGAAAAAGCGGCCTGGCCTTCTCAGATCTGGCGTTCTGCTGTTGGATGACAATGCGAGACCACACACGGCGACGGCAACGCAAAACCATATTGCAACTCTTGGTTGGGAGCGCCTACACCATCCGCCTTACAGTCTGTATCTCGCATCAAGTGACTTCCATCTGTCTCCTGCTTTGAAGAAGACTCTCGGCAGAAGGCGCTTTGGCAGCAATGCTGACGTCGAACAAGCCGTTCAACGCTTCTTCCGTACGCAACGCCCTTATTTTTTTCCTGGAAGGTTTTTTGAAGCTTATAAAGCGGTATGTGAAATGTCTCAATGTACTTGGAAATTATGTACAAAAATAAAGATATGCCTTATCTTTAATGTCTCATTCTCTTTTTTTTTTTTCACACACAACTCTGACTACAGTCGACAGGGGAAACTTATTCTCTAACTCCCCCAAAAACTTTTTTTATATTACTTGACAACGAAATTTAAACAGCAAATCTGTTATTAGAAAACTATCCGAAATGAGTCAGAAAACCAGAAAAGGATTGGTGAAGTAAAAAATGGCCTACAGAAAAGTCCGACAGCCAGACACCTCGCCCTGTCAAAAACTAAAAAGGAGCTAACACAAAGGCCTGTCTTATTCGCATACCACTAACACGTATTTATGTGCAGGGTGGTCCACATGTGTGCAACCAGACTTCTAAAACAAAACAGGTGGATTAACAGAAATTTAAAATCAAGTAGTATGAGTTGGGGAGAGGAAAAATCTGTAAGGCTGAGGCACCATATGACCTCTACGATCTATCGGTCTCCGGGAAAACTGGATATCCTGGTACGCCCGGGCAGATAGCCTATAATGAGGTGGGGCACTCTAAAGAAAGGATGTTGGAAATGTCTCTCCTTCAAACACCACGCGACGCATCACAGCTTCGTCTCAGAACCGCAGATAACAGGCTACTGTTAGTGTCCCCTGAATGAAGAAGAGACCAACAAAAGGAGAACCTCACAGTGCACACAAAACCATCACTCTCGAGACGCGAACTAGTGAGGATTGTCAGCTGATCCGTACCTGCTATTCTGTTGACTTACCTCTTCGTTCACACCTGTAAACAATACCTCATAGGGAAAAGACGGTTTTCGTTCAGCTTGCTTGTCACTCATTCTGAAAGCCTAACCCGACGATACGGGATCGTTCTTGGGAAGATGTTGTAACATTTGCAGTTTTTATGGGGGCGATTTATGTGTGGCCAAAGTTCTCGTTCTCATTTTTCGGTGGACCTCCGTTTCCTCCGAGATGGGGCGAGTACGAGGCTCTGAACGGTGCGAGAAAAGCGGTTAATGCTGCTTCGTTCATAGACGTTTTCGTTCGTCCGGCTTTAGATTTGTCTGAGACAGAGCTGATTTCACGGAATTTCGCGAGGAGTTTGACCACAGCACTGTGGGTACTGGTTAGGCTCTCAAGAGTGGTGTTGCTCAAAATCCTTGCTGATAACATGGGTGCTCTTCTCTCTTGATATCAAGACTACGCCAATGCGTTCGGTTTGCCTTAACGCCATCAGCTTTCACGTCACCTGTAAGGAAGGAACATCCGTCATACCTCGAGAATGAATAGATGTGGGCTCAAATGAAACGTTTTAAACTTTTTTTCTCGTGTAATTCTCTACATGTTTTATGTACAGTATGACCCCTTTCAATTTGAAAATTCTGAGTTGCAGCCAACATAGAGTTAAAAAAAACTCTGTTTACCCACCAGTTTTCGTTTTAGAAGACTGGTTCCACACAATGGACCATCCTGCAAGTCGAAATCTGTGACGAGATTGCCAACAATTGAGTGCTGGCAATAAGTACCGTAAGAGAAGAAAGTTACAAAAGAAGGAAGAAATATTAGCGCAAAATGTAAGCTTTCACGGTCGGAAATATCACAGTTAACAAAATGTGCCGTACTGTTATGCCTTGGTCGAACGGATTTCGCCTTTTTTCGTCTTTCGTCCCCATTTGCGGAGGACATTTTCAACGGGAGGCTCGTTGCTTCCTTCAGTGGCCGATTCACGCCCTGGCTCGCTACTGGCTACAGTAAATTTGCGCTTTCGCGAACCTCCGCGCAGTAGCGTGACGTCATATGTTTTGAATGCGCGAGCATGTGGAAGACTGGTACACGTCTTCTGCAGCACCGGAATCCAGATTTCATTCAATTTCACGCCTTCCTCCTCCCTGCTGAAATTCCTGTGGTGTTTTACAATGTTTATGGCCTCTCCGTATAACCTTTCATGGTATCCGCTTGTGGCTGACAGTACTTGAGTCCTATCAAAATGAATGTGGTGGTCTCCTGGCGGCAAAGCACGCGCCGCAACAGCTGATCTGTCGATCCTCCCTTCCCTCTTCTCCAATTGCTCTGCAGCTCTTCTAGTTGATTTTCGGCTGTTCTTTTTGTAGAACCCACGTGCACCTCCCCACAATTATACGGAATCCTATAAATATTGCTTTTGCCAGCGGTTGGCGAGCATCCTTGGCCGATTTTAGGTGATCTTGTATCTTCTGGTTAGAATTTTAGGGAGCGGCGCTGGAAGTTTTACTGCCTTTCATTAAGGAGTTTAGTGACCGCATAGGTAAATCCTTGAAAAATCAGAACATCGCAGTAATCTACAAACCCAACCGGAAGATAGCGTGAGGAGGTGTAGGTGGGTACTAAAAAAATAACGGTCAAAAAAAAAAGACTAGAATACCACAAGGAAAATTGCAGAAGTGGGGAGATTGACGGATCAGCTGTTGCGGAACATGCTTTGCAGCCAGGAGACCACCAAATCCTTTTTGACTGGCAGCCACAAGCGGATACCGTGAAAGGTTATACAGAGAGGCCATAAACATTGTAAAACACCCCAGGAATTTCAGAAGGGAGGAGGAATGCGTGAAACTGAATAACATCTGGATTCCGGTACGGAAGAAGATGTGTAGCAGTCTTCCAGCATAGAGTGATAGCAACAGCGGGCGACGGCAGTCGACAACTGCCAATTGCGCTCGCGCGTTTAAATATGTGACGTCACGCCACTGCGCGGAAGCGGAATTTTGCTGTAGTCAGTAGCGAGCCAGGGTGTGAATCGGATATTCAAAGAACCTACGATGCCTCTTGAAACCGTCCTCCGCAGATAGCGGACGAAACGTTGGGTTTTAATACGATATCCATTCGACCACGGCATAATAGCTCGGAACATTTTATTAAATGAGAAATATTGGTGTTTAATGGTCCGTTGACCGCAGGTAATTAGTGACGGAGCGCATGTTAGAAACAGGGAATGACAGGAAAGACTCTGAAACTGAAGAACTGTGCAGAGAATACCAGGAAACAAGTAACCCACAACTAGGAAGCCAATTGCTTCAATGAGCAAAGGAAGAAAAGTTGGGAAGAAACCACTGCAAATATGAACTTCACGCATTCTAGCCGGAAAAGTTGGTCACTGTTAAGACATCTGGGGGCAGCTACTCATACACCATCCCCGAAACCACCAATATCACCAAACCAGATTGCCTCACATATAAATGAGAGAGCTGAAAATGTAATGTTGAGCCAAGAGAATAGAACATCCGTTAAGGAGTCACTCAAAGAAGTAAAGAGCACCCTACAAGAAAACAGACAGTTTTCAAAACTTTTTACTATCAGGGAGGTAAACAAAGGTATAAAAACCCTCAAACTACGGAAAGCAGCTGGAGCTGATAATATATTTCCTGAATTTATAAAAAATCTGGGACCAATAGCAAGAACCTGGCTTAAAGACTACTTCAATGACATACTAAAAACTGGAAATATCCCGAAGGAATTTAGAATGTCTCTTACTCTGGTCATCCTTAAACCAGGGAAATCTTGTGAAAACCCAGGAAACTACCGCCCAATAGCATTATTGAGCATTTGCTATAAGTTGCTGGAGAGACTGATCTACAATAGGATATATCCAACGATAGACAAACACCTGCCTCACGAACAAGCCGGATTCAGAGCTAATCGAAGTTGCTGTGAACAAGTATTAGCCCTCACATCATACATAGAATCGGGATTCCAAAAAGGATTGAAAACATCAGCAGTCCTTGTCGACCTCAGTGCAGCTTATGATACGGTATGGATAGATGGTCTTATCCTGAAATTTGCCAACATGATCCCACGCTTGAAATTCACAAACCTGTTGGAAAAAATTCTGAAAGTCCGATATTTCAAATTAAACCTGGGGCCACAAAGCAGCAAGTCAAAAAGAATAAAAAACGGACTCCCCCAAGGATCTGTATTGGCTCCACTGCTTTTT
This sequence comes from Schistocerca piceifrons, assembly GCF_021461385.2. Lineage (NCBI taxonomy): Eukaryota > Metazoa > Arthropoda > Insecta > Orthoptera > Acrididae > Schistocerca > Schistocerca piceifrons. The sequence goes on along the minus strand of NC_060139.1, from coordinate 397,202,202 downwards.
AATGTTTACATCAGTGACATGATACACACTGACTCAAGTAAGTTTTGCTACGCTGTTGACATGGCTATAGCTACTCAGAGCAAATGGCTAGAAGATGGTGAAGGACTCTAACTGCTGACCTAGAAGTACTAAACCAGTACTACAAAAAATGGAGACTGTGGCCAAACCCAAATAAAACAGAGACCTGCGCCTTCCATTTAAATAACAGACTAGCAGACAGAGAACTTAATATTACTTTCTGCGGAAAACGAATTTAACATAACAAATTTCCCAAATATTTAGGCATAACTCTTGACAGGTTACTTACCTTCAAGAAACACCTGGAACTAACTAGCCACAAATTGAAAGCCCGAAATAACATCATCCAGATATTAGCAGGTACCACATGGGGAGCGTATGCAAATACACTACGTGTTGCAGCAATATCACACGTCTATTCCGTGGCAGAGTACTGTGCCCCTGTGTGGAGTAGGAGTGCCCATGTAAAGAAGATTGACTCCCAGATCAATGAAGCCATGAGGACAATAACAGGGACACTAAAGCCAACACCTCTAGAATGGCTTCATGTCCCCTCAAACATCGATCCGCCTGTAATCCGTAGACAGCAGGCAACAATTCAGGAATGGCAAAAAATAAATCATGCAGATAAGGCAAGAGTATATACCGATACATCAAGTACTAGATGACCGCTGTCGATATCGCCTTAGCCGGCCGATGCGGCCGAGCGGTTCTAGGCTCTACAGTCAGGAACCGCGCGACTGCTACGGTCGCAGGTTCGAATCCTGCCTCGGGCATGGATGTGTGTGATTTCCTTAGGTTAGTTATGTTTAAGTAGTTCTACGTTCTAGGGGACTGATGACCTCAGAAGTTAAGTCCCATAGTGCTCAGAGCCATTTGAACCATTTTTTTTTATATCGCCTTAAATCAAGAGCGCCAATATGGGAAGACAGAACACTTGCCCAAGGAAATACCTATGACTGCCACAAATCCTGGAAAATGAAGTGGAACAATAGGGACATGAACCGACGCAATATAGAGGACCCCAGCCAACAACTCCCAACTCCTCGTAAAATCTGGTGCCAGCTCAACCGTGTGAGAACTGGACACGCGAGAACTAAACCCATGCTGTACAAATGGAGCGCCAGTGATAACCCATTGTGTGACTGTGAAACTGATGAACAAACATTACAACACCTAGTGCAAGATTGCCCACTGCGAAGATTCTGTGGTGACTGGAGAGACTTCGTGGAGGCCAGCCCTGCTGCCATTAAATGGCTGTCACATTTGGACATAACTTTTTGACGAATTGTAGCTGTGATTATATTTCAACTTTGGTCAGATTTAATAATGACTGGTGTTTGTTCTGTTTATATTATTATGCATGTGTGTATATGTATATTTGTATTTATATGTTATGTAAATTTACAATGTCAATACCGCACTTGCACTGGTAAAGCCATACGGCAAATAAATAATAACAGGAAAGAACTCGGCCGTTCCCTTTCAAAGGAACCATCCCGGTATTTATCCTACATGATTTAGGGAAATTAGGGAAAGTCTAAATCTGGATGGCCGGACGCGGATTTGAACCGTCGTCCCACCGAATGCGAGTCCAATGTGCTACTCACTGGGCTGCCTTCTTCGGAGGGAGGAGGCAGTTGCGCCCAAGGGCGAATGTGCCGGCGGGACCGCGCGATAACGAGCGGTGTCGTGTTGCGTACTGCCTTCCGACGAGATAGACGGGGGGGGGGGGGGGGGGGGGGCTGTGTCGCATTCGTCCGCATCCTGCTGTCGCCGTCTTATCGCTACTTTATTTTTAAATACTTCTAGACCACTCTTTGTTTACTTTCTAGGTTTCAACAAGTCAAGCAGCCTCCATCGTAACACACGCACAATTCGTTCCTATAAATGTTGCGCGTGTTGTACTAAAATTTACGTACGCCATGCGCTTTTAACACGAAATGTATATAAAAACCTGTGCTTTTCGGTTGTATACATGCTAAATATTGTATCTCAAGTACCTTAAATCCTCTTGTGACAACTGCAAAGACTCTGCCGTTATTTGCGTGAATAATAACGCGATCAGTTTATGAGGTGTGCTGCTTTAAGGCTAGGCGGACGTAATAAAGGTTGCTGAGGTGGTTGCGCCACGTGGCTAATTGTAATCTTTAGAGGGTAATGTCAGTTGTTGGCAGTGAGATCCACCCAAGGTTTATTTCTGGCTAATAAATCAGTCCCAAGACTGCTTTGATGAGGCTAACCACGCTAATCTATGCTTTACAAGCCTCTTCATCTCTGATTAACCACTGCCACCAACAGCCGGCCGAGGTGGCCGAGCGGTTCTAGGCGCTACACTCTCGAACCGCGCGACCGCTACGGTCGCAGGTTCGAATCCTGCCTCGGGCATGGATGTGTGTGATTTCCTTAGGTTAGTTAGGTTTAAGTAGTTCTAAGTTCTAGGGGACTGATGACCTCGGAAGATAAGTCCCATAGTACTCAGAGCCATTTGAACCATTTTGAACTGACACCAACATCCATTTTAACCTGTGGGTAATGGTTGGTTTTCATTCCTTGGCATTCATCCCTTGGTGTCCCTCTACAATTGTTACCTCCCACACGTCCCTCCGACGCAAAATTGAAAACTTTTTGATGCTGATTCCCCAATTGGATTCACAACCCCTCATTAGCTACGTGATGTAATCATTTTATCTTCAGCATTCATCTATACCACAATATTTCAAAAACTTTTACTCACTTTCTGTCTGAACTGCTTATCGTCCACGTTTCACTTCCGTACAAAAGTACACTCCAAAAAAATATCTTCGAAAAGACTTCCTAATGCTTAAATTTATGTTCGATATTAAGAAATTCCTCTTTAAATGCTTTCCCTCTTATAGCTAGACAGCATTTATATCGCGTCTACTTCAGCCATTATTAGATATTGTACTGCGCAAATAGCAAATCTCATATACTATCTTCAATGTCTGCTTTCCGAATCCAATTCTCTTAGCAAACGCCTGATTTAATTCTTCTACGTTGCATTACCCTTGGCTTTTTTCTTTTTTTTTTTGTTGATGCTCATCTTATAAACTCCTTTCAAGATACTATCCATTCCGTTCAACTGCCCTTGCAAGTCCTTTGTTAGCTTTGACGGGATAAATTGCATACCATCCACTCCGTTCAACTGCCCTTGCAAGTGCTTTTCTAGTTTTGACAGGATAAATTACAATATCATGGACAAGCCTCAAAGTTTTTATTTCTTCTCTTTGAACTTTAATACCCTCTAAAAAAATTTTTTTTATTTTCCTTATTGCTTGATCATGGTAAAAATTGAAAAACATTGGGGATAGGCTAGAACTGTCTCATTCCTGTCTCAACTGCTGCTTCCCTTTCACGCCCTTGGACTCTTATAACTGAAATCTGGTTTCTGTACAAGCTTTATATAACATTTCCAACACTGTATTTTATCGCCACTACCTTCCGGATTTCAAAGAGTGTATTCCAGTCACGACGTCAAATGCGAATACCTATGAATAAATTCACAATTTTCGCAGAAATACTAATTTTTTTGATGTCGTCGAAATTTTTCACTTGCAGCCCAGTTAAACCCATAAACACGCTGGCTGATAATTTCAAGATGGCAGTTATCAGTGTTGTATCAAAGATTTATTTTAAACTAAAATATTGATCCAGCTCGAGTGAAACATCTTGTGTGCCATCGTCCCTTAACGCTGACTGAAGCGCTATCTTTTGAAACGCTGATTTGTGGTGTCCTTGTACTAGCGTCAGTCTACCTGTGCGTCTAATGATGACATGTATTTTTGTTCCATTTATACAGGGTGGTCCATTGATAGTGACCGGGCTAAATATCTCACGAAATAAGCATCAAACGAAAAATCTACAAAGAACTAAACTCGTCTAGCTTGAAGGGGGAAACCAGATGGCGCTATGATTGGCCCGCTAGATGGCGCTGCCATAGGTCAAACGGATATCAACTGCGATTTTTAAATAGGAACGCCCATTTTTTACTACATATTCGTGTAGTACGTAAAGAAATATGAATGTTTTAATTGGACCACTTTTTCCCTTTGTGATAGATGGCGCTGTAATAGTCACAAACGTATAAGTATGTGGTATCACGTAACATTCCGCCAGTGTGGACGGTATTTGCTTCTTGATACATTACCCGTATTAAAATGGACCGTTTACCAGTTGCGAAAAGGTCGATATCGTGTTGACTTATGGCCATTGTGATCAAAATGCCCAAAGGGCGTGTGCTATGTATGCAGCTCGGTATCCTGGACGACATCATCCAAGTGTCCGGATCGTTCGCCGGATAGTTACGTTCTTTAAGAAAACAGGAAGTGTTCAATCACATGTGAAACGTCAACCACGACCTCCAACAAATGATGATGCCCAAGTAGGTGTTTTAGCTGCTGTCGCGGCTAATCCGCACATCAGCAGCAGACAAATTGCGCGAGAATCGGGAATCTCAAAAACGTCAGTGTTGAGAATGCTACATCAATATCGATTGCACCCGTACTATATTTCTATGCAACAGGAATTGCATGGCGACAACTTTGAACGTCGTGTACAGTTCTGCCACTGGGCACAAGAGAAATTACGGGCCGATGACAGATTTTTTTGCACGCGTTCTATTTAGCGACGAAGCGTCATTCACCAACAGCGGTAACGTAAGCCGGCATAAGCCCGCCCGGTTGGCCGTGCGGTCTAACGCACGGCTTTCCGGGCGGGAAGGAGCGCCTGGTCCCCGGCACGAATCCGCCCAGCGGACTTGTGTCGAGGCCCGGTAAACCGGCCAGTCTGTGGATGGTTTTTAGGCGGTTTTCCATCTGCCTCGGCGAATGCAGGCTGGTTCCCCTTATTCCGCCTAAGTTACACTATGTCGGCGATTGCTGCGCAAGCAAGTTCTCCACGTACGCGTACTCTACCACGCAGTCATAGGGGTTACACTCGTCTTGTGTGAGACGTTCCCTGGGGGGGTCCACCGGGGGCCGAACCGCACAATAACCCTGGGTTCAGTGTGGGGCGGCAGAGGGGTGACGTGGACTGCGGTAGTTGTCGTGGGGTTGTGGACCACTGCGGCTGCGGCTGCTGCGGAGCCTCTCCGTCGTTTCTACAATACAATACAAACCGGCGTAATATGCACTACTGGGCAACGGAAAATCCACGATGGCTGCGATAAGTGGAACATCAGCGACCTTGGCGGGTTAATGTATGGTGCGACATTATGGGAGGAAGGATAATTGGTCCCCATTTTATCGATGGCAATCTAAATGGTGCAATGTATGCTGATTTCGTATGTAATGTTCTACCGATGTTACTACAAGGTGTTTCACTGCATGACAGAATGGCGATGTACTTCCATCATGATGGATGTCCGGCACATAGCTCGCGTGCGGTTGAAGCGGTATTGAATAGCATATTTCATGACAGGTCGATTTTTCGTCGAAGCACCATACCATGGCCCGCACGTTCACCGTATCTGACGTCCCCGGATTTCTTTCTGTGGGGAAAGTTGGAGGATATTTGCTATCGTGATCCACCGACAACGCCTGACAACATGCGTCAGCGCATTGTCAATGCATCTGGGAATATTACGGAAGGCGAACTACTCGCTGTTGAGAGGAAGGTCGTTACACGTATTGCCAAATGCATTGAGGCTGACAGACATCATTTTGAGCATTTATTGCATTAATGTGGTATTTACAAGTAATCACGCTGCAACAGCATGCATTCTCAGAAATAAGTTCACAAAGGTACATGTTTCACATTGGAATAACCGAAATAAAATGTTCAAACGTACCTATGTTCTGTATTTTAATTTAAAAAACCTACCTGTTACCAACTGTTCGCCTAATATTGTGAGCCATATGTTTGTGATTATTACAGCGCTATCTATCATAAAGAGAAAAAAGTGGTCCAACTAAAACATTCATATTTGTTTACGTACTACACGAATATGTAATAAAAAATAGGGGTTCCTATTAAAAAAACGCAGTATTATATCGTGAGAATAAAAGTCTCGAAGGTGGCAATAAATTCTAAAAAAATTACAAGTTCCATTTAACTCAGGATACTTTTTAGCTGCGTTCCTAAGGTTGGACTGTTTTGCAGCCTGACGCCATTCAGCCAGAAAAAGGCGGCCATTAACAGGCTGACTGTACCTGCTGTTAATAACAAATCTGATACGATTTCATAGAGTCTACAGGCGGAACCGGGAAATCACAGCAAGTTGAGGGAAGGAAAGACAGAAGGGGTACGATGCACGATTAGGCGTAAGTAGCAGAAACACTGACTTAACTGATTGTAGGCAAAACGACACAGCATTCCCCCAATTTATATGCTCGCATTGCTGTAATCTACAGTCCTGTGTTCACAATCTTAGAGCTAAGTGAAACACTGATAATGGCGAGTCCACACTTCTATTTTATACTATATAAATTATGAAGTTCTCAACGTTTTGAAAGTTTATTGTTGTTATAGTTCTTCAAACAATTGCATGACATACGTACTTCTCAAATTTTTTGGACAAATGGCTTTCAGATGATGCACTTACCTGAATTGCAACTTCTTGGCAGTTATGTTAGAATGATATGTAAGACAATGATGTAAACACAGATGCATAAATTCGCAGTTTTTTTGTTTTGCATGTGGTATTCTGGTTGCTATGGGTTTATTTACCGATTTTCATTTTTTATTCGTAGTTCACTGTTATTATTTGAGTTTACATGTTGTTATTTGGAGATAGTGAGCGGAGCTGTGGACGCTAGAAAATGGAGTGCCATGTAGATAAATCGGAGGTTTTCCGACATATTCTTCTGTTCGGGTTCAGTAGAGGGACGACTGCAGCGGAGAGAGCCAGAAACATTTGCGCCTTGTGTGGGCATCATGCTATCGAACAGAGCACGGAAAGAAAATGGATTTCTCGTTTTAAGGAGGATCGTTTTTATGTTAGTGACTCTCCACGTTCAGCAATACCTTCGGGGTTTGACTAAGATCGTTTAAACGCATTAATCCACAACGATCCACGTCGTATTCCTTGTACTCGAGAAGTGGCAAATATGATGAACGGTGATCATTCCATCGTCGTGCATTTCCATGTAGTGGGGAAGGTTCAAAAATCGTGTGTCTGGGTGCAGCATGCCCTAAGCCAAAAATCACAATAATGGCCAGAAGTGAATCCCTGCTTGCTCATCATCATTTGCCTCGTGAAAAACACTGGCGATTCCTATCCTTTATCGTTGCAGGTGACAGGAAATGGTGTCTTTTTGCTAACATAAGGAAAATAGAGGAATGGTGAGCCCAAAACAGGCAGCAACTCCCAGTACAAAGACCTGCGCGCATCCACAAAAGATTTAGTAAGCATCTGGTGGAACAGCGACTGTGCGTTGTACTGCGTATTGTTTCCCCGAGGTGTAACCAACACTGCTGACATTTATTGTCAACAACTGATACGTCTTGCAGACGCAATCTAAGAATAACGACCAGGGAGACTGCGTGGAGTGATGCTACTCCATGATAACGCCCGCAGGCATACTGCTACTCTGCTAGGCTGACAAAGAACACTATTTACCACTCGCGTCTGAAGTCATTCCGCACTCACATTCCGCACTCAACTTATTCACTTGATCTTGCGCCCTCAGATTTTCACCATTTCCGCTCTCTATCACACAACCTTCAAGGAACTTCCTTTCCGGACAAAAAATGCCCTCCGAACATGGCTCGACGAGTTCTTCGGCTCAAAACAACGTGATTTCTACAGTCGCGGAATCGAAAAGTTACTCCAGCGTTGTCAGACTATTGTAAATAGTGAAGGGGAATATATTATTTATGTTTAAAGTCTCTGTTATGTGCACCTGTTGTGTTTATTAAACTTTCGGGAAAACGCTACGAACTAATGCATCAACCCAATACTATAATAGAAATATTATTTTTAAACTATTAAGCATCTGTGAGTCATTAAAAGTGAGGGTGACGGCAAGTTACATTTGGAAGGAGTGGGAGTATAAGACTTTAACATTCCTCCCCCCCCCCCCCCCCCCTCTCCACCACCCACAACTAAGCCCTAGCTCCATGCCTACGTGAAGTGTTCCTCAAGATGTTTCAGCACGATTCGAGATGGATAGGGTTGATGATTTATCTTGCTACAGGCGCAGATCACCTACGGATTTTGTAGCAGGACAAATACTTGTCTACATCAATATATTGCAAGCAACCTACGGTGTGTGGCAGAGGGCACGTCTGGTAGCACTAATTTCCTTCCTTTCCTGCTCCATTCGTCAATGCTATATGGGGAAAACACTATCGACAAACCTCCCGCATGACTTCTTACTTCTCGGATTTTCTCGTCATGGTCATTTCGTGAGACATATGTACGTGGAAGCAATATGTTGACCGTACACCCTCAGAAATTCACCATTAAACCTCTTCGTGATATACACCTTCTCTCTAGCAGCATCTGCCACTGGAGTTTGCTGCGTATCTCTGTAATGCTCTCATTCTTACTAAAAGACCCCATGACAAAACGTGCTGCTCTTCATTTGATGTTCTCTGTCTCATCCATTTATCCAATCAGGTAAATGTCGCAGATTGGTGAGCAATATTCAACAACTGCTCGAACAAGTATTTTGCCACTTCTTTCGTGAATGAATTACGTTTCCTTAATAATCTTACATGAATTGCAGCCTGTGATTTGTGTTGTGTGTTCATTCCACTTTAGGTCGCTCAAAATGGTTATTACTTGGTGTTTTACAATAGCTACTGTTTTCGGCGACTAGTCGCAATAATGTAATCGAACAACATCGGATTTCTCCGCATACTAATGCGCCGCACAACTGTTTATGATTAAAAAAGTCAATTGTTTGTCCCTTCACCAGTCGTCTATCCTTCGCAGCTGTTCCTGCATTTGCTACTGTTTTTGGAGTTGCAACTTTCCTATAGACCACTACGGTTGCCACGTCTAGCTGGGACCTCGTCGGGCACTCTAAGATGGGAATGTAGAAATGAAGTAAAAGAATTTATTTAATATAATTACATTTTATTTAGAACACAATTACTTGGAACGTGCTGCGGCAGAACCAGTTGGTGCACCATATTTTTCGGAAGCTTTCACCTTTTTCATCAAGTCTTTTTTCCCTTTTACGTATTTATAAAACTCCATACAAGTCAACTTGTAATTGAACAGGCACTTTAAGATTGATTCCACAGTCCCTGGCATCAGTCGATTTCTTTCATCAGTCCACTGGACCGACATCAATGAAAATACTGTTTCCACAGTGGCGTTGTGCACGGTATTAGAAAACAAATACTCGAATAATTTTAGCAGTTGGCATTTGCGTTCAGGATTTTCGGTTTCTATGAGAAAGCGAATCCACCTTTCTTCCACAGAGTGTTTAGATTTCCATTCTTCTGAGTCACCCTTAGTTTCTCAAAAAGCTCCAAATACATATATCCCTGAAAACAATTGTAGCCTGAAATCTTCACACCACTTTTAGACAGGTATATGATAGTGTTTTCAATCACCAATAAGTTGAAAATTGGTGTAAAGCTAATTCCCTTTGTGTCAACCGAAAAAATACAAGACCTGTATGTATCGTAGAATAATAACACTGAATTTCAGCTGAGCTTGGAATCTCAAATGATTCAAAATTATCCTGCGGGAGCCATATAGAAAAAGTGGGAAGCAACATTAGCAAAGGAATATTTGCTCTAAGGAAGCTTCGTCTTTGTCTAAACGTGCCAGTACTTAAAGTGGTTTATTTTGCTTTAATACATAGCCACATTTCCTACGGCGCAATACTGTTGGGACATCAAAGCAAGGCAGCTAATGTCTTCAAACTATAAAAGAGGGCAATAAGACTGATATGTAGCTTGGCACCCAGAGCTCACTGTAGGCCAAGCTTTAAAAAATTACAGATTATGACCCTACCATCAATATTTATACTACAGTGTATCATGCATTAAGGAAAACTATTCCAGTTATCAACAGTATGACATGCGACATAATGATAACACAAGAAACAAACAGGACATACTTTCTTTCCAATGTAACTATAAAAATACACAAAAATGCTTCCTATACAAGTCCATAAAATTTTTTAATGCCATACCCCAACATATCAGGGATCTTCACATACAACAATTCAAAAAAAAGTAAAAGAATTTCTTCTTGAGCTCAGCATTTATGAAATTGATGAATTTTTAAGAGGGGCAAAGAATGTGGTATGACTACACTTTATGTGATCAGTTTGTAATTGCTTCTGTGTCTGAGTAAGTCTGTAATTGGCTAAATTTACTGTGCAATATCAATTTGTACCAGAAGTTTCTCTGTTTTGTACTATAATTATTTGTGTAATATTTATATTGTGTAATATTTTTCCTTTTTTGTAATTATTTTTGTAATATTTATACTGCGTAATATTGACTTTCTTAGTGCCTCAGATGATCTCTAAGGTCTCTACAACAATAAAAATCAAATAAAATCAAATTTGTTGGTTAGGGTTTTCATTCTTTAATTTCTTCTAATTCATCTTGGTTTGTACGCCAACAAAATTGACTGTCTTCCATTTATTCAGAAATCTTTCAGTGTCGATTAATATATCTCTTATTTCAGTAATCGAGACTTCATTCCTCTCCATGCTCTTTATATCTTTTACAAACAGAGCCAAGTTTGATTACTGAAACATGTAGTAAATTTCGCTGTCGGATTGCTGACAAAATCTCAAATTTTTTAGGTGGCCTGTTCTTTGGGTGAAAAAATGTTTTAATGGTATCCAAAGCTTAAGAATTCTCTCAGCTGCGGGCATTAACGACAGCCACCTTGTTTTTGAGTGAGATAATTGACATCAACGCATAAACAGCGCTCTTTCAGCTTCTCTGCCCGTACCGTGTATATTGAAGAATAATTAAATATTTTCATGACGATTATTTCAATGGCGAGAGTTAAGACTGCAGCAGCGTTTGATATTGATCAGCTCCGTTCAACTGGAGAAGTTTGGTATTTTCTCAAGTGATGACGCTAGACCTGGAAGGTGCTTGCATAGTTGCATAGTCGATACGGTATATTACACTCAACGTGCAACGCCATCTGTGAGACGACCATGTCAACGTAAACTTCTTGACGTAAATGAAACTAGCTTAGGCTGCATTTACGTGTTTACTAGCAGATGGCGTTACTTCAAAAAAATGGCTCTGAGCACTATACGACTTAACTTCTGAGGTCATCAGTCGCCTAGAACTTAGAACTAATTAAACCTAACTAACCTAAGGACATCACACACATCCATGCCCGAGGCAGGATTCGAACCTGCGACCGTAGCGGTCGCTCGGCTCCAGGCTGAAGCGCCTAGAACCGCACGGCCACTCCGACCGGCGTGTTACTTCAGTTCTTGAGATAAGCTCTTAACAGTATTTTGCAAAATTGGGACAAAATTGGGTCTTGTCGGGATGTCGGGACAAGATCCCTAACGGTGACGTCCCCCATACACAGGGACGGATGGCAACCCTACACGGGGCCGTCTGCGAACAGTTCTTTGAGGATTCTACATCTACATCTACATTTATACTCCGCAAGCCACCCAACGGTGTGTGGCGGAGGGCACTTTACGTGCCACTGTCATTACCTCCCTTTCCTGTTCCAGTCGCATATGGTTCGCGGGAAGAACGACTGCCGGAAAGCCTCCGTGCGCGCTCGAATCTCTCTAATTTTGCATTCGTGGTCGCCTCGGGAGGTATAATTAGGGGGAAGCAATATATTCGATACCTCATCCACAAACGCACCCACTCGAAACCTGGACAGCAAGCTACACCGCGATGCAGAGCGCCTCTCTTGCAAAGTCTGCCACTTGAATTTGCTAAACATCTCCGTAACACTATCACGATTACCAAATAACCCTGTGAAGAAACGCGCCGCTATTCTTTGGATCTTCTCTATCTCCTCTGTCAACCCGACCTAGTACCGATCCCACACTGATGAGCAATACTCAAGTATAGGTCGAACGAGTGTTTTGTAAGCCACCTCCTTTGTTGATGGACTACATTTTCTAAGGACTCTCCCAATGAATCTCAACCTGGCACCCGCCTTACCAACAATTAATTTTATATGATCATTCCACCTCAAATCGTTCTGTACGCATACTCCCAGATATTTTACAGAAGTAGCTGCTACCAGTGTTTGTTCCGCTATCATATAATCATACCATAAAGGATCCTGCGTTGCCCACTGGATAATTGTAAACACTCACGGTTCTACAGCATTCACTTAGAGTCCTTGCAAAAATACATTTACATCCGTCAATTTCGCTTCTTTAAGAACAAGTAGTTGGGATCTGTTGACTTGGGGGACCACACAAGCACTTTCAAGTCCTCGGAATGCCTGTCAAATGTTCCAACACTATTTGGGATCGATGGGGTAATGATTTATCTTGCTGAAGATAGAGATCGCCTGCTGAGTTCTGCCAGTAGGTTTGTAACGTCCTCCTTACCCCCTTCTGCATTAATTTTGGGCGATCGGACATGGGAGGGGGTTTGTTAATAGGGAGAGAAGACATTTCATTGCAATATAAATTTGAATGCCTTGCTTAATACGCAAACATGTCTCCTTACTTTATGAATATTAAATTTCTTCATTGTTTCAGGCGGAAAAAAGCACAGATGTTTACTTCGTTTATTTATTTTTTGCAAGTAATACGCTTCCTAACAATGCCTGGGCTCAACAATGCTCGTATAAGCAGTTAAATATACTGTACTTCCACACCGAAGTTTGCTGTTGTTGTATTGCTTTTCTGAATTAATATTTCACGCTATAACTATCCAAGGTAACTTTGTTGTTAACTGTTCAATAGTATGCTCCACCAACGGAAGCTACTAAAAATAACGACGATACTATTTCGTTCACTTATTTGATAGGCAATGACGTAAACTTTTCGCGAATAAATTAGGAAACTGATCAGATCATTGCCGTGGAATACAAAGTTACGCGACCGTTCCGCATGAAACCCGAACAACGACTTCGTCCTCGCAATCTTGCGCCTGACCTTAGCGCTTGGGCATTGCTGTGACAAGACACCTGCCAAAAAAAGAAGATGCGCTTCGCTCCGAAAATTCCAGAGAATCAGCAATGCGTAACGTATAAGATTTAAATTTCCTTTAATTTACGTCTATGGTCACAAACATTTTGTTCACAGATTACCGGTTTCAGTCTATAATGACCATCTCCAGATCGGTATTTTATAAAAACAATTTCCTAATGTACTGCAGCCATAGTGGCATCGTTAAGAGGTTAAACGCAAAATTGGATTGCACTATGGCTGCAGTACATTAGGACATTGTTTTTATAAAACACAGAACTGAAGATGGTCATTATAGGTCGAAACCGGTAATCTGTGAACAAAATATTTGTGGCCATAGACGTAACTTAAAGGAAATTTATTATATATACGTGTCACTGTTTTATTCGCGACAATGTCGCAGCTTGCGTATACGATTTACTATGTCATATCACTATCGATAGTAGTACCCATTACAGCTTCCTGTACCGTCCACCAGCGAGATGCCATGGCAGACTATCAGGGGCTCATGTTCCACCCATCTAAACATCCCGCACATGACAATAAGTCCACGACCTCTCCGACTAGTGGCGTGTTGGCAACCGGGGTATTGTCATCCATGTGGTTTTCTACACAGGCATACCGTATCATTGTGGTGTACCGATGTGCGCAACGTCTCGTCAGTTCAAGGTGGCTTTACCTACACCTGGAGCGTCCAGTACCGGTGTTATCGCTCTCGTGCTAACCTGCGTCCTGTGAGGTGCAGTGAGGAGAGGTACACGTACCAGCAGGTAGCTTCCACACTCCACGGTGAGGAGGCCGCATAGCGCTTCTTGTTGTCCGCACAGAATTCTATGTTTACATCTGCACATGCACTCCGCAAGCCAATGCAAATTACAGTGCATGGCGGAGGGTATTCTGTAGTAACATTAGCAATTTTCCCTTCTATTCCATTTGCGTATTGAGCTAGAGAATAATGACTGCCTCTGTACGCCCATTAGCTGCGTGAGTTACCGGGTAGTTATAATTAAAGTGCAGCTGCTAACGGAGGTCCACTGTGGGCTGTAAGTATCGTATGGCTGTGAAACTTGGTAGATATACTAAGCTTTAACGCGGAACCGATTTACGCGGAAAGAACATTTGTTCTAATCTTGGCCACCAGGTGCCAATGTGGCGCAGTATAGCCTGTCGTCGATATCTCCGGTGCCCATATTCAACAAATTGTGGAAGTGGCAGTTAATAATGAAATCAACACTACGCCTTTCTGACTTGTTAGGCCTTTTCTGGTCACGTCCCGTTTGTAATCCATTACATATGATAACATTTCTATACGTTTTTCTTCCACTTCTGTCACCAGATTTGCACCTGGTGGCCAAAATTGGAACAGATTTTTTTCCAGGGTGAATCGGTTCCGCGTTAACGCATTAGAATATTATTAAGTTTCGCTGCCATACGATAACTACAGCCCACACTGGACCTCTGCACTTTAATTATAAACGCCCAGTAAAATATGGTTGTAGCAGAATGATCCCATAGTCCTCCGCCAGTACTGCTTCTTTAGATGTACCCAATAGGACTGTAACGAGAACAAACCAATCTTCTGTGTAAGTTACTCGGCCTCCCCATTACACAATTCTAGTAGAGATTTTACGTGTTCGACCTGTTTCATATAAATTCTCAGTATTACCCCTAAATATTTATACCTTGTAACTTGCCCCAGATTTTAACCACTAATCTTCTAAAGGATACTGTTGGGTTCTGTCTCTGTGTTATGGGCATAGTCTTGCATTTACCCACATTTAAAAAGAAATGCCATTCAGTATACCAAAAGGAAATGTTGTCTTCGTTATTTTTTACGATTGTGTAACATCGATACCTTCAACAGCATCGTCGTTTGAAAATGCTGCTGATACTATCTGATATATCGCGTATGTAAAAAAATGAAATGACCGTATGGCATTGCTGGCCGAAAGGCCCCATTCGGGGGAGTTCGGCCCCCGTATTGCAAGTCCTTTTTAGGTGACGCCATATCGGTGACTTGCGAGTCAATGATGATGAAGGACACACAACACCCTGTCCACTGCCGGGAATCGAATCCGGGCCCCCTGCCTGGTAGGCGGTAACGCTACCGCTACGCTACGGAGGCGGACATCTTTTATGTATATTCACATCATTAGAGATATTATTATGTTACCTTCCTTTCGCTCTCCAGGACAACGTACTTGCATATAATCAGTTAAATTTTCGCAGAGCCAATCCTTTTCTGCTAAGGTCCTGCCTACAGTCGTAAGAACACCGAGCAAAAAATTACTCTCCCCCTGGAGCATCAACTCAATACGGTGTAACTCCGCACTAGCCTTGGTAACTGTTTCCGTTCGGAGACGAACCGTGTCCATGAGTTTCTTCAGGCAAGCCACATGCATTGATGATCAGATCCCGTAGAGTAGTGTTCGTCAAACCATTTTGTTCAGCAGCCAATGCTTACATTTTAGGGCTGCACCTCTGGCCGCATTTGTACCGATCTTACTGTTAATTGGTAACCTCCATAAATTAATATGTTATGAGCCCCCAATGGATTAGGTACCGCAAGGGCGCTATAAGTTGGCCGCCAGCCCTCGAGTACTGATCATTAAAGTCGGAATACTTTTTGTCGGCTAATCTAAAGCCACCGTCACCGACCACAACATTGTGACACTGTAACTGCCTGTCGAAGTGTTGTCGTGTTGTCTGTGTGAGCGGGTGATTAACTGATTTATAATAGCAATTGTACTTACATTCAAAAACATTATGCAATATGAGACAAGACCACAGATGTTTATTAAATATTTTGAATGTCATTTTTCTTTTACTCATTGCGTAGTATTATAACAGCCTTAATTTAATATCACATTGTTTGCTACAAATATGTACTGCATTTGAATATGGCCGTCTCTATAACGTGCATTCGCTTTTGACACTGTACCACACAAGCGACTCGTAGTGAAATTGCGTGCTTATGGAATATCTTCTCAGTTATGTGACTGGATTTGTGATTTACTGTCAGAGAGGTCACAGTTCGTAGTAACTGGCAGAAAGTCAACGAATAAAACAGAATTGATTTCTGGCGTTCCTCAAGGTAGTGTTATAGGCCCTTTGCTGTTCCTTATCTATATAAACGATTTGGGAGACAATCCGAGCAGCCGTCTCCGGTTGTTTGCAGATGACGCTGTCGTTTATCGACTAATAAAGTCATCAGAAGATCAAAACAAACTGAAAAACGATTTAGAAAAAATATCTGAATGGTGCGAAAAGTGGCAGTTGACCGTAAATAACGAAAAGTGTGAGGTCATCCACATGAGTGCTAAAAGGAACTTGTTAAACTTCGGTTACACGATAAATCAGTCTAATCTAAAAGTCTTAAATTCAACTAAATACCTAGGTATTACAATTATGAACAACTTAAGTTGGAAAGAACACACAAAAAATGTTGTGGGGAAGGCTAACCAAAGACTGCGTTTTATTGGCAGGACACTTAGAAAATGTAACAGACCTTCTAAGGAGGGTGCCTACACTACGCTTGTCTGTCCTCTTTTAGAATACTGCTGCGCGGTGTGGGATCCTTACCAGATAGGACTGACGGAATACATCGAAAAAGTTCAAAGAAAGGCAACACGTTTTGTATTATCGCGAAATATGGGAGAAAGTGTCACAGAAATGATACAGCAATCGGCTGGAAATCGTTAAAAGAAAGGCGTTTTTCGTTGCGACGGAATCTACTCACGAAATTCCAATCGCCAACTTTCCCCTCCGAATGCGAAAATATTTTGTTGACACCGACCTACATAGGGAGGAACGACCACCACGATAAAATAAGGGAAACCAGAGCTCGTACGGAAAGATGTAGGTGTTCATTCTTTCCACGCGCTATACGAGATTGGAATAATAGAGAACTATGAAGGTGGTTCTATGAACCCTCTGCCAGGCACTTAAATGTGATTTGCAGAGTGTCCATGCAGATGTAGATAGATGAAGATGTAGAATCCATTTAGTTCCGTGTTAAAATTTATACCGTAGCAGCTGATCAGTGCTAGTTGGGCACGCCCATAAGTTGTCAATACTGGAAAAAAAAATCAAACTTTCCCCTCGTCACATCCACTAATGCTGCAGTGGCCATGCTACTTACCGCGCTGCGCCAGGGGCAATTGGCCAACTTTACTTAGCTCACGGCTGAATTCACAAACGTCACTTAAAATTAAGCACATCTTAAAATATTATTGTCTCTTTTAATATTTTAGTTTGTTACAGTTTATTACACTCTTAAAAGTTCTTATCGTTGGTGGCAGTATTTGGCTGTTAGCTGCTAGATGCACATTTATCATCAAATATGCCTGAGAACCACGGGCCGCACGAATACATGATTCAGGCCGCATGCGAGCCGTAGGTCTTAGTCAGACAACCATTGGTCGCAGAGCTGCCATGTTGCGGTGATGATTGACATGTTTCACCCGCTGTTCGAAATAGTCCCAGCATTTTCTGTGGGAATATAGATCGTATGATTTACCAGGACAGTCGAGGTGTGGTAGGATACCTGAGTGTTCGTCAACCAAGAATCTCAGCCCTCTGAATACGGCTGTCGACATCTTGGAAGATTGTTCGCAGCTCGTGGTGTAGTGGTTAGCGTTGCTGTCTCTGGATCACGGGGTCCCAGGTTCGATTCCCCGCCGGATCGGGGATTTTCTCCACCCGGGGACTGGATGTTTGTGTTGGCCTCCTCCTTTCATCATCATTGAGGACTTTGGCGAAACTGGACTGTGAAATGATTGGGAATTTGTACGGGCGCCGATAACAGCGTCGTTGAGGGCTCCACAAACCGAAATGATCTGCATCATCTTGGAAGATGGAAGAGACCACAGAATATACACCATGCAGATGTACAAGGAAAGTCAACACTTGGTCACTGAGAAGGGTGAAATAAACCTCCTGGTTCATGTTCACAATATCTGAATGAATGGGCCGAAGTCATGAAACGGAAAATATCTCCAAAACAGCACAGAATCACTTCAGGCATAAATTGACAGTTACTCCTAGCAATGTGCACAGTAATACTTCGCGTATAGGAACAGTTTAACGTTGGTAGCGCTCAGAGATAAATGAATATTTTTCGACTAGAGCCCATTTTCTCCGCTTCTGGCAGCAACAGTAAAAACGTCAAGTTGTCGTGGACAAATACAGGTGAAATGGTGCCTCCTGTACCCGCAATAAAGAAGTAGTTCTGGATGGAACGGCTGCTGCAGGTTGCCATTTTTTAGAATACAACTGGTAGCCTACTGCTCTGTGGTCCGTCTAAATCGGCGATAGTCGACAGCAGCTTTTCACAAAGTTGTCTTTGGATTTGCAGTTTTCCCGAACTGAGATACTCCGATTTACCGTTGACACGGAAGTACGTAAATTCCCCAGTGGCTGCATGATCTCAAAGGCAGAACTGCGTACTTATGATCTGTGATGACAATAACAGAAGAAAAAATGCGTAATCTGAATGAAAAGAACATACTTTGCGATTGTTAGAGACTACTACTCCTCAGCAATTCATGCTTTACAACCCTCCAAAAAGAAAACCTGTGTGGAACAAGTATAAGCTTGGGAAACTGGAATAGGTGTCTCCCAAACTAAACATAGCAACGCGGAAGAAAACAATTGCTTGCCAGTCAGTTAAAAAAAAATCATCCGTAGCAAGGTGGAAGTGAAGTAGCGGTAGTAATTTAACAATTTAAAATAATGTTTCAGTTCAGGCAGACTTATAATGTTAATCACCTTAAAATCTGATCACATTGAAATTGACATGTTCCGGTAGAGCAGGTTTCCACCTACCGATACAACCGAGACAAGACTATGAATACCACATTGAATAAAGATGGACATGGCGACCTACCATGCTAAAGGAGGCAAACGAAGGAACTTAGTAGAAAAATTTTCAATTTTTCATTTTTAAAAAATTGAATAAGTTTGTAGATTGTATTTGGTGAAGTATTCTGATTCTACTGATTCTTGTGATCGTTTCTGCCTGAATATGGAACCTTGATCTTCCAAAAAACGTCAGTGTACACCAGAGTAATCAGATTTAAGGTGCGCCGAAATATTCTACTGAATTATTAAATAAAACATGTAAGAACGAAGTATTCGAAGATGAGTTAGCTAGAAAGTGCAAGGCTCTTAGAAATGTATAATGATACCTCATGCTGGTTTGTGGAATGAAGCAATTAATTATGCAAGTGTCATGGAGTGGTTATAGAGTCAGTTGCTTTTAAAATAATGAAGGGTGGTGCACTTAATTGTTCCAGTTTCATCTGCAAAACTAAAAGCATTCTGTCTCACGTTTCTGGTTCGGATTGCAAACAGAAAGTAAGTCACTCTCCACATGAGCGTTATCACCATTTCACCAAAATTTTAGTCACACAGAGAAAAACCAAACAAACAATTTTCTACTCTGCCGTACTCAGGATTTCTCCAAGCGTTACCTGACTCTGATTCGCTGTGTCGTATAAACTTCATTTTATTAATCATTTGCGACAACCGAGCCAAAACTTCGTTCAGTGCCCCGCATACTTGCGAAACCACTCTGGAATGTCGTTGGCTAGGCCCCGACGTAATAATCCTGTTGCGTAGCACTGCGACGTTAAAGACTGAACATGAGTCTGCCGCGGTGTTATTTCCCGCTCTTAGAGCCACGCTTATCAGAATCGAGACACTACAGCTATTAACATAACACAAGGATGATACAGGACGAAAACCCGTCGCTCGAGATTCGTGGAAGTACCAGCTTTCAACGTCTGTAAGGCAGCAGTGGCCTCAAAGATAAAATACTGGAAGATAGTGGGAAATGTCGAGATCAAACCCCGTTTTCTTTATTTATTTTTCCCAGTTTTTGTCCGTTCTTGAGCAATATCTTCCCACAGCTCAGTTAAAAGTGATCTAGTATTCCTTCTACAATGCTTTCGCTGGTGGTTAACTAATAGGACAAAAATTTCTGTCGTAACTCGCTCAATGTTTGGCAGAATAAGGAGCTCTAACCATGATAACACACAGAACTATATATTTTTCAGTTAACTTAAAAGATTTGTTGCGGTAGTTCATCTTCGATTATACGAGTATCTAAAAATACTTTCTAAGCACAGCACATAAACCAAAATTACATGCCAGAAATGACCGGAGTAAGGGAACACCGAAACAAGTAGAATATATTAACGGGTATCCATTATTTCAAGCTGAAATCGAGCATTATTCACAAGGGAAACATTTCTTTATTGATGTTCTGTATTTCAATAATGCATGTTTATATACTAGAGTGCAAGCACATAGATTTTCAAACATCAGCTCACTCATTCTGAAGGACTCCAGTAAGTACACAAGTGCTTTACCACATGCTCCTATTATCAGGGCACTTAATTACCGTCATGCATATTCGTGGCCTGGTGCATTACGCAAGAGAGTAAACGTTCCAAAAATTCGTTTCTTTCTTTCAGTAAGGCTGAAGGTTGCCTTGCCTCTAGGCTGGAAATGAGAGTACCTTTAATGGGTTGGAGGAACGTAAGATCATAACGTCCACATTAGAACTATATCTAACAACCTAGTTTCGACTCCGTAATTACAAGATCAAATCTCTCACCGACGGTTGGCCTCTTCTTCTGATTTATTACGAACGTTGCTTCAGATCGTATATGGCTGTTACTACGTTTCGCTGGCCGATGTGGCCGAGCGGTTCTAGGCGCTTCAGTCTGGAACCGCGCGACCGCTACGGTCGCAGGTTCGAATCCTACTTTGGGCATTGATGTGTGTGATGTCCTTAGGTTAGTTAGGTTTAAGTAGTTCTAAGTTTTAGGGGACTGATGACCTTAGAAGTTAAGTCCCATAGTGCTCAGAGCCAGTTTTGACGAGAAGAGGCAAAGGATACGGTTTTTGTTATGTTGCTGGAATAATCACAGCATTAGCTTGGAGCAATTGGGTGAAATCATGGAACTTGAGTTGGGGTTGGGTTGATTTGGGGGGGAAGGAGGCCAAACTGCGAGGTCATCGGTCTTATCAGATTAGGGAAGGATGGGGAAGGACGTCGGCCGTGCCCTTTCAGAGGAAGCATCCCAGCATTTGCCTGAGGCGATTTATGGAAATCACGGAAAACCTAAATCAGGCTGGCCCGACGCGGATTTGAACCGTCGTTCTCCCGAATGCGAGTCCAGTGTGCCCTGCGCCACCTCGCTCGGTTAACTTGAGTTGGTATATCTCTCTAGAAAAATGAATTTGACCCATCCCAATTTCGACTCTATCGTCTTATTACTGTGCTTTGTCTTTCGTTCAATAAATTTCTACTTACCAGAAAAACATATTTGTGTTGTTGGACACTCCTGTCATTTCTTCACAGCGGTTTTTGCTACAATATTCGCAGTGTTGCATATGTTGCTACAATATTTCCAGCGTCGTATATTCTCTAAAAGGACATGAATAATTTTACAATTATGTAAAAATTGAATTGGCTCTACTTAACACGCGATGACATATCACCATCACAGAGGCGCGCCTTACAATCACGAGCACTTCGGACTAGTAAGACGAATAATTCAGTTACGGGACGTAACATCCAAGCAATTTCCAGCGACACGGGAACGGTAGAATCACATAACTACATGTAGGCGGAATTATAAATGCTGTAACCGTTGTGTATCTCTGTAACTGAAATATAACAAGTACCAGGTGGTGGAAATAAAACTGGCGAAAAAACTGCGAAGCAAATACCAATATTGACATTATGCCACCGCTATTCAGCGTACTGACAGAGTTTACAGACCCAAACAAACAGACGTGAGAGGACCCAAATGTGAAAAGCTGCTGTCGACTATCGCCGATTCAGACGGACCACAGAGCAGTAGGCTATCAGTTGTATTCTAAATAATGGCAACCTGCAGCAGCCGTTCTATCCAGAACTACTTCTTTATTGGGGGTATAGGAGGCACCATTTCACCTGTATTTGTCCACGACAACTTTGGTGAGGCATTAGTCTTCATGGACGACAATTCGAGCCCCCATCGTGCACATCTTGTGAATGACTTCCTTCAGGATAACGACATTGTTCGACTAGGGTGGCCATTATGTTCTTTAGACATGAACCCTATCGAAGATGCCTGGGATAGATTGAAAAGGGCTGTTTATGGACGACGTGACCCACCAACCACTCTGAGGGATCTACGCCGAATCGCCGTTGAGAAGTGGGACAATCTGGACCAACAGTGCCTTGATGGACTTGTTGATAGTATGCCACGACGAATACAGACGTGCATCAACGAAAGAGGACGTGTTACTGGGTATTAGAGGTACCGGTGTGTACAGCAACCTGGACCACCGCCTCTGAAGGTCTCGCTGTATGGTAGTACAACATGCAATGTGTGATTTCCGTGAGCAATATAAAGGGCGGAAGTGATGTTTATGTTGATCTCTCTTTCAATTTTCTGTACAAGTTCCGGAACTTTCGGAACCGAGGTGATGCAAAACTTTTTTTGATGTGTGTACATAAAATCATATCCATATGAGACCAGTAAAGTCTCTGAAATTGTGTGCACCTGGGTTTCAATGTGGATTCTCCATTTACGTTCGATGTTGAGGTAGCCGTCCGGAGTGGCCGTGCGTTTCTAGGCGCTACAGTCTGGAACCGAGCGACCGCTACGATCGCAGGTTTGAATCCTGCCTCGGGCATGGATGTGTGTGATGTCCTTAGGTTAGTTAGGTTTAAGTAGTTCTAAGTTCTAGGCGACTGATGACCTCAGAAGCTAAGTCGCATAGTGCTCAGAGCCATTTGAACCATTTGATGTTGAGGTGTTATTCCAGAACATGGAGAGCTGTTCGTGTGTAAGGTGGAGCTTAAAGTAGACTGGAGCAGTAGTGAGAATTTGGATCGAGAAGGAAGGCGTGCCAGAGTAATCCGTGCATCCGTGCAGTTGTGTGTAACGCTGTACCAAGATTGCTTAGTGGCTAAAGTTAACCAGGAGACCCGAGTTCGATTCCCAGCCCTGGTACAAATTTTCACTCGCTACCTCAGTCTATATACATAAAAACTGTCACAAACTCTCTCTGTAAAGCTACAAATGCTATTAACGTAGGTTTCCCTTTCTTCCACCTATCTTATTAGCCGTAACGTCAATAGTACTTCACGTAGTATACGTTTGCGGGTGTGAGTTGCTAATCGAAATAGCATGTAATCTTAGTTAGTAATAGGTATTTAAATTTAAGGAATAACATTCAGTTCGCTGCCAAACGTTTCAAAGTAGCCTTCCGCTACAGTATAGTAGATCGTTGTTTGCAAGGGTGCACAGCATATGACATTTGAAGCACAATGTGCGATTGGTTATCTGAATTCTCACACGCTGACTGATAAGGGAAAAATTGACCTGGGACGAGAGCCCTCTGTCGGGCTGCCGCGCAGTTGGTTGGCGCGCTGCCACACAGATGTCACTAGCAATACTTTCTAAGAGCAGTCGTCGGAGGTCAGGTCTCCGATTCGTTTAACAATTCAGGTCCGTCAACTCGATCAACCGGTCTGTCTGGTACACGATAGAGAGGATATCGAGGTGACCCTAAAACGAGACTGGTTAATCACTTTCTTCTCAGATCTGTGTGTTATTTCGCGTAATTTATCGACTAGGCCTTTTTGCCGCCAGCGGAGAAACTCGGCATATTCCAGATAAAGTTAGAAGTCATGAGATTACAGTTGGTCTCTCATGCGAGTTATGTAATAACAGAAACAATAGCTTTGTTAATTATCTTCACTTTGAAATTCGTTAGGGCTTTGAGACAAAGAAGGTTACGTAAGGGACACTTACGTCAGGGAACGGTTCAGTAAAACGTGGGGAAGGTCAAGTGCAGATAAGAAGCTTCTCCGTTTTATGTGCTCCCTTGTAAGCTTGTCAGATACCGCAGAGCGAGCTACTGAGAAGAATTTAACGAAGGATAGGGATAAGGTTGTTTCCTAAAGCCATCCAATTGAATATAGTTTGTACTAAAACATGAAATTTACGAACTATAAAATTGCTTTAAATAAACGCTACATGAAAAATGTGTTAAATCTCTTTTTGCAAAATTCTCTGCTACGTTTTATCGGTTCAAAGATAAAAATATTCTTCGTAGTATGTAGGTAGAGTATCACAGAACAGACAACTCACTGGTGTTTGCAAACGTATTTAGTAAGGTTATGGACAGCGCGCATCACTAGCGTAAGCTCCATAGTGCTAGGAATAATCTGTGAGATTTTTACTTATATATCTGTGTGTAAAATCATGAAAAGAAGGGGGTGTGTCCAGAAAGTCAGAATATGGGGTCACTCATTGACTAAAACAGAACGCTAATGATTCAGCTGATGCGAATCAAACTGTTATGTACGATTCTGTTCAAAGTAGCACAAAAACAAGGGTGTGGGAATACGTTTAGTTATGTGAACGGCGACCTGGTATAGATGCGTCACAATTCCCAAGGGATCAACCGAATGATAGGCATGATTTTAAAGCACATTGAAAACGAGGGAAATTGAGTCCTTGAAATTTCATGACAGAAAAGCTACGGACGAACAGTGCTTAAGGCACTGGTCTTTTATCCATGAGGTCGGGGTTTAACACTGTCACATATACTCCAGTCAAACCTTTCCTCTTTCTTGCAATACGATTTACACAATGTATTACACAGGTGATTCATATGAAAAGGTTTCGACGTAATTAAGGCCGCACGATGTGAATTAATAGACCTTCAACGCGGAGTTGTAGTTGGAGCTAGACACATGGAACATTCCATTTCGGAAATCGGTAGGGAAGTCAATATTCCGAGATCCACAGTGTCAAGTGTGTGCCGAGAGTAACAAATTTCTGGCGTTACATCTCACCATGGACATCACAGTGGCCGACTTCACTTCTCAGTTCCAGTTGAGACTGTTTTGAGAACTCTTTAAGTTCAATATTTCATTCTACGTTATATCTACAGGCACCCATTGATCGAATTAGGTTCACTGCTGCAACCATTCTCGCTTTCTGAAACAGACTAGAATGACAGACACAGTTGGTCCCTGCACGTGGTGGTGCTACAGATGACTAAGTTTTGCGTGCAGGAGGAACACTGAATGAAGCTCGTGCAGTAATCTTTGACTAGCTGACAAACCCAGCATTGATCGTGTCTTCATTGGCCAAATTTCTATTAGAAACGAAAGCAAAAGAATGAACTGTGTTTTAGTGAATCATCGAAAAAATTTCATTTCCATGTATTCGTGAAAACACATTTGAAATTCGTAACAGTCGTACAAAGAAATACGCTAATGTAAAAATGTGTATGTACAATATCCAAATTAAGAAACATGATCTCGGAAAGTTTCCGTACGCTGTGCTCAGCTGCTACAACGCTATTTTGTAAACGTTTCTATTGCAACGCCTCTTCATAGCTCTGTGGACGACTACAGTTTCCCTCTACAGGCGTTTGCGCTTCGTAGTTGAAGGCTGTCAAAAGCGCTGTCTGGTATTGGAGAATTCCTGAAGTTGGCTGTAGGAGTGTCACATTAGTAAAGAGAAAATGTATTAAAACTTCATGCATGATACGGCATTTTTCCATATATCTCACTGTCTTATGTCTTGAACTATAAGTCTTACAATGATATATTTGTGTAGGTACATTCAGCAACATATCTGGATACTGTCAGCGAAATATGTTGCGAATAGAATTAGTATCAAAGAAGTAAGAAATTTAAACGTCATACATAAAACGGCATTTTTTCACGTATCTCAGGGTTAATGATATCTCCTGATCTATGTGTTACAGAACGATACAATTTTGTAGGTACATTCAGCGGCATATATGGATACTGTCTACAAAACGTTTTGGAAATAGAGTTAGTAGAAAATTAGTAATGAATTTAAGCGTCACGCACAATGCGGAAGTTGCTGAGCATCTCGGTGTTTAAGACATCATATCTCCTGGGCTGTGTGTGGTACCATGATATACTTTTGTAGGTGAATTTGGTGACATATGTGGATACTGCCACCGAAATTTATTGCAGATACATTTAATAGCACCGAAGTAATACATTTAAACGTTGTGCATGATGCGCCAGTTTTTCACGCATCTCATTGTTTATGATATGTCTGGTGAACTATGATAGGTAGGTGGTTCTTACCAGCACAACTATTCTTGTCTGATAGTAAGGGATATGTGTACGAAGTTTGGTTGAAAACCGTCCAGTAGTGTAGGAGGAGATATGGAATAAACACACACACACACACACACACACACACACACATCCATTTTCATAACGTCTATGGATGTAACAGAGGAAGTCTGACCTCCCCGGAAACTTGTAATTATACTCTTGTCGACATGTATTCCCCTCTGCCGACTTTGCTGTATCGTACAGATTTGAGATTCCGTCTATGTAGAGTGTTTACAAATGGAATACCAACTCAACACTGGAACAATGAGGTCAGCACCAGCAGTTGCAGTGTTGAGGTAGCCACTCCGGCAGTGTGGAAAGCACAGAGAGTCAAGCTTTAGTCTGACTGTTCAATTCAATTTAATCCCACTTTTTCCAGAACCAGTCAACCGTTTTTCAGTGCGTCTCCTGCAGCACCCAAGTCATGTCAGTATGGTGTTCCAGCAGTATAGCACACAGGTGACCGTTACGACACGTTACCAGGTTGTCCTGTTCTCTTCTGACCGTGAAGAAACATCCAGTAAAGAGTACGGACAGCCATCAAGACATTTAAACTGTCCAATAGTCAAGACTCATACCTTACTTGGAACGCTCAACTACCTATCTGCATGCAAACGCTTAGGGAGCATACTTCTGCTAAGAAGGCTCGTAACAGTGAAATCAGGTATGTAGTCATTTCTAGTGAATAGGAAAGAAGTTGCCTTGCATCGGTTTAGATAGCTGACGAGCAATCTAGCACGCCATCTTTACATTGGGTTCGTTAACGGTTACGTTGAACTTCCATTGACACTGTAGCAATCAGAAGCCATATCTTCAACTTAATAGATGACATCATTATTATCTGTAGTTCTTGCATTCGGTATATCAGTGTCAGCGGATACGTCTTTCCTGGTGAGGAAATCGCCAGCAGATAAGCCATCTAAAGCACAATTCTCGACACTTTATCGATAAAACGACCTTTTTCAGGGCTGTTGGTGTCAAGGCTATCGTGTTTCATAACTGGAGCCGTCATTTCCCAGAGGAACGAGGCCAGCAGTAATTAAGATAACGGAAAGTGATCCAGCGTGCCAGAGAATATCTGTGAAAAGAGAGTGATACATATTTGCTGCTGGTGTTTCTCCGAGATACCACAAAAATGCTCGCACGCAGTCATTGGTAGATAATTATTTACGGCCATGTTTAAAGTGCTGAAAAGTAAAATTACATGTTATTAACACCCGCCGTTAGTCGCTAGCATATGTTAAAAAACGAATGTGATTTCGAGATAAACACATTCGTTTCCTCCTCACTGGATACACAGTGAGAATTTGTGTCGCAAAATCGCCAAAATCAGGTAGAAATCAGTGCTTCCCAATCTGGAGATGAAGACCGATGCTTGAAGATACCCTAATGGATGTATATGAGCTGAACCATCAAGGACGTGGAAACCATGTCTCGATACAATGATGATCCAAAACATGGTGACTACCTGCCCCTAATATCGTGTTGGTTCACCTTTGAAAAACAATACAGCAGCGATTCAGCGAGGCACAGATTCGACTAGCAAATTGGTGGGTTTCTAGAGTTGTATCACACCAGATATCAGAGATGACACTTCCCGAAAATCACGGGCCACTGGTTGTGTGCGCTCGGATCTGGCGCCCGGGAGCGTGCCAGATGTGTTGCATCGGGTTCAGATCAGGCCAATTTGTTGTCCAAGGCATGACTCCGTTCACTGTCATACTCCTCAGACTCCTGCAGCATAATTCTGGCCTCGTAACACGGGCACTTACCCTGCTGAAAGATGCCACTGCTCGGAGGAGATTTCGACTATGAAGGGATGCAGGTGGTTCGCAAAAAAGTTCTTGTCCACAACCGACATGGTGCCCTCGACTACCACCACCGATCATATGGGAACCCAGCGGAATGTCCGTTATAGCTTAATCTGCCCCCATCGGCCTGCGTCCACAGCGCGGTGCATGTTTCTGAAGACAGATCTCCTGGTTGTCGACCTATGATACACGACTATCGACCTGGGATAAGAAGAAATGTGATTCATCCGACCAGGCGACACGATTCCATGGATCCAGGATTCAATCTAGATGATCCCGCGTCCGTTACAATTGTAACTGACGATTTTGTAGGATCAGTATGGAAATGGGTGGGGGTAGTCTGCTGCGAAGCCCCATGTTCAACAATGTGAGTTGAACGGTGAACGGTGTACTCCGAAACACTTGTACATGCACCGGCATTGTACTCTGTCGTCAGATCTGGCGCAGATCGCCGCCTATCCTGATTTACAGAGAGGGAAATCATCCGATATCCATGTTCTGTGATACAGCGTGGAAGTCCAGCACTTCGTCGCCTACTCCTGGTTTCAGCGTCTTTCAACTGTTTTCCATAGCCGCTCACGATAATAACATGCGAACAGCCAGACAACTTCCCCGAGATGCTTGTTCCTAGGCGCTGGGCCATTACAATATTGCATATGTTTGATTAATTAATTATTTGTGATGACTGAGGCCAAATGGTGAATCACCTAAAACATGCAACGCAAATATTGCGGATATGGAAAGTGATATTGATGTACGGTTTTCACAGAATGTATTGGTAGTGAGGGGCTCGTATTGTTAGCCAATAAACAGATTGTAATAGTTCTTAGAAAGTGTATTTTTTGAGTAAACATACACTTTTTAAATGGAAGAATGCCTATTGACATTGACAAAATAAAAATAAAGCAAATTAGAATGTCTGTGGTGTTTGCTGCAGTATTTTAGTGCGGGTCGTTTATGAGATATCGTATTTTGAAAAGTTCCAACACCGACACTTACTTGTGCCATTCAATCTGCGTAGTTGCTAGGATAGATTGTAAGGGGTGGGTTCACCACCCTGCTGGAGCAAATGTAATAAAAATGTTTTTTTTTCTATTTTTTCCCAGGAGGGTGGTGAACCCCTTACAAGATGTTGTTATGTTTGCTTACAGTGTGTTTGTATGTTACTTGGATGCATTGCGACTTGCTAGTCAGTGTGTGATAGTCCAAGCAGTAGGTCGTGAGTGGACGACGGAATTTACCAATGCAGAAAAAGCCGATATGCTTATGGTGTACGGAGAGTTTAGCAAGAACACAGTTATTTCTTTTAAGGTGTATGCGGTAAGTTATCCAAATAGACGCCAACATCTTGGCAATTATTTGTCAAGTTCTTTAACCAGTTACGCGAAAGTGATAGTGGAACAGCTAGACGATGTTACAGAAGGCAACAAGTGACGACAGAAGAGGGGAAATAAATGTTCTTGCTGCTGTTGGAGTTGATTCGAACGTTAGCTCCCACGCAATCGCACGAGGAACTGGCATGAGTCAGGGTAGGTGTCCCATGCATTCTCCATCGACATAGGTTCCATCCCTATCACATCTCTTTCCATCAAGAGCTGCATAGAAATGAGAATCGCGTTAACTTCTGTACATACGCATTAAGACAGGGTACTCCAAATGTGTTACGTATCTTGTTTAGTGATGAAGCCACATTTATGAATCATTGCCAGGTAAACTGCCGAAACAAGCACTATTAGTCTGTTGACAATCTCCGTTGGCTTCGTCAGGTGGAATGACACAGTCCATGGAGTGCAAACAAATGGTGTGGGATAGTGAATCATCAGCTCACGGGCCCATGTTTCGTAGACGGAACACCGAACACGCACAAGTATCGCAACCTCGCAACAGACCATCTTCCACAGATATGAGAAGACGTTCCTCTGCAGGATAGGAACAGCCTATAGTATCAATATGATGGCTGTCCAGCCCCCAATGCACGAAGTCCTACAGAATATCTTCGTGATTTTTTTCCGAATCGTTGGTTTGGACGCAGAGGACCTATACCATGGCCGGTTCATTCCCCGGATTTAACACCTGTACACTTTTTTCTGTGAGGAAAGCTGAAAGAAGCTGTCTGCAAGGGCATAACATCTACACCCGATGATATTCAACCACTTATTACTGCAGCCTGCTCGGACATCTCCATTGAAATGCTGGCACGTGTGCAGAAGTCGTTCCATAACAGACTGGAAACGTGTATTGCCTCTGCCGGTGGTCATTTTGACTACAATCATTGATGGTCAGTTGTCCTGTTACTGGTCAGAATCCACGTATGCACTTGTGTTGTTCTTCAGTGTCTGCTGCCACAGGTATTGTACAAGTGTCGATGTCAGAAATTTTCAAAATACTATATGTCGTACAAGACCCACGCTAGCGTCCTGCAACAAACACCATTGTCATTCTAATTTACCCTACTTTTAGTCTGTTAATGCCCATAGGCATTGTTCCATGAGAAATGTATGTTTGCACAAAAATACAATTTGTAGTTATTATTACAATCTGCAATACAAGCCCCTGACTACCAATCAGTTCTGTGAAAACCGCATATCAATAACACTTTCCATTTCAGCAGTAATTGTGATGCAAGTTTTAGGTGGTTCACGTCATATATAAAAAGACGCACCATGAGGAATTATCCGAATGGGATGGAAATTGGTACAATAGAGACTATGTACATGTACAGACAAATAAACTACTGCAATTTCAGAAAAATTGGATGATTTATTCAAGAGAAAGTGCTTTACAAACTGAGCAAGTCATTAACGCGTTGGTCTACCTCTGGCCCTTATACAACCATGTATTCTGATTGGTATTGATTGATAGGGTTGTTGGATGTCCTCTGAGGGATACTTTGTCCAAATTTTGTCCAACTGGGGCGTTAGATCGTAAAAAAATCTCGATTTGGATTGGAAAATCCTGCCCATAATGCTCCAAACGTTCTCATTTGGGGCGAGGTCCGGCGACCTTGCTGGTCAAGGTAGGTTTACACAGCAAGAAGATAAGCAGTAGAAATTCCAGCCGTGTGTGGGCGGGCATTATCTTGCTGAAATGTAAACCCAGGCTGGCTTGTCACGGAGGACAAAAAAATGTGGCGTAGAATATCGACGTACCGCTGTGCTGTAAGGGTGCTGCGGATGTCAACCAAATGGGTTCTGCTATGAAGAAAAATGGCACGCCAGACCATCACCCCTGGCTGTTGGGCGACAGACAGGTTGGTGTCCCACCGCCGTTCAGGGTCTCCAGACACGCCTTCGCCGGTCATCGGGGCTCAATTCGAAGCGGGACTCATCGACGGAGACCATCCTACTCCCATCAGTGAGATTCCAGGCCGATGATGAATGTGGAGACACCTCGACAGCGGTGGGCAGAACCCTTTGGTTGTCAGCCGCGGCACCCTTACAGCACAACGGTACGTCGACAACATTCTACAACCCGTTTTGTTGCCTTTCACGGCAAGCCATCCTGGGCTTACATTTCAGCAAGATAATGCCCGCCCGCAAACGGCGAGAGTTTCTACTGCTTGTCTTCGCGCTTGCCAAACCCTACCTTGGCCAGGAAGTCGGCAGATTTCTCCCAAATTGACAACGTTTGGAGTACGAGTCATGTTTTTTTAAGTAAGTACCGCTTTGAAATTGAAAAAAGACGTGCTAAGATATCTCAATAATTTTATTTTTACATGAAAGCCTGTACCTTAATCTACTTTCTTACATAATTTCAGTCAATACTGAGGCACTTGTCATAACGTTGTACCAGTTTTTTCATACCCTCCTCATAGAAGTCTGCCGCATGACTTGTTAACCACTGCATCACCACTGTTTTGACTTCGTCATCGTCTTGAAGACGCTGACCGCCCAGGTGTTTCTTCAAGTGCAGGAACAGATGGTAGTCACTGGGCGCAAGATCGGGGTTGTACGGAGGATGATCTAGAGTTTCCCATCGAAAAGATGTGATGAGATCTTTGGTCTAACTTGCCACATGCGGACGGGGATTGTCTTGCAGCAAAACGATGCCCTTGCACAACTTCCATGGAAAAATTGCGTAGGTCACCCATGTTTCATCGCCCGCAACAATTTGGCTTAAGAAATCATCACTGTCGTTGTGGTACCGCTCAAGGAAAGTCAATGCACTGTCCAAACGTTTGGTTTTGTGCACATCCGTCAACATTTTCGGTACCCAACGTGCGCACAATTTTCGGTAATTCAAGTGCTCGGTCACAGTGCCATACAAAACACTACGAGAAACATTAGGAAAGTCATCCCGCAAGGAGGAAATCGTAAAGCCTCTGATTTCTCTCACCTTATTGTCCACTTCCTGCACCAAACTTTCATTAACGACCGAAGGACGCCCACTCCGTTGTTATCATGCACATTTGTGCGGCCATCTATAAATGCTCTCACCAGCTTTCTTACTGTTCCATCACTCATAATGTTTTCTCCGTAAACTGCACAAATCTCACGATGAATATCAATCGCTTTTAGGCTTTTTACACTAAGAAATCGTATAACAGTCCGTACTTCACAATCGGCGGGACTCACGATTATCGGAGGCATCTTAAACACTCAGTACACAACGTAAACAAGGAAGAAGCAGACTGTAATGGCGTCAGTGCGTAGATTAAGGTACAGGCTTTCATGTAAAAATAAAATTATTGTGGTATCTTAGCACATCTTTTTTTAGTTTCAAAACGGTACTTACTTAAAAAACACGCCTCGTATTATGGGCAGGGCCCCCAACCAGCTTGGAATTTTGATGATGTGGCTGAATCTACTACATATTTAACAGTCGACACCCTGCAAGTATGTTTCACGATCGACTAGTTTCTATTACGATAGTGTTAGCATCGCCAAGCGAGTTCAGAGCGCTACAGAAAAAACAGTTCTGAAGCAATGCAGGCTGTACTGGAGCGGGTTTGTGAATGAAACTTCTACTGAATCGCAATCATTCTCGAGAGAATGACGTGACAGGATATTTCCCACTATTTACACCGTAAAATGAAACTCTCAGTACACATCTT
Source organism: Schistocerca piceifrons (assembly GCF_021461385.2). Lineage (NCBI taxonomy): Eukaryota > Metazoa > Arthropoda > Insecta > Orthoptera > Acrididae > Schistocerca > Schistocerca piceifrons. The sequence goes on along the minus strand of NC_060139.1, from coordinate 397,169,067 downwards.
CTCGCCAAGACCCTGTTACTTTATCCCAGGTTCCACTAGCAAGATATCGAAAAAGAGACGAGTTTGGGAAAGTATTAGGTTGATGAAATGCAGCAGTCCGTCTGCCTAAAGCGGGCATTAAGATGAAGTTCTAATTCGCTGATTTTTCCAGAGCACTGGCTCACCAGCAAATCTGACACTTTAGAGTTTAAAAGACTGAAATATTCAGAATTGCCTGTTCAAAAAATGTCAGAACTTTGTACGTTTTTGCTGATATAACGTTGGCTTCTAAGACACTGTTTACAATGAAATGGAACGAAGACAAAGAAGGTTAGAATTTAACGGCCTACCAACGTTGCGATGTTCAGAGACACTACACAAATTCAACTGGACATTGTTTTATTTGCATTGAAGACACATCCTAGTAGTCATATCACTTTTGGAAACCACGGGGAAACTTCAGTTAGGATGTAATTCTTGACACTGGCAATGACATCTGGCGGAACATCCGACACCTCAAGATGCCAGATTCAGTCAGGACGATCGGTGGAGATTTGAACCGTTTTTCATTTCATGAGAAATAGTGCTGGTGGAAGAAATAACATCTGCCCATTTCAAACACGGGAGAACGTTTTAAAATACAGACTTAGTTAGAAACGCAGACAGTAATAGTGGAATCAGTTAAGTGTTTTCACTATTAGATTACTAAACATCTCCGACAGAATGAGCGATACCATTGCCGCCTGAATTATTCTGTCCCACCTTCCCGCGATGCTACTGCGTTTGCTTCGCTAGCAATTGTTGCGGGCCAGCAAGAAATGCTCTTGAAGTCGTTTAAAGCAGGAATGTGACATAAAGCGCGCGTAACGAGAAGCAGTTGGGTTTAAAAGTCAGAGCGTAGTGCTCGTACTGCTCGTGCTGAGCAACATTTACCCAGTACCCAACCAGCGTAGGGTAGCAAAAGCAAAACAGTAAATTTAAAACGCAAGACAAACACGAAAGAGCCATAAAAACTTTGCAAACTTCCACAGCACTTGAAAACGGGAATCAATTTTCCAAATGCATTGCGCTGCATTGTAAAAACATAAATGGTGTAGTAACTTCGTTATTTTAATCTTTGAAGTAGTAAGCTGCCTCAAGATATCAAAGACACTGACAGTTAAGTACCGTTTAGAGTGATTTAAATGGTGAGGAAAGGAGAATGAAATGTGCTAAAACCTCTAAACATCTGTACAAATTATAAGAATGGATGTAAGTAAGAACGTATGTATGTATGTTTGTGTGTTCCACATCTCCTAAACCAATGGGCCGATTTCAACCAAACGTCGTACGTCGTACACATATTATTTACTGCCTGGAAAGAAACGCTTGGGGGGGGGGGGGGGGGTTAAGAAGCATCCAGCTACCAAACAGATGGGGTGGGGGTGAGGCTGAAAAAGCAGTGTAGTCTACGACGCGAGAATACCCATACTTTAGTCATACAATATTTCACAATGATAGCACTTAGACACCTGAAACAAACTTTACACTTAATGTCTAACCTTTACGAAATTTTTTCTCGTTGACGATCCCCCAAAAAATGACGAAAGTAAAGAAGTTTATCGCTTGCTTACTACATTTGAGCTGTTCATGAAGTGATGTCACATGAATTATGACGTTTTAATTTATTAGTTCTTTGGTACTAACTGTATTTATGACACATTTTTCTTGCAGACAATATTCGCGTATTCCACTGAATGTAACAGAAAAGTTACATCATTGCACGACACTTCGTTCGGGAGATATGACGTCATAAACACTGAAAGCGTGAGAAATAACCGCATTATGCAAAACGTTTAAATTTATTACATCGTTGCTACTAATTCTATTCGCCACAATTTTAGCGGACGGAATCTACGGTTGCTGCTGGACATACCTACAAAAATATATCATTGTATGATACATACAGTAGTTCAGGAGATATTATATCCTAAACACTGAGATGAGTGTGAAACTGCCGCGTCATGTATAAGGTGTTAATTTATTACTTATTTAAGCCGGCCATTGTGGCCGTGCGGTTCTAGGCGCTTCAGTCCGGAACAGCGCTGCTGCTATGCCTCTGGCATGGGTGTGTGTGATGTCCTTAGGTTAGTTCGGTTTAAGTAGTTCTAAGTGTAGGGGACTGATGACCTCAGATGTTAAGTCCCATAGTGCTCAGAGCCATTTTTTTATTACTTATTTACTACTAATTCGATTCACAACACATTTCGCAGATAGTGGACAGATATATCACTCCATGTACCTGCAAAATTATATCACTGTACAGCACATAGTTCAGGAGATACGATGTAATAAGCATTGCTCTGCGTGAAAATGAAACTGCAGGGTGAAATTCGCTGGACATACAAGTAAAACATGTGCACAAATACGCTACAAATATGTTAAATATGTGTGAAACGTCTTGACGTATACGTAAGCGAGTAAAACCATGGGTAAAAAGACCATCTTAAGCCCCTGGAACAATTACAGTCAAATTTGTTATACATATTACTTACAATCTGGAAAGGCTGTTGGGGTGAGTGTGATTATGTTGAACGAGAAGGGAGAGCGAAGAGATGGACAAACAGCTAGGGAGAAGGAGAAGATAGGCACAGAGGGTGGTGGGGGGGAGGGGGGTTGGTGGAAGAGGTGGACAGAGAGAAGGGGTGGTGGAAATGACAATGAGAGGGGGAGGCAGGGGATGGACTAATAGAAGACTGGAACATACCGGTGCAACGCCGGGTATTCACCTAGTGGTGTTGATGTAATGATGTATTGGATTCCGCTGAGATGTTAAAGAGGAAAACATGTTACTGAAAGAATGGCTTTACTAATTAACGTATGTGGTCTTCTTATATATACGAAGTGGGGCAGTGAATCTTTACATAAACAGGAAATTATCCAACATTAAAGAAATTTAAATTACGAGCACGAATTAAACGTGTGGAGACCTGTGGATACAATTGATCACAATAACATCATAGTTTTGAAGGACAGAGCATGCGCAGCACGAATGGGGTACGGTGTCCATACAAAAAATTCCGAACCGAGCTTGACTTTATTTATGGAATATAAGCGACGTCATCGCAGTAACTAAGGTCGCATCTTGAACCAACAACTATAAGTAATACATGACCATTCGACCAATCAGTTGTTCTCCAGAATGTTTTGAAGAGGAGATAAGTGCGTGCAACGTTTGTCCCGCACTCCTTGACTCCCGAACTAAACGACTCGTGCGTGGAATCGTGCCGCGACTTGATTGAGATACAGGACGGACACAATTCCTTCATGGAAAAAATCATCAAGAGCCACAAGACTATTATCAATACGAACTTATCATAAAACGATTAAGTGCAGAAAGCTCTAATCTGAGAATGCGCTGCTCCAACACATATGTGGCGCCTCCCGGACATACGGAACAAAGTTCTACGAATCATAAGCAATGCTCACGATACACAAGCATACGAACATGCACTGTGAATTCTGGCTTGAGCCCCTCGTAAAAATTTTCAAGAAACTCGCGTACACGACTGTCCAAGATCGCAAGACATTCGAATAACCCCTTAATTTTGAATCTGGGAATTTACGATCACAACCACACGTAACTTGCCGGAAATATTTGTTCATAATATAACGTAACCCAGTACGGTAAGCTCACGACAGACGGCAAGCAGAAAGCACGATGTGGGCGAGGTCCTGTACAATAGCAAATGTCGCTTGCTGTGCCAGTTACACTCCTCATACAGCTTAGCGCCCGGCTGCAACAGGGAAACCAAAAACCACACATGACCATCTACAACGAGGCCGATTTTATGTTCCAGTTGACCCCTCTGAAGACGATTCTGACATGTTACAGGAGTGAAACTGTTGCAGCTAATCCACAGGAGATTTTTCATCGCAACTGGACAAAGAATGTTGGATCACCTACTCGTTGTCTCTTGAAATAAACTGTGAAATGAATATGTATCTCCGAAAATGTGGCTCTTACACCGCGAAACTAGTTTGATGATAAATAAATATTTACCATACACCATAGGAGATGGTGGAAGCCCAACAGCAAGTGTAGCCAAGCATTTACTAACAATTCTTTGCACTCATGTATGGAAATGAGCGTTTGGCGTCATTGGCCGGGCGGCCCCTTACGGGGCAGGTCCGTCCGCCTTGCTGCAGGTCTTATTACAGGCGACGCTACATTGGGCGACGTGCGCGCCGGATGGAGATGAAATGATGATGAATGAAACGGCACAGCTAGTTAGCGTTATCCGCGAACGGCCCTAATACGCCACCCAGACTTTCTCAGAGATTTTTCTCCCATGGCTCGTAGTGTATGTCCCCCGCCCCTTCCCCCCCCCCCCCCCCCCCTCCATCGCCTGAGCCGCTGCCCTTCAGAGGCTTTCTAATAATTCCTTGATCGATCGTATTTATGAGTGTACTGATCCATACGTGTTGATAACGTTGCCGTCCCACATCCAGCCAGTCATTGATAGTGACTAATTCCTTCAAAGATGTGACCGTGATGGCCGCTATAAGAGTGGAGCGCGGAGAGGCTCCAATCTTTTTTAAAACATGGTTGGGGTGGTCGGTCGGTCGTTTCTATTTGCTAGTAAGAGGGAAGAGAGATTAAGATTTAAAATATCGTCCATGACGTGGCCATTACACATCGATTATAAGCTCGGACTGGTGAAGATGGAGGAGGAATTTCAGAGGAAGCGTCCCGGAATTCGCTTTAAGGAGTTCATGGAAATCACAGAAAACCTAAATCTGGACTACCGGCCGGGGATTTGGGCCGCTGTCCTCTCGAATACTAGTCCAGTGTGCTAAGCACTGCGACACTTCGTTCGGTAGTTGCTAGCAAGGAGGCGGGTATTGCACCACGTCGGATATAAACGTATGACTGGAGCAGGCCGACCGTTTTGAGGCAATGAATACTACTTATCGAAAAATGTTTCTCATTCCTTTTCTTAGATTTTTTAACGTTTGTAGTTTCAGAATATGAATCATCCCTGCAGGTACTGAATACTGCAAATCACACTGAATTAATCTTGAGAATCTCTTTTTATGCAGTCGTATGATTTATCCCAATCCCATGCCATTGTGAGCGTTTCGGCATTTTGATGTAGACGGAAAGTTCACTGTTGTATAAACGCTCTATTCACTGAATTAAACGTAATGGCTAATTATTGGCACAAAATTAAAAGCAAATATCGGAAAGATAATAACAGTGACGACATTGGCAACGGAATGCAGCCAACAATAACGATTTAACAACACAAAACGATCGATTGTATCGGATCAGAACTGAAGGCGAGTCCAATTTTCGCTCCCAGGAGTCCATATGGGTGCGAAATTGCTGACCGACTGTTTTCAATGTTGGCTAGAGACATATAAGGGCGCTGTAACACATGCTTGAGGCATTCACTAAGTTGCTTTCTCTACAGCCTGTTACGAGCGATGTGTTGAGTCATATAGGCCCGTAACCCCTCGCTTGGCTACCGCTTCCGCGCGCGACTCCTTTCCGGAGTTGGTCCTTTGTGCTTAGCATCGCGCGCCACGTCATTCCTGTTTCATGGAAAGTCGCAAATGCGTGCAGCAGCAGGTGTGCTCTCTTGTGACGTTCTCGTCGTAAACTTGGAATACTCGCAACGGCACCTCACTGTTTGTAGGCTAAGGCGCTGTCTGGTGATGAGATTCATCTTCTCTGACCACGTTGTCGACGTGTCACCAAACCGTCATTCTTCTTCCTTCTTGATATGGACAGTCTTTCGCCCATCATTACTGATGACAGTTGAGCTCGCCCTGGGCATTTCAGCTGCTGTGCTGCTATTCTGGTGGCGTGCTGCTTTGCACATATCGTAGGTAGCGCATCTCTTAACTGGTTCTTACTTCAGTCAGGATGTGGACAGTAGCTGTCATTCAGAAAACCTGTCAGGCTGCCAAAACAAACTGCTATTTAATTAACTTACTGAACTTTTCATTAGTAGTATTGCATAACCGAAAAGGCTGAACAAGTATGTAAGTGAAATTGCTCAAACTCGCAGGCTGAGAGAAAACATTCAAGTAACTGACATAACCGTCAGAGACTTGTGTTAGTCGGTTATTTCACACTAAGTGAAACCACTCAAATCTCAAGAGTGAGTGATAACATTCATACATTGAGTTGCAAAAGTCGTGGGGTATCTCCTAATATATCGGACCTCCTATTGCCCGGCTTAGTGCAGCAGCTCGTCGTGGCCCCTGCTGAAATATTGAGCCAAGCTGCGTCCATAGCCGTCCATAACTGCGAAAGTGCTGCCGGTGCATGATTTTGTGCATGAACCGACCTCTCGCTTATGTCCAATAAATGTTCGATGGGATTCATATCGGACGACCTGGAAGGCCAAATCATTGGCTCGAATTGTCCACAATGTTCTTCAAACCAATCGCGAACAACTGTGGCTCGGTGACATGGCGCATTATCATCCATAAAAGTTTCGTCATTGTTTGAGAACATGAAGTAAATGAATGGCTGCAAATGGTCTTCAAGTAGCCGAAAATAACCATTTCCAGTCAATGATCGGTTCAGTTGGACAAGAGAGCCCAGTCCGTTCAATTTAAACACAACCCACACCATTAGCGAGCCACTACCAGCCTGCAGAGTGCATTGTTGACAGCTTGGGTCCATGGCTTCGTGGGGTCTGTGCCACACTAGAATCCTACCATTAACTCTTAACATCTGAAATCGGAGCTCATCTGACCAGCCATGGTTTTCCAGTCGTCTAGCGTCCAACCGTTATGGTCACGAGACAACAGAGGCGTTGCAGGCGATGTGCTGCTAGCAAAGGCGTCAGTCGTCTGCTGCCATAGCCCATTAACGCCAAATTTCACTTCAGTGTCATAACGGGTACGTTCGTCGTACGTCACACAATGATTTCTGCGGTTACTTCACGCAGTGATACTTGTCTGTTAGCACTGACAATTCTGCGCAAATGCCGCTGCTCTCGTTCGTTAAGTGAAACCCGTCGGGCACTGCGTTGTCCTTCGTGAGAGGAATGCCTTTTTGTTGTGAATGGTGTCCATCTTTCCGTTCAGTCAAACTGGTGAGGTTTGAGACTAATAGTAATACTCAAGAATCCAACGGTCAAGAGTTGTGTACAGGGTTATTCATAAGTACTTCCAGAGTTTCATAAGTGCATGAAACCTGATAGATATGCGGAAAATAGACACATGTTAGTGGATAGAGCATCTCTCAAAGTTTTTAACAGACATTACAGCGTGGGCGACCTTCGTGAAATGGAAAACTTTAATACAACAGTCAAGCTCTTGCCGAAGAGTCATGGTGAGAAGCACGTCAAATCAGTTCAGCTGAGACAGTTCAGCATTGATGTAATCACGAAATTTTTTTTTTTTTTGTCATCAGTCTACTGACTGGTTTGATGCGGCCCGCCACGAATTCCTTTCCTGTGCTAACCTCTTCATCTCAGAGTAGCACTTGCAACCTACGTCCTCAATTATTTGCTTGACGTATTCCAATCTCTGTCTTCCTCTACAGTTTTTGCCCTCTACCGCTCTCTCTAGTACCATGGAAGTCATTCCCTCATGTCTTGGCAGATGTCCTATCATCCTGTCCCGTCTCCTTATCAGTGTTTTCCACATATTCCTATCCTCTCCGATTCTGCGTAGAACCTCCTCATTCGTTACCTTATCAGTCCACCTAATTTTCAACATTCGTCTGTAGCACCACATCTCAAATGCTTCGATTCTCTTCTGTTCCGGTTTTCCCACAGTCCATGTTTCACTACCATACAATGCTGTACTCCAGACGTACATCCTCAGAAATTTCTTCCTCAAGTTAAGGCCGGTATTTGATGTTAGTAGAATTCTCTTGGCCAGAAATGCCGTTTTTGCCATAGCGAGTCTGCTTTTGATGTCCTCCTTGCTCCGTCCGTCATTGGTTATTTTACTGCCTAGGTAGCAGAATTCCTTAACTTCATTGACTTCGTGACCATCAGTCCTGATGTTAAGTTTCTCGCTGTTCTCATTTCTACTACTTCTCATTACCTTCGTCTTTCTCCGATTTACTCTCAAACCATACTGTGTACTCATTAGACTGTTCATTCCGTTCAGCAGATCATTTAATTCTTCTTCACTTTCACTTAGGATAGCAATGTCATCAGCGAATCGTATCATTGATATCCTTTCACCTTGTATTTTAATTCCACTCCTGAACCTTTCTTTTATTTCCATCATTGCTTCCTCGATGTACAGATTGAAGAGTAGGGGCGAAAGGCTACAGCCTTGTCTTACACCCTTCTTAATACGAGCACTTCGTTCTTGATCGTCCACTCTTATTATTCCCTCTTGGTTGTTGTACATATTGTATATGACCCGTCTTTCCCTATAGCCTACCCCCTACTTTTTTCAGAATGTCGAACAGCTTGCACCATTTTATATTGTCGAACGCTTTTTCCAGGTCGACAAATCCTATGAAAGTGTCTTGATTTTTCTTTAGCCTTGCTTCCATTATTAGCCGTAACGTCAGAATTGCCTCTCTCGTCCCTTTACTTTTCCTAAAGCCAAACTGATCGTCACCTAGCGCATTCTCAATTTTCTTTTCCATTCTTCTGTATATTATTCTTGTAAGCAGCTTCGATGCATGAGCTGTTAAGCTGATTGTGCGATAATTCTCGCACTTGTCAGTTCTTGCCGTCTTCGGAATTGTGTGGATGATGTTTTTCCGAAAGTCAGATGGTATATCGCCAGACTCATATATTCTACACACCAACGTGAATAGTCGTTTTCTTGCCACTTCCCCAATGATTTTAGAAATTCTGATGGAATGTTATCTATCCCTTCTGCCTTATTTGACCGTAAGTCCTCCAAAGCTCTTTTAAATTCCGATTCTAATACTGGATCCCCTATCTCTTCTAAATCGACTCCTGTTTCTTCTTCTATCACATCAGACAAATCTTCACACTCATAGAGGCTTTCAATGTATTCTTTCCACCTATCTGCTCTCTCCTCTGCATTTAACAGTGGAATTCCCGTTGCATTCTTAATGTTACCACCGTTGCTTTTAATGTCACCAAAGGTTGTTTTGACTTTCCTGTATGCTGAGTCTGTCCTTCCGACAATCATATCTTTTTCGATGTTTTCACATTTTTCCTGCAGCCATTTCGTCTTAGCTTCCCTGCACTTTCTATTTATTTCATTCCTCAGCGACTTGTATTTCTGTATTCCTGATTTTCCCGGAACATGTTTGTACTTCCTCCTTTCATCAATCGGCCCTTTTTAGAGATGTCCATTCCTCTTCAACTGTACTGCCTACTGCGCTATTCCTTATTGCTGTATCTATAGCGTTAGAGAACTTCCAACGTATCTCGTCATTCCTTGGTACTTCCGTATCCCACTTCTTTGCGTATTGATTCTTCCTGACTAATGTCTTGAACTTCAGCCTACTCTTCATCACTACTATATTGTGATCTGAGTCTATATCTGCTCCTGGGTACGCCTTATAATCCAGTATCTGATTACGGAATCTCTGCTCACCATGATGTAATCTAATTGAAATCTTCCCGTATATCCCGGCCTTTTCCAAGTATACCTCCTCCTCTTGTGATTCTTGAACAGGGTATTCGCTATTACTAGCTGAAACTTGTTACAGAACTCAATTAGTCTTTCTCCTCTTTCATTCCTTGTCCCAAGCCCATATTCTCCTGTAACCTTTTCTTCTACTCCTTCCCCTACAACTGCATTCCAGTCGCCCATGACTATTAGATTTTCATCCCCCTTTACATACTGCATTACCCTTTCAATATCCTCATACACTTTCTCTATCTGTTCATCTTCAGCTTGCGACGTCGGCATGTATACCTGAACTATCGTTGTCGGTGTTGGTCTGCTGTCGATTCTGATTAGAACAACCCGGTCACTGAACTGTTCACAGTAACACACCCTCTGCCCTACCTTCCTATTCATAACGAATCCTACACCTGTTATACCATTTTCTGCTGCTGTTGATATTACCCGATACTCATCTGACCAGAAATCCTTGTCTTCCTTCCACTTCACTTCACTGACCCCTACTATATCTAGATTGAGCCTTTGCATTTCCCTTTTCACATTTTCTAGTTTCCCTACCACGTTCAAGCTTCTGACATTCCACGCCCCGACTCGTAGAACGTTATCCTTTCGTAGATTATTCAATCTTTTTCTCATGGTAACCTCCCCCTTGGCAGTCTCCTCCCGGAGATCCGAATGTGGGACTATTCCGGAATCTTTTGCCAATGGAGAGATCATCATGACACTTCTTCAATTACAGGCCACATGTCCTGTGGATACACGTTACGTGTCTTTAATGCAGTGGTTTCCATTGCCTTCTGCATCCTCATGTCGTTGATCATTGCTGATTCTTCCGCCTTTAGGGGCAATTTCCCACCCCTAGGACAAGAGAGTGCCCTGAACCTCTATCCGCTCCTCCGCCCTCTTTGACAAGGCCGTTGGCAGAATGAGGCTGACTTCTTATGCCGGAAGTCTTCGGCCGCCAATGCTGATTATTTATCAAAATTTAGGCAGTGGCGGGGATCGAACCCGGGACTGAAGACGTTTTGATTATGAATCAAAGACGCTACCCCTAGATCAAGAATACCTGAGAGAAAGGGTGGTGGAGCGCCATCTAGTTGCAAAATAAAGTCCCCAGTGTCTTACTGTAATTGTGGTCTGAGCCATTGTTATGCATGTCCCGGTACACGAACCCAGTCATGGTTTTCTCCACAAACAAAAATAGTCCATAAACTTTTGGAGAGAAAATGGTGCAAAAGACCTTAACTTTAGGTGAACGATGAGTTTGTTCCATAATCTCATGTGGATGTTCTGTGTCCCGAGTCAGCACGTATTGACGATCCATCTCTCCAGACACAAGAAACGTGTTATTTCGATACTCTTCTGGTTTATTACAAAATTAACACCAAGTTAAGGTGTCCTTAGCATGAAGGTAGGTTTGAAAACTGCAGAGCTTTAATAAGGATGGCCATGTTGGAGGTGATATGCCATTGCATTGTTCCGACTTTTAAACTGCCTTAACGAGTCAGTAGCGGGAGGTCCTACAGTTTAAAGTGGATTCGAAAAACACGGTGCAACCCACTAACAAATCATTGCCAGAATGCCAGAAGAAGTCCCATGACTGACTGTCGATTGAACGCTTGACTTTTGGATGTAGAACTTAAGCCACTGAGCCACCAAATCAAACTCGAAAGGTAATATAAAACAATCAACAAGGAAACAACTCTATCGATTAACTAAAAGCTGAATCCAGGCACAATTTGTAATTAGTTTTGAAGTACGAGAGTTATTCTGAAAGTAATCAACGTTTTGCAGTAAATAAAATTCTGCAGTCATGAAATTGAAATTATTAGCAAATTTTTAGAACCACACCTTTTTATTACTTTCGTAGATAATCATCTTTCAGATTTAAAAATTTATCGTATCTCTTACCGGGTCCTGAAATTCCCTCTGCACAAAATTCTGTAGCCAGAGACTACAGACAGCCCGACGAGCGCGAAGCCTGTGGTACTCTAATCGTTTGTTCACGACCTCATGCCAAACACTTCGAGAAGTCCGTGTAAAGTTTTTCGACAGTTGAGACAACATAGATTTTCACGAACATTTTAGACAAATTTCTCTGCCAGTTTCAACCTGACTACAGACTTCTGTCTTTACCATGAACGTTCGACCTTCCACTCGTAAACAAACAACACTATTGACATGCAGAATCTTTACTCACAATATTTGTTCTGTATACAGCACAAATATCGCGATGAATGTCAGCAACTCTGAGATTGAAGAATGGACTTCACTTTTGGTGCGATATCCAACCAGCACGCTCATTTTGAACGGCTACTCTAAGCGAACCAGAAGCAAAGCAAATAGTACGAACAGATGATATTTAAATAGAGCACGAATTTTCACTGATTTGTTGGACTCACTGAAGTACTGGAATACCTGAATGTCAAATGCATGAAGATAGACGCCAACTGTTCCACGAAAGCCTACTTGCAATGTTTCGTGAACCAGCATTTAGTGAGGAATTAGGGGATACACTACAATCCTCTGCGTATCGCTGACATTTTTCGCTCGCAAATGGAAGGGTAAGAGACCCAAACATGTGGTTCAAGGAGAGATACCCTCTGGCATGCGCTCCACTGTGGTTTACAGAGTGTAGGTGTAGGTCAGGGGTGTCAGCCTTTTACTTTACCTGGGCTACTTGGAAGAAGACGAGTATTTTTGGGCCGAGCATAAAAAAGAAGAAGAAGAGAGAAACAACTTTAATGAACATACGAAAACACTTCTGCCATCTGTCAGGCATTTTATTTCCTTGGGTAGATTGTCAATTGGTTTTATACTAGAGGAGTTCAAAAAGAAAGTTACACATTATCATGGCAGGCTAAGTAACTTTTATTGCATGGTGCACAAGACTTTTAAGTGGCGCAAATAAATGACACTTTTTTCAGCATTGCCACAAAGTCTGCGTAAACAACGACCGGAACGTTCTATCAGTCGTTCAATTCCTCAACGATATAAATCCCCTGCTTGGTCACGGAGCAGTTCGGGAGCCGCTGCGTGAATGCCCTCGCCGTTGGGAATTCCGCGATTGCTGCGAATCAGTACCTCGATTTCCTGGACATCGTCGTCTGTGGTCGACGTCGATGGCCTTGCTTCCCCATCAGCATCGCCCACGTCTGTGGGCCCTTTGTCAAATGGTTGGCACCATTTCAATAAGGCTGGGCGCGATGTAGCATTTGGTCAGTACGCTGCCAGAATTTGACGGTGGATCTGTGTACAATTTAGATGTTTTACCTACAAGATTCGTACTGTCCCGCATACTCCCAGCTTTGGTGTACGTTTCTAGTTGCCACGCCCATTTCACTCGCAGACTGTGGTGCTTCTGATATGTTTACCGCAGCAAAACTGCGTCTGCAGGAAACGTAGAACACGTACTTAACTTGTTTCTTGAAGTCACCTCGTATCTCTCCCGCCGGAGGTTCGAGTCCTCCCTCGGGCATGGGTGTGTGTGTTGTTCTTAGAATAAGTCAGTTTAAGTAGTGTGTAAGTATAGGGACCGATGACCTCGGCAGTTGGGTCTCGTAGGAATTCACACACATTTGAACATCACCTCGTATCTGTGTACGCACTCCTTTCTGTGGCAAAGATTCACCAGAGGGAAATGCAGATAATTTTTGCTTCTAGTATTGTCTTGGTGAGTATCTCTATTCCTCTCAACTGCACTCGAGTGCTGACAACAAATTTCACCGGTGTGTAAATGTATTCCCAATTCTTAAATTGGTACCTGCAACATGTAGAAGTGTGAACTTTACATATAACTGTAATTACTTTCTTTTGCGAACTAATATTTTTTGACTAAGTGAGGAAATCCATAGAACATAATCTTGTAAAGACTCAGTGAATGAAAATGGGCAAAATATGGTAGCTTAATGTTTTTATGTCCGCGCAGTTGGCAATTATTCTGATGGCAAAAGTGATCGAACCTAAACGTTTTAGCAGGTGTACTACACGGTTTTTCTCAATTTAAGTTTTTATCAATATACGCACCCAAGACCGTAGAACTTTGTACACTGTTTATTACGTTTTGTTGATAAACTGCATTCATAGTAGGCGGGATATTTCTGGCACTACAAACGTCGATGAAATCTGTTTTTTCAGATGTTGAAGGTAGTCCAGTCACCGAAAACCAATCGATAACATTAACAAAAACGTCATTTACTACTCCCTTGTTGATACTTCTTTGATCAGCTTGACAATAATGCTTCTGCCATGTGCAAAAAGAACTAATTTTGCAGCCGGCCCGTTTGGCCGAGCGGTTCTAGGCGCTTCAGTCCGGATCCGCGCTGCTGCTACGGTCGCAGGTTCGAATCCTGCCTCGGGCATGGATGTGTGTGTGATGTCCTTAGGTTAGTTAGGTTTAAGTAGTTCTAAGTCTAGGGGACTGATGACCGCAGATGTTAAGTCCCATAGTGCTAAAGAGCCATTTGAACTATTTGAACTAATTTTGCATCCTGATTCCACAAAATGGTAGATCAGTAACTTAGAGCAGCATAAACTGTGTTCCGCGGAATGGTAGGGTTCACTGGAGAACACTCAAGATTTCCGAGAAACTTGCCTGCCTTTATTCGGAACATTTGACAAAATAACTTAAGAAAAAGAAAAAAGAAATAACTCTCATAGTAAACCCTCGTAAACTTTACGATTGCAGTAAGGTATAAAACAAGGCATTTTGTACCTAATGTGGTATGTAACATACCATTGGAGCTCATATAATGGTAATTAACTAATGCATAACCTTTGATTAAAATATCGCAGTCCTCAACGATATAAATCCCCTGCTTGGTCACGGAGCAGTTCGGGAGCCGCTGCGTGAATGCCCTCGCCGTTGGGAATTCCGCGATTGCTGCGAATCAGTACCTCGATTTCCTGGACATCGTCGACCACCCCCGCCCCCTGGTGTCCAGGGTTAAGTCTCTAAGTAACCCTCGCTTGCACTTGCTAATTTCGATAGTCGTCTCGAATGCAACACCGACGGAGAATAACATTGTATTGTCAGTAACCAGGCGCAACCTTGCAGACGGCGGACTATAAAATGAGAAAACCAGTGCACAGGGTGTCGTTGTATGGTAGTGGACCATTCAAATGGCCGCCATCGTCCATCTCACAACAAAGCAGCCGCATCCACAGCATGCCGCAAGAACTATGAGCACTCCTTCATCTTTGTTTCTGTGAAACAAGTCTCTTCTACTGCAAAAGTTTTGCTTTTCATATTTTGAGAGAAGATAAAAAACAAGAAAAGGTTGATTGTGCAGTAAACATGGGATCTAAAGTGCGTGCCTTAGAAGCTATGAGCACTTTTTCCGTAGAAGAGACAAGTTTCACAGTAGCAAAGATGAATAAGTGCTCGAAGCTCTTAAGGAATTCACTTTTAAGCCCGATGTTTAATGGACATTTTTTCCCGTTTTGGTTCACACTACCACCTCTCGAAATACGGAAAGCAAAGTGCTTATAGTAGAAGAGATTTGTTTCACAACATCGAAGATGAAGAAATGCTCATGGCTCTTAAAGAATGCATTTTAGAGCGCATGTGTACTTGGCCTTTTTTGTTTTGAATGATCGTGCTTGTCATTTTCATGAGTGCTGAACATTCCTTCTGGGACATCCTGTGTTTAAACTGAGGTGACAAAAGTCTTGGGATAGCGCTATGCACATATACAGATGGCGGCTGTATTAAGTACGTAAGGTATAAGAGGGCAGTCCATTGATGGAGCGGTCATTTGTACTCGGTGATTCATGTGAATAGGTTACCGTCGTGACTATGGCTGCATGACGGAACTTAACAGACGTTGAATGCTGAATGGTAGTTGGAACTGGACGCATGGGACATTCTTTCGGAAATCTTAGGGAATTCAATATTCCGAGATCCACAGTGCGAAGAGTGTGCCGAAGAGTACCAAATTCCAGGCATTGCAATGCAGTGGCTGACGGCCTTCACCTAACAACAGGGAGAAGCGGCGTTTGTGTAGATTTTTCAGTACTAACAGAAAAGCAACATTGCGTGAAGGAGGAGGGGGAGATTAGTGTTTAACGTCCCGTCGACAACGAGGTCATTAGAGACGGAGCGCAAGCTCAGGTGAGGGAAGGATGGGGAAGGAAATCGGCCGTGCCCTTTCAGAGGAACCATCCCGGCATTTGCCTGAAGCGATTTAGGGAAATCACGGAAAACCTAAAGCAGGATGGCCGGAGACGGAATTGAACCGTCGTCCTCCCGAATGCGAGTCCAGTGTGCTAACCACTGCGCCACCTCGCTCGATAACATTGCGTGAAATAACCGCAGAAATCAATGTGGGACGTACGACGGACGTATCTGTTAGGACGGTGCGGTGAAATTTGGCGTTAATGGGGTTTGGCAGCAGACGACAAAGCGAGTGCCTTTGCTAACCCCACGATGTCACCTGCAGCGCCTCTCCTGGGCTCGTGACCATATCAGTTGGACCTTAGACAACTGGAAAACAGTGGCCTGATCAGATGAGTCCCGATTTCAGTTGGTAAGAGCTGATGGTGTGCTTCGAGTGCGGCGCAGACCCCAAGAAGCCATGGACCCAAGTTGTCAACAAGGCACTGTGCAAATTATTGGTGGTTTCATAATGGTGTGGGCTTCATTTGCATGAAATGGTCTGGGCCTTCTGATCCAATTGAACCGATCATTGACTTGAAATCGTTATGTTCGGCTACTTGGAGACCATTTGCAGCCATTCACGGACTTCGTGTTCCCAAACAACGGTGGGATTTTATGGATGACATTGCACCATGTTACCGGGCCATAATTGCTCGCGATTGGTCTGTAGAACATTCTGCATAATTCGAGCTAATTATTTGGCCACCCGACATGAATCAAAATGTTCTAATGTGTGTGAATTCCTAAGACCTAAGGGACCAAACTGCTGAGGTCATCGGTCCCTAGAGTTACACACTACTTATACTAACTTATGCTAAGAACAACACACACACCCGTGCCCGAAGGAGGACTCGAACCTTCGGCGGGAGGGGCCGCGCAGTCCGTGACATGGCGCCTCAAACCGCGTGGCCTCATGAATCACATCGAACATTTATGGAACGTAATCGTGAGGTCAGTTCGTGCTCAAAATCCTGGACTGGCAACACTTTCGCAGTTATGGACGGCTATAAAGAGGTCTACATGTATCAAACATAATTTGAGGAAGAAATTTTTGAGGATGTACGTTTCTAGCTAAGAATTGTGTGCAGTGAAACATGGACTGTGGGAAAACCGCAAAAGAAGAGAGTTGAAGCATTTGAGATGTGGTGCTACAGAAGAAAGTTGAAAATTAGGTTGAGTTATTAGACAAGGAATGAGGAGGTTCTGCGCAGAAGCGGAGAGGAAAGGAATATGTGGAAAATACTGACAAGATGTGGGGATAGGACTATACGGCAACCTGTTAAGACACCTAGGAATAACTTCCATGTACTAGAGGGGGCTGTAGAGGGCAAAAACTTTAGAAGAAGCAGAGATTGGAGTACATGCAGCAAATAAGTGATTAAGTAGGTTGCAAATCCTACTATGAGGTCGGCTCAGGAGAGGAATTTGTGGCGGGCAGCATCAAACCAGTAAAACTGAAGATTCAAAACAAAATAATAATAATAATAAAATGAAAATAGAGGCAGTACGGCACAATATTTCTGCGGGGGACTTCCAACGGCTCGTTGAGTCCATGCGACGTCGAGCTGCTGCACTACGCCGGGCAAAGGAAGTCTGCCACGATATTAGGAAGTAACCCATGACTTCTGTCACCTCATTGTATGTGTAACACAGGAACATGCAGGAGAAGCCGTGGGTAAAAAGCTTGTATAAGATAAAGAACAGAAGCAAATCGAGGGTTTCACGATAATATACTGGGGCTACAACTTTGCTCCCGCCGTTTTTTTCTCAAAGTTTGAGGCTTTATTGTGAGCATCTTACAAAAAATTTACGTTTCAAACTATTGGCCATCGCTGGCCATTACTTTCTCCCAACTTTTGGGCAGCATATGAATCCCGCGGCGGAAGAACTAGGCGTCTTTCGAGAAGATCCATGCATCGATCCAATTTTGCAATTGTTCATATGATAGGAAGCGCTGGACAGCCTGGTCGTGTGCCACTGAACTAAAAAGTTGGTAGTCAAAGGGAACAATGTCTGGAGAATACGGCGGGTGGGGTAGAACTTCCCTTCTCAACGTTTCCAGGTGTGTTTTGGCGGGCTTTGCGACATGAGGTCGAGCACTGTCATGCTGTAAAATCAGCTTTTCATGTCTATCGCTGTATTGTGGCCGTTTGTCTTTCAGTAATCGGCTCAAACACAGCAATTGCGATCATTAACGATCTCCTGTGATTGTTCCCGTCGGTTGCAGTAGCATCGAAAGCGTTCTCTCTTTCACAACCGTGCTAGTCTTCAAAGTCAAAATCACCGTTCTTGAAGCACGGAAACCATTTTTTGCAAAGTTCTGTCACCAACAGGCGTCTCATCATAGGTCTTACCCAGCTTTTTATGAGCCTCAGCCGCAGATTTCTTCATATCAAAGCAGAAAATTAAAACCTCCCGCAGATGACGAGAATTGGTCCCGCAAGTTGACATATTCAGCCGAGAATAACTTTAAGATGCAATCAAAAATCGACTAATATTTTGATGGCGGTATGTTCTCAAATGTATAAGCTTACTGTATGACACGACCTACGACTTGCACCACTACTTTCCACTAATGCCGTCTACTGTAAAACGGCGGAAGCAAAGTTGAAGATCTAATAGGATCTTAAAAAGCCACTTATTGAAAACATTAAGAAACGCTGACGGGACGAAGAACAGTAACGTACCCATTATTACCGTTCCTCACAAGCGTCTTCTAACAAAGCTGCATGCCTACGGAGTATCGCCTCAGATGTGCGACTGGATTCGTGATTTCCTGTCAGAAAGGTCGCAGTTCGTAGTAAGAGAGGAAAGTCATCGAGTAAAACAGAAGTAATATCCGGCGTTCCCAAGGAAGTGTTATAGGCCCTCTATTGTTCCTGAACTATATTAACGACATAGGAGACACTCTGAGTAGCCGTCTTAGATTGTTTGCAGATGATGCTGTCATTTACCGTCTTGTAAAGTCATCAGATGATAAAAAGGACTTGCAAAATGATTTAGATAAGATATCTGTCTGGTGTGAAAAATGGTAATTGACCCTGAATAAAGAAAAGTGTGAAGTTATTCAAATGAGTAATAAACGAAATCAGCTAAATTTCGATTATGCGATAAGTCACACAAATCTGAAGGCTGTTAATTCAACTAAATGCTTAGGGATTACAATGACAAATAACCTGGATTGGAACGATCACGTAGATAATATTGTGGGTAGAGCAAACCAAAGACTGCGATTCATTGGCAGACCACTTACAAGGTGCAACAGGTCTACTAAAGAGACTCCTTACACCACGCTCGTCCGCCCTATTCTGAAGTATTGCTGTGCGGTGTGGGATCCGCATCACGTGGGACTGACGGATGACATCGAAAAAGTACAAAGAAGGGCAGCTCGTTTTGTATTATCGCGAAATAGGGGAGATAGTGCCAGAAACATGATACGTGAATTGGAGTTGCAATCATTAAAACAAAGGCGTTTTTAGTTGTGACGGGATCTTCTCATGAAATTTCAATCACCAGTTTTCTCCTCCGATTGCGGAAACATTCTGTTAGCACCCATCTACTAGGGAGAACTGATCATCACGATAAAATAAATCAGGTCTCGCACAGAAAAATTTAAGTGCTCGTTTTTCCCGCGTGCCGTTCGATAGTGGAACGGTAGAGAGACAGCATGAAGGTGGTTCATTGAACCCTCTGCCAGGCACTTTATTGTGAATAGCAGAGTAATCACGTAGATGTAGATGTAGATCGAACCCTGCGGAGCACCCACTGTGATTTCTCGCCATATACCATTCCTTTCCTATTTCCCGTCCTACACGGAAATGGAATATACCTCTAGTACGGACACGAAGCGGCACAGACAACTGCCTAGAAGTTGGAATGCACGAGTACCTGAGTGCGGACCGAGTGGCTGCGGCAACATCCCGTTGGCGCCAGCGCAGCGCTCGGACCCGGAAGTGGGCGGGCGTGGCCAGCCGGTGTGGCGCCGGGTCGACATCTCTGGTAGCAGGTGTACGGCGTCCGGAGGCAGAGAGCACGGCAGACACACGGCGCGCGGCGCGCTGCACGCTGGCTCTCGGCGCACTGGCCGCTTCCTGGCGCTCGGCTCTGCTGGCGAGCGCGCGCCGCGGCCTGCACGGACATGCGGCCGCCCGCTTGTCGTGAGTCGCGCGCGAAGCACGCCTCACTCCTAATGCGGACCCCGAGTCAGCGAGCACGTCTCCTTCACGCTCCACTAGCACTTCGGGCGTACTGCGCAGTAGGCGCTACAATTTAGTTGAAACACAAGGTAAAAGAGAGAGAAGCAATATGGGCTAACGTAAATAAAAGTGATCTGGATCACGAAAACATTACACTCAAAATACACTACTGGCCATTAAAATTGCTACACCAAGAAGAAATGCAGATGATAAACGGGTATTCATTGGACAAATATATTATACTAGAACTGACATGTCATTACATTTTCACGCAATTTGGGTGCATACATTCTGAGAAATCAGTACCCAAAACAACGACCTCTGGCCGTAATAACGGCCGTGATACGCCCGGGCATTGAGTCAAAGAGAGCTTGGATGGCGTGTACAGGTACAGCTGCCCACGCTGCTTCAACACGATACCACAGTTCATCGAGAGTAGTGATCGGCGCATTGTGACGAGCCAGTTGCTCGGCCACCATTGACCAGACGGTTTCAGTTGGTGAGAGATCTGAAGAATGTGCTGGCCAGGGCAGCAGTCGAACATTCTCTGTATCCAGAAAGGCCCGTACAGGACCTGCAACATGCGGGCGTGCATTTTCCTGCTGAAATGTAGGGTTTCGCAGGGATCTAATGGAGGGTAGAACCACGGGTCGTAACACATCGGAAATGTAGCGTCCACTGTTCAAAGTGCCGTTAATGCGAACAAGAGGTGACCGAGACGTGTAACCAATGGCACCCCATACCATCACGCCGTGTGATACGCCAGTATGGCGATGACGAATACACGCTACCAATGTACGATCACCGCGATGTCGCCAAACACGGATGCGACCATCATGATGCTGTAAACAGAACCTGGATTCATCCGAAAAAATGACGTTTTGCCATTCGTGCACCCAGATTCGTCGTTGAGTACACCATCGCAGGCGCTCCTGTCTGTGTTGCAGCGTCAAGGGTAACCGCAGCCATGGTTTCCGAGCTGATAGTCCATGCTGCTGCAAACGTCGTCGAACTGTTCGTGCAGATGGTTGTTGTCTTGCAAACGTTCCCATCTGTTGATTCAGGGATCGAGACGTGGCTGCACGATCCGTTACAACTATGCGGACAAGATGCCTGTCATCTCGACTGCTAGTGATACGAGGCCGTTGGGATCCAGCACGGCGTTCCGTATTACCCTCCTGATCCCACCGATTCCATATTCGCTAACAGTCATTGGATCTCGACAAACGCGAGCAGCAATGTCGCGATACGATAAACCGCAATCGCGATAGGCTTTATCAAAGTCGGAAACGTGATGGTACGCATTTCTCCTCCTTACACGAGGCATCACAACAATGTTTCACCAGGCAACGCCGGTCAACTGCTGTTTGTGTATGAGAAATTGGTTGGAAACTTTCCTCGTGTCAGCACGTTGTAGGTGTCGCCACCGGCGCCAACCTTGTGTGAATGCTCTGAAAAGCTAATCAATTGCATATCACAGCATCTTCTTCCTGTCGGTTAAATTTCGCGTCTGTAGCACGTCATCTTCGTGGTGTAGCAATTTTAATGGCCAGTAGTGTACATAGAACGATCGAAAACATCTGGGTAACAGAATAGGTATCAGAAGAATCGAAGTCAGTCCCAATACATCCCAACCACAAGAAAGGCGACAAAACCGACTCTAATAACTACAGAGGAATTTCACTACTCCATAATGAGATTTCACTCTGCAGCGGAGTGTGCGCTGATATGAAACTTCCTGCCAGATTAAAACTGTGTGCCGGGCCGATATTCTAACTCGGGACCTTTTCCTTTTGCGGGCAAGTGTTCTACCATCTGAGCTACCAAGCACGACTCACGTCCCGTCCTCACAGCTATACTTCTGCCAGTACATTAGATTCAGATTTATTTTTAAAGACCTTGCAAAGAGCGCAAAAGAAGACAGCTAATGAGGAGGCGTGAGGGGAAGGAGGAGGAGCAAACGATACGTCACTTGTGTGGAAGCATGTTTCAGTACTGTCTGTGACGTACAAAAATCTATCTAAAGCACTGTTAAATCGTCTAGAGCCCCAGACAGATTCACAGGTAGGAGAAAACCATGAAGGGTTCAGAAAGGGAAGATGATGATGTGTGTGAAATCTTATGGGACTTAACAGATAAGGTCATCAGTCCCTAAGCTTACACACTACTTAACGTAAATTATCCGAAGGACAAACACACACACCCATGTCCGTGGGAGGACTCGAACCTCCGCCGGGACCAGCCGCACTGTCTCTGACTGCAGCGCCTAGACCGCTCGGCTAATCCTGCGCGGCTCAGAAAGGGAAGATCGTGCAGTGGACAGATCTGGTGCCTCATAACGCTATTTATAATAAGGAAGTCTGGGAACACCACGATAACATTCGTTGACTTCAAGGAGGCCCACGACTCCACAGAGAGAGAAACACTCTTTAAGTCACTGGAAGAAATGAAGGTGGAGATCAAGAACAGAAAGCTAATCCAGAAAACATCAACAAATGCAACATTCAATGTGAAGTTTATGGGAAAGATCTCGGAACCGTTCGAAATCAAGACAGGAGTGAGATTGAGAGACACCATGTCACCCAGTCTATTTAACTTGGTTTTGGAGAAAATAATTAGGACATGGGACAAAGGAGTCAATGGGGGTAAAGATGGGCAGACACTAGGATAGAGCCGTCAACATAACGTGTCTGGCCTTCGCTCACGGTGTAGCCATCATAACAAATAACAGAAAAGAAGCCAAAGAAGCTCTAGAGACGCTACACGAAATCGCAGCCAATACGGCACTACAAATCTCATATGAAAAAACGCATTACATGGACCAAAAATCCACAGATAGAAAGCCTCTGGTAACGAAATAAGGAGAGATAACAAAAGTAGAAAGTTTCGAATACCTGGGAGAGATTACACAGAAAACAGGACTGAACTCGACATCCATTGAAGAAAGGATCACAAAACTACAAAAAGCATACAGACTTACGTTAAACTATTAAAAAAAAGTGTTTCCATCAATGCCAAATTAAGACCCTGTAGTAGAGTAATCTTACAAGAGGCCTTGTGTGCCTCAGAAACAACAGTAATCAAAAGAAGAAAAAAATGAAAAAAATGAAGGAGATTGAAAAACAAAACAGGAAATTGCTGAGAAAGATCTACGCGCCGTATCAGAAAGAGCGCTCTGGACAAAGAGACCGACAAAGAGACCGACAAAAGAACTGTACGAACAGACAGAAACGATTACAAACAGCATCAGGAAAACAAAGACAAAAATTCTTCCGACAAATGCATAGGATGAATAAAAGTAGACTGACCAAGATGTTTAACATAGTAACAACTAATATACTGAGAACCAACTGCGTAAAGGAAGCCATAGAAGACCTCAAGAAATTGAACATCTCTGCAGAACGATGACAGACGAGGAAAAATACAGAGCAAAAATCAGAAAACAGAAATTTCAGCAAATGCCCAAAGAGAAGAAAACAGCAAAGAACTGGGCAGGTGAATATATGAGAGGTTTTCGGGAAGAAAAAAGAAGACAGAAAAAATGCCATGAAAATTAAGGAAGAGTTAACAAATGGTTCAAATGGCTCTGAGCACTATGCGACTTAACTTCTGAGGTCATCAGTCGCCTAGAACTTAGAACTAATTAAACCTAACTAACTTAAGGACATCACACACATCCATGCCCGAGGCAGGATTCGAACCTGCGACCGTAGCGGTCACGCGGTTCCAGACTGAAGCGCCTTTAACCGCACGGCCACACTGACCGGCGAAGAATTAACAGCTCCAATAATAAAAGTTTTCTGCGTCAGTCACATATTTTACCACTATGCGTTTCGATCGTTTACAGTATTGTCTTCAGGTGGAGAACTGTTACATAATTCATGTTAGTGTAGCGCATAGGCCGGCCGCTGTGGTCGAGCGGTTCTAGGCGCTTCAGTCCGGAACAGCGCGGCTGCTACGGTCGCAGGTTCGAATTCTACCTCGGGCATGGATGTGTGTGATGTCCTTAGGTTAGTTAGGTTTAAGTAGTTCTAAGTCTAGGGGACTGATGACTTCAGATGTTAAGTCGCATAGTGCTTAGAGCCATTTGAACGATTTTGTAGCGCATAGACGCCTTTTCACAGCAGCATACTAAGTGCAAGGCGTCTGCCGCTGTGGAAAGGCGTCTGCGCACTTTACTAACGCCAGCTATGCAACTAAACATTCCTCTACCTGAAGATGATGGTGTGAACCATCGAGACGCGTAATGGCAAAATAAATAAGTAATTGATGCAGAAAACTTTTTATTTATATTTATCAAGAGTCGCAGCCCCCAAGATGCCGTCGTTTATGGACGAAATATTGAATATGGGCTAATATTGTGACCTGCTGAGCATAACAGAACAGCATCACAGTTATGGCAGATCAGGGTCGGTTCGAGTACATGCTTCCGCTCAAGTGACGTATCGTTTGCTCCTCCTCCTTCCCCTCACGCCTCCTCATTAGCTGTCTTCTCTTGGGCTCTTTGCAAGATCTTTACAAATAAATCTAAATCTAATGTTCGTCTAAACGTTTTTCTTTTCTTTTAAAATAAATACTGTATAGATATTGGACCCGTTGTGTAGGGGTAGTGTCTTTGGTAATCTAAACGATCTGCATCCCGGGTCCGAAACCAACCACTGCTTAAATTTTGAATAAAATCATCAGGAGTGGCAACTGAAGATGAGTCACCTTAGTTCTGCCAACGACCTAGTCGAGAGGACAAAGGAGCGGACAGAGTTTCAGGGCAACCTTTTGTCCTTCGGTCACAAACATTGCTCCTAAAAGGCGAAAGAATCAGTAGTGATCAAGAGCAATAAGGATTCAGAAGGAAATGCAAACAACTGTATTAAAGACATATAATTTGTATCCACAGGACATGTGGACTGTAAATGAAAAATGTCATGATATCATGTTGTCTCTCTATCGGCAAAAGATTCCGGACTAGAGCTCTTGAAGCGGACTACCAAGATGAAGGAAGTCTTAAGAAAAAGATTAGATAACCAATGAAAGGGTAACATACAACGAGTCGGCACGTCGAATGTAGAAAAGCTGAACGTTGGAGGGAAGCTACAGAATCTGAAAAGGGAACTGCAAAGGCTGTCTACATATTAGTGCGTTTAGTGAAGTGAAATAGAGGGAAGATACGGATTTCTGGTCATATAAATAAGAATTCGTATCAACAGCAGCAGAAAATGGTATAACGGGAGCGATACTCGTTGTGACACTACATAAGACTACATAAGACAGCAAGTGTCTGGCGCAGTTGTTAGATCGGTTACTGTTGCTACAGTGGCAGGTTATCAAGATTTAAATGAGTTTGAACGTGGTGTTACGGTCGACGCACGAGCGATGGGACACAACATCTCCGAGGTAGCGATGACGTGGGGATTTCCCGTGCGACCATTTTACGAGTGTACAGTGAGTGTTAGGAATCCGGTAAAACATCAAATCTCCGACATCGCTACAGCCGGAAACAGATCCTGCAAGAACGGAACCAACGACGACTGAAGAGAATCGTTCAACGTGACAGAAGTTCAACCGTTCCGCAAACTGCTTCAGATTTCAATGCTAGACCGTCAGCGTGCGAACCATACAACGAAACATCATCGATATGGGTTTTCGGAGCAGAAGGTCCACTAATGTACCCTTGATGATTGCGTGACACAAAGCATTACGCCTCGCCTGCGCCCGTCAACACAGACATTGGACTGTTGATGACTGGAAACATGTTTGCCTGGTCGGACCAGTCTCGCTTCAAATTGCATCGAGCGAATGGACGTGTACGGGTGTGGAGACAACCTCCACGGACCCCGCACATCAGCAGACTGTTCAAGCTGTTGGAGGCTTTGTAATGGTGTGGAGCGTGTGCAGTTGGAGTGATATGGATCCCCTGATACATCTAGATACGACTCTGACAGCTGACACGTACGTAAGCATCCTGTCTGATCACCTGCATCCATTCACGTCCATTGTGCATTCCGACGGACCTGGGCAATTCCAGCAGAACAATGCGATACCCCACACGTCTAGAATTGCTACAGAGTGGCTCCAGGTACACCCTTCTGAGTTTAAACACTTCCACTGGCCACGAAACTCCCCAGACATGAACATTATTGAGCATATCTGGGATGCCTTGCAGCGTGCTGTTCAGGAGAGATCTCCACTCCCTGGTATTCTTGCTGGCTTATGGAGAGCCCTGCAGGACTCATGGTGGCATTTTCCCCCAGCACTACTTCAGACATTAGTCGAGTCCATGGCACGTCGTTTTCGGCACTTCTGTGTGTTCGCGGGGGCCCTAAACGACATAAAGCAGGTGTACCAATTTCTTTGGGCCTTCAGTGTAGCAATAACTGTACTGTAAAGATAAGACCCCTCCCCTCATATCAAGAACTGTTCTACTAGATATGTATGAATCCTGTGTGTGGAGAACTACTCACTTTAGCTACAGTTCCTCTGCATGTTTCTGCCCACTGGTAAATGTTTCCTGTTCATCCTTGCGAGATTTGTCTCCACTGCCTCTTTATCTAGATTAATGAACATGTGAAGAGTTTTGTTGTTATTTGTACCATAGTCTTACTGTGTAAGTCGATATTACTAAGGAGTCGTCACTCTCAAAGGCAGTGTATAGCTGTTGCCATCCCACCCTCAGGGGGGAATCCGTGTACCCTTCCTGTCTGTGACTAGTGTAGTCATATGGTCAAATGCCACATGCAGGCTGACGGGTACACTGGTTCCCGCCGTTAATCCGCGAGGCGAATTCGATCCGCGGCCGTCGTGCCTCCCCTTGTCCTGGAAGCTGGCGCTTTAACGAGCCCGGCTATCCGGGCAGCTTAGCGAGAAACGACCATGAGAAATCAGCGCTCGCACGGGAAGATTTAAGTGATCACTTTTCCCACGTGTTATTCGAAAGGGGAATCCTCGAGATATAGTCCCAAGTGGTTCTATGAACCCTCTATGAAGCACCTAGATGTGAACTGTGAGTATCCATGTAGGTGTACACTGCTGCACGTATCCTTCCGTGTTTCCCGAATGTAAACATGACAGTGCTGCCACTCTGGGCTGGTCTTCAATTCGCTTTGCCGGGAAGGCGTTGTAAATGAGATAGTGAAGTAGCATCCGTGATAAGGAAAGTCGGAATACAGTATCAGAATCGAGGAATTATAGTAGAGTATGTCAATGGCAAAGTAAAATTCGTCACGGTTTTCCTCCACAAGGTTTGCGTACTAAATTTAATGCAGTGCCAAGAGGTGAAAGTTACGACCAGACAGTTCAAAACACCACATTTATTTGCTTGAGAAACTGTAGGAAAAAAAATGTTCAAATGTGTGTGAAATCTTATGGGACTTAACTGCAAAGGACATCAGTCCCTAAGCTTACACTCTACTTAACCTAAATTATCCTAAGGACAAACGCACACGTCCATGCCCGAAGGAGGACTCGAACCTCCGCCGGGATCAGCGGCACAGTCCATGACAGCAGCGCCTGAGACCGCTCGGCTAATCCCGCGCGCCGAGAAAGTGTAGAAATAGAAATGTTACTGTAAAAGTAAGACGAGTGGTAAATCCTAGAATTAACTGGTGAAACCTAAGACTTACCATCAAGGTATGGTAAAAGTCCGAAATTTCTTATTATACGCACAGATTTCGAACTTTTACCAAGAGACGTTGGTAAATCCTAGGATGTACCCATACCAACTGGTAAAACCGAATTCATTAAAAGAAATCAACTGAGCAATTTATTGAAATAGTTTGTATTTCTTGTAAATTTATGTATTTTAAACATTCGTGCATTCCAATGTGATTATAATGAGCAATAATACATATTAGTGAAAAATGTAAAAATTGTTACCTTGTGAATGTTAATTTTTGTTACAACAAGCCTGGCTATTGTGGCATTTAGAATTACGTAAAATGGAAGACGATTTACACAAACATTCTTTAGGTGAACACTTTTTTAAGCAATTGCACGTTTTGATCCCTTGTCCTCCAACAAAAGATTGTTTGGCAACCACTTCCCGTAGACTAATTTCTTCTCTTGCTACTTCTTCGACGTTGATATAATTTTCTATGCAGAATGTAAATTGGTTCCTAGTGTACAATGACTTCAGTTTACCAGCTTCGGTAACAAGTCGATAAAATTCGTCATCCTGAATATTTATCACTATTGCTATTATAGATTTTGCATCAATTTTTACCCTGTCTACATCCGGTACTTTAATACTCACATTCTGTCCAACTGAGAGTTTTGCAATTTTATTACACGACGCTGCTTTCAGTTACTTTACCAGCAATTGAAGGCCTTCTTTGGCAACTTCTCGGATCCGTTTCTCTTTATTAACGCTGTTGGAAGTTGTCAGCGTCTCGGTGCCTCTGCGATGTCGCGTGACTAGGTCCTCCCGTCGGGTAGACCGTTCGCCGGGTGCAAGTCTTACGATTTGACGCCACTCCGGCGACTTGCAAGCCGATGGAGATGAAATGATGATGATTAGGACAACACAACACCCAGTCCCTGAGCGGAGAAAATGTCCGACCCAGCCGGGAATCGAACCCGGGCCCTTAGGATTGAAATTCTGTCGCGCTGACCACTCAGTTACTGGGGACGGACTCGGTGTCTCGTTGTTAGCTGTCGTCAAATTCTGAGTCTCTAGTGCTTCCTCACCTGCTGCAGCCGCATTTTCTACCTCCATTCCTTCTGTTCCAGTACTTGATTCTGTGGCATCAATTCCTTGGCCGTCATTTTTAATTTCCTGTGAGTCAGTGGAAGTGGTGTTTAACATTGTTTCCAAGTCTTCTTCAGTGCTTATATTTTTTATTAAATCATGTGGAACATCTGAGGTCGCAATGACCATTTTCATTGGAACCCCAAACCTGGCTTCATATGGTGAGCATCTGATCCCTTCATGATGAGCCGTATTTTTCATTACTTGCACAAACCTCAGCCCTTCAGACCAGTTTGAAGTTTCATTTGTTTCCATCCTAGTTGATAACATATTTTCGATACCTTGATTTGCTCTTTCGACTGATCCCTGAGACTGTGTCTCGGCTTCCCGTGGACTATCTTCATATAACACTCCACAACCCACATAAACTTTGAATGACTTGGCTACAAAACTCTCTACCATTATCAGAATGTAGCATACTTGGAGCACCAAAGGTGGCAAAAATGTCCAAAAGATGATATGGTACTTCATCAGCCCTTCTCGAAGTTAGTGCGCGGAGGATAAAAAATTTTGTCAAATGATCTTGGTATACAAGTATGAACTTCGACTTATTGCCTGGGTTTGCCTGCATGTCGATTAAGTCAGTTTAGCATCGTGACTTTATTTCACTGTGTATGACAGGTTTCACTACAACACACCTTTTCAATGTTTTCTGCTTTTTCTGGCATGGTTCACATAATCTCAAATAAGTAACGATTGATTCAACAGTCAAATTCTTGTACTTACTATTCAGTTCCACAATCATCTGTGTTCGGCCGCCTTGGCCTATAGCAATGTCGGTCTCATATAGTACGTTAAACAGTTAATCAAAACGAACGTAATAACGAATTTCTTCTTTTGCAGCAAACACCGGTGCTATGAGTTTCTCTTCACCTACGATGTTGAGAACATCAGATGTCTGTAGTGAACAGGTTTTTCATTGGAAACGATTTTTGCATTTTTCACTTCACTTAACATAGTATTATATTGCTCAGAATGTACATAAAAATTGTTGTCCTTCTTCTTATCCACTGATCCATTTAAAAGTTCGCAAAATCTGTTACGCTCAACATCATTCATTCTGATGCAAAGCTGCAGAAGAAACACCACTAAACTGAGTCGAAAAGATGACCATACGCACGATGCTCTACTCTGAAATTACGCAGCGATGAGCGGACTGAGAACTCATAATTGCCAACAAAGGAACATATCTGGACAGAACATTGGCAACAATGAAACTTATCTGAACCTGCACGACGGAGGCGGGAGTCTTCGATCCCGTTTTTACCAGTTTGCATTCGTAAATCCTAAGATTTACCAATGTCTCTTGGTAAAAGTTCGAAATATATGCATATAATGAGAAATTTCGGACTTTTGCCACACCACGATGGTAAATCTTAGGTTTCACCGGTTAATTCTAGGTTTTACCAATTATCTTACTTTTACAGTAATAGAAACACACCTAATAACAGTTGTAAATCAATGCGGGGTGGGTTTTTACTTTATCCACTGCGATTTTTTTGTTTTCTGAGTACCCAACAACGTCAAAAACGAGTGTTGTTAACCTTCAATACAGCTCACTCTTTCGCTGTTGAAAGGTTTTTAATAAACATTTTTTGATCCATTTATGTTTTCACTTGTGGGCTGTGGTGGATGTTCCTTTGTGTAATATTGTAAAGCCCAAATGACTTTTCGCTTCCAAGTATTTGGCCTCTTTTGTGGGCGAAAATTCGTAGGAAAAATACCCTGTTCGCCATGATATCTTCGCAATATGTCACAAAACAAGCCCAAAATACACTACTATATCGTAAGTTATCGTGGCGAGGACAGCTTAAGTTCAGATGTTAGCAGCCTACACCACTCTCCCCCTTCGAACGTCAATATTAAATCTTTCTTCCCGAGAATTTTGGACGGTGACGTGTCATTCCGTTTACGACCTGTGTGAATTCTGTCATTTGAAATGCATTACGCAATGTTTTGATTATCAAAAAATTTTTTTGGAAATTTGTGGTAAGTTCTATGGGACCAAACACAAAATTTCTATAAATTTGCTTCCATGATGATCTTAGATTGGACACACACATCAATATATAGTGACCGCAACAAGAACCCGTCTGGCACAACTGTCACTACATTTTCATTACAATGCATGTTCAGAAAAACAAGAACTTTCCCTTTCTCTTGTACGAATATTTATGGGGCTGTAATGCTCCTTAAAAGGTATGCAATTCAAAATCCAAACCTGTTCCACAGATATATAGATTTCCATGCTTACAATACAAAAACAAAGAAAAGAGTGCACACTGAAAAATCAAAAGTTTAGTTAGAGAGGAAAGTATGATACAAAGATTGGCAAAACCTTATCAATTCCTAAAGCGAGACTGAAGGCATATTTACGTGACCATTGCTTCTACAGCTTGGAGGAATTCCTCAGTAGCAATTTGTATAGATGTTTAAGAACTTCTTAAAACGTCTAAAATTTCATTATTCCTTTAAGAATGTTCCCGATAAAAACTGTTTAATGACTATGAGTGTCATAGACATACTTAGTGAAATGTAATTTTTCGTTGTTGCAGCAATTACAGCTCTTTCTGGTGCTTGTGTCGGTACAGGCCGTGAACGATAACTGTATGGAACGTACCAGCTTGGTATAGGTAAAGTCGAGACGAAGAGATTGAGATAGGACACACAGGATCCATCAAGCGGTGAAGCAGCCTCAAATTGGTCAATAAAAGCTACTTTAGCTACAACGGATGTGCGACACTCCAGAGTTTGGCTAAAATCGTCCTTGAATATTAAAATCCCTTTGATCTTGCACTTGCAAACAAAAATTTACTTTTGTATGAATTATATTATGAATTTTAAGAGCATAAAATTAATATCATTTCCTTCTGAGTGGTCCTCACATCCTTAATAAATTTGAAAAATGATATGATTCCACTAGGCTATGTTTTAAATAACATTATTTCCAGTGCACTAACACGCACACGACTTTTTAACGGATTGACAGCGATGTGTCCAAGTCGTTTACTATAGATACACTTGAGAAAGTGCAGTATCTGGAACTAGTAGTGCAAATAAATTTAAAGCAGAGCCTGGTGGAATCATAACATTTTTCAAATGAAGATTAACGGTTAAATCGCTTTGTTTGTCTGGCCTTCTTACTACGAAAGTACTGTGCTTGTGAGGGTTAAGTTCAGATCGGGTTGCAGACGTAATTAGTTTTTGTTTAACGTTTACAGAAGTCGTTTTTTCTTTCATTACCCTCACGAGAAAGTTTAAATTAATAATTTATCGAAATAGCCAACTAAGCCGGCGGTGTTACAGACTGAGAGGCTATTGAAAACCTCGCGCAGCACGCATGCGCTCTAGTTCACGTGGCTTTTGTGGATCAATGTAGGCCAATTTGAGGCTATTAACCCGCTTGACAGACCACAATTGTCCTGATCAAATTGTCCCTCTCGGCTTGCCATACAACTCTGTGGCGCGTTGTA
Organism: Schistocerca piceifrons; assembly: GCF_021461385.2. Classification (NCBI taxonomy): domain Eukaryota; kingdom Metazoa; phylum Arthropoda; class Insecta; order Orthoptera; family Acrididae; genus Schistocerca; species Schistocerca piceifrons. The sequence goes on along the minus strand of NC_060139.1, from coordinate 397,136,946 downwards.
AAAATTTACCCCTTACACCTTTTATAATAACATCAATAAAATGGGCAGACAGTTTGAATACTAATGCTACTCTAAGCCGTTTCATGTTATTTAACTAAGAAACATTTTCCCACAATATCAGCAAGAAACATGTTGTCTTATAAATGTTTCAAACGCCTTGGCCCGTATCCAAATGCACATTGAATACAAAAATTATGAAAGAAGGCCAATAAAGTGCAATAAAATATGTTGTTGCTGTTGTGGCCTTCAGTCCTGAGACTGGTTTGATGCAGCTCTCCATGCTACTCTATCCTGTGCAAGCTTCTTCGTCTCCCAGTACTGACTGCAACCTACATCCTTCTGAATCTGCTTAATGTATTCATCTCTTGGTCTCCCTCTACGATTTTTACCCTCCAAGCTGCCCGCCAATGCTAAATTTGTGATCCCTTGATGCCTCAGAACATGTCCTACCAACCGGTCCCTTCTTCTTGTCAAGTTGTGCCACAAACTCCTCTTCTCCCCAATTCTATTCAGTACCTCCTCATTAGTTATGCGATCTACCCATCTAATCTTCAGCATTCTTCTGTAGCACCACATTTCGAAAGCTTCTATTCTCTTCTTGTCCAAACTATTTATCGTCCATGTTTCACTTCCATACATGTCTACACTCCATACAAATACTTTCAGAAACGGCTTCCTGACACTTAAATCTATACTCGATGTTAATAAATTTCTCTTCTTCAGAAACGCTTTCCTTACTATTGCCAGTCTACATTTTATATCCTCTCTACTTCGACCATCATCAGTTATTTTGCTCCCCAAATAGCAAAACTCCTTTACTACTTTAAGTGTCTCATTTCCTAATCTAATTCCCTCAGCATCACCCGACTTAATTCGACTACATTCCATTATCCTCGTTTTGCTTTTGTTGATGTTCATCTTATATCCTCCTTTCAAGACACTGTCCATTCCGTTCAACTGCTTTTCCAAGTACTTTGCTGTCTCTGACAGAATTACAATGTCATCGGCGAACCTCAAAGTTTTTATTTCTTCTCCATGGATTTTAATACCTACTCCGAATTATTCTTTTGTTTCCTTTACTGCTTGCTCAATATACAGATTGAATTACATCGGGGATAGGCTACAGCCCTGTCTCACTCTCTTTCCAACCGCTGCTTCCCTTTCATGCCCCTCGACTCTTATAACTGCCATCTGGTTTCTGTACAAATTCTAACTAGCCTTTCGCTCCCTTTATTTTACCCCTGCCACCTTTAGAATTTGAAAGAGAGTATTCCAGTCAACATTGTCAAAAGCTTTCTCTAAGTCTACAAATGCTAGAAACGTAGGTTTGCCTTTCCTTAATCTTTCTTCTAAGATAAGTCGTAGGGTCAGTATTGCCTCACGTGTTCCAACATTTCTACGAAATCTAAACTGATCTTCCCCAAGGTCGGCTTCTACCAGTTTTCCCATTCGTCTGTAAAGAATTAGCGTTAGTATTTTGCAGCTGTGGGTTATTAAACTGATTTCATTGGGATTGGAATTACTATATTCTTCTTGAAGTCTGAGGGTATTTCGCCTGTCTCATTCATCTTGCTCACCAGATGGTAGAGTTTTGTCGGGACTGGTTCTCCCAAGGCCGTCAGTAGTTCTAAAGGAATGTTGTCTACTCCCGGGGCCTTGTTTCGACTCGGGTCTTTCAGCGCTCTGTCAAACTCTTCACGCAGTATTGTATCTCCCATTTTGTCTTCATCTACATTCTCTTCCATTTCCAGAATATTGTCCTCAAGTACGTCGCCCTTGTATAGACCCTCTATATACTCCTTCCACCTTTCTGCTTTCCCTTCTTTGCTTAGAACTGGGTTTCCATCTGAGCTCTTGATATTCATACAAGTGGTTCTCTTTTCTCCAAAGGTCTCTTTAATTTTCCTGTAGGCAATATCTATCTTACCCCTAGTGAGATAAGCCTCTACATCGTTACATTTGTTCTCTAGCCATCCCTGCTTAGCCATTTTGCAATTCCTGTCGATCTCATTTTTGAGACGTTTGTATTCATTTTTGCCTGTTTCATTTACTGCATTTTTATATTTTCTCCTTTCATCAGTTAAATTCAATACTTCTTCTGTTACCCAAGGATTTCTACTAGCCCTCGTCTTTTTACCTACTTAATCCTCTGCTGCTTTCACTACTTCATCCCTCAGAGCTACCCATTCTTCTTCTACTGTATTCCTACCCCCCCCCCCCCCTTTTCTGTCAATTGTTCCCTTATGCTCTCCCTGAAACTCTGTACAACCTCTGGTTTTATCAGTTTGTGCAGGTCCCATCTCCTTAAATTCCCACGTTTTTGCAATTTCTTCAGTTTTAATCTAAGCTAATAACCAATAGATTGTGGTCAGAGTCCACATCTGCCCCTGGAAATGTCTTACAACTTAATACCTGGTTCCTAAGTCTCTGTCTTACCATTATATAATCTATCTGATACCTTCTAGTATTTCCAGGATTCTTCCATGTGTACAACCTTCTTTTATGATTCTTGAACCAAGTGTTAGCTATGATTAAGTTATGCTCTGTGCAAAATTCTACCAGACGGCTTCCTCTTTCATTTCTTTCCCCCAATCCATATTCACCTACTATGTTTCCTTCTCTCCCTTTTCCTACTCTCGAATTCCAGTCACCCATGACTATTAAATTTTCGTCTCCCTTCACTACCTGAATAATTTCTTTTATCTCATCATACATTTCATCAATTTCTTCATCATCTGCAGAGCTAGTTGGCATATAAACTTGCACTACTGTAGTAGGTGTGGGCTTCGTGTCTATCTTGGCCACAATAATGCGTTCACTATGCTGTTTGTAGTAGCTTACCCGCACTCCTATTTTTTTATTCATTATTAAACCTACTCCTGCATTACCCCTATTTGATTTTGTATTTATAACCCTGTATTCACCTGACCAAAAGTCTTGTTCCTCCTGCCACCGAACTTCACTAATTCCCACTATATCTAACATTAACCTATCCATTTCCATTTTTAAGTTTTCTAACCTATCTGCCCGATTACGGGATCTGACATTCCACCCTCCGATCCGCAGAATGCCAGTTTTCTTTCTCCTGATGACGCCGTTCTCTTGAGTAGTCAGTAGTCCCCGCCCGGAGATCCGAATGGGGGACTATTTTACCTCCGGAATATTTTACCCAAGAGGACGCCATCAACATTTAACCATACAGTAAAGCTGCACGCCCTCGGGAAAAATTACGGCTGTAGTTTCCCCTTGCTTTCAGCCGTTCGCAGTACCAGCACAGCAAGGCCGTTTTGGTTAGTGTTACAAGGCCAGATCAGTCAATCATCCAGACTGTTGCCCCTGCAACTACTGAAAAGTCTGCTGACCCTCTTCAGGAACCACACGTTTGTCTGGCCTCTTAATAGATACCCCTCCGTTGTGGTTGCACCTGCGGTACGGCTATCTGTATCGCTGAGACACGCAAGCCTCCCCACCAACGACAAGGTCCATGGTACAGGGGGCAGGGGGCAATAAAATATATGAGTACTGTATTTATTTATCAAAAATATGCAGGACCTATTGTTCAGATTGACGAGGTAAATGAAGTTAATGAATACAGCAAAAATATCGATAAAACCGGATTCAGTTCGGTTGTTAATTTAAAGGACGATACCAGTGAACAGAAAACAGCGAACACAATCTTGAATAACGACGAGCAGTGGTATGTAGGAAGACCGAAATGCCTACGAAACCTAGCGGATAGCTGGGCGATGGCGACCTGCTGAAACGTTGATGGTGGTATCCTGGCGATGTAGCTAGCGTCAGGTCACTGCTTTGAATCTTTGGATGCATCCTTTGTCGTAGACTTTCTTAGGTACCTGAAGTGCTTGAAGCTGATGCTTCAGTCTAGGATTAATGTCTAGATCTGTTCAATTCAGGCAATATGCACTGTCCAGAGGTGGGTGTACTTTATCCTTTGTACCCGCCGCTGGGAAAGTAGTTTACTGCTGGTCTCTCTGCTGCAGCAGTAGTCTCGCATTCCATAGAGGACAAACGTACATGAATTAGCTTAGCCTCTGACTGTTGTCGACAGTTAAACAGTTCGTGTATTCAGAACAACTGTTGCGAATTGTATCTAATGCCGCCACAATACACTAGGATGAAAACAATTCGCCAGGTAAACGCAAGTATGGGAAAAAAGTAAACATAGTAATAGGGGTAGTAGAGCATCTCTACTAGAAAAAAATCCGAGTGTCATGACATTGATTTGCTTGAATAACTGTATATATTCTCGCATTACAAAATAGCTTACTGTGCCAAATATAATCAAAAAGCTTCTTCAGATGTTACGATACTTTGTTAAATACTCAAAACTTTAAGAGATGAGGCGTAGAAGTAAACTATCACGCAGTTGTACAGACAAATAACAAGAGTTGGGAAGTTTCTAAGTGCTATGGAGCGACGTCGTGCTCCAACACCCCAGAGAGGCGTGTTTGACCTAATGAGATTCACAGAGTGAACTCTATCAGCGAATTCGAGCCAAGACCATACCGGGGCCCACTTGCACCGCTAGGAGGGGGCGAAGGTTCCTATCTGAGCACACTTATTCAGTGCCCACAAATGTGACTGCAAAATGGGCGCCGAAAAATGTATTGATATCTCATAGCGATATGTGACTGCAATGTCACGTTATGTAACGTTAACATCAATTAAGGTTGGTACAGTAGATTGCTAGTTGTTTTAATGATCCCAGTTTTCCATTTGTGAGCTCCTCTTCCGCTTGAGAGCAAAACGTAACAATTTGATGCATAAATTGATTAGGTGTGATTGTTGAGTAACATCAGATACTTTTAAATGGCAGCGAGCGTCATCCTCCGTACGTTTATCGCGGATTAACGTCATAACGAAAGAAAGTGGAACCTTGGACACTGTTGTTCACTATCAGAAGACAGCTTCTATGATTTACTCGCTCGGAAAAGTCTTACTGTGGAGCCGGCAGGGGTTGGGTAGGCGAGAATATTGTTATCATAAAAACATTTAAGAACTAAATTTCAATAGTATTGCGACAAACCACGGGCAGACCATACATTAGAAAAATAACAGAGCACATAACAAGAATCATTTACTTAAAAAAATGGTTCAAATGGCTCTGAGCACTATGAGACTTAACTTCTGAGGTCATCAGTTCCATAGAACTTAGAACTACTTAAACCTAACCAACATAAGGACATCACACACACCCATGCCCGATGTAGGATTCGAACCTGCGACCGTAGCGGTCGCGCGGTTCCGGACTGTAGCGCTTGGAACCGCTCGGTCACTGCGGCCGACAATCATTTACTACTGTCACTGTCTTCCAAGTAGCATCGTCTGGAAAGACCACCCCACCGCTGCAATGTTGGTAAAGGGTTGGATAATTAGTTGTAGAATACTGTTGAATACTGCATGGTCCTGAAATTACACATGAAAACGATGAGATACACCCGAAATCCGTACGTGAACATTTGAAACTATTAATTTCTTATCTCTGAATAATCGGATTCCTAACCATCCTAAACAGTTCTGACTTAAAAGGTTTTGGACACTTTGTATGTGGATGACACCATATGTTTTGAATGTCTGACGATCACTCTGAACGATCTGTTAAAGAACGTTCTTGATCGTAGCTTCGTCAGAATAGTGATGAGCCAATGATGAGGTTTTCTCGGGTTATCAGCCGAGTCAAGGCGTTATTCTGCAGCTACGTTACAATACATTTCCAACTCGTCCTCAGACTTCGCCTTAAGTTGGCGAGTAGGAAACTTGTCGAAACGTTGCCGCAGAACGACGCCTTGACTGGCCGATAACCCGAGAAAACCTCATCATCAAGATTCGCCGAGAAAACCTGCATTCCCAATGATAAGTCAAATGTAATTGCTGTCTTGTCACTATGTGGCCTGTGTATGAAAAAGAAGTTACTGATATTATCCAAGGACCTACTTTCCCAGCTTTATGTAGATTCACTTGAAAATGACAATGATGTTAAGCCACTAGACGATGTGTGGCGGTGGGTACTTCTGATATCACTGATTCCCCCCCCCCCCCCCGCAATTCTCTGTTCAATTCGCGAATGGCGCATAGGAAGAATGATTATAGATAAAACTCTGTATTAGCTCTAATTTCTAGAATTTTCTTGTTGTGTTCATTTTGCGAGACGGAGTGGGAGGAAATACCATGTTGCTCGACTCATCCCGGAACCTGCTCTTTCGAAATTTCAATGGTAAACCTGTCCGTGATGCATAACGCCTCTCTTGTAACGTCTGCCACTGGACCCGGCGTGCTTTCACGCCGACTAAATGATCCCGTGGTAAAACGCTCCACTCTTCGTTGGATTTTGTCTCTCTCTTCTACCTATCAGTTCTACCTGGTGCCGGCCGGTGTGGCCGAGCGGTCCTCAGCTCTTCAGTCTGGCACCGCGCTGTTGCTACGGTCGCAGGTTCGAATCCTGCCTCGGGTATGGATGTGTGTGATGTCCTTAGGTTAGTTAGGTTTAAGTACACTCCTGGAAATTGAAATAAGAACACCGTGAATTCATTGTCCCAGGAAGGGGAAACTTTATTGACACATTCCTGGGGTCAGATACATCACATGATCACACTGACAGAACCACAGGCACATAGACACAGGCAACAGAGCATGCACAATGTCGGCACTAGTACAGTGTATATCCACCTTTCGCAGCAATGCAGGCTGCTATTCTCCCATGGAGACGATCGTAGATATGCTGGATGTAGTCCTGTGGAACGGCTTGCCATGCCATTTCCACCTGGCGCCTCAGTTGGACCAGCGTTCGTGCTGGACGTGCAGACCGCGTGAGACGATGCTTCATCCAGTCCCAAACGTGCTCAATGGGGGACAGATCCGGAGATCTTGCTGGCCAGGGTAGTTGACTTACACCTTCTAGAGCACGTTGGGTGGCACGGGATACATGCGGACGTGCATTGTCCTGTTGGAACAGCAAGTTCCCTTGCCGGTCTAGGAATGGTAGAACGATGGGTTCGATGACGATTTGGATGTACCGTGCACTATTCAGTGTCCCCTCGACGATCACCAGTGGTGTACGGCCAGTGTAGGAGATCGCTCCCCACACCATGATGCCGGGTGTTGGCCCTGTGTCCCTCGGTCGTATGCAGTCCTGATTGTGGCGCTCACCTGCACGGCGCCAAACACGCATACGACCATCATTGGCACCAAGGCAGAAGCGACTCTCATCGCTGAAGACGACACGTCTCCATTCGTCCCTCCATTCACGCCTGTCGCGACACCACTGGAGGCGGGCTGCACGATGTTGGGGCGTGAGCGGAAGACGGCCTAACGGTGTGCGGGACCGTAGCCCAGCTTCATGGAGACGGTTGCGAATGGTCCTCGCCGATACCCCAGGAGCAATAGTGTCCCTAATTTGCTGGGAAGTGGCGGTGCGGTCCCCTACGGCACTGCGTAGGATCCTACGGTCTTGGCGTGCATCCGTGCGTCGCTGCTGTCCGGTCCCAGGTCGACGGGCACGTGCACCTTCCGCCGACCACTGGCGACAACATCGATGTACTGTGGAGACCTCACGCCCCACGTGTTGAGCAATTCGGCGGTACGTACACCCGGCCTCCCGCATGCCCACTATACGCCCTCGCTCAAAGTCTGTCAACTGCACATACGGTTCACGTCCACGCTGTCGCGGCATGCTACCAGTGTTAAAGACTGCGATGGAGCTCCGTATGCCACGGCAAACTGGCTGACACTGACGGCGGCGGTGCACAAATGCTGCGCAGCTAGCGCCATTCGACGGCCAACACCGCGGTTCCTGGTGTGTCCGCTGTGCCGTGCGTGTGATCATTGCTTGTACAGCCCTCTCGCAGTGTCCGGAGCAAGTATGGTGGGTCTGACACACCGGTGTCAATGTGTTCTTTTTTCCATTTCCAGGAGTGTAGTTCTAAGTTCTAGGGGACTGATGACCTCAGATGTTAAGTCCCATAGTGCTCAGAGCCATTTGAACCATTTTTTCCTACCTGGTAAGGATCCCAGGTTGATGAACAACATTCAAGAATCGGCCTGACAAGTGTTTTTTAAACCACTCCTTTCGTGGATGAATTACACTTGAAATTCTTGCCATGAATCCGTCTGGCATCTGGTTTTTCTAATATTTGATTTATGAGATCATTCCACTTAAGGTCACTCCGGATGGGTACCTCTAGATATTTTACGATAGATAGTGTTTCCAGCAGTTTGTCATCACTGGTGTAGTTGTACAGCAGTAGACCTCTTCTATTTATGCGCAGTGTGTTACAAATATTTAAGTTCAGTGTCAACTATCAACCCCTGCACCATTCATCAATCGTCTGCAGGTCCTCCTCCAAATCGCTACTGCCTTCTGGCGTTGTTGCTTTCTGACATCCAACCGCATCATCTGCGAACAGTCTTGTGAATGGTTCAAATGGCTCCGAGCACTATGGGACTCAACTGCTGAGGTCATTAGTCCCCGAGAACTTAGAACTAGTTAAACCTAACTAACCTAAGGACAGCACAAACATCCATGCCCGAGGCAGGATTCGAACCTGCGACCGTAGCGGCCTCGCGGCTCCAGACTGCAGCGCCTTTAACCGCACGGCCACTTCGGCCGGCTAGTCTTGTGAAGCTACCGACGTTTCCTACTATATCATTTATACAAATCATAAACAGTAACGTTGTATCACACTTCCTTGGCTACCACTGAAATTAATTTTACATCTGCCGATTTTGTTCCGTTAAGAGCGATGTACTGAGTCCTGTTTGCAAGGAAATCTTGAATGAAATCGCAAATATGGTCCAGTACTCGATAAGCTCGATTCCTTTCAGTAAACGGCAATGCGAGACTGTGTCAAATGTCTTGCCGAAGTCAAGTAATACGGCATCAAACTGAGCGCCGTTGTCTACAGCACTACGAATCTCTGGAGGAACAGAGAGAGCGGAATTTCACATCTCTGTTTGCGGAATCCATGTTGATTTTGATAGATGAGATTTCCGTTCCCAAAAGTCATAATACGCGCGCATAAAACATGTTCTATAATTGTATAACGTCAGCGATATAGGTCTATCTATAATTATGTGTGTATGTTCTACGATCCTTCTTGTAAACGGGAAAGATATGAGTTTCTTTCCCAATCGTTGGGAATCCATCGTTGCCCCAGTGACTTACGGCAACTGCTGCTAGAAAGGGAGCAAGGTCCCCTCTGTTTAACCTGACATGTATCTCATAGGGTCCAGAAACCTTTGCACAGATTAATTTAATAAATTCATCGTCGTTGTGGGTCGATGCGTGAAGCAAAATATCACGTCACAGCAGAAACGTAATTAGACATCTAAGCTGAATAGACGGATTGCACAAGTCGAACACCTACACGCACACATTTGGTTTCCGCAGAACGGTGCTCTGCACAAGGGGCACCGAAAGTCCGAGCCGCACTTGAAACTCTTCCAGGACAGCGGATGGGATAACGTGGATCACTACCGCAGCCACTACTCGTCCCCGAAGTCACTACGCTTGATTTAGTCTTCGTGGCGTATCATAGGGATTTGTGTGGAGTGAGGTTCGGTATGGGGGTTGTGCAGTCGTGAGCTCATTTTTACTCTTATTGAACACAACATTTTCTCCTTAACAAGAGAGAAATGATAACAAACAGAACTGAATTTAAAGCGTAATACAGTTCTTGAAGGCAGCGTTCAGCAGGAGAATAGCAACATAAATTATACAATGAAAACGAAATTCAAATAGCATTAGCCCCAGCAAGTAGAATCGGAAGCGTTCTGACAGTTTAGAAAATATGGCTCTGGTCACAGGCAAAAAGAAGACAATCAAATTAACGTCTGCAGTTAGTCGAATGACAATAAACTATAAGACAATTCTCTGATTGAATAAAGACTACTTATACACTGACAAGCCAGAGAAATTGGTACACCTGCGTAATATCGTGTAGGGCCCTCGATCACGTAGAAGTACTGCAACACGACGTGGCATGGACTCGACTAATGTCTGAAGTAGAGCTGGAGGGAATTGACACCATGAATCCTGCAGGGCTGTCCATAAATCCGTAAGAGTATGAGGGCGTGGAGATCTCTTCTGAACAGCACGTTCAAGGCACCCCAGGAATGCTCAATAAGGTCCATGTCTGGGGAGTTTGGTGGCCAGCGGAAGTGTTTAAACTCAGAAGAGTGTTCCAGGAGCCACTCAGTAGCAATTCTGGACGTGTGGAGTGTCGCATTGTCCTGCTGGAATTGCCCAAGTCCGTCGGAATGCACAATGGACATGAATGGATGCAGGTGATCAGACAGGATGCTTACGTACGTGGCACCTGTCAGAGTCGTATCTAGACATATCAGGGATTCCATATCACTCCAACTGCACACGCCCCACATCATTACAGACCCTCCACCAGCTTGAACAGTCCACAGCTGACATGAGGGGTCCATGGATTCATGAGGTTGTCTCCATACCCGTACACGTCCATCAGCTCGATACAATCTGAAACGAGACTCGTCCGACCAGGCAACATGTTTCCAATGTCGGTGTTGACGGGCCCAGGAGAGGCGTAAAGTTTTGTGTCGAACAATCATCAAGGATACTTTAGTGGACCTTCGGCTCCAAAAGCCCATATCGATGATGTTTCGTTGAATAATTCGCACGCTGACACCTGTTGATGGTCTAGCATTGAAATCTGAAGCAATTTGCTCTTCTGTCACGTTGAACGATTCTCTTCAGTCGTCATTGGTCCTGTTCTTGCAGGATCTTTTTCCGGATGAAGCGATGTCGGAGATTTGATGTTTTACCGGATTCCTGACACTCACTGTACACTCGTGAAATGGTAGTACGGGAAATTCCCTATTTCATCGCTGTCTCGGTGATACTGTGTCCCATCGCTCATGCGCCGACTACAACACCACGTTCAAACTCATTTAAATCTTGGTAACCTGCCATTGTAGCAGCAGTAACCGACCTAACAACTGCATTGGACACTTGTTGTATCATATAGGCGTTGCCGACCGCAGCGCCGTATGCTCCCCGTTTATATACCGGGTGATCAAAAAGCCAGTATAAATTTAAAAACTTAATAAACCACGGAATAATGTAGATAGAGAGGTAAAAATTGACTCACATGCTTGGAATGACATGGGGTTTTATTAGAACAAAAAAAAAAACACCCCATATTGCTAGACGCGTGAAATATCTCTGGCGCGCGTCGTTTGATGATGATCGTGTGCTCGGCCGCCACTTTCATCATGCTTGGCCTCCCAGGTCCCCAGACCTCAGTCTGTGCGATTATTGGCTTTGAGATTACCTGAAGTCGCAAGTGTATCGTGATCGACCGACATCTCCAGGGATGCTGAAAGACAACATTCGACGCCAATGCCTCACCATAACTCTGGACATGCTTTACAGTGCTGTTCACAACATTATTCCTCGACTACAGCTATTGTTGAGGAATGATGGCGGACATATTGAGCATTTCCTGTAAAGAACATCATCTTTGCTTTGTCTTACTTTGTTATGCTAATTATTGCTATTCTGATCAGATGAAGCGCCATCTGTCGGACATTTTTTGAACGTTTGTATTTTTTTGGTTCTAATAAAACCCCATGTCATTTCAAGCATGTGTGTCAATTTGTATCTCTCTATCTACATTATTCCGTGATTTATTCAGTTTTCAACTTTATACTAACTTTTTGATCACCCGGTATATCTGTATTTGAATACGCATACCAGTTTCTTTGGCGCTTCAGTGCATTAGCGCTCAAGTCAATACACAAAGTGTTTCACAATTCATGTTACACACTTCTAGAGGTTGTAGAGGATAATTAGTAAATCAAGTTTTACGTAGGAACCCATGTCCGGAAATGTGATTCAATGATACTAAAGAGTGTCAAATTTATAGGCGCCGGCGCCTTTTAATGTATGTATATACAGGGTGAATCAGTGATGATTTTATAATCTTACAAGGATGATGGAGCCGGCCGGTGTGGCCGTGCGGTTCTAGGCGCTTCAGTCTGGAGCCGCGTGACCGCTACGGTCGCAGGTTCGAATCCTGCCTCGGGCATGGATGTGTGTGATGTCCTTAGGTTAGTTAGGTTTAAGTAGTTCTAAGTTCTAGAGGACTGATGACCACAGATGTTAAGTCCCATAGTGCTCAGAGCCATTTGAACCATTTGAAGGATGATGGAGACGGATAAATGCATCAGTATGGGGCAAGGATCCCTGCACCGGAAACGAACGGGCCGAAACTTACAAGCGAAATTCGTTCTGATGCCTCTGACAGTGGAATACATCTACCGGTATTGTTGTTCCTAAGACTGTAGGGTAGGCAACTTACACAGGTGGTAGTATGCACCAAAACAAGAAAAAATGTCTAGTAAACATGGATTCTAAAATGCATGACTTAAAATCTATGAGCACTTATATACGAAGACAGTAACTTGTTCTCGAAAGAACAGCTACTGTTGATGACCGTGCAGCTTTTCCCTGGAATAAATGATGACTTACTGAAAACCTCAGCTACCGACAGGTGTTGTTGATATACCTCGATGTGGACAGCTGAAAATGTGTGCCCCGACCGGGACTCGAACCCGGGATCTCCTGCTTACATGCCAGACGCTCTATCCATCTGAGCCACCGAGGACAGAGGTGAATAGTGCGACTGCAGGGACTTATCCCTTGCACTCCTCCCGTGAGACTCACATTCCCAACTGTCCACAATTCTACGTATGTATTGTACCTTTTCACCTGTGTCCTCGGTGGCTCAGATAGAGCGGTGGGATAGAGCAGATGCGCTAACATCTACGCCACCCTGGCACAGTGGCTTTGCAAACTTCATGGGCTACCCTAGCACACCTCCCTCCTCAGTCCGAATTCCTATTCACGCCTCAGCCCACTTGGCATTCCCCTTAAACTCGAACAGCAGTGCTAGGGGCTTCATTGAGGAGTTGATAAATTTCACCAAGATGGCGCTTTTCTTTGCAAGGGACTGCTTTGTGCCTAGTTTGAATGGTTCATTCGCTCGTGGATACACCAAAGGCGTCATAGAGGCGAGCCTAACCGTTAGAGGCTAGCCAGCCAAAGTTAACTTTGTACCTTTTCCCAAACTGGCATTGAACTCTGTTTGTTAGGTTGGCTAAGAAAGTAGAACCTTCGCGCAGTCGATCGTTTCCTCCGAAACCCGCGATGTTAAAAAAACATCCACAGCAAGGGCCCTGCTTGACGCGGACCCGAGTTCTTCTGGAGTCTGGACGTGTTCCCGTGACTCGTACAGTTAGTCCGAACCGTTTAGGTGCCACCTGGAGATAGTTACTGGTACAGGCACCAGGAAGTCGATGCGATGCTACTGGTCATTCGCAGAATCAGACCGTGGTCTTGATGCCCGCTGGTAGGGGCAACCTGACCGTCTGAAATTACGGTGGCCACTCGTAGCTGCAATAGCCGCAGGACCACTGAGGCCTCCAAGCAGCCGCTGAGTTAAACTACTTCGCTCTACTGCTATATGCCGTCATTAGACCTGTAACGGGACATCCTCCTCTAGCATGACTTTTCTTCAAACGTAGTTGTCGATACCAGCATTATTTTTCGAATTTTGGACAGGTCAGTATTATCTCAGCTGCTTTTCTGAAAATTTTATGCACAGTACGTTATTTTCAAGCTAAAATTTATGAAAAGGAATTACTTTATTTTGAATGTTACGATCGATAAGTACTAGTTCTGAATGTACAATTAAAATCATTTTTTTTTTTTTTTTGGAAAATTGGAAATTACGAATTATTTGCCACACTTAAAATTTCTATTATTAATTATGCAATCTAATACTTTTTATTATGTTTATTTCTGGATTCATTTATGAAATAATAATCGAAACTAATAGAAATTCATTTGCCAAGAAAACTTGTAAACCATTTTGGAATATTGTTATTTCCGCTGAGTGAGACAGTAGTAAGCTGGCCTATCATGTGAGTGGACGTATTTTTGTATTTTGTGCTAACAATGTAGTTTCGGCTTTGTTAATGTGAAAAATCAATAGACTGTATAATATACTAAAAATGTGACAAAATGTACTAACGTAACGACAAAAATTCTGCAACAACGATCTTCAAATTTATTTAGATCAATTCAACCATGAGGACCTAAAAATGTGAGAATTTCAGCTTCAAGAACCAGACCCCTAGACAAGAACTGGAGCCAACTCTATCTGAAAAGATAAGTAAACTAGAAAGTTCATTGTAATCTTCGCTCCTCTCTAATCTTCATAGAAAACTAATGTGAAAAAACAAGACGCGCTGCGAATTACAACTTCACGGCACAACGGCTACATCGGTGATTGCGTTCAAGGCTCAGAACTCATATGATCTTCAAGACCTCATGGGATGGATTGTTCATGACACCAAACCGGCACCGTCACACCCGAAATGTCGAAGCTGAGATGCCAAGAAGTTGTTAAGAGACATGCATGTGAACTGCATGTCTGTATCTTCGTTATCAATAACCCTCCCCTCCCCCCCCCCTGTCCGCAGCTCGTGGTCGTGCGGTAGCGTTCTCGCTTCCCGCGCCCGGGTTCCCGGGTTCGATTCCCGGCGGGGTCAGGGATTTTCTCTGCCTCGTGATGACTGGGTGTTGTGTGATGTCCTTAGGTTAGTTAGGTTTAAGTAGTTCTAAGTTCTAGGGGACTGATGACCATAGATGTTACGTCCCATAGTGCTCAGAGCCATTTGAACCATTTGAACCCCCCCCCCCCCGCCCCCCTTCCCGATTGTTTAAAGAATCGAACTCCCATTTATCAAACAGCTTCAATGTCTTATTACAAATAAGTTACTGTGTTAAATACTGGACTGAACCGTGTGCCTTGAAAAAGATTATAATATGAAATTATTTTTGTTGGTTATTGTGATGGTTTGAAGTACACTTTGTGGGAATAGACCAAATCCTTATTTAAAGGTCGTAAATGTCAGTCAACAGGGCATCTTGCGCAGTGAGGCAAGCCATCTTTTCGGTCTCTTGCTATAATCTTTGAATGCATAAGGCTAGGGAGACTTTTGTCTATTGCTTTGAGCTTTCAGCTATTGACTACACCGCTCGTTGTCCTGAATTCAGTTGTTTTCTATGGTAATAATGTAATACGTGTGTTGTTTGTTTCTGAGCAAAGATATGTCGAGATTGATCTCCAAAGTTTTCAGGGACAGGGAAAGGCTTGGGGCCTGGAAGAAAGAAAATAGTGAATCGAAACATTATAAATACGCCGAAAGTTGAAAATCATTTGTCCAGTAATAGTAGTGTAAATTTGAGGTTTGGTGACATTACTCCTTCTGTGAGTACAGAATCAATAGCAAACGCCTCTATTACTTGCTCTTTTAGAAGGAAACTTTTTACAGCATTCTACCTATAGTGATGATGCAGAACACACTGAACTAATATCAGAAATGTTATACTGGATATTAATATGGTTAAACATGATATGAGTACATTTTAAAAATGCAAACACAGCCGGAATGCATTACTATACTGTAGGTGCAATGAAAGTTTAAAGTCAATTCCTCACAACCTTTTTTTCTAGCCTGATGTACATTTTCTCTGAAATCATTTATCCCAGAGCAACGAAAATCTAACAGTCAGTTCCCTTACTACATGCTCATGAAGGGCCTTTTTTTAGCTATTTATGTTATAAAGAACCTATGATAAGTTTTAAAAAATTGCCCAAAAAAGGGTCATTATGAAAATATTTCTCAAAATTACAATTTTAATATACGATTCTTCAAAAGATGTCAGCTTATTAGAAAATAGTGTGAATGCATATGAAAAAAATTCAGTGTCCTGCTGTTAATACTTCCTGGCAAGAGCTGCATCGAAGACGGTCAATTTAACGTGGCGGAGATAGAAGGCAACTTCTCCATCTAAGCAAAAACTAGTTTTCACCCATCTCAGTGTTTATGATGTCACATCTCCTGAAGTACGTGTCATATAGTGATATAATTTGGCAGGTACATTTAGTGATATATGTTGATACTTTTCGCAAAATGTGTTGTGAATAGAGTTAGTACTAAAGAAGTAATAATTAAAACGTAATGCCTGACACTGCAGTTTTACTGCATGGACACCGAAAATATAGTAAACGATTAAATTTTAACCTAGCGAAAGCAGGCATTGCCTGCAGGGGGAGCGACTATTAAAACTAAGTTTTTGAAGACAGCCACAAGTTGCACTTCATCATATTTTGAAGGGGCGGAGGGATGTTCGCAAAAAAAGTTCCATAAAGGTTTGAAAATATGCATAGAGTTGCTAGAAGTCGCTAAGTGTTATCAATCTCAAATACTTGATAAATATGTTTGCGCAAAATGAGTTATGCTGCTTCAACGCGAGATTTGCGCTATACCAAAACTACGGTTCGCTAGTTTTGGTAGAGTACGTAAATGACGTATAAACAGTAGCGTTCGTGGGAAAAGATACACAAGCGAGTGTAAGAGAGGAATAGGGAGCCGACGAATTCTCTTTGATTTTTTGTTTGTTTGGTTGTTTGTTTTCCACATAATTAGAATCGCACACCATTCGATGATAGTCCGTTGTGTATTTTATATCCTTACAGAGTACAAATTGCATTTTTTATGTAATAAAAGTTGGTTGATGGTGTAACTTCTTCTCTTTTATGTAACAAAAACAATTAGTATTGATGCAAGTACGGTTCACAGTCACAAACGTAAAGAATATATATAATTATTGTTGTTGCTATTTTGTACTCACTAGAAATAGATAGAAGTTCAGGGAAGGTTGCCTGGTTGTCTCGGGGGAGAGGACCAAACAGCGAGCTCATCGGTCGCATCGGATTAGGGAAGGATGGGGAAGGAAGTCGGCCGTGCCCTTTTAAAGGAACCATCCCGGCATTTGCCTGAAGCGATTTATGGAAATCACGGAAAACCTGAATCAGGATGGCCGGACGCGGGATTGAACCGTCGTCCTCCCGAATGCGAGTCCAGTGTCTAACCACTGCGTCACCTCGCTCGGTAACTAGTAAGACACTGATCGCGAACACAAAGAGAGCAATGAGGTAACACCCGATAGGCATGAAACACAGTTAACATACAGGTTACGTAGGTACGATCTTAACTGACCAAAGCTGTTAGAAAAACTGCTATAGTCTACGCTTACTTACGATTCTATAGGGTGTTTTACAACTGTACTCAATAGATGCTAAAAACATTCAAAAACCAATATCGCATAAATGTTTCTATATTTAAAAGAACCGGTTTCGACAGACTTTGCTGTCATCCTCAGCTCTTAAATAATCTTTTTGTTATGGAACGAGTTGGACCTCACGCGAAGTTGTCATGTGGAGAAAAAACTGCACATTATAGAAGGTCTGTCATAATGAGATAATGTGGTGTTTTTTGTCCACATGAGAACTTGGCGTGAGGTCCAACTTAAAATGAAGACGTTTCATAACAAAAAAGATTTTTTAAGACCTGAAGATGACAGCAAAGTCTGTCGAAACCGGTTGTTTTAAATAAAGAAGTATTTATGCAGTCGTTGCTTTTGAATGTTTTTAGCAAGTAAAACAGATCGCTCGTTATGTCTTCTCAAAATATGTTCAGTTTCTAACTGTAATGCTTTTCGTACTATGTTAAACGTTTAATGTAAGATTGTACATCTTAGTGAGTAGATTATTAGACTTCAAATGGCTCTGAGCACTATGGGACTTGATTATTAGAGAATTATAAATTTTTTAAATTCAGACAGTGATTATATGAAATATTCAAATTCAGATCTGTTCATTTTAAGGTGGACCTCACGCCAAGTTAGACAGGCAACCTGCAGCTGGGAACACGCACGTGAACTGGTTTCAAATGGTTCAAATGGCTCTGAGCACTATGGGACTTAACATCTATGGTCATCAGTCCCCTAGAACTTAGAACTACTTAAACCTAACTAACCTAAGGACAGCACACAACACCCAGTCATCACGAGGCAGAGAAAATCCCTGACCCCGCCGGGAATCGAACCCGGGAACCCAGGCGTGGGAAGCGAGAACGCTACCGCACGACCACGAGCTGCGGACCTGAACTGGTTTAGTAATATAGACTTTGGATTCTATAGGCCGTTACAAGTACGTAGCCCGCAAATGTAGGGCATTTCCGTTGTGCAGGAAAAGTGTGAGCGTCGGCAGACGCGCCTCGCGCGATCCACGGCTCAGGGGTCAGCAGCGGCTGGCACTGGGGCACCGCTGTTGCGCAACGGCCGCCACTCTGGCTGCGGCTGCGTGCGAGGGGACCGGGGCCGGCCGGCTCGCTGCTGCTGCTGCTGCTGCCGCTGGTGCTGCCGTCCCGGATGCGGGTCACCGGGACACCGCCAGCACCAGCCGAGCGCGCTGCCGCTCACCCACCTCGGGCGACACCGCCACCGCCACCGCCACCGCCCGGATGAGACTCGCTGGCGACTTACTTCTGAACTACCAGGCTCTTGGCTACCATTATGCTGCCACTACACTGAAGCACGAAGGAAACTGGTACGGGCATGCGTATTCAAATACAGAGATATGTAAACAGGCAGAATACGACGATACGGTCGGCAACTCCTATATAAGACAATAAGTGTCTGGCGCAGTTGTTAGATAGGTTGCTGCTGCTACAATGGCACGGTATCAAGATTTAAGTGAGTTTCAACGTGGTGTTATAGTCTACGCACGAGCGATACAACACAGCTCTCTGAGGTAGCAATGAAGTTGGGATTTTCCCGTACGACCACTTTACGAGTGTACCGTGAATATCAGGAACGGTAAAACACCAAATCTCCGACATCGGTGAGGCCGGAAATAGATCCTGCAAGTACAGGACCGACGACGACTGAGGCGGGTGGAGTGGACGAGCGGTTCTAGGCGCTACAGTCTGGAGCTGCGCAACCGCTACGGTCGCAGGTTCGAATCCTGCCTCGGGCATGGACGTGTGTGATGTCCTTATGTTAGTTAGGTTTAAGTAGTTCTAAGTTCTAGCGGACTGATGACCTCAGAAGTTAAGTCCCATAGTGCTCAGAGCCATTTGAACCATTTGACGACGACTGCAGAGAATCGTTCAACGTGACAGAAGTGCAACCCTTCCGCAAATTAGTGCGGATTTCAGTGCTGGGCCATCCACAAGTGTCAGCGAGGGAACTATTCAATGAAACATCATCGATGTGGGCTTTCGTAGCCGAAGGCCCATTCGTATATCCTTGACGACTGCACGACAAAAAGCTTTACGCTACATAGTGGCTCCAGGAACACTCTTCGGATTTTAAACACTTCCTCTGGACACCAAACTCCCCAGACGTGAACATTATTGAACATATCTGGGATGCCTTGCAACGTGGTGTCAGAAGAGACTTCCAACCCCTCGTACTCTTACAGATTTATGGACAACCCCGCAGGATTCAAGGTGTCGATTCCGATCAACACTATTTCAGACATTAGTCGAGTCCATGTCAAGTCGTGGTTCGGCACTTCTGCGTGCTCGCGGGGCCTGACACGATATTAGACAGGTATACCAGTTTCTTTGGCACTTTAGTGTGTATCTCTCGCAGGGACTATGTGATCAAGATCAGACAGGTTAGGAAGCGTACAAGAAGCATGTAGACAGGCATTATTCCCTCGCTCAAAAGGCCAATGGGATAGGGGAAAATATTGATAATACTGGTACTACGTACCATACACCATCCACTGTACAGTACCTTGCGAAGTGTATACGGTATGCAGATGTAGATCTGACCATTGTAACGGAGGTTTCTTAATGCAAAGGTCACTACGAGCCGCATTCGGACAGTAAAGTTCGCTGATATTCAAATGTAGACACGTCGTAATAAAGTGGCACGAAGTTGCTTTTCTGTTTGCATTTGTGTGTTTCAATGACAAGATTCGCTAACGACATTGCCATCATCAGTAAAAGTGAAGAAGAACTAGAGGATCTGCTGAATGGAATCAACAGTCTGATGAGTACAGAATGTGGATTGACAGTAAATTGAAGAAAGCTGAAAGTAATGAGAAGTAGCAGAAATGAGAACAGCGAGAAACTTAACATCGGAATTGGGAATCACGAAGTAGACGAATTTAAGGAATTCTGCTACCTAGGTAGCAAAATAATCCGTCATGGAGCAAAAAGGACCTAAAAAGATGACTAGCACTGTCAAAAAGGGCCGTCCTGGCCAAGAGAAGTTTACTAGTATCTTACATAAGCCATGATTTGAGGAGGAAATTTCTGAGAATGTGCTTTGGAGCATAGTGTTCTACGGTAATGAAACACGGACTGTGGGAAAACCGGAACAGAAGAAAATATAAGCATTTGAGATGTGGTGCAACGAACGAATGTTAAAAAATTAGGTGGACTGGTAAGGTAAGAAAGAAGAAGATTCTTCTCAGAATCTCCTCGGAAAGGAAAGGAAATTATGGGAAACACTGACAACAAGAAGGGACAGAGTGATAGACATCTGTTATGACATCAGGGAATAACTCCCGTGGTACTATAGGGAACTGTAGAGGGCATAAACTGTAGGGGAAAACAGATATTGGAATACATCCAGCAAATAATTTAGGACGTAGGTTGCAAGTGATACTCTGAGATGGAAAGGCTAGCACAGGAGAGTAATTCGTGGCAGGCCGCATCAAACCAGTCACCAGTCAGAAGACGATGACTCAAAAATAAATAAATAAATAAAATCGGAAATAAGTTCAGTTCACATTATGTAACATGGAAACAATTCAGCCAAATACATTCATAAATTAATATGCTTACACAATTTCACACCTGCCTTGTCGGACGTTCTGTTCACTTTTTCAATGTTTAAGAGTTTATAAACTCACGGATTAATCAAAATTGATGCTGTACCATACTATATAAACATATATGCAATTACCGAAAACACAACACGTTATTATGTCTAACACGATGTACGAAACCATTGACATTCAAAATAGCCTCCAGTCGTAGCTGCAGCTCTTGTATGGTTTTCAAGGAAAACATGTTACCTGATCGGATTGTTCTATTATTCCCACAAAATGGTCGGACGTTCAAGTAACGATGATCGAGATGGTAGGCGATCACGCAACCGTCAGTCCAAAGTAGACCACAAAGGCTCAATGATATTGGTATCTGGTTACTGCGTAGACATGGGAGAAGCGACAATTCATCCTCGTGTTCAGAAAACCAGTCTTGAACGATTCGAGCTGTGTGGACAGAGGATCTGTCATCTTGGAATGCAGAATCACCGCTGGGGAACAAACATTCTACCATGGGATAGGTTGGTCAGCCAAATTGGTCACAGAGTCCTTGGCAGTAATGCGACCTTGAAGAGTGACCTTGGGATGCACAGAAATACCAAGATGTGGCTGCCCAAATCATCGAACGTCCACAATGTTTCACTGCTAGGACGTAAACTCGGCCAGAAGTTGGAAGCAGTGTGAAAGAAGACTCACCCAGCCCAATGACTTTTCTTCATTCCTCATCAGTCCAGGTTTTATGGCTTTGTTACCGCGTTTTCCTGTTATGGGTATTTGCACCACTGATGAGTAGTTTGCGAATTCCAATTCACGCTGGAATACCCTGTTTATGGAGCTCCCTTCGTGTTGTTATGGTGCTGACAGGGTTCGCGAGTACAGTACTCAGTTCTGCAGTGACTTTTGAAGCTGTCATCTACTTTTTTTCGTTACAATCTTCTTCAAAGGCCATCTGTCGCGATCTCTCAACGCACACTTTCGTCTGTGTTGTAACATAGCTGATGACGATTCTCCGCTTTCCCTGTATGGGGTATAAATCTTCGATACTGTGCCTTTTGAAGCACCAAGCACTTTTGTTCCCTTGGCTATTGAAGCACCGACCATACGAGCACCAATAGTTTGTCAATATCCGAATTCACTTACCTCCGAAATAACTACAATGAACAGTGCTCTGATCACGACTGACCTTTGAAACGTATTGAAGACGTTGCACAGGTGCCGTTCGTGGTCAAATACAGCAGCGCGACCTGCAGGCTTGGCTAGCGTCTCCATTTATATTCAAGCACGAATTTCTCGCGGTGTTTCCCTATTTTTTCCAGCCCTTGTACTATTGACAGCGATTGACAGATTTACGCCAAAGAAATTATTGAGAGATGGTACTGATCCCCCATGGTATACAAAACAGGTCTTGACACTGTTGCAGATGCAACAAAAAGGCATGCCACATTTAAAAGAATACAAAACCCCCAAGATTGGCAATGTTTCACGGAAGCTCGAAATCTAGTGCGGATGTTAACGCGAGATACTTTTAAAAGTTTCTACAAGAAAAGTATGACTCGTAATATTTCAGAAAATTCAGAAAGGTTCTGGTCGAATGTAAAGCGCACTAGCGGCCAGACACAATCAACACCTTCACCGCACGACAGCGATGGTAATGTTACCGATGACAGT
The DNA here is from genome assembly GCF_021461385.2 of Schistocerca piceifrons. Classification (NCBI taxonomy): domain Eukaryota; kingdom Metazoa; phylum Arthropoda; class Insecta; order Orthoptera; family Acrididae; genus Schistocerca; species Schistocerca piceifrons. The sequence goes on along the minus strand of NC_060139.1, from coordinate 397,114,531 downwards.
GTGACCAAAGCAGAGTTACTAAAACTCGTTACCGAAGTTCCATCACCAAAGAAGACGAAGTAAATATTCCAGGATTCGAATCAAGAACAGCTGCCAACGTGAGTAATTTTGAAGCAGGTACTCTCGGTGAAGGGAAGTACACCTCATATCACTTAATAAAGGCAATCTTGTGGTCCACGTTGTATACCAGTTAGATTCCTTTCAGAGCATGCTGATATAACAGCTTCATACTTAGCGCGGTCTGAAGCGTCTTGTCACGGCCCGCGCGGGTCCCCCCATCGGAGGTTCGAGTCCTCCCACGGGCATGGGTGTGTGTGTGTGTTGTCTTTAGCTCAAGTTAGTTTTAGTTAGATTAAGTAGTGCGTAAGCTTAGGGACCGATGACCTCAGCAGTTTGGTCCCATAAGACCTTACAACAAATTCCCAAAATTTTCGACCCATTTGCTCGACGAAAGATCCGTATCTAAAGACTGGCTCTGGCTCTGAGCACTATGGGACTTAACTTCTGAGGTCATCAGTCCTCTAGAACTTAGAACTACTTAAACCTAACTAACCTAAGGACATCACACACATCCATGCCCGAGGCAGGATTCGAACCTGCGGCCGTAGCGGTCACGCGGTTTAAAGACTGGAAAGTAGCACATATCACACCAGTAAACAACAAAGAAAATAGGAGTAGTTCGCTGAATTAAAGTACCAAATCACTGAATTCGGTCTGCAGTAGCGTTTTGGAACATATACTGTGTTCCAACATTATGAATTACCCTAAAGAATACGATCTATTGACAGATAGCACGGATCTAGAAAATATCGCTCGTTTGCAACACTTCTTATGAAAAAATGAGTGGGAATCGGAAATTGGTTCCATAATTGCAGATTTCCAGAAGGCATTTCATATCGTTCTTCACAAGCGGCTTCAAATAAAACTGCGTGCCTGTGGAATACCACCTCAGCTGGGCGACTGGATTTGACATTTCCTGCCAAAAATAGCACAGTTCATAGTAATTGGCGGAAGGTCATTGAGTAAAACAGAAGTGACATCTAGCGTTCCCCAAGAAACTGATTTATTCCTTCCGCTGTTATTAATCTACATAACCGTTACAGTATACATTTGATGTGTTACGACAGCGAAAGGAATCTGCCACCAATACTAACTAATGTAAATCCACCAGATGTTGGAGGTTTAAACCTTTGAAATGCGTCGTGGAAATAAATAAAACGGTGACTGGTAACAGTAAACTTGTTGTTTCATTTAATGTCAATAACAGTCACGGTAAAGTCTAACCTAAAATTTATTTTACTATACTTTCTATCTCTCTTCTAAATGTTGTTTCGGTATTTTTTTAAAGTATTGTTTGATGATGTTCATGATTTCTGGTATACATTTTGTTAGTAAGCTATGAATATAAATACTATAGTCACAAAACTATATGTATTATCATTCAAAATTTTTATCTGTTATTTGACAGGAAATAAAATGAACCCGCTGGCGTTGGTGAAACTTCACCTACACATTGAAGGAGGATTTGAGTTTCCCCAATGCAGACCCTATTTCCGTAATTACACATTATGAAAAGAAACCCTGTATACACAATTTTAGGCTGTTTAGAGAAGAAAAACGGAACCACAGTTTTTATGTGATAAAAATGTCACTGGTACACGGTTTCCCCGCTGGTGTTCCATGAAGGTTTTGACGCTAGTGAGATTCAGAGATCGTAATCAAACTGCCGTGTAATGAATATGATGAATCTTGCTTTAGAGATATTACTGGAAATATTGTCCATTTGCATTAATGCAAACCTAAATACGGCGAGGAAGAGAGTTTGCAAGTTTCTTTCAGGTATGTCACATCTAGCTAATGCCACTCATTGATGATTGCATCCAATAGAGACAGAGGGGCCGGGAAGGGGGAGGGGATGCAGTGGTTAGTACACTGAACTCGCATTCGGGAGAACAGCGGTTGATATACGCGACCGACCATCCAGACTCAAGTTTTCCGTGATTTCCCAAAATCGCTGGTTTCGCGAACCATGGATGAAGGGTATCAGACGGATGCCATATTCCTTGACTTCCGGAAAGCGTTTGACTCGATGCCCCACTGCAGACTCCTAACTAAGGTACGAGCATATGGAATTGGTTCCGAAATATGTGAGTGGCTCGAAGACTTCTTAAGTAATAGAACCCAGTACATTGTCCTCGGAGGTGAGGGTATCATCTGGAGTGCCCCAGGGAAGTGTGGTAGGTCCGCTGTTGTTTTCTAGCTACATAAATGATCTTTTGGATAGGGTGGATAGCAATGTGCGGCTGTTTGCTGATGATACTGTGGTGTACGGGAAGGTGTCGTCGTTGAGTGACTGTAGGAGGATACAAGATGACTTGGACAGGATTTGTAATTGGTGTAAAGAATGGCAGCTAACTCTAAATATAGATAAATGTAAATTAATGCAGATGAATAGGAAAAAGAGTGCCGTAATTTTTGAATACTCCATCAGTAGTATAGCGCTTGGCACAGTCACGTCGATTAAATATTTGGGCGTAACATTGCAGAGCGATATGAAGTGAGACAAGCATGTAATGGCAGCTGTGGGGAAGGCGGATAGTCGTCTTCTGTTCATTGGTGGAATTTTGGGAAGATGTGGTTCATCTGTAAAGGAGACGGCTTATAAAATACAAATACGACCTATTCTTGAGTACTGCTCGAGCGTTTGGGATCCCTATCAGGTCGGATTGAGGGAGGACATAGAAGCAATTCAGAGGCGGGCTGCTAGATTTGTTACTGGTAGGTTTGATCATCACGCGAGTGTTACGGAAATGTTTCAGGAACTCGGGTGGGAGTCTCTAGAGGAAAGGAGGCGTTCTTTTCGTGAATCGCTACTGAGGAAATTTAGAGAACTAGCATTTGAGGCTGACTGCAGTACAATTTTACTGCCGCCAACTTATATTTCGCGGAAAGAGCACAAAGATAAGATAAGAGAAATTAGGGCTCGTACAGAGGCATATAGGCAGTCATTTTTCCCTCGTTGTGTTTGGGAGTGGAACAGGGAGAGAAGATGTTCGTTGTGGTACGAGGTACCCTCCGCCACGCACCGTATGGTGGATTGCGGAGTATGTATGTAGATGTAGATGTAGAAAATGTCAAGTGTTCGGTCATGTGAGCCTTACTACGAAAAGTGAACCGGTGCTAAGATACGGGTGTGTGACAGTGAGAAAAGCAGACAGCTGTGACAAGGCTCGTCCTGGACTGGCCGGGTGACCCATAGGCCACGTCACGTCTCATGGGCTCAGCCCTCACCAACCGGTACCATCCCAGTACCTGCAGCACCAGTCGCTCTCAGATTAAGTCTCAAAGCCGTTCCGGAGTACCGTCATCCTACGCAGTGTGCAGGGTGACAGTTTTTGAACTATATGAAAAAAAAAAAAACGTAAATTGGTCACAAACTACGGCGTGCACACTCTTTATTCAACATGTAAACGTCACTAAAGATATTTACATTTAGGTTATGACATTGTAACGTTCGTTATAAAAGGTTTGTGTTTTTGTTTACCAATGAATATGGAATGTGTAATGTTTCTGTCATGCAAATTTTCTATGTAATGTGTTGTTGAGCAAATGACTTAATCTGCAAAACCAATACGCAGTTTTCATAATGAAATCAATCCCTCTGAAATTTACCCAGTCTCGTCAGCACCGAGTTCCATGGCTCTGTGCAATAAACTGATAAAATTCCCTATGCAAATAACCAATAAAATAAATGTTCCTTAGCTCTAGAGTCGTAACGGATATAATCTTGTTGTTCTGATCTCTCCATAGTAGGCATAAAAAATATTCAGTCTTGGCATAGCGAAGTTCAATGCCGGCCGTAAAATAGCTTTATACAAATGATAACAGTAGATTGCTTGATAAATAAATAACCTTCCAAATGTTCAGTGAAAGTACTGGAAATTGGCTCAGCGCTGTGCAGTGCTGTCCGCGTTGAAGCTGTTACAAACATGAATACTTTTCTGATTCTAGCACATTAATATTTTTCTGATTCTGACAGAAAAATTATTTCTTTCAAAAAATATTCATTGGGTTCAAAAAAACACGACATGGAACAGGATATGATACTGACAAGGGGATATCCTAAGACCAGATGCTTCAGTTTGACAACTGTATTGAAATTAAAGTTTCTCCTTCACAAAATCTGATATGAAACATTTCACACTAACTTAGAAATCAGTGAATTTCTCAACTGTTCTACAATTCTCACTTACTGTCGGAATTAAAAAAAACTTGGATTGTTATATGACAAAAAGTCTGACATCGTTTGACAAAACTGATTCCAAAATTTAACTTCTCTATATCAGGATTACAAAACACACAAAATATTACACACCTAATCAACCTGTATTTTGAATTTGATGGAAAATACTTGGTTCCTACATTCAAGTGTCAGCACTGTAAAAAAATAGCGAAAGTCACATTGCATAGCTGCTTACTTAAAACTAAACAAACAAAATTTCAGTACCTTACAAATTTATTCCAGTCGCTTTACCTTTGAGTTAGAGTATCAATTCATTACTCTTCCCTAATTGCCTCCGACAGTGGTCATTACTGTTAACGATCAGTACCACTTCAGTTCTTGATAATCTTACAGCCTCACAAATTGATAACACACTTAACACTTTTATAGAAATAACTACGACCTAACATTTATTGGCTCTGCGTGAGTATAAACTATATCATTCGTCCATAGACCAACAACTAAATTCTCCCAGCTAGCCATTAGCTTTAAGTCTTACGTCGTACCTATGACAGAGTGTAACGGCAACTGCTACTGCGCTCCGCGCTCCCCTATTTACAATCAATTCTGCCTCTCAGGCAATATCTTTGGATCAGTGGTGCCAAAAATACAATCTCTTGTACATATGACAATCGTTTCAGGTAATTTTTCACGAATTATATTACAAAATCGGGCTCCACGTACAACGTGTTCGATATGCCTGTCATTATTGGCGATGATATGACGCAGGCGAATAGCGAAATTCTGCAGGACCCGCTGAAGGGTCGAACATCGATGCTGTCGATGACCTCCTGAATGGCTGTTTTCAGCTCAGCAACGGTTTTGGGGTTATTGCTGTACACCTTGTCTTTAATATAGCCCCACAAAAAGGAGTCGCATGTGTTCAGAGCCGGAGAATATGGAGGCCAATCGAGGCCCATGCCAGTGGCCTCTGGGTACCCCAGAGCCAGAATGCGGTCCCCAGTGTGCCCCTCCAGGACATCAAACACTCTCCTGCTTCCGTAAGATCGATCTCCGTCTTGCATGAACATCTTGTCGAAATCAAGGTCACTTTGGATAATAGATATGAAATCATCTTCCAAAACCATCACGTAGCGTTCGGTAGTCACCGATTACTCTGTGACTGGACAATGCATACCACACAATCACCTGTTGAGGGTGAAGAGACTTCTCGATTGCGAAATGCGGACTCTCAGTCTCCCAAAATGCGCCAATTTTGCTTATTGACGAACAAATCCAAATGAAAGTGGGCTTCGTCGCTACACCAAACCATGCATGTGCATATTAATTCCCGTCATGTCCCGTGGCCATCAATGCAGTTAGGAAGTCCTAACGCAAACAGTTCAGAGGTTATGACGATTTTATTTCCTCGTATAGTTCAATAATTGTCACACTATATTTCGCGAAAAGATTCGGGCTCACACGGAGACTTACCGACAACATTCTTCCAGCAGACCATTACCGACTGGAGCAAAAAAAAGCCGGAAGTGATAGTGATACATGAAATACGCTCCACCAAACACCGTAAGGCAGCTTGTGGAAGATAGATATAGATATAGATGTAGAGGGGTTGTACAAAAATATGGAAAAACCGCGAGAAATGGATGCTTGAATATAAATGCACATACTAGCCAAGCATGTAGATTGCGCTTTTGTACTCCACCACGAATGGCACCCGTGCAATGTCCTCAGTACGTTGCAAGTGCCAGTTTTGGTCACAACTGTGTTCTTTGTGGTTTTCAGCGCATTAAGTCATAGCCGAGAGAATTCCCGCGGTGGTTGGCGATCCTCTGGTGGGTGTGTCTGTAACCAAGACAGCCGAAGTGTTTGGTATTCCAAGAGGCACTGTACCGTAGATTGATACCACATAAAGTGCAAGCCGAAAAACTTCAGCTCCTAAGTCACAACTCGGACGAACATGTGCGTTGAGTGATCGTGACAGACGGTCGTTGAAGAGGGTTATGACAAAAAATAACTGGATAACAGCTGTAAACGTCATTGCAGAACTGAATGTCGCACTCGCGAACCCTGTGAGCTCCAAAGCAGCATCAAATGAGATCCACAAGCACGGATTTACAGAACGAGCTACCATCGGTAATACAAATGCCCGTAACAGGAAAACTTGATAACGAAGTCATAAAGCCTGGTCTAACGAGCAGTGGTAGAAACCTATTTGGTCGGAAGAGTCTTGTTTCTCACTGTTTCCAATTTCTGGCAGAGTTTATGTCCTAAGGGTGAAACATGGCGGGGTTCGGTGACGATTCGGGCTGCCATATCATGGTATTTCATGGCCCCCATTGAACTCTGCTAGGCCGCATTACTGGCAAAGGTTGTGTGACCATTTTCGCTGACGAGATCCAATATTTGCCGCGCGGGATTAGCCGAGCCGTCTAAGGCGCTGCAGTCATGGACCGTGCGGCTGATCCCGGCGGAGGTTCGAGTCCTCCCTCGAGCATGGGTGTGTGTGTTTGTCCTTAGGATAATTTAGGTTAAGTAGTGTGTAAGCTTAGGGACTGATGACCTTAGCAGTTAAGTCCCATAACATTTCACACACATTTGAACATTTTTTTGAGCAATATTTCTTCTCCGGTGGTGATGCTGTGTTCCAAGATGACACGGCTCCTGATCACGCAGCTCGCATCACCCAGGACTGGTTTTGTGAGCGAGAGGATGAAATGTCTCTCCCGCCCATCACAGTTCCCAGATGTCAGTAACATTGAGCTTTGGTGTCCACTTTTGGAGAGAAGGGCGAGTGATTCCTATCCACCTCTTTCATCGTTACCTGAACTTGCTACTAGTTTGCTGGAAGGATGTCATAAGATCCCTTGACACCATACAGGACCTGTATTTATCCATTCTGGGACGACGGAAGGTGTTTCGAATGCCAACAGGTTGCCAACATCGTATTAAGCAAGACAATATGTTGTGTTTTTGGTGTTTTTATATTTTTTTACCCCCTGTAGATGTATAGGGTCAAGCACTTCTTTCACTCTAGGTACTTTCTGAAGCGCTAAAAATATTGATAATCCATTTTCACTTTGATGAACAGTCACCAACGGGTCGTGAAATAAAGACCAACGCATTTTCGCCAACTTATTAACCACCGAGCTGCAGGCGCCAAATTCGTTTAATTAATGAAAATATAATGTAGGTAAAAGTAGAGAAAAGAAACTGCGATCTAAAACCTACTTTTCTCTAATGGATCATTACATACTGAAATTGTTGGGGCTCCCTGGAATACTGATCTCAATCACTATCTCTAGACGAAGCGTCTTATGTTGCTAGTTTTTGCGCCGTAATATGGAAGAAATCCCGCTGGCTTGGCAACTTGCTATGATTACGAAGCCTATTACTCCTGAAATGGTCAACAGCATCTTTCTTGCTGCAGTTGTGTGCTTGAACTCTCGTCTTAACTGCTTTAGTTCGAACTGGAGATGTTGTCAGACAACTCCAACTATTAATGCAGACGAGAGCGTCGCAGACCTACGGAGAGACCCTCAACCAGCTAATGCTGGAGAACAGGATTTATCTCATTGAACCAGCTGATGGAACGCCCAGATCCACTGTTCAAGATGTGCTGCACAATGCTTTCAAAGCACACATCACAGCTTTCGTTTAAGCACTGAATAGAGATTTATCGGCACGCAGAGAGACATTTCTCCATCGTTATATTCTACAATGAAATAGAAGTGTTGTTGTAGGTGTGGATGTGGAAAGTAACAGAATAGACTCGCTGGTGGAATGTAGCCATAATACAGACAACGGAGCCGGGGTTGTTGGGTTGTTTTTGGGGAAGACCAGACAGCGAGGTCATCGGTCTCATCGGATTAGGGAAGAACGGGGAAGGAAGTCGGCTGTGCCATTTCAAAGGAACCATCCCGGCATTTGCCTGGAGCGATTTAGGGAAATCACGGAAAACCTAAATCAGGATGACCGGACGCGGGATTGAACCGTCGGCCTCCCGAATGCGAGTCCAGTGACAATGGAGCCGGAATAAGGGGCAAGACAGGGACAGACATTCGTGGCTCCATTCATAATACCGTTCTGAATCTAAAGTATAGGTAGTATATACATGATATCTCTTTTGTAAGCAAGTATAAGGGGCACGGTTGTATTTAATGTGGAGTGCAAAGACATGTCACCGAAAGGAATTAGCAGGCTGGTAATGAAGAGGTTGAGAACAGCTCTTAAGAGATGCGGATGTCGGAGAGGTGGGACTACTCGTTTCTTACCAACATCGTAGCTTTCAAGTGGCTGCGTTGTAAAAGCGAACGCGTGTCAAGACTGCAGGAAATGGGTCGTAGAGTGAATACTAAATGCCGTGATACGAGGGCTCGTGGCTTCAACCAAGAGATAGCGCCGTTAAAGCTACACGACAGTAAATGAGTTGCAAACGTCACCGAAAAGAAAAATAATCATAAGAAAACTTTAGCTATCGTTTCCTCCTACCTCTTCATGTTTTCAGATCGAAGCAGTCACCTCTGCTTTTCGCAGGCATGGATAAACTCTGAATAATGAAACAGTAGACTCAAGGAACAGTGGTTAAAAAAACGAAGACTTTGCAATAGCGCAGACTACCCCGTCACGTCCCACAACATGGTCCAAACTAATGCAAATGTCGTTCCTCCAACACACCCTACTTTGCTACGTGAGGAACATACCCTTCACGTCAATGTGTGGCTATATTCTGATCCTACATATAAGCTCCGCAACCAGCTGTATGGACTACCCATTTCCATTACACATTCCTTTAACGCAGGATTATCACTGACTACGTGTGGGATACAGAAGCACAGAAGAATGATGAGACGCGTTGAAGTTATCTAACGATGCAGATACTGCGACAATGAATACCACAGTAGGCAGTTCAGCTGAAGGGCAGTGGACATCTGTAAGAAGTGCAGTCACAGGAGTTGGACAGAAAAACGTTGATACAAGATACGCGATAACAAACAAACCTTGGGTAACAAGAAATACTTCAGCTGATCGACGAAAAAAGGATGTACAAAGCTTTTAAGGGAAATTCAAGAAAAAAGAAGTACAAGTCACCCTGAAACGAAATAAACATGAAGTGCAGGGAACCCAAGGTGGAATGGCTGCAGGGAAAATGTGAAGATATCGAATCAGAAATGGTAATCGAGAGGACTGACTCAGCGTTTAGAGAGGTCAAAATACCCTTCGGCAAAATTAAAAGCAAGGCATCAACGTTTAAGTGTAACGGGAATTCTACTGTTACAGACAGAGGAGAGAGAGAGCAGATAGGTGGAAGGAGTACAGTGAATGTCTCTACAAGCTCAGGAACTGTTTGATGAAGTGACAGAAGAAGAAATGAGCGACAACATGGAAAGTATATGGGAACCGTTATTAGCGTCTAACACAGCTTTGGAAACTTGCACTTAAAAGTGGCAGAAGAGATAAATAACACCCTTTCGGAATTCCTAAAATCATTGGGGTAAATGGCAACCCACATACTGTTGATGTTGGCGTCTAGAATTTATGACGCCGGAGACGTACCTTCAGACTTTCGGAACGATATCGTCCACACAATCCTGAGGACAGAAAGGGCAGATAACTGCGAGATTTATCCATCAGCTTAACAAATCATGCATCCAAGTTGGTAATAAAAGCAATATACAAAAATGGAAAAGAAAATTGAGGGTCTGTTAGATGGCGATCAGTTTGGCTTTCGGAAAGGTGAAGGTACCAGAGAGGCAGTCCTGACATTGGATTTGATAATGGAAAAAAGACTGAAGAAATATTAAGAAAGGTTCCTAGGATTTGTCGACCTGGAAGAAAGTTCGACAATGTAAAAGGGTGCTAGATATTCGAAGTTATGAAAAAATAATGGTAAACTATAGAGAAAGACGGATAACATACAATACGTACAAGACTCATAAGGAAACAATAACAGTGGAAAACTGAGAAGCAAATTTTTTGATTAAAAAGGATATTAGACAGGGAAATACTCTTTCACCCGTACTGTTAAATCTATACATCTCGGAATCCAAGGGCATTTTTCAGGAGTGGCATTAAAATTCAGGGCCAAAGTATATCAATGATAAGATTCGCTGTTGACATTTCTGTCCTAGGTGAAAGTGAAGAACATCTCCGAGAGAACAGACACCACACAGATGTAGACAATTCGGAAATAGAGGGAACGGCTTCTCGACGTTTGTTTCAGTGCGGAAGCACGAATATTATCCGAACTCCTACGGAATCGGGATTTACGAGTAGAGAGTTTAATGGACGATGTACGCTGCACTGCACTGTGCGGCAAATTGGAAATTTGAGTTGAAAGACCGTGTCCGGATAACCGAAGCATTTAAGGCAACCGCTCATGAGAAGCGATAAATCCGGTTTCGAGTCTCGGTCCGGCACAAATATTGAACTTTCGCCACTGCATTATCACAATTTCCTGTGCGGCTAGCCGCCATGATTTCCCACCCGTCCTTTCCTTTTGCTACAGTTCAGATTTATAAAGTGAAGAAGAATTACATAACCTGTTGAATCTAATTAACAGCCTAATGAGTACAGAAAATGAAGTGAGACTAAATCAAAGGAGAACCAAAATAACAAGACGTAGCAAAAATGAGATTAGCCATAAACCTGACATTAAAATTGATGGCCGCGAGGTAGATGAAGTTAAGGTGTTCTGATACCTTGGAAGCAAAATAACATATGATAGACGAAGGAAGGAGGACATAAAAAGTAGACAACCACAGCCAAAGAGGACATTCCTGGCCAAAACAGGCTTGGCATTGGACTCCATAGGTATGAAAGTCTTATTTTAGTGTCTCGTGTGCTCATTTTTGTGAGCTTTGTTTCGTATTTTATTCTATGTTTTGATGATGATGCATCGAAACGCGTGACGCTGAATAAATTAATTTGCGACCAAAATTGTTTGTTGTGCCAAGTCTGATTGGTCACTTGCCTCAAATGTGGAAGAATTTCTTAATCAAGTGACGGCAAGAGAAGTCTATTGCTAACACATTTAATTTGAGGGTGATGTTCCTGATAATGCATGTCTGGAGCTTTGTATTGTCTGGTAGTGAATCACGGAATGTGTGGAAACCGGAAAAGAAGAGAATCGAGGCGTTTGGGACGTGGTGCTCTCTCAGGATACTGAAAATTAGGTGGAGTGATAAATAAGAGATGATGATGTTCTCCACAAAAACGGCGAAGAAAGGAATACGTGGGCAATATTAACAGGAAGAAGGAACAGGGTGACAAAACATGTGTTAAGACATAAGGCACAGAACTCCTGGCTATCTTGGGGGGTGTAGACGGCAAAAACTGTAGAGGAAGGCAGAGGTTGGAATAAATCCAGTAAATAATTGAGAACATAAGTTTCAAGTGATACTGTGAGATGAAGAGGTTGGCACAGGAAAGGAATTCGTGGCGGGCCGCATCAAAACAATCAGAAGAAAAAAAAAGTCCTCTGTCATCTTCTCAGCAACAAGTGAGGTGGCGCAGTGGTGAATCGTATTTGGGAGGGCGGGATTCGAACTCCCGTCTCGCAATCGAGATTTAGGTATTTCGTGATTTTCCTAAATCGCTTAAGGCAATTGGTTCTTTCGAAAGGGCACGGCCGATCCCATTCTCTATCGTTCCTTAATTCGAGTTCGTGTTCCCTTTCTAATAACCTCATCGTCGATGGTACGTTAAACCCTAATTTTCCTTCTTGTGATAAATCACAGCTCTAAACATCCGTACACGAATGTGGCATTACTACATCGAAACACGAAGGGCTTGAACTCGATCCTCACATCTTAAATTACTTACAGATTCCTCCCACCCCCCGACAAGTGCTGTCTGACTGCCGGTCGTCTTCAGATGAGACGCTGTTTTACAATCTCGCCAAAATCATACGAATATCAGGTAGAGGTACTACAGAAAATGTAGAGTTGCCAATGCTGCCCCCATTATAATATACGAGTATATTTACAGCGCAGCAACTGCTCGCAAGAAGGGCTTAACTTTATCGGAAATTGCCGTCAAAATCGTGTGGCAGCCAAGCCAAAGCGCAGGTATCTTTTGATGCAGATTTATGCAGAGCAGTGTGTTCTACTTAAATCAAAGCCCTTGTCTCTATTTGATAATGACTATCTGCTAACTTGAATCCAGTTACTTGTTTAAGAACACACTTCGTATTTATGACTGTGTCTTCTAACAATTCAAACTGTCCCCCTTGGTCAAACATACAGGATTAATGAAATAAAGAAAATGCAAAGAAGAACATGACCGTTCAATAAGCGCCAAAGAATCGGGGAGGCGCCCATCCATCTCCAGTGATAGACACTCCAAGGGAGGCGCCGCGCATCAGTGTGAGATATACTGTAGAATTCCGAGAGCGAACGTTCCTAGAAGCGTCAGTCAATCTTTCCGATATTCCTTCTTCCTCCACACCATTCGCAACTGAAACAGAAAATGGGGGGGGGGGGGGGGGGGGGGGGAGTGATAGTGGTACACAGTGTACAAAAAAAAAAAAAAAATGGTTCAAAAGGCTCTGAGCACTATGGGACTTAACATCTATGGTCATCAGTCCCCTAGAACTTAGAACTACTTAAACCTAACTAACCTAAGGCCATCACACAACACCCAGCCATCACGAGGCAGAGAAAATCCCTGACCCCGCCGGGAATCGAACCCGGGAACCCGGGCGTGGGAAGCGAGAACGCTACCGCACGACCACGAGATGCGGGCACACAGTGTACACTCTGCCACACACCAGATGACTTATGGAATATGGATTTCGATGTGTGCCTCCTACCAGTTGTTTCTCTGGTGACCAATTCCTGTACCTAACCATCTCCTACTCAATTAGCAACCAAATTCCCCAAGTTTTGTGTTCATTGATCTCGAGAAAGTCTGTGAACGAGTCTCGCTGTCTAGTCTCGTCTTCAATCTCCAAACATATGCACTTCAAATCAACTATGTCCGCCTCATTGCATCCTTCCTGTGTAATTGCCCATCCTTTGTTACTATTAACAATACGTATCCCCGTATATTTCACCCTGTTACAGGTGTGCTTCAATGCTGTCCTCTCTCGTCTCTTTACATCCTCTACAACGCCAAACATGCTCAAACCATACTCAACTGTTCATCATCTCCTTCACTGATGACACCTTCTATCCTACACTCCGGAAGTCCCATCGATACGTCCAGCCTTACCTTTTGGTGTCAATAATGGCTTCTTAAGATAAACCCACCCAAAACCCAGGCAATAATTACAGCACTAATCTTAACTCCGTCCGAACAGGCCTTGGAAGGCCCAACGGTACCGACGGGCCGACGTGTCATCTTCAGCCCACAGGCGTCACTGGATGCGGATATGGAGGGGCAAGTGGTCAGCACACCGCTCTCCTGGCTGTATGTCAGTTGACGAGACCGGAGCCGCTATTTCTCAGTCAAGTAGTTGTAATTGTAATTGTAAACTGTCGAAGCTGCATTAGTAAAGTACCGGAACTTCAAGCGCTGATAGAAAGCACCGAAGCTGAAATCGTTATAGGTACAGAAAGCTGGCTGAAGCCAGAGATAAATTCTGCCGAAATTTTTACAAACGCACAGACGGTGTTTAGAAAGGATAGATTGCATGCAACCGGTGGTGGCGTGTTTGTCGCTGTTAGTAGTAGTTTATCCTGTAGTGAAGTAGAAGTGGATAGTTCCTGTGAATTATTATGTGTGGAGGTTACACTCAACAACCGAGCTAAGTTAATAATTGGCTCCTTTTACCGACCTCCCGACCCAGCAGCATTAGTGGCAGAACAACTGAGAGAAAATTTGGAATACATTTCACATAAATTTTCTCAGCATGTTATAGTCTTAGGTGGAGATTTCAATTTACCAGATATAGACTGGGACACTCAGATGTTTAGGACGGGTGGTAGGGACAGAGCATCGAGTGACATTATACTGAGTGCACTATCCGAAAATTACCTCGAGCAATTAAACAGAGAACCGACTCGTGGAGATAACATCTTGGACCTACTGATAACAAACAGACCCGAACTTTTCGACTCTGTGTGCAGAACAGGGAATCAGTGATCATAAGGCCGTTGCAGCATCCCTGAATATGGAAGTTAATAGGAATATAAAAAAAAGGGAGGAAGATTTATCTGTTTAGCAAGGGTAATAGAAGGCAGATTTCAGACTACCTAACAGATCAAAACGAAAATTCTGTTCCGACACTGACAATGTTGAGTGTTTATGGAAAAAGTTCAAGGCAATCGTAAAATGCGTTTTAGACAGGTACTTCCCGAATAAAACTGTGAGGGACGGGAAAAACCCACCGTGGTTCAATAACAAAGTTAGGAAACTACCACGAAAGCAAAGAGAGCTTTACTCCAAGTTTAAACGCCGCCAAAACCTCTCAGACAAACAGAAGCTAAACGATGTCAAAGTTAGCGTAAGGAAGGCTATGCGTGAAGCGTTCAGTGAATTCGAAAGTAAAATTCTATGTACCGACTTGACAGAAAATCCTAGGAAGTTCTGGTCTTACGTTAAATCAGTAAGTGGCTCTAAACAGCATATCCAGGTACTCCGGGATGATGATGGCATTGAAACAGAGGATGACACGCGTAAAGCCGAAATACTAAACACCTTTTTCCAAAGCTGTCTCACTGAGGGTGACCGCTCTGCAGTTCTCTCTCTAAATCATCGCACAAACGAAAAAATGGCTAACAAATAAGTGTCCAAGGAATAGAAAAGCAACTGTAATCACTCAACAGAGGAAAGTCCACTGGACCTGACGGGATACCAATTCGATTCTACACAGAGTACGCGAAAGAACTAGCCCCCTTTTAACAGCCGTGTACCGCAAGTCTCTAGAGGAACGGAAGGTTCCAAATGATTGGAAAAGAGCACAGGTAGTCCCAGTCTTCAAGAAGGATCGTCGAGCAGATGCGCAAAACTATAGACCTATATCTCTGACGTCGATCTGTTGTAGAATTTTAGAACATGTTTTTCGCTCGCGTATCATGTCGTTTTTGGAAACCCAGAATCTGCTCTGTAGGAATCAACATGGATTCCGGAAACAGCGATCGTGTGAGACCCAACTCGCTTTATTTGTTCAAGAGACACAGAAAATATTAGATACAGGCTCCCAGGTAGATGCTATTTTCCTTGACTTCCGGAAGGCGTTCGATACAGTTCCGCACTGTCACCTGATAAACAAAGTAAGAGCCTACGGAATATCAGACCAGCTGTGTGGCTGGATTGAAGAGTTTTTAGCAAACAGAACACAGCATGTTGTTCTCAATGGAGCGAAGTCTACAGACGTTAAAGTAACCTCTGGCGTGCCACCGGGGAGTCTTATGGGACCATTGCTTTTCACAATATATATAAATGACCTAGTAGATAGTGTCGGAGGTTCCATGCGGCTTTTCGCGGATGATGCTGTAGTATACAGAGAAGTTGCAGCATTAGAAAATTGCAGCGAAATGCAGGAAAATCTGCAATGGATAGGCACTTGGTGCAAAGAGTGGCAACTGAACCTTAACATAGACAAATGTAATGTATTGCGAATACATAGAAAAAAGGATCCTTTATTGTGTGATCATATGATAGCGGAACAAACACTGGTAGCAGTTACTTCTGTAAAATATCTGGGAGCATGCGTACGGAACGATTTGAAGTGGAATGATCACCAAATTAATTGTTGGTAAGGCGGGTACCAAGTTGAGATTCATTGGGAGAGTCCTTAGAAAATGTAGTCCATCAACAAAGGAGGTGGCTTACAAAACACTCGTTCCACCTATGCTTGAGTATTGCTCATCAGTGTGGGAGTCGTACCAGATCGGGTTGACGGAGGAGACAGAGAAGATCCAAAGAAGAGCGGCGCGTTTCGTCACAGGGTTATTTGGTAACCGGGATAGCATTACGGAGATGTTTAGCAAACTCAAGTGGCAGACTTTGCAAGAGAGGCGCTCTGCATCGCGGTGTAGCTTGCTCGCCAGGTTTCGAGAGGGTGCGTTTCTGGATGAGGTATCGGATATATTGCTTCTCCCTACTTATACCTCCCGAGGAGATCACGAATGTAAAATCAGAGAGATTCGAGCGCGCACGGAGGCTTTCAGACAGTCGTTCTTCCCGCGAACCACACGCGACTGGAACAGGAGAGGGAGGTAATGACAGCGGCACGTAAAGTGCCCTCCGCCACGCACCGTTGGATGGCTTGCGGAGTATAAATGTAGATGTAGATGTAGTTCCTCTGTTTGCCTCACAAGGGTTGAGTGCACCCCGCTTGCCAACAGCGCTCGGCAGACCGGATGGTCACCCATCTAAGTGCTAGCCCAGCCCGATAGCGCTTAACTTCGGTGGTCTGACGGGAACCGGCGGCAAGGCCGTTGGCGCACTAATCTTGCGTCCTCATAAAATTTACCTAACTGTTTACCACTGTTCTATGCTATTAACTAATACAGTGAGATATCTCAGACTAACACTGGAATATGATCTAATATGGATACCTTACCTACCAATCATCCAACGGAAAGTCCACAATAGACTAAAACTACTAAGTGGCCAACATGATGATTCCAAATCTACACAATCCTCGATATTTACAAAATCAGCACCAATATAGCCTGGGTATGTGCTCCACCAAAGATCTATCATTATCTGTAGACTCTTAAACGCCACGCACTCTGTCTTACATTCTGCAGCTGTATATCGTTTAGCACCTCATCAAATTTCTGCACGTCTTCGCCCATTTTGACAGCTCTGTACGTTCTACACAAGCCACAAACTCGGTTCAACAAACCAGTTGTTTCCTTTCTAGTTTATAATCCCAGTTACTCTGCCGCGCTCATACCGATACCTTTCACAAGCAACAAGTATGTGTACTACACGACCTCTCCCAATGAACTTCAACCGACTATCTCTCTCAGACAATTTATATCACTGCGATATTCGTTGATCCTACCGACTAACGTTTCTCTCCGCACCCTGCCCTATATTAAGGGTCTTACATTCTCCAACATGTTGCTGAGACAAAAGAATTAAAATTCTCCAAGAAACAGGAGATTTCGTCTCATCCATTTAGCCAGATCATGAACTTGTCATCAACACATCTGCAAAAAGAGGTGAGGATGATTCTAAAACTGACATCCTCAAAATCTACCATAAATAAGTTAGCAACTAAGAATGTTAATTGACTCTCCACACCTACTCCATAGGCTTGTTCAAAAAGCTTTTCATTGTGTAACACCCCTTTACCGTATTACTATAGTAGCATGTTAGTGTTAACCTTTTTACAGGAGTTATAACCGTGATTGTACAACTAATGGATTTTAAGCAATTGACCTATTTGTTTCGTCACCGAAGCACAACATTATTTTTTACAGGTGAAATAGATACGAAAGTAGTATTTGAAGAGGCTTTCGTTTAACAGTTGTAATTATTTGCAGCCAGGTAAAAAACACGGTCGGCATTCCAAATCTGACATGTTATTTTGAAATAAGCGTTAATGATTTTAACCTTCAGAGATTCGTTAGATGTGGTGCAACCATCAAGCATATATCTCATATGTGGACAAATTGTTGAAATCAGTCACTATTAAGAGCTTGTCTGCAGCTCGCTGCGATGAGTTATTAACGGATTAGCAGACCTCTCCCTCACAATAACGTTTGTTAACTGAACTGCCTAACTTTGAAAGAATATTTCTCTTACAATATCTGTCAAGCAGTGAGTATACTGAATTCTGGAATATGGCTTCCTCTCTGTACAATAACACATGGCCACACTTGTTTGGGACACTCTTAAAGTAGAAATGCATTACACAATATTAACCCTTTATATCAATTATTTTTATAAGAATGGCTTCAAAACAGAGTGGAACAGGATACTACTTATATTCTTTGAAACTGAGTTTTCGGTTCGGATTAAGATTTCTAAACAGTGCATAATTCTTTAACTTTACTAATGATTTTACTCATACTTTTTTTAGCACTTGAGTTATTTTTATTAACAAAACCAAATCAATAACTATCTTCAAACACACGAAGATCAAATTCCACAAAATCCATGCATTTTTACAAATCTGATGAAACAATACAATGGTGGGAAACGACGATGCATTGAGCTGTGATGGCGGTGGTGTTGATGTTAACTAATGTTGCACAAGCGTGGTTCTGCAAACAAATTGCTGTAATATAACTCTTTTTTTAACATCCAAACATTCCCCGCTGCAGTAAGCTGCTTATGCGTCCATCTGAGTGCTATTTTCACTAAAACTGCAGATAATTTAGCTTCGCTTCCACTCCGAGACGTTGACACTCTAAAAGCTAGCGACTGACTGATTACTGTTCCCCTCTTGACGCGCTCACTACGAACTTTTACACCGTTTGCTTTCGGGCTAACTAGATCCTGTACATAGAGTTACTTCCCTCCAGCTTCTCCTTCCCTAACAGTACATTTCTACTTGTCGATCCCTACGCACCGGCCAACATTTTTTCATACAAAAACCACACACAAAAAATTCCCTATTTCTACGGACACTGAAAAAATGTATACATTTATCAGCAAACAGTACTAATACAGCAATAATTACATTAATGGCAAAAAGTGTTGGTTTTACAATTGTATAAAAAGTAGGTTGTCCTCAGCAGTGATCTGATGAATGATTTATCAATCGAAGAAATTTCGCATGCACTTTTATTTATCCGGTTGGTGAATAAATTTTACCGTTACGAAGTGATTACTAACACGAATTCTTTACAGACGAATGGAAAAACTAGTAGAAGCCAACCTCGGGGAAGATCAGTTTGGATTCCGTAGAAACACTGGAACACGTGAGGCAATCCTGACCTTACGACTTATCTTAGAAGAAAGATTAAGGAAAGGCAAACCTACGTTTCTAGCATTTGTAGACTTAGAGAAAGCTTTTGACAGTGTTGACTGGAATACTCTCTTTCAAATTCTAAAGGTGGCAGGGGTAAAATACAGGGAGTGAAAGGCTATTTACAATTTGTACAGAAACCAGATGGCAGTTATAAGAGTCGAGGGACATGAAAGGGAAGCAGTGGTTGGGAAGGGAGTAAGACAGGGTTGTAGCCTCTCCCCGATGTTGTTCAATCTGTATATTGAGCAAGCAGTAAAGGAAACAAAAGAAAAATTCGGAGTAGGTATTAAAATTCATGGAGAAGAAATAAAAACTTTGAGGTTCGCCGATGACATTGTAATTCTGTCAGAGACAGCAAAGGACTTGCAAGAGCAGTTGAATGGAATGGACAGTGTCTTGAAAGGAGGATATAAGATGAACATCAACAAAAGCAAAACAAGGATAATGGAATGTAGTCTAATTAAGTCGGGTGATGCTGAGGGAATTAGATTAGGAAATGAGGCACTTAAAGTAGTAAAGGAGTTTTGCTATTTGGGGAGCAAAATAACTGATGATGGTCGAAGTAGAGAGGATATAAAATGTAGGCTGGCAATGGCAAGGAAAGCGTTTCTGAAGAAGAGAAATTTGTTAACATCCAGTATTGATTTAAGTGTCAGGAAGTCATTTCTGAAAGTATTCGTATGGAGTGTAGCCATGTATGGAAGTGAAACATGGACGATAAATAGTTTGGACAAGAAGAGAATAGAAGCTTTCGAAATGTGGTGCTACAGAAGAATGCTGAAGATTAGATGGGTAGATCACATAACTAATGAGGAAGTATTGAATAGGATTGGGGAGAAGAGAAGTTTGTGGCACAACTTGACCAGAAGAAGGGATCGGTTGGTAGGACATGTTCTGAGGCATCAAGGGATCACCAATTTAGTACTGGAGGGCAGCGTGGAGGGTAAAAATCGTAGAGGGAGACCACGAGATGAATACGCTAAGCAGATTCAGAAGGATGTAGGTTGCAGTAGGTACTGGGAGATGAAAAAGCTTGCACAGGATAGAGTAGCATGGAGAGCTGCATCAAACCAGTCTCAGGACTGAAGACAACAACAACAAACAACGAAGTGATTCAGTGCAAACCATTTCAGATATGCTGAACCTGTCGTATAATAAACATGTCGTGACAGCTGAACATCTGTTCCGGACTGTGTCTCAAATCTGGCTGCTCATCACGAGCAGTTGCCTTAACCGTTACCACTTTCGTGGTTGATGGGACAAATACGGCCCATTAAAGTAATACGCAGTTTTGAGCGTTGGGGCGTCCATATCTCATATCTGTCTCGCGTTGCGATGTAGCGAGATCCTTTCCGAACTTGGAGAAAAACACTACAGATGGATATATAGAAGGCTGTGAGAGATCACATGGGGCGGCGTGTGTTTATTGTGCGCCTGTTTCACGAAAATCGGATCAAATCACCTTCTGAAGCAACTGTGTTCTCTTATACATTATAGGCATTGTTTTGAAACGTTACTAGAAATCTCAATAACTGAGCTATTTTGTACATAATTTTTATGTAGCTGGAATTATGTACCAGAGAAAACTTCGTAGAATGTAGGAAAAATTGGTTTCAGGTATGTCAAGGTCATCTTCAAATATTATGTTGTAAAATTGTGTGCAATATTTCATGTTTTTCATTGCCAGGAGAATAATTATGTTTTAGTACTGACTTGTTATATTTTTCACATAATTGCCATTCTCATAAAACCATTGTGAAATTAAAAATTTCAGTCTGAAAATCTTAGGATGACATGAAAACACAGATCTAGTTAGGTCAGTGGGACACGCCTGTCCCACTTGACTGATTTTTCAAAATCGGTGAGCTTAAAAATTATTTGGTGGTGGAAGTGTATTATTTACCACAAAGGAAGTCAATTTCTAACCTTTTATTTTTCACATATACGCAAAATTAATCTTAACCTCGAAAGAGTTAAACTATGCGAGCACACCTTCATGTTCAAACTGTCATTGTCACACGTATTTCCACCTACGAACACAGATTTGGACACAATTCAAGATCGAAAAACAGCCACGAATTAACATGCCGCAACAAATATGCTAACATGAGCACTTCGCAAGGCCGTAAACCATTTTCGACCAGCGACATTAATTTTCAGACTGTCAGTTAATAAAATGAAGAAACAAAGAACTTTTTTTAATGGAGACACGTTCCGTCTATGCAACTAAATGAAAGGCAATTTGTTTTTGCCATACGCGTTTCGCTTCGTTTATTTGTGAAGCATCGTCGGTGGCCTGTAATACGTGTTTCTTTTTATACATACAATTATTGTACTATGTATTAGATACAACATGTTACTCTGTTACATTTTGTCATGTTTCCCTCTTGTTTTTCACATTAGAATCAAATTTTGTAGCACAAATTTCGTGAGGTGAAATTATCGTTTGATGTTACTTACGATTTCCAGTGTTGTTAGCCCATATGTGTGGTCCTGGAGATGTGTTCATTAGTTCTCATGCTCCAGCTGGCCGATATCGGGCGTTTTTTACCCACATTTATTACAACACATCACTTATATCACTTGCACTTTTCATTTCGTGATCAACATGTGTGTGTTTACACTGTGTAGTGTTGCCAACTGTCGCTGTGTGTTTATCTTTTGGCTTTTGTTTGTGTTGCGTGCAGTTTGACATTATTCATTTGTCTTGTGTGTGTGTGGGTGCGTGTGTATTTTGTTATGTGTACATGTGACGTTCCTTGTGAAAGAGGCGTTCTTTTTAATATATATATATATATATATATATATATATATATATATATATATATATATATATTTATTTATTTTGTGTGTGTGTGTGTGTGTGAGAGAGAGAGAGAGAGAGAGAGAAGTGGGGAGAGCTAGATTCATTAATTATTTACTCCAGGTTTCTGGCTGTTATTGTTTTAGTGGCTAACATGATCAATTCTTCTTATCTATTGATAATCAGATTGGTCCAACTAATTGACGTCATGTAATGAATGGTCATTTGATTGTGACGTGAAAACTATATAAAAAAGAAGATAATCGGTCGTTGATACGTCACTTTTTCCCAAACAAAGCCACCAGACAAAATATTAGTCACCCCTTAAAAGGGCTCACTGATTGCTTTGGAGCGCTGGAGAGAGTGTAGAACTGGTGACAGGTGGTCATGTGACCGTCTACGAGTGACGTAAGTCATGACATTCAACTGATGTGTATGCTGTAGTCGGTTGTAGGGAATCAGGACAGGAAGGCTGGTCGGTGTGGAAACGTGACAAAATGGCAACAGGAGCTACCGCGTTTGGACGTCGCAATGACCACACTGTGAATGAAGCTGCCTCATTTGTTGGTGTATCGACGCGGACTCTCCAACGTGACTATAAGGAATGGTGTACCGCTCGCAACGGTGTAGCAACAGTGGTCATCAAAAGATCCAAACCGATAGGCACCGGAGACGAACGTCACGCTTTGTCAACGACAGTCGGTTTGAAACCCGCCAGGAATTGCTGCTGTCAGTGAGCGAAGGTCTATCTCAGCCAGTTTCCGAGCGAAAACTGCGAAGGAATTAACTTGCAACAGACATTTGTAGTACCTGACTACAATCGGCCTTCGTCCACAGCGACACATAAAGCTAAACATCTACAGTGGGCCAAACAACAAAGAAACTGGACAGTATCTGACTGTGTGTAAAGTGCTCCGACAATTCACGGTTTTGGCCCATTTCAAACGATGCGAAGCGTCTAGTGCACTGGCTGGAGCTGACTGTATGGTGTTCTGGTGGTGTTTTCCATACGATTTGACTTCGACGCACTCATTCAGATTATTGCAGATATGTATCACGATGTGAGACGTGAGTTCCTCCTGGCGTATACTATGTTCAAATCACTTTCAGGAATGCAGTTGGGTGACGTCGTCGACAACCGTCGATATTTCGACAGGAGCAATTTGTACGTTGGTTCACAGGGCACGTGTCATATCAGACCCCGAGAGTTTGTCAGGTGAGTCATCCTATCGCGAGGTCAACATTCTACAGAATGGTTATAGTGAAAAGCAGATCAGACGTGCGTTGCGCTATCGATCAACAGTGCGTTCTGTGGTGTTCCCTGATCATGTTACCCGGATTCGCCTCCCTGCTGAATATACCGTTTTCGCAGCGGAGCTCCACGCGATCCTGAAGGCACTGGAGCAGATGCATCGTGTTCGGGGCGATCGATTTCTTCTCTGCTCCGATTCTCTTAGTGCCTTACAATCACTGCAGAACCTATACCCGACTGAGGAGATGGTCCAGCTAATATATGACCAACTGTACTTGCTCCAACGGCAGGGTAAAGAGGTATCCTTCTGCTGAGTGCCTGGTCATGTCGGCATATGGGGCAATGAACAGGTCGATCGGGCTGCCAAGGAGGCCTGCAGAGAGCAGGATGTGGTACAGTGTCCTATCCCCTTGCAGTCGGTCATTGCTGCACTCCACAGGAAGTGCATGGAGTTGTGGGAGGACGAATGGCTGGCGGTGACGGCCAATAAACTGCGGTTGGTAAAGTCAACCACTCGGCCGTAGCGTTCCTCCTGTCGGTTGCTCAGGCGGGAAGAGGTGGCCCTCACACGTCTTCGGATCGGGCACTGTCCTCTCACACATAGCTTTTTATTACGGCGGGAGGATCCTCCGTTTTGTGATGCTTGTGGTGTGCACATCTCTGTCCGGCACATTTTAAAAGACTGCATTTTATACCGTGATGCACGGGCAGAAGCACAAGTTGATGGGGATCTGCCTTCTGTTTTAGCTAATGATGAGACGTGTGTGTCTAGGGTTTTTAAGTTTTGTGACGTGTCTGGACTCTGGCCTAAACTTTTAGGCTGGAGGTTTTAGTGTATTGCAGAGTGGCTGACTCCTCCCCTTTTTTCCTTGTGGTCAGCCAGCCACTTCCATCTGCTACATTGTTTTAGCTCCCTCTATCATTTTCTTCCTGTGTTGTCCATGTTTTACTGTTGACACCCTGCTTCATCCCACGCTTCGGTGTGGATGAGCACACATTTTTCAACGATTGTTACCCGTGTTTTATGTTCCGTTTTATATTCCTGTTCTGGGATTTTTCTTGACACCCGTCTCCCTATGTTACTGAACGGGCGCTGAAGACCTTGCTGTTGTGCGCCCAAAAAACCCCTCTACTACTACTGCTACAAGTGCACCGTGTGAGTGATGACAATACCGAGATGGCACCAAAATATACGGCCTTTTCCCTTACGCAGGGAGCGCTTTGAGCAGGACTGCTCGTATTTCCCGGAAATATGTAGTGAAATGTGTTTCCCGGCCACCATCCAAGATCAGGGTCCTTTTAGGTTCCGTAAAGGATGATGTTGGGTTACGTAAGGCGGGTGTATATCTAGTCTTTGCAGTTATAGTATGTAATATATTAATCAGACTATCAGGACTGTGGACCGGTGTACTGAGCATAAGCGTCACACGCTTACGTCAGCCGAGCAAATCCGCCATTGCAGGACATAGTGTTGGCGCCGGTCATCCAGTGGAATATAACACAGACATTCTGGGATTCTCTTCCAGATATTGGGATAGTATTATTAAGGAAGTAGTTGAAATTAAATTATCAAGCAATCTTTTAAGCAGAGATGGTGAGTTTTGTTTAAGTTTTGCAAGGAAACCTGCTCTCATCCTTGTAAAAAACCAGAGGGACAGAGTTAATGCTGCTTCACCCGTTGATTATTAATTTCACTACCGGTAACTTCTGAGGTCGGTTTTCTTTGGTTTGTGATGCCATTGGTGTGTACGGTATGTGTGTGCTATCTTTCCGGAGTTTCTCAGCCAGCCAAGCTTTTAAATTCTCTTGCACAGTGCTCACTTTCTGCAGTTATAGCTTGAAAATGGCAAGGTGTGCTCTTGTCGAAACATCGGCTGTTGTCGATGACGTTATCTGGCTGCATTCCGTAAGTTATTTGAACACGAACCACGATGTTTATTTCAACGTTTTTGATAACCAACTGTTGCACTTTTTTCTACATGTCCGTGGTGAGTAGGCTGTGGATACTGCCATCTTCCAAGACGACAACAGCCGTATCAAGTTTAGAGGTAGTGTTAAATAATAGTGCAGGACAGCTATTCATCACTGAACAAAACCATGCCATTCATCAGCAGTCCATGTTTCCGGGTCACGACACCGCTCCAAACGCAGCGGTTTGTGCAAGATACGCATGGGATGGTAATCCCCTAGTCCGGCTGCTGCTAATCTCTGACCAATGGTGTGGGATGACAGAGAGTGTTGCAGAGAGTCTATTATGGCAGCTGCAGAGGTGAAGGGGTTACGATGTGTTGGGTGCATGTTATGGCAAAACCACCCTTGTGGTGATGAGACATGTTCGAGTAGAAACTTGACGAGTAATGAGTATGCCTGCTCTCATTCCCATGCGATCCAACATGTGGCAACTGCCACATTCTAACGCTCCACAAATCTGCATATGGCTCGACTCCAGCAGCTGACCAAATGGAGACCCACAATGAGGCCTCTTCCTAACTCTTTTGTGTGTCCATCCTTTTAGGAGGAGGTCTCTGGGACGACGGCCGTTTACTATCGTGACAAGTAAATAAAAACACCTACAGCCGTCCTTATGATTTTATTTTATTTTGTCGCTACCAGTTTCAACGCTTCAGTACGTCATCTTCAGGCTGTTTTTGATGCGATACAGGTTGATATGATCCCCATGCATACCACATCTGTTGCCAGCATTATTGGATACGCAGATAATGTGTCAGCACTCCAACCACAGATATTCAAAGTTCCAGACTGAGCGTGTTTCTGTTACTGCAACAAACGATTAAGAAAACGAGAAGATACAGTACGCAATTGCAATGAAACTGCTAAAGGGAAAGAAGGAAACAGATATTATTAAGCATGGAGACGAAAATGCATATTGCTGGTGTAAACAACTAACCATTCGCATCCCTGCCGACAACGTGTACGTGTGCAAAGTTACACTGGCAACCGACCATGTCTTCCGAGTGCTTCACTTTTCTTGTGCGGCAGTGCACATTAGCTACGCCAACCACCGTGCTAGATATGTTTATACCACCAAATCAAATGGCTCTGAGCACTGTGGGACTTAACATTTGAGGTCGTCAGTCCCCTAGAACTTAGAACTATTTAAACATAACTAACCTAAGGACATCACACACATCCATGACTGAGGCAGAAGTCGAACCCGCGACCGTAGCGGTCGCGTGGTTCCAGACTGAAGCGCCTAGAACCGCTCGGCCACACCGGCCGGCGCTTTACACCATCAATATGCATTTTAGACTCCATGTTTAATAATATCTGTTTCCTTCTTTCCATTTAGTAGTTTCATTGCAACTGTAAACTGTATCTTCTCGTTTTCGTCATCGTATGTTGCAGTAACAGAAACACGCCCAGCCTGGAAATTTGGATATTTGTGGTAAGTTCCTATGGGACCAAACTGATGAGGTCATCAGACCCTAGGCTTACACACTACTTAATCTAACTTAAACTAACACACATCCATATCCAAGGGAGGACTCGAACCTCCGACGGGGACATCTGCGCGAACCCTGGCAAGGCGCCTTTGACAGCACGGGGTAGCCAGTCTGTAACATAAAGCAAATAGGATCAATTATATCTGTGTATCGCTTTAATCACTATGATTAACACCTACTTTACAGGCCAGGCACGGAAAGCACATTGCATTCTAACATACGCATCTTCCTCGGCCTTCCCAAACGCCCTTAAGGGTATGGTCGCTTTATAAGCATTTGAGGTGCCATTTTCATGCGTGATCTTCCTTCCTTTCTCCTATCACTGGGAGAATATATAGTTGTTTCCTTATTTGTGTGTATGATAAAACTTTATCACACGTTTTACTCCTCTCATAAACTTCATTTACGTATCGTATATTCGACCACTGCTGCCTTCGGGATTATCTTCTGACATTTGATGCGCGGTAATTAACTCTTCAAAGCCGAGACCCGTGTCCTAACTAAGAGACCAAACAAAAATTTTGAGCTATTCACTACTACAAATGTGCAACTACAAACGTAATCCAGCCATCCAAAGTGTCGATTCACATCATATTTCTGTCAATTTTTTTCTGTTTCTGTAATGTCGATTGATATTGAAATGAGATAAAATTATAGATACAAAATATCGTACAATAAAGTTATGGCACGCACGCACACACACACACACACACACACACACACACACACACACACACACATACATAACATTTAGGAGGTTGGTAGTATAGGCTAAATCGTATAAGTTTTAACTTTTTATTGCTTACAGATATACAGCTGTCAGAATGTAACCCAAACAGATACCGACATAAGGTGTTAAGGAAAGGTTTACGACTCAAGTTGATTTTCGTAACTCCACCTCCGACTTGAATGCATTTTCGATTTCTCTTGACAAGACCAAGTGCAGCTCTTCTGAGGTCGTCTTGGCGTACTTTTAAGAAGACAGCACTATTCATAGACTGAACGATCAATTCGTAAATTGTGCTTATTTTTTCCTTGCAGACTTCGCCCTTCAACAATCCTCGCTAGCGAAACTCTAAACGAGTAAGGTCCTGGGAAACTGGCGTGCAAGATCCATCTTCCGAGAAACATTCGGTTTAGATTACATATGTGGTATTTGTTCTTTTGGACATGGGCGTTTCGCCGATGCACATCCAGTTATTTTCTGAAGCATTTGTTTCTATCTTCGTAAGTGACGATTGCTGTTACACTGACCATTTTTATTTGCCTTATCATTTATTTAATTCAATTCGTATGAATTCAGAGTGTCTGACTGTGTAAGAGACAATCTAAATTATTGATGTACTCTCCAGTGGCGTCCACATTTTTTTCACTTTATCAGAGCGCTTTTCTGTTGTCCTTGTAATCCCAATTTTTTATTTTATTTATTTATAGTTCCGTGGGACCAAATTAAGGAGAAGTCTCCATGGTCATGGAAAGAGTCAATACATGAAATTATAACACGATATTAGAAACAGATGAAATTAAATATAAAAAAACATATTCAGGTGACAAGACGTAAGTTTAAATAAAGAAAATCAACAACGTAACACTGGAATTTGCTTAATTTTTAGCTCTTCCAGGAGCTCCTCGACAAAATAGAAGGAGTGAGCCATGAGGAAACTCTTCAGTTTAGACTTAAAAGAGTTTGGGCTACTGCTAAGATTTTTGAGTTCTTGTGGTAGCTTATTGAAAATGGATGCAGCAAACTACTGCACTCCTTTCTGCACAAGAGTCAAGGAAGTGCATTCCACATGCAGATTGGATTTCTGCCTAGTATTAACTGAGTGAAAGCTGCTAACTCTTGGGAATAGGCTAATATTGCTAACAACAAACGACATTAAAGAAAATATATACTGTGAGGGCAATGTCAGAATTCCCAGAGTATTGAATAGGGGTTGACAAGAGGTTCTCGAACTTACACCACATATAGCTCGAACAGCCCGTTTTTGAGCCAAAAATACCCTTTTTGAATCAGAAGAATTACCCCAAAAAATAATACCATAAGACATAAGCGTATGAAAATATGCGAAGTAGACTACTTTTCGTGTTGAAGTGTCACTTATTTCAGATACTGTTCTTATGGTAAATAAAGCAG